>NC_091978.1:248924527-249601514 GCF_044704955.1 Pristiophorus japonicus | reverse complement strand
ACCACCAGCGAAAGTCAATATAGAATACACCAGGACACTTGGTGTCCAGTGAGGGATTCTACCTTTTGTTTCAAATCCCAGGTAGAGACACAAGTAGCACAAGAAAGGATAATTCCTATTTCAGACCACAAACACATAAGTATCACAGTCAACAGTACTTTACCGAACCTCTAGGAATACATATCACGTTTTGGATATGATATCCCGCCGTTACCCGAACATCTGATTGAACTATTAAAGAACATTGAGCTGTCCCACAAACATTATTACACATTACACCAGGAAAATGATAAAGTAAGGGGAGAAATCGAGGATATGGTGGCCCCCTCCACAATGGGATCTGGGGCTCAATATTGAAATCCCCCCGGGTTTGAATTCTACCACACTCATTAGTAATTATAAGGTTGATCATAGTGTAGTATCTACTTGTCCTGTCCTGTAAATTAAAGAAAAAGACGAGGAAAGAGAATCTGGAAGGTTTATTAAAGTAAACATAGGCCGAAGTGTTTGTAAAAATGGTAAAAGTCGAAGTCAGAATAAGGCCAAACACAAGAAACACTGTTGTATTGTAAAAACATTGGGTTTTGTGTGTAAAAAGAAATTTGACCCAAAACACTTGTGGAAAAATAAGACACCATCCAGAATAACGTTTCTGAGTTTATTATAAGAGACATTAAAAGCAGGGATTGTAAGGTTACTAATCTTTAGAAAAACGCAGACAATGAACTAAAAAATTGATTGATCCAAGCTTTTTGAATTAAACTGGATAATTTAGAACATTCTGTCAAGGACATAAAACTGACTTCATGCATAACAACAATGGAGTTGTTACGTGAGGCTTTGAACTTGAGTGAACAGGTTGGGGAAAATAGCTACTGGAAACATCAAGTCTGTAATAAGACCAGACAACAAAGGACACCCACAGAATGCAAATTTTTGCCAAACAGCATTTAGCATAAGGAAATATCTTTTGCATTGTCGACTCCATGTGCAAATTAGTAGCCATTCAAACTCATCACCGACCAGTTAAACAGATCGATAATCGAATTTTGTCCCAGCGGGAAACTTATTCAAAACCTAGATATAAATATACGGACACAGACACACAAGCAGGTTAAGCAGAAGCAGAAGGAAGAATACAGGAAGAAACAGCAAGCAGGCAACAGAGGAAGGAAAGGAACAGAAGCTGCAGAGAACGGTCAGAAGAAGAACCAACAGTTCACGGAATCAACGACCATGAACCTACAATAGCTACAGCCAGGGTTAGTGATTGTATAAGAACATAAGAACTTAAGAAATAGGAGCAGGAGAAGTCCATACGGCCCCTCGAGCCTGCTCCGCCATTTAATACGATCATGGCTGATCCAACCATGCACTCAGGTCCACTTCCCTGCCCGCTCTCCATTACCCCTTATTCCCTTATCGTTTAAGAAACTGTCTTTTTCTGTCTTAAATTTATTCAATGTCCCAGCTTCCACAGCTCTCTGAGGCAGCGAATTCCACAGATCCACAACCCTCTGAGAGAAGAAATTTCTCCTCATCTCAGTTTTAAATGGGCGGCCTCTTATTATAAGATTATGCCCTATAGTTCTAATCTCCCCTATCAGTGGAAACACCCTCTCTGCATCCACCTTGTCAAGCCCCCTCATAATCTTATACGTTTCAATAAGATCACCTCTCATTCTTCTGAATTCCAATGAGTAGAGGCCCAACCTACTCAATCTTTCCTCATAAGTCAACCCCCTCATCTCCGGAATCAACCTTGTGAACCTTCTCTGAACTGCCTCTAAACCAAGTATATCTTTTCGTAAATATGGAAACCAAAACTGCACGCAGTATGTCTTACGTCAATTTCGCTCAGAAGTCTAGTCCTGTAGTTTTTAGTCGGTTTTTGTTGCGTAATAAAACTGACACTGGTTAAGCCTAAATTTTGTGCCACATGTCGTCTTTTCCCACTATAAGTTACAAGGTCTAAGAATCAGAGTAGAGTGAAAAACAAACAACCTACACTGCCTGCCCTCTTGCTGCACTATCTCGTCCACTGTGTCTGCAGTGGACCGAGTCATCTGCACATGCACGCAGGAAACTGCTGCACCCTAAAGTTCCGTCTCCGCCCGGGAAAATTGAATGAGCTCTGCGCATGTGCGAAATGTCGAACTTTTTTCACACTGCAACTTTCGGCAGGGACTCAGAAACGTCCTTGTGTATTGGCTGATTTGGCGCCCCCGATCATGGATCCTAATTTTTTGGCAAAATTTGCAGACAAGGGCGCAAACTTTTTCCAGGCAGTATCACGACTGCAATTACTGCCCCGAAATCACAAAAGCCGAAAATCCAGCCCTCCCCCTTTTTGCCAAGTGCCTTTACAAGGGTGCTCCAGGCAACTGGATGAAGCAGGCGGGAGCCTCATTAAAGTTTGCAAATCGGAGTCATATGACGGACATAGGATGCTGTTTGCAATTCTGAAGTACAAATGTGTGAACCTTATGCTTTGCATGCTCCACTGTATGGGTTGGTCCCGGGGGTCAGGTTCACTTCTGACCTACTTGAGCGGTTCGAATCGCTCCCACTCCCTTAGTTGCTCGACTCTGGGTTTATTTGGGGGGTGTGACAAAGTGCAAAAGACAACTGTTTGATGCAAATGAACATTGATTTTATTACACAAAAGAAAATACAATGTCAAACTTATAATCACTCTAATAAAGAATAATACATTACACATTCAAAGGGGGTTACAGTAAACTTACACCTCCCAGTACCTAATCCTAGCTAGGTTAGACTCCAGGGCAGTCAGGGACTATGCTTACCAATCCTTTCTGGTCAGTTAGCGGTAGTTCACAATTTTGGGGTTCGTTGAATTCTGTAGGTTCTGCTTGCCGTACCCCGAACGTCGGAGAAGACTTCTTACTGAACAATCTTCAGTTGGGTTGAGTCCGCTGATACGGTAAGGCGCGTTTTGGATCTATGGGGTAAGTACCCGGTTTCCTTCGTTAGAAATAGGTTCAAAGTCTCTTTTGGTAATGTTTTCACCTGTTGGTAGTCAGGCCTTAGATTGTAGAGTGGAAACTTTCGATTCTTCAGTTTCTTTCTGTTGGAGTTTTGTTTCAAGTTTGGTCGATCGCGGTGGTTTTTCATTGGTACCATGTTGGCTATCGTCAGTTGCTGCCGTGATGGTGATGTTCTTCCTTCCTTCAGGACTGCAGGACTTCGAGGCTGGAGAAGTTAGTTTTCAACTGTCGCATTGGTTTCTCTCTCTTCTTGATGGCATATTCGCAGTATAGCACCTGGCGCAGTATGGAATACAGTGTCTCCTGAGGTAGTAGCAACCTTGTAGCTAATTAGCAACCTAACCTCTGTTAAAAACAGGGGCGAGTTATATGGTTTGAGCTATTCTAATCTTCGCGGCAAATCAGTCCAGAATTCTTTGTTTAAATTTGGCGGGCTTGACTTTTATTTGTAATATTTTGGCGGGCTCGTTAAAGTTAATATGTCTTGGGTGGGTTGCATTTCTCAATCTATTTCCTGATGGAAATATTAGCTTGGTAATCGCAATATCCTTTAGTGTTTAGTTTTTCACATACAGGCTGTAGTGGGCCCTTTGTTCTTATTCATGTTGAAGATGGCTTTTCTCAGTTTAGTTTGATGGCTGGCCATCTCTGAGTTATTGTTGTTGTCATGTTTGTAGCCTCACATAACTGTAACCTTCATGTAACAACACTGTACACTGTATACACCTGAGAAATGCATACCTTGACCACAGAGGGTGAACTTGTGGGAGACACTCCTCACCTGGTCATCCAGGTATATAAAGGGAGGTCCCACGCAGGGTCTTCACTTCTGGGTCCTGTGAATAAAGGTACAGGTCACAGAGTGACTTTGTCTCCAGTATGTGCCTCGTGTTGATTTGCTGTAGTGTGTAAGGACATAACAGTTGTAATGTAAATGCCTCTTGAGGAGAAGGGTTTTCGAATGTCCATTCCTCCAGGTAATTTAACTTAGTCCCAACACCCAAACAGTTCCAATAATCAAGTGGGCTTTTTTAGTTCCTTCGGCCTGCCCACAGGCTTGAATTTGTCTTGTAAAAGTCCAAAATTCGATTAAAGTTCGCAATTTCTTCCATATGCCCTTTAGGATTTCAAACTTTCTGGTAGATAGTCCCAAATTAAATTTCCTTTCAAATGAGCCCAAACACTGGGGGGATTCTCGTTAATTTTGTACTCTACATCGCCCATTTGTAAAGGGACCGCCGGAGGCCACCCACAAGACAGACTAGCAACTATCGATTTCCATTTTGTTGAGGTTAGGAGGAGCAGGAGAAGAAAATCTGATGTGCTGACACAAAATAATTTAGGCTGCTACTGGCCCATATGAGTGCACTCCCCTCACCCTCCAACCCCTCCCGGCTCTGATGTTTACTGGCCAAATTCCCACTTCCCAGAACCGGAAAGCTGCAGTGGGGTGCCAGTTTGGTGCCTGCACCTCACCAGCAGACTCTAAGCAAGGTTTGAGATGTTAAGTTGCTTGGGCCTCCTGGCCATATAAACAGGTAGTAGTGGTCGTGCTCTGTCTGTTTGTGCTGTTAGTAGTTAAAATCGGCCCTTAATATTTTCCTGGAGTACAAACGTGCATTTGAATAATGTGAAGAATTTAAAATAGCTTGAACTTGATAAAAAAAAGTAGAATAAAGTAAGAATAAATGTCGGATTAATTTCAATATGACAAGGGGTGAATATATTATATGGAGTTAAAATATGACAGTCAGTCTTTTTAAATGAGATGGCTAATTTTGCTTAGATGAAGAATAATGGTTTGTTGTCTCCCAAAAGCATAGTCAATTCTGTTGAGCTGTGAGTAAAATTATTTCAGATGGGATAATGTTTATTTGATATGCAAGTGGCTAAATTGACTTTGTCTGCTCATAATAACGAGGATAAATTAAATTTTCTTTCCAGAGCCGTTAATAAATGCAAATTGTTGTGGAGTAGAAGGCATCATTTCCGTATTGCTGAGTTCTCTATTACTTTTTAAGTAGGAATGTGTGAAGCCATATGCAACGCTGAGTACTTGGAACATTACAGTTGTGGGCAGATGGTTTTTTCATTGTATGTTGTAAAGAATTACAATCTCCTTTTTGATGTTTTTTTATTGAAATTGCTGCTTATCCGTCTGTAAGATACTAATTTTCAGGTTGACTATTCAGAATACAATCTAAATCTTCCTGATATCTGTAGAACATTTGGTCAGACTAGTGTCACCAGCGTCATTATGTGAGAGTAAAAGGAATAAGGGGCTAGAATTTCCAATAGGTGGCCATCACCCAAAAAACTGGGCCTTGTTCCAGCGATGTACGACGTCTCAGCCTTACTGATCGCTGGTATATGGTCCATTTTTTTTTTACGATTTTCCACTCAGCCTAAGGCCGGCGATGTGGAATGGGCGATCTGATTTTTCGGCGAAGTCACGTTCGCCCACAGAAAGAGGAAGTCAAAAGCTTCCCGAGCAACGGCCTTGTGCGCATGTGTGAGATTTATTTTTTCCGGCCGACTGGTTTTACTGCGTTTCAGGAGGTCAGCGGTCATCACACATGCTCAGAAGGCATTGGGAGGTGTAGAGCGAGAGAGAGAGTGGAGATAGAGAGAGAGGAGCAAGACAGAGTAGAAGAGGAGAGGGAATTGGCTAGTGTTGAAGTATTTGGAGAAATATAATTCTGATAAATTTAACTGCAGTAAAAATAAATAAATATTAGCATTGTAAGTACTGTTTAAAATAGTATCAGAGTGTGATTCAGAGAGGAAAGGGGCAAAACCCTTTATTGATGAGGTGAGCGAGGCCCTGGTGAACGAGGTGCATGCCAGGTGGGCCGACTTGACACGGGGTGTACCTGGGAAACCTCCACCCCGTGTCTACAGAAAAATATGGGTGGAGATTGCAGACGTGGCAATGTCTGCATCCCATGAGGTGAGGGGGCCTGACCAGGGCCGAAAACGCTAGAATAGCTTGGTGGCGGCAGCCAGAGTAACTTGCATTTTATATTTTATATTTGAACAGTAATATTTTACTGATGCATGCAAATTTTGATTGGAACATTGAATCTCCTGCATTGAATTTAAGTTTGTCATTCTTAAATATATTATGCAAACCATGTTAAGATTCTAACGGTGATCTGAAGCAGCAGCATGTAACATTTTAAACCATGCCATGCTCTCTTTTCGTTTTCAGAAGAAGATATCTATCAACCAGTAAGAGGGGGATGGGGGGATGGCTCTGCTCAACTCCAGCCTTTATCGGAAATTGAATCATGTGCGGCAGCGCTGGTTGGCTATGACAGCCATTCGGCCTTCACCCGTGGTCTGGCCAAACCCAGTCTTGTGTCTCATGAGTAATGTGCACTGTGTAATGTGTAATGTGTAATGTGTGAAACAGTATTAAAAATAGTATTAAAAACCTAAATAAGCCATTGATGTAATGTCCTGTAATTATAATGCAATATAAATATACTTGTGATGTACCAAACTGGTAGCAATACAGTGGAGGAGGATTTCCTGGAGTGTATTAGGGTTGGTTTTCTAGACTAATATGTCGAGGAACCAACTAGAGAGCTGACCATCCAGACTGGGTGATCTGTAATGAGAAGGGACTAATTAGCAATCTTGTTGTGCGAGGCCCCTTGGGGAAGAGCGACCATAATATGGTAGAATTCTTTATTAAGATGGAGAGTGACACAGTTAATTCAGAGACTAGGGTCTTGAATTTAAGGAAAAGGTAACTTCGATGGTATGAGGCGTGAATTGGCTAGAATAGACTGGTAAATGATACTTGAAGGATTGACGGTGGGTAGGCAATGGCAAACATTTAAAGATCACATGGATGAACTTCAACAATTATGCATTCCTGTCTGGAGTAAAAATAAAATGGGGAAGGAGGCTCAACTGTGGTTAACAAGGAAAATTAAGGATAATGTTAAATCCAAGGAAGACACATATAAATTGGCCAGAAAAAGCAGCAAACCTGAGGACTGGGAGAAATTTAGAATTCAGCAGAGGAGAACACAGGGTTAATTAGGAGGGGGAAAATAGAGTATGAGAGGAAGCTTGCTGGGAACATAAAAACTGATTGCAAAAGCTTCTATAGATATGTGAAGAGAAAAAGATTAGTGAAGACAAACGTAGGTCCCTTGCAGTCAGATTCAGGTGAATTTATAATGGGGAACAAAGAAATGGCAGACCAGTTGAACAAAAACTTTGGTTCAGTCTTCACGAAGGAAGACACAATTAACCTTCTAGAAATACTAGGGGACCGAGGGTCTAGAGAGAAGGAGGAACTGAAAGAAATCCTTATTAGTCAGGAAATTGTGTTAGGGAAATTGATGGGATTGAAGGCCAATAAATCCCTGGGGCCTGATCTTCTGCATCCCAGATTACTTAAGGAAGTGGCCCTAGAAATAGTGGATGCATTGGTGATCATTTTCCAACAGTCTATCGACTCTGGATCAGTTCCTATGGACTGGAGGGTAGCGAATGTAAAACCACTTTTTAAAAAAGGAGGGAGAGAGAAAAAGGGGAATTATAAAACGGTTAGCCCGACATCAGTCATGCGGAAAATGTTGGAATCAATTAGTAAAGATGAAATAGCAGCGCATTTGGAAAGCAGTGACAGGATCGGTCCAATTCATCATGGATTTATGAAAGGGAAATCATGCTTGACAAATCTTCTAGAATTTTTTGAGGATGTAACTTTTAGAATGGACAAGGGAGAACCAGTGGATGTGGTGTATTTGGACTTTCAAAAGGCTTTTGACAAGGCCCCACACAAGAGATTGGTGTGCAAAATTAAAGCACATGGCATTGGGGGTAATGTACTGACATGGATAGTGAACTGGTTGGCAGACAAGAAGCAGAGAGTCGGGATAAACAGGTCCTTTTCGGAATGGCAGGCAGTGACTAGTGGGGTGCCGCAGGGCTCAGTGCTGGCACGCCAACTATTTACAATATACATCAATGATTTAGATGAAGTAATTGAATGTAATATCTCCAAGTTTTCAGATGACACTAAGCTATTCAAGAGGGAGTTAGATATGGCCCTTACGGCTAAAGGGATCAAGGGGTATGGAGAGAAAGCAGGAAGGGAATACTGAGATGACTGATCAGCCATGATCTTATTGAATGGTGATGCAGGCTTGATGACATTAAAAATGTGCCAAAATCATCCTTGCGCCTAAAAGACATTTAATTATTCAAACATCTTCAAACGGCCACAAACAACTGCAATTAGCGGAAACTCACAACGGTGATTAATTTACCCTGAGGGTGTGGTCAGTTTTGTGAGCGGAATGGATTCTAGTGAGGTGGTTTTTAAACTTGCACTAAAGATCTTGGAAACTCGATTTGCACTGGACGTAATTTGTGCTTAAAATTCTGCGATGTTTTGCAATGATTTGGCCGATTTTAGGCAAATTGCGCTGAAGAAAGCAACGCAGCCTAACGGAAACTCCTGCCCATTATGTTTATGTCCTTTGTGCTTATTTACTTTGACTGGTCTTACTTTCTGTTCTGTGCTTTGACAAATTACTACCCTATTTATCAGAAAGCTACCGATCCAAAATATCAACATATTATACTGTTTTGAGTTTTTGTTCAACTCTCAGAAATTGATTGCTAAAAGAAATCAGGCAGAGAACAAAAGAATGCAATTGGCCCAGAAATGTCACCCTCCCCAGGTGTACGAAGTGTGTACGGACCTGGGAAGGCATTGCAAACGCCGGTTTTCAGTGCACAATGCGTATGCGCTGAAAACCGTCTTTTCTGATCTGTCAAGCTCCAGCTTGACAGATCATCCACACCTTGGGAGCGAGGATATTTGCATGGGCAAGGTTGTGGGATTTACCCATATCTTGCCCAGCAAATGTTCTCAAAACTCTTGCACCTGATAAAAGCAGGCACCTAGCCTACTTTTACAGGCGTAAGTGTTTTAAAACACACTTAAAACATAAAAAATAAAAATTTTTAAATACATTTTATTTTTAAAAACCCTACCCACTATTTTAAATTTATATTAAACCATAATTAAAAAAACTTTTTAAAAACTCAGAAAAACATTTTTTCTCTCAGATATTTATTAACTTTAATTTCAATTAATTTTAATTATGTGAGGTGTGTTTTTCATTTTTTATTTGGTGTTATTGTGTTTGAGTTTTTTTCTCAATTAATAGCAATGAGAACTCGTAGATACGGAGTTCCCATTGCTATTAATTAAGAATACTTTACCTGATTGTATCTTCTGTGTGGGAACCTGGAGGACAGGAGCGCGCTTCGCAATGTAGGAAGAGAAGGCCTCCCCAATGGAATTCCACGCTCCTCCAGGACCACCAGGTAATTTTGGAAAAATTCTCTGGTCCGAGGTGTTCGTCCAAAAGAAGCCTCTGACTGGAATTTCAAGGCCATTAAGTTCCTCTAACTGATTGCTAAAGGCATTCGGAAAAATATGTTAGAGTTCGAGGCATACCTAGTCACAAGAAATCCTGAAGTTACAGTGATAGCTAAAACAAAGGTCACTCGAGATGATGGGAGTGCTTTCAATGCAGGAAAGATTGGACTGGTGAGAGTGAAGATGGATGGCCTGTAATCTTTGGGATCATTTGAAAGCAAAGAAAATGTCCCAGAAGAAGACACAAAATTATTTTTTCTTTTCTGTGATTAAAATAGGGGTACTTATTGACAATTATTTGACAATCATAGTCACCTTTAGCTCATTCATCATTAACTGAGAATGCCCAAATTGAAATGTGGCATCTGAATCAGGTAACGTAGTAAATTATTGTTTTTTTAACCCAATGTGCTAAGGACCCAGCCGATGAGGGCTTGCTTACATTTTGACCAGGTTGCAGCAAGAAAACAGAACAGTATCCATAATTTGCTTTGTAAACTATTAACCGCAACATGATTCAATCTGAGGTAAACAATGGGGGAGATATTCAGATCATTTGTGCCTCAGGTTAGCGATGACAGTGACAGCTTCAGGGGATGGCTGCTAGCGAGGCAAAAGATAACAGGGAGGTGGGCTGCTCTTAGTAAAAAAAGGACAGTTTTCTTGTGCGTTCCATTGCCGCTTTGGATGCGGGATCCGTGCCACGATCGGGCTGTTGGTACGGCACCCCCGCTTCCCGATGCTCAAGATAGGACCCTTTCATTACTGCAGAGAATGCAGCTTGGGCCCTTTGCTTTAATTCAGCGAAGAGCCCCTCCTACGCTGCAGCACTATGTTGCCCAGTGCATAGCGATTCTGAGCCGTTCGCCCTGCTCCCGTGGCTTCCGCCCCACTTCTGCACCAGAAAGGAAGTGGGGCACTTGATTTTGCACTCCACTTCCTTTTGGGGGCAGTAACCCCAATTTCTCTTGAGAGGCGAGACTTCCGCGCCTGGCGCCCCCAAACGAGGTGTAATGGAATTTTTAGTCGTATGAATCAGCACCAGTAAGGGTTCACAGAAAAATATCTGATCTGAAAAAAAAAGGAAACGGTAAAGGAAAAAGAGAGGAATTAATCTGGGGAACTGCTGATCTGCATCTCGGGTGATAAAAGAACGAAGCATGTTTAAAATCAAAGTGCTTGAAATTCGTGGGGTTGGGGATGGTATAATGGTGGTGATGTTTGCAGGGAAAGAGGCAGAAATTTGGATAGGATCCTGATCCACCAGCCTTCCACCCTTTGTGTCCTCAATTGGCTTTAATTTAAAAACAGGAGGAAGAATTACCCAATGAGCAGACTATTCATGTAAATGATGGGTTTAGGATGGGAGGGTGTCACTTGTCCCAAATTCCATGATTTCTGCCCTGCATTCTGCCCTTTTAATAGAAAAAATTACCGTGAAAGTTGCCTGATTGTCATAAAGGCCAAAATCGTTCACTAATGTCCTTTAGAGAAGGGAAACTGTCACCTCTAACCCGTCTGGGCTACATGTGTTTCCAGTTCACATTAGGGAAGATCCCCGTCCCCTCCCCATCAAACCCCCAAACACCAAACCCGATGAGGTGTACAGCTCCTTCATGAATCTGTCTCTGTAATTAATGTCATAGGAGGCTTCAACTCAATCCTGAAGCCCTGCAGGAGTTCTGTTTCCTGTAGTAACTGAAACCGATGCCCAAATCTGGACTGTGCTTACCATTATGGAGAAGGTGACCAGTGCCATAAAACGTTATGCTATTGGCTCATTACAGCGTGCAACTGGTCATTTTTGTCTTATTCATCATTTTGCAGTCTATAAGGCAAGTCATTAATTCCCTGTGTGCCAGGCCTGTCGACTATATCAAATTTCACACTGGATGGAGGCCAATGAACAACCGAGGTGTCAGTTTTTACAGGAGAGGATTTCACAGGGTTCTAGGTACTATTGACTGCACTAACAGCTGCACATTCCCTGATTGACAATCCTCTTCGTTCCACCAACTGTAAAAGGATTTCATTCTCTAAATGTACAGCAAGTTTATGATTCCAGGCACAGATTGCTTCACATGAATGCCAAGCAGGCTGGCAGCTGCAATGATGCATTTAACCTCCAGCAGTCCAGTATTCCTGATATCGCAATGGCTCCTTGTAGTCAAAAGCTACATTCTCCTCCCATGGTTCAGTACACTACAAGGCAGGACTGCCAATGCAGCAGAAGAGAAATACAATGGCCTCAATATTAACCATCCCGTAACATGTGGGGCAGAAGGAGGTCGGGGGAAGGGGAGTTAAAACCTAAAAGTCGAGCAATGCATCCTCAACACGCTGCATACACTGTTTTTATCCCCCAACTCCCAATCTGCAGCCTGTCTCGAGATCACGATTGCCAAGGACTTTTCCCAAGTGCTCCTGTCTGCGGCCTCCTGCCACTGGTCTTCCCACCCGGCAGAAACATAGAAACATAGAAAATAGGTGCAGGATTAGGCAATTCGGCCCTTCGAGCCTGCACCACCATTCAATAAGATCATGGCTGATCATTCACCTCAGTACCTCTTTCCTGCTTTCTCTCCATACCCCTTGATCCCTTAACCGTAAGGGCCATATCTAACTCCCTCTTGAATATATCTAATGAACTGGCATCAACAACTCTCTGCGGCAGGAAATTCCACAGGTTAATAACTCTCTGAGTGAAGAAGTTTCTCCTCATTTCAGTCCTAAATGGCCTACCCCTTATCCTAAGACTGTGTCCACTGGTTCCGAACTTCCACAACATCGGGAGCAATCTACCCGCATCTAACCTGTCCCGTCCTGTCAGAATCTTGTATATTTCTATGAGATCCTCTCTCATCCTTCTAAACTCCAATGTATAAAGGCCCAGTTGATACAGTCTCTCCTCAGATGGCCTGCCTGGAAATTTGGCTGATAGCCATGCGGAAACGGCTGAATGCACTGGATACATCAAAGGCTATGGACCCCGACAACATCCCGGCTGTTGTGCTGCAAACTTGTGTTTCAGGACTAGCTGCACCTCTAGCCAAGCTGTTCCAGTACAGCTACAACACTGGCATCTACCCGACAATGCGGAAAACTGCCCAGGTATGACCTGTCTGCAAAAAGCAGGACAAATCCAATCCGGCCAATAACCGCCCCATCAATCTACTCACAGTCATCAGCAAAATGATGGAAGGTGTCGTCGACAGTGCTATCAAGTGGCACTTGCTCACCAATAACCTGAGCAATAATGCTCAGTTTGGGTTCCGCCAGAACCACTCGGTGCCAGACCTCATTGCAGCCTTGGTCCAAACATGGACAAAAGAGCTGAATTCTAGAGGTGAGGTGAGAGCGACTGCCCTTGACATCAAGGCAGCATTTGACCAAGTGTGGCATCAAGGAGCCCCAGCAAAATTAAAATGGGAATCAGGGGGAAAACTCTCCACTGGCTGGAGTCATACCTAGCGCAAAGATTGTGGTTGTTGGAGATCAATCATTTCAGCCTGAAGACATCGCTGCAGGAGTTCCTCAGGGCAGTGTCCTCGGCCCAACCATCTTCAGCTGCTTCATCAATGACCTTCCCTTCATCATAAGGTCAGAAATTGGAATGTTCACTGATGATTGCACAGTGTTCAGTTCCATTCGCAACTTCTTAGAAAATGAAGCAGTCCATGCCAGCATGCAACAAGACCTGGACGACATTCAGGCTTTGGCTGATAAGTGGCAAGTAACATTCGTGCCACACAAGTACCAGGCCATGACCATTTCCAATAAATGAGAGTCTAATCACCTCCCCTTGACATTCAACGGCATTGCCATTGCCGAATTCCCCACTATCAACATCCTGGGGGTCACCATTGACCAGAAACTTAACTGGACCAGCCACATAAATACCATGGCTATAAGAGCAGGTCAGAGGCTGGGTATTCTGCGGCGAGTGTTTCACCTCCTGACTCCCCTTGCCTGGTTGAGTGCAGCTCCAACAACAGTCAATAAGCTCGACACCATCCAGGACATCCAGGACAAAGCAACCATCCACCACCTTAAACATTCACTCCCTCCACCACCGGCGCACCATGGCTGCAGTGTGTACCATCTACAAGATGCACTGCAGCAACTCGCCAAGGCTTCTTCGGCAGCACCACCCAAACTCACAACCTCTACCACCTAGAAGGACAAGGGAAGTAGGTGCATGGGAACACCACCACCTGCAAATTCCCCTCCAAGTTACACGCCATCCTACTTGGAAATATATTGCCGTTTCATCGTCGCTAGGTCAAAATCCTGGAACTCCGTCCCTAACAGCACTGTGAGAGTACCTTCACCACATGGACTGTAGCAGTTCAAGACAGCGGCTCACCACCACCTTCTCAAGGGCAATTGGGATGGGCAATAAATGCTGGCCTCACCAGTGACACCCACATCCCAGAATGAATAATGAAAAAAAAAGCAAGAAAAATATAATGAAGTCCTGACGTTAAATCTGGCAGGACCTCCGCGCCCTCAGCCTTGCTGGGCTTTCCCTGATCTCTGGCATTCCTCCACACCCTCCCCGTCTCCTCAGAAATATCGGGCCCAATAAAACTAAAGGTAGGAGCAGAAATTTGCATTGGGCAAGAAATAAGAATGCTCAAAGCACGGTTCAGATGCCTGGGTACATCAGAGGGTGCCCTTCAGTATGGTCCTTGCATGGTTTGAAAAATTGTTGGAGCCTTTTGTGTCTCCCACAACTTTACTATCCCGATGGACATTCCACTTGATGTTTCAGTGAAGGAGGAGGGAGATGTAGATGATGACACCATGGAGATTAAATATCTGCCACAGGAAGAACAAGCAATTGAAGCATTAGCCACAGCAGCTCGAGAACTGCAACTGCAGCTTACTCAGGACTCCTTCACTGAAACATAGCATACCGCTAATCAATGCACACTTCCCTGCACAGAAAATCACCATGATTACTTCCTCCAAGTATTCACAAGGGAAGGGATGAGTAACCTGCCATCCTTTCACTTAAATCATCTAAGTAAAGCAATAACTTTGATGTAAATGAGATGGAAGTCCTAGACAGGTTAAAAGGGTTCAAGAACAAGCAGAGATAGATGTTAATTATCCCAGGATACTGAAAACAGTTAGGAAGCAGATCTGTGAGGCAAGGGCAACTGTTATGAGGGAGTCACTTGTCACTAGGGAGGTACTAGCAGATTGGAAACAGGACACTGCGATATCCATATACTGAAAAGAATAAAACGGACACAGGCAACTGCAGCTCTAATAGTTTTACCTGCATGCCATGTAAAATAATGGAATTGATCATCAGGAGTAAACTGCAGAGTATCTGTAAAATAGCCTAGCAAACAGCAGCCAACATGGATTCAGACGGTAAAGATCATGTTTGACCAACATTCTCAACTTAATTGAAGAAATAACATCTCAAGTGCACTGTGGAAAGCCCTACGATATAGAGTCATTTCCTCACTGCAGGTTGTTAGTTAAACCCAAAGCTATGGTGATTCAAGGTAAACCCTGGGAATGGATAATTGCGCTGATGGATAGAAAGAAACAAGGAATTGTTCGAAGGCTGATTTCAGGGTGGAGGGAAGGACTGAGTGGGAAACTCCAGGGCTCAGTGTTTTCTATTTACATAAATGATCTGGACTCAAGCTCAATGCAAAATGGTTAGAATTGCCAATGACACCAAACTGGAAGGGGCAGCGGAATTTGAGGAAGCAGCTCAGAAATTATAATATATGGGCAGATTAAATGTAATGCAGAAAAGTGTAAAAGTACTGCACACAGGATGGAAAAATAACTAACACATGCACTCCATAAATGGTGTTGAAATAGCTAAGAATGTAATAGAAAGAACTGAAGGCTAAACATGTCCAACTAATCAACAAAGCCAATAAGAAGTTCAACTATGCCGTTGAATATAAGTCAGAGTAGACCATGATCAGACTGTCAGATCACATCTTGAATGTTCCATCCAGTTCTGCCTGCCGATAAACAAGGGAAACAGTCAGTCAGTTCAGGTAGTATGGGGAAGACCCATGAGTCCTGAGATGGGCAGGAGGCCACTTGTAATTTGCAAATGTAATACATAGAACCATGATTGCAATTTTGATGTCTATTTGTACAGGCACTGAATGACATTAAAGGGACCGCTAGAAGCTGCCCAAAGACTGCAGCAGATAAAGTAAAATTTAATTTTATGGAGCCAGAAGATGCAGGAATACACCTCCTGGGCACACAGAAATACTCCAGCCCACAGCCAGTTCATCCGAGTCCTCTTGGGATTGTCGACCCCTCTCAACCAAGCTCCAACTGTTAGCCAGCTCGTCATGGCAACTGGCTGATTTCACACCCTCCCACAACCATCAAGCTTCATCGAAGTGCCTGCTTGGCACTCACCACTCACTGGTGGCATGTAAATGATGCCCAGGCCTCTAAATGGCTCATGTGATGCTCATTTAATGCAGACAAGTGTAAAACTACTGCACACAGGATAGAAAAATAAGCAACACGTGTGCTCCATAACTCCATAAATAGTGTTGAAACAGCTAAGGATGAAATGGAATGCACATCATGCTGGTAAGAAGGGGAGATGGAAACCCACCCATTATTTGCCTGAAGTTAAAATCAGTCCTTCTGTATTTTCAGCCTGGAAAGGATGCATATGAGAGGTAATTTTAGAAAGATTTTACTCCTATGTTATTGCTCCATTGTCTTTTTGAATTGAGATAATTTTCAAACGCTCCCAGCAGGAAGAACATAAGAACATAAAAAATAGGAGCAGGAGTAGGCCATATGGCCCCTCGAGCCTGCTCCATCATTTGGTATGATCATTGCTGATCCGATCATGGACTTTGGTCCACTTCCCTGCCTGCTCCCCAGAACCCTTTATTCCCTTATCGGTTAAGAAGCTGTCTATCTGTCTTAAATGTATTCAATGACCCAGCTTCCAGGCAGCGAATTTCATAGATTTACAACCCTCTGAGAGAAGAAATTCCTCCTCATCTCAGTTTTAAATGGGCAGCCCCTTATTCTAAGATTATGCCCCCTTGCTCTTGTCTCCCCTATCAGTGGAAACATCCTCTCTGCATCCACCTTGTCAAGCCTCCTCATAATCTTATACGTTTTAATAAGATCACCTCTCATTCTTGTGAATTCCAATGAGTAGAGGCCCAACCTACTCAACCTATCCTCATAAGTCAACCCCCTCATCTCTGCAATCAACCTAGTGAACCTTCTCTGAACTGCCTCCAAAGCAAGTATATCCTTTCTTAAATATGGAAACCAAAACTGCACCCAGTATTCCAGGTGTGGCCTCACCAATACCCTGTATAAATGTAGCAAGACATCCCTGCTTTTATATTCCATCCTCCTTGCAATAAAGGTCAAAATTCTATTGGCCTTCCTGATCACTTGCTCTACCTGCATACGATCCTTTTGTGTTTCATGCACCAGGACTGCAGCACTTTGCAATTTTTCTCTATTTAAATAATAACGTGCTCTTCGATTTTTTTTCTGCCAAAGTGTATAACCTCACACTTTCCATGGACTCAGGTCCAAGAAAGAGTGCTCGACACAGTTAGATAAATTAAAAGTAGTTTATTAAGACACGGACAGGAAACCACAAATAATTCTGCAATAAAACTTGCCAATAATGGCTTCAAATTTCTGTGAGGATCAAACAACAACAACTTGTATTTATATAGTGCCTTTAATGTAGTGAAATGTCCCAAGGTGATTCACAGGAGTATTATGAGAGAAAAATTTGACACTGATCCACATAAGTAGAAATTAGTGCAGTTGACCGGTCAAAGATGTATGTTTTAAGGAGCATCTTGAAGGAGGAAAGAGAGGTAGCGAGGCGGAGAGGTTTAGACAGGGAGTTCTAGAGCTTGAGGCCCAAGCAACAAAGGCATGACCACCAATGGTTGAGCGATTATAATCCGGGATGCTCAAGAGGACAGAATTACAGGAGCGCAGACATCTCCAGGGGGTTGTTGAACTGGAGGAAATTAAAGAGATAGGGAGGGGTGAGGTCATGGAGGGATTTGAAAATAAGGAACACAGAGTTGATGGGTGAGCGGATCTTGTTGCGAGTTAAGACATGGGCAGCCGAGTTTTGGATCATCTCTAGTTTACGTAGGATCTCCCAAGCTACTGCTGTAAATTTTGCAAAACTCCTATATTCTTCTCTTCTTCTTAGGCAGTCCCTCGGAATCGAGGATGACTTTCTTCCACATTAACATGAGTTCTAAGGTGGCTGATGGGTCTAATGCAGGACCTACAGACTCTGTCACAAGTGGGGCAGGTGGTGGTTGAAGGGGCGGGTGGATGGAGTGCTTGGCTTGTCGTACGCACTTTCCACTGCTTATACTTGACTACCATGTGCTCCCGACGTGTAAATGACTAAATACGAGCATTTATGTCATTTCTCCAGTGGCTGCACCAATCTTCCGCTGAAGTTATGGCAGTGGATCGGAGAACCCTGAGGAAATTCTCCCGCATTAGAATTATTTGAGCAGGCTCTACTCTAGAGCTGCTGAGCCAATTGACTTGAACAAAATATGCACAGTAAGCTCGCTCTTTCTTTCTAACACCTAGAGCAACAAGGAGAGAACATTTCACAGCTGGAGCAAAAAAGATAGATTTTCCAACTCTAGTTCGGTTATACTTTGTAGACTGTTGTACAAGTTACTAATCAAACTCCAAAGGTAGTTCCTTCTCATAGCTTCATGTTCAGAAGTTCTTTGCCATGGAAAATGGGAACATGTGAAGTCTGGTTACCGCTCTGAGACATCATGCTTTCATCAACAGAAAATCTCTGTCTACTTAGTCCTATTGTAAGTTGCAGAACATCCTCTTTCTTTGGGCTATCTACATGATGGCCTATTCAATCATTAATTGCCTAACATTTGTTCAAAAGTAGCTATTGAAAGCATCATCATCGTCATCATCATCATAGGTAGTCCCTCGGAATCGAGGAAGACTTGCTTCCATTCTTAACATGAGTTCTTAGGTGGCTGAACAGTCCAATACGAGAACCACAGTCTCTGTCACAGGTGGGGAAGATAGTCGTTGAGGGAAGGTGTGGGTGGGACTGGTTTCTGCATGCTCTTCTGCTGCCTGTGCTTGATTTCTGCATGCTCTCGGCGAGGAGACCCGAGGTGCTCAGTGCTCTCCCGGATGCGCTTCCTCCACTTAGGGTGGTCTTTGGCCAGGGACTACCAGGTGTCAGTGTACATGGTCCATGTTTCTGAGCCATACAGGAGGGCAGGTATTACTACAGCCCAGTAGACCATGAGCTTGGTGGCAGTTTTGAGGGCTGGTCTTCAAACACTCTTTTCCTCAGGCGGCCGAAGGCTGCACTGGCACACTTGAAAGGAGTGCAACAGTGATTACACTCCAATAGTATTTCATTGGATGTAAAGCGCATTGAGATATCTGGTGGTCATGAAAGGTTCTATATAAATGCAAGTCTTTCTTTCTTTCATTAGTTTTGTTCTCACCATTCTAAAATATTAAATTGAGGACATTGCCACTATTTTAAATACTCACAGTCGAAATTTCCTTTACCTGGGCGGGCCAAGAGCGGGCGGTTGGCGTGGAGGGTCGGGAACCCGTTCTTTTTTTCATCACGCTCTTCAGAGCCTATTTAGGCAGGCCTGCACATTTCTCAGTCCTATTAAATGGTGCAGTTCTGATAACGTCATCGATGACTCATTTCCAGCCGGGATATTTAAAACAGCCTTGGCCACATTACATTGAAAGGTTCATTTAGGGGTGTGCAGACTGTCAAAAAAGTAAAAGCTCATGTGATCCAGGGCAAAGTGGCAAGTTGGATCCAAAATAGCTCAGAGGTCCCTTGCTTTTTGTGGTATATATCAATGATCTAGACTTGAATATAGGGGGTATGATTAAGAAGTTTGCAGATGATACTAAAATCAGCTGTGTGCTTGATAATGAAGAAGAAAGCTGCGGACTGCAGGAAAATATCAATCAACTGGTCAGGTGGGCAGAACAGTGGCAAATGGAATTTAATCCAGAGAAGTGTGAGGTAATGCATTTCTGGAGGGCAAACAAGGAAAGGGAATACACATTAAATGATAGGATACTGAGAAGTGTAGAGGAACAAAGGGACCTTGTCCCCAGATCCCCGAAAGTAGCAGGCCAGGTATATAAGGTGGTTAAGAAGTCATACGGAATGTTTGCCTTTATTAGCCGAGGCATAGAAGGTAAGAGCGGGGGAGTTATGCTTGAACTGTATAAAAGGCTGGTTAGGCCACAGCTGGAGTACTGCATGCAGTTCTGGCCTCTGCATTACAGGAAGAACGTGATTGCACTGGAGAGGGTACAGAGAAGATTTACAAGGATGTTGCCGGGAGTTGTGAATCTAAGCTATGAGGACAGATTGCATAGAATGGATTTGTTTTCATTGGAACAGAGGAGGCTGAGGGGAGACCTCATTGAGGTGTAAAAATTATGAGGGGCCTAAATACAGTGAATAGAAATGGCCTATTTCCCTTAGCAGAGGGTTCAACAATCAGGGGGCATAAATTTAAAGTAATTGGTAGAAGGTTTAGATGGGATTTGAGGGGAAGTTTCTTCACCCAGAAGATTGGGGGTGTTTGGAACTCACTACCTGAAAGGGTGGTAGATGCATAAACCCTCACCACATTTAAAAAGTACTTGGATGTTCACTTGAAGTTGGGTAACCTGAAGGGTTATGGACCTAGAACTGGAATGTGGGATTAGGCTGGATAGCCTCTTGTTGGCCGGCATGGACACGATGGGCCAAAATGGTCTCCTTCTGTGCTGTAAACTTCTATGATTCCATGAAGTCTTGCTACAGCTATACAGAGTATTGGTGAGGCCACACCTGGAATACTGTGTGCAGTTTTGGTTTCCATATTTACGAAAGGATATACTTGCTTTGGAGGCAGTTCGGAGAAGTTGCACTAGGTTGATTCCGGAAATGAGGGGGTTGACTTATGAGGAAAGGTTGAGTAGGTTGGGCCTCTACTCATTGGAATTCAGAAGAATGAGAGGTGATCTTATCGAAATGTATAAGATTATGAGGGGGCTTGACAAGGTCGATGCAGAGAGGATATTTCCACTGATGGGGGAGACTAGAGCTAGAGGGCATGATCTTAGAATAAGGGGCCGCCCATTTAAAACTAAGATGAGGAAAAATGTCTTCTCTCAAAGGGTTGTAAATCTATGGAATTCGCTGCCTGAGAGAGCTGTGGAAGCTGGGACATTGAATACATTTCAGACAGAAATAGACAGTTTCTTAAAAGATAAGGGGATAAGGGGTTATGGGGAGCGGGCAGGGAAGTGGACCTGAGTCCATGATTGGATCAGCAATGATCTTATTAAATGGCAGAGGAGACTCGAGGGGCCATATGGCCTTCTCCTGCTCCTATTTCTTATATTCTTATGTTCTTATGATTTCAGAATATGCTTACTGCTCAGCCTTTCACACATGGCTTCACAGAGGCCGAAGGCTTCACCACATTCTCAGATGACACCATCCACATGCTTGTGGAGGGAAACAGAGGGTGCAGGGTGGGTCCACCGATTCTGATGGGTGGAAGAGACCTCCCCAGGAGACCAAAGGAACCTGGCTGCAAATTGCAGAGGAGGTCAACAGCAGGGATGTGATGAGAAAAACCTGGGTGCAGTGTGGAACTGCTACAATAACCTAATTTGATCAGGAAAGGTGAGTGCAAAGCCATACTCAACGTTATCCTGCTGTGCCTTTCATCGCATCACCATCACTCTGCTTCTAAAGCCTACTCCTGTACATCATTACTCACACCAACATACCTTGCACTTCCACCCTGCCCTTTCTCTCTATCTACATATTCACATCCCCATCTGACTAACCACCCCTCACACTCATCTTCAGCCTAATGCAATCATACCAACTAACAACACACAAGGAGGCTATTTGGCATTGGCACTTTGGCATTGGCACCACACCCCTTTATAGTCATCCTTACACTCATGCCATCATTCCCACGCAAACATCTCTTTTTTCCCTCCTTGCAGAATAAGAGATCCCACAATAAGAAGGGGAGCGAGAGAACCGGAGGTGGCCTTCCATCATTCTTCACATTGACTCCAGCAGAGGAGGTTGCCCTGGAGGTCTCCGGAGTTGCAGAGCAAGTAGTTGGAAAGTACCTTGATGACAGAATTACATCTCATATAGTCACATGGCATAGAGCAGTCATTCATATGGGGACTGATGTCAGCAGCCAGTGAATGTTCATTTTGTACATAATGGTATCAGTACCCATTCTTCAAATGATAGCTCAAAATCATCTCTTTACTCTCCCACAGGTCTATCAAGAACCCCCCAACCACTGTCTAGCCGGAGGAGGAGGATGACTCCTCCGAGGAGCATCCAGCCTCTGAGGGTGCACTGTCACCCAACAGCAATGTAGAGGCACACACCTCGGTGGGTCCTACGTGAGATAGAGTAGTATTGTCACCTGGTATCTCACAAGTCACAGATGAACAAGAGCAGATGTTGGAGACAGGGACAGAAGTGGATACTCCTTGTCGGAGGATGCAAGATGCTCCCAGCTCTGCTCAGCTGCATGCAGATGCTGAGCCTCGGGGGCTATCGAGAAAGAAGGAAATCCTGGAGGTGTAGGAAAAAGTGCAGGAGGTTTTGACAGGTTTTGTGAGCACGACGTCTGCAAATATGCAGAGAATGGAGGATTCCATCTGAAATATGAGCACCACTGTGTTGTAGGCAACTGGAGCCTCTTCCATGGAAAGGATGGCCACCTGCATGGAGCAGCTAATGTGCCACTCACATTAACACACTATCTATGGAGAGAAGATGGCAGAGGCTCATAGTCCTCCTCTCTAGGAGGGATGTTAATGTGGACGGGTCCTCATGGCCCCACTGCTGTGCAGCAAGGTACTTTCCAACTACTTGCTAACAGGGACATGCAGGTGGCCCATGAAAGGGATGATGGTGAGAGGGGACATGGAAGTGGGAGCTCCACTCAAAGTGCTCACACTTCTCCCTCATTGCCTCCCCTCCAATCAGAGCCCCAGATACCTAAGGTGATTGCGATGGCCGAGTCTGCCCCTGCACAGTCGCATCAGAGGCTCCAAAATGCAAAGGACGTCTGACAAAAGTATCTACGCAGTCGCAGCAGGGAAGTGACCAGCCTGACTCTAGCTCTACTGAAGCCACATGGGTAGCACTTTGTAGAAGCACGCATAAACAAAAGATGACACAGAAATAGATGTACAAGGGTAAGCACATGGGTGTTTGACAAGCGTTTCTGTTAAGGTTCTGTTCCTCTTATATCACATATAAAACAATTTATTTTCATCATTTTCCGGTGTGCTACTTTGGATGTGGCTCAGTGAGTTGGAGTGAATGGTGAGACATAAGGGCCGAAATTTCCAATGGCTGGAAACAGGGCGCACGCACCCCATTTCTAGCGTTTTCATCGCTGCGGTGGATGCGGTGGCCTCGAGCGAAATTCCGCTCTTTGGCTTTTTTTTCGGGGGGACCGGAAGTCAGCTGTAATGGGGGCGGATATGTAGCGGTGAGCATGTTAGAGGGGCGGAAGTTGGGGGCGGGTGGAGTGGCCACCATTGTCAGTCATCAGCAGAGCGCTGATCACGTCATCACGATGCCGCATCAACACGGCTCTCCCCTTCACTTAAAGGGGAGAACCTGCACAATTTTTAAAGTTCGGTCCATTGGGCCACCAGGGAGAGTTTTGGCTGGGCCAGCAGCCGAACCTGGGGGCATAGTTATCAGCCCGACATGGCAGTCGGCCAACAAAAAAAAACATGGTGGCAGCAGCAGTGCGTCCTCTGCTTTAATGGGAGCCGCCATTTTAGAAGGCCACAGCCTCACTGCACCACCTGAGAAAAGTAGCTTTTGGCACCACCCGGCGGGAGGAAAAATTTCTCGCTAGAATTTCACCATTTGGGGGGGAACATCGGCGGTGCACACTCTGATGACGCACTTAGGATGGATCAGCAGCAGAGGAGTGGTGGGGACGGGGGGGGGCGGGGCTGGAGCGGGTGACCGCCAGGATACCGCAGGAGCTGAAGTTAAAAAATGGTGGTCATTACATAAAAAATCGGCGCCCATTGCATTCCGCAGCGGCCCCATAATGTTGTCTCCAGCAATGGGGGTCAGTGTGAAATAAATGGCTTGTGAAACAAAGGGATGCTTTATGGTGTTGTTAAGGTGGGGGGATCCTGGGGCAGCAAGTGGCAGCCAAATGGGTGGAATGCGGAAGTTATGTAAATCTGGCCCTGATAAGGCCACCCCTGGCCTCCCTGGCAGCAATGTGCTCGGGTGCTGCTGGCATCTGGACCTCAGGTTCTTCATGCTCAAGGTTTCTAAAGGAATTGGAATTCCTGTGTGCAATGCATACTCTATGAATACAATGGTTTCAGTTTTCCCAATATTTAATTGGAGGAAATTTCTGCTCATCCAATACTGGATATTTGACAAGCAGCATGACAAAGCAAAGGCATTGGAGGAGTCGCTGAAGGTCAACACATAGATGAGAGAAAGGAGAGTGCCAAGGATAGATCCTTGTGGGACTCGATGAGAACATAAGAGCATAGAAATAAGAGCAGGAGTCGGCCATTTGGCCCCTCAAGTCTGTTCGTTCAACACCACTTTCCAACCAAAGTGTATAACATCACATTTCCTCATATTAAACTCAATCTGACAGCTTATTGCCCACTCACTTAACATGTTTCTATCCCTTTGCGGGCTCTTTGTGTCCCCTTCACAGCTTACATTCCCACCTTGCTTTGTATCATTAGAAAACTTGGATGCTTTACACTCAGTCCCTTCATCGAAGTCATTAATATACATTGTAATTATCTGAAGCCCCAGCACTGATCCTTGCAGCACCCCACCCACTAATCACTCACCTAACAAAAATCTCTATCATCACGAGTCACAACTCAAAATCTTTTCTTCACCTTTCCCTCTTGGAGGAGATGATGCTAGCCATTATTGCAGGGGCATGTCTGAGCCCTTGGCCAGCAGAGGGGGTGGTATCTGTTAAGTTCAGAATAACTCCACGAGACTGTGTTGTAAGCTCAAACCATTGTGACCTTGGTCTCTTTAATGTAACTCCAAAGTGAGGCAGCAGCATGGTGGACTTCCTTTTATACCTCTTGCCCTAGGGTGTACAGGTGACCCTTAGGTCTCCCACAGGTATGCCCCCTATTGGCAAGTCTTACACATTGGTGAGGTTTGCATACATAACATCACTCCCCCCCAAAGTCTTATGTACAAGTTATTTACAGGTTGAGGCGATCTGGCGCTCTGCATTCCCGGGTCGATCGCCTGAGTTGAAGACCTGGCATGGGTGAGTTGGTCGGATCATTGCTGCACTGCAGCACGGCTGGTCTGATCAAACTGTCGGGCATAGTGGGTTCATCCTCATGGTTGACAGCGAGTGATAGAGAATATTGATAGAGAATTCAAACAGGCTGCAGACAGGCTGCAAAGTTGAGAAAACACAGAACCCATGTCTACATGCAACTGAGCACATTGCATTAAGTCATCAATCAACTTGACAGTTCAGGACCTTTGGCAGCGAGCCAATATATCAATTGAGCCAATAAGATCAAAGGAGGCGAGTTCTGTAAATTGATCCAGTATAAGAACAGCCATGTTTTGCCATGTGTTCTCAGAAGGACAAAGGACCTGGCATAAGGCCAGAGCTTGTTGCAGCTGCCAGAATAAAATTATTTTAAAGATCTACAACCGGAGTTAGCATTTCATTGAAAATTAAGAGATCTAACAATTTTGGCGTCACAAACGGATCGCTGAGGGAAGAAACTGAATTTTGGACATCGGACCTACATACTGAGGTAAGGACTCCTCTTTATAAAAGTCCTCGGTCAATTGTCTAAATTTACCTCCCCTTCTACGCGATTCCGAAAGCCTCTGGTTTGCGAACCATCCAGTTGGTGATCGGCTCGAGATCCCATAGACGTCTAAACTTCGGCGGTGTGTTAGTTAATTCATCACCAACCCACTGATTCAGCTGGAAAGCCTACGACTCAAGACCCCAGTAAAGAAATGAGTAATATGGCAGCAGAAGATAAGAGCAAAGAATTGCCTACAACTGTTAAAGGTGGACGGGCAACACCTGAGGTTTCAATAGATGAAATCCTCAAACAGTTGAAAGAATACATAGAGCAACAATTCGACTTATCTAAAACCTGTATTAAGATCGAACGAAAATACAGTACCTCCAAAGGACAATGGTCCTTGGACATGATCAAAAGGGTCTGGGGAAAAATAAAAATGAACCAGATTGTCCCTAGCTGTTATGGGACAGATGCAACAGCGGAATGAGATTATAACACGTTCCCAATATGATAGGGACCTGACCAGTACAAAGGACCAATTGCAAGCGGTTTGTGAACAGCTGAGACAGAAAAAGCTTGAACTTGAAAAGTCGGAAGCGGAAGTTAAAGATCTTAAAGGTGAAATTAAAGAATGGGAAAAATCATTACGTCAAGAGACAGTAATAGGAAAAGGAAAATGTATCGGTCAATTCCCAGGGTACCCATGTTTGGATAAATTAAAAGCGCAAACCTGAAGAAACGACCGAGGAATAGATACGGATTCTGAGTCCTCCGATGATACAGGGTCGGAGGATGAAGAATTAGGGGTGCGCTTTGCCCTGTTTAAAAAAAGACAAGTTGTAGTCAAATCAGAAGAGACTACGGATGAGGACGGAACCAAAAAAACAAAGAAAAGGGTGTATGCAGAATACTTATTTTATGATCCGGCAGACCCAGAGAAAATTGATAAATGGTCCAAGAAGTTGACCAATCCAAAGAAAGGAGGAGTGAAAATGTGGGACCAATTGGACCGCTTAAGAAATATATATCAACTTCATCCCTGGGACGGAGCGCAAATTTTGACAATAATGGTGCCATAAACACAAGGAAGAAAATTGCACGACAAGGTAGAAGAAGCTTTGGGGCAGGATGAGCAAGAATTAGATGCAGGATGGGAGGTGATTAAACACTGGCTGCAAGCCTTCAGTCCAGCTAAGACAGACTGGGGAAAAATTGCAGCCTGCCAACAGAAAGGAACAGAGGAGGTCCTGGAGTATGACGAGCGGTTTAGATGCACGTGGCTAGAACATTCGGGTATGAATAATACGGATGAGGAAATGGATGAACAAGTGTTTGGACCCCTGAAAGCAGCTTTCATGGCAGGTCTAAAGCCAGAATGTCCAAAATGCTTAAGGTAGTGTTACCGGACTGGGAAGATAGAGGAACTACCTTTGCAGCATTGGTGGATCAATGTAACCAATTAGACAGGGAAATGGGAGCTAAAGTCCGAGCTGCGCAGGCTATGGGATGGAAATCCCAGGATTCCGATAGTCATTTGGAAAATTACCCGGAAAATGTCATTATTGTGGGAAAGAAGGTCACTGGGCCAAGACGTGCAGGGCAAAACAGCAAGGTCGTGGCCGGGGAAGAGGACGCAGCCAGGGATACAATTCAGCCAACAAACCAGGCTTGTCACAAGATAACAACCTCATAGAAGCATTTAAACGACTGACAATAGAACAACAGAAGGAGTTACTTGGTATAGCAAAAAACGATTAGAGCCCACCCTGTCCCCGCTCCTCGCACTAATACAACAGAGGGGAGATGGGCTATATATAACTGTGAGGGTGGGCGATAAGGATGTGGACTGTCTTTTAGACACAGGGGCAGAATTAACATGCTTACCCCTACAATATGGAGACTTTTTGCCATTGGATGGTAGGGCATGTACAGCCTATGGAGTTGGGGGCCATAAAATGGAAAATAAAAGGATAACACCAGTACTTATAGGGCTGGGTCCACATGAACTAACCACGCCGGTCTGGATAGACCCGGTAGATCAATCCCTTTTGGGAATGGACGTTCTAATCCAAGTAGATTCATCATTGCATTTCGAGGATGGTCGGGTGACATGGTCAATTAGAACTTTGAAGAAACAAGAATTGAAGGAACACCCGATATGGGCTAAAGATAAGAACGATTGTGGCCGACTCCAGATGGAGCCTGTGTCATTTACCGGGACCAAGCCTCCATGCACTAAACAGTGTCCCATCAGTCCAACTGCCATCGTGGGAATCTTACCGGTTATTCAGCAATTGGAGAAACAAGGGGTGCTTATTGAAATGCATAGCTCCTCCAATAGCCCCGTGTGGCCGGTACAGAAATCGAATGAGATTTGGTGTTTGACTGTCGATTATAGGAAAGCTAACCAGTGTATTGATCAAAAAGCCCCTTTGGTCGCAGATCCCTCCAACAATTTTAATGCCCTCAAACCGGAACATAAATATTTCTCGGTTATAGATATGGCCAATGGATTTTGGTCAGTGCCTCTGGCACCAGAGGTTCGACAGTGGTTTGCTTTCACGGTCCAACGACAACAGTATACTTGGACCCGGTTACCGCAGGGTTTCCACAACAGCCCTACGGTATTCCACATGGCTTTACAAAGCCATTTGCGAGAATTACCTCCCCTGTCATCCACAGTCTTCCAATATGTAGACGATATCCTGCTTGCTTCAAACACGGAAGAACAGCATGAACAAGATTTACGAGCTTTGCTGGACCACCTTTGGCTGAAAGGACATAAAGCCAGCATCGACAAAGTACAAATATCTCGAAGAGGTTGTATACCTGGGACAAAAGATTTCACAAGGAAAGAGAAAACTTACCCAGGATAGAACTGCAGCCATTCGGGCTGCTAAAAAAAACACCACTATTCAGGAACTAAAATCCTTTTTGGGATTGTGTAACTTTAACAGAAATTGGATTGACTCCTTCACACAGCTTGCTCAGCCATTGAATGATATCTTAAAGGGGAAACGTGCCTCTAAAGAAGCCATCACCCTCACTGAGGAACAGCAAGAGGCCTCCCTGAGTTTGAAAAAGGCTTTGTGTTCGGCACCGGCTCTGGGAATCCCTGACAGTGGTAAGCCATTTACCCTGTTTGTCCATGAGAAAGAAGATACATGACAGCTATAGTGACACAAGAACATGGGGATCAGCAAAGACCTATTGGCTATTATTGGGCAAAACTGGATGCGGTAGCCCTCGGATGGGGAAGTTGCCAAAGGGCCATGGGAAGCTACATGTTGAGCAGTAATGATCACTGCGGGTCTAGTCCCTGACCAAAAGCTGATTGTCAAGTGTCCCCACACCATACACGCTTTGCTGTCTATGAATAGAATGTCTCAGGTGACGGCAGCGAGATGGACCCGCTGGACAGCAGTTTTTGAAGCTCCAAATCTCCATATTGTCCGGGCCAGCCCGGTTAATCCCACAACTATGCTCCCAATGTCAGAATCGAGGGAGCAAGACGGGGGAGAATGTGAAGAGCATGACTGCGTGGAGATTTTAAAAGAAACAGAAGAAGCAGCCTTAGCAGCAGAGGAGCCTCTGCACAACCCAGACCTCATCCTGTTTACAGATAGTTCCTCCTTTGTGGACAATGGTACCAGAAAAAGCAGGATGGGCAGTTACAACCTTATATGAGGTAGTGGCAAAAGGATGTTTACCCTCAGGAATGTCAGCACAACAGGCCGAGTTACGGGCCCTGTCAGAAGCATGTCGAATAGCAGAAGGACAGACAGCTAATGTCTACACAGATTCGCGTTATGCTTTTGGAGTCGCTCACGACTTTGGTCTGTTATGGCGGAAAAGAGGATTCCTCACTGCTGCTGGTACACCTATCCGAAATGGAAAAGAAGTCCGAGACTTACCTCAGGAAGTGTCCATCCTGAAGTGTAAGGCCCATACCAAGGAAAATACCACGGAAGCACAGGGCAATGCCCGAGCCGACCAAGCAACTAAAGATGCCGCTTCACAGGGCGCTCCCCCAGAAGAACCAACACAGATGTGCAGATTGAAAGCACTCAGGACTCTGACACGAGACTTTCAAACAATGCAAGGCGAGTGCTCCCGAGAGGAAAAGTGGACATGGATCGAGGCAGGAATTAAGCAATGCGAAGATGGTGTCTGGAGACAAAGAGTTACCGACAAGCCAGTCGCGCCACAAGCGCTTATGCCTTTTTTAGCCCAACAGATCCACTCATGGGGACACTTGGCCTCACAACAGATGACGGCACGGTTCCAGAAAAGCTGGTGGGGTCGGGGATTTAAAAAACATGCCCAGCTGGTAGCAGACCGCTGTGTGGTCTGCCAGAAAAATAATTCTAGACCCATCACGGTAATGCCCCAACTGAGGCCCCCTGCCCCTGTTGGACCATTCCAGCATCTGCAGGTTGATTATATATCTCTCCCTCCATGCCAAGGATACACTAACATTCTTGTCATGATCGACAGATTCTCTAGATGGGTAGAACCTGTCCCAACTAAAAGAGCCACAGCCAATCACACTGCAAAGATCTTGTGTAGGGATTACATTCCCCGATGGGGAATCCCGAGCATTGACTCAGATCAGGGAACACACTTCACAGGTGCTATCTGCCAAGAAGTCTGTAGGTTACTGAACATTATGTGGGATTTACACTGTCCTTATCACCCACAATCATCAGGACAAGTAGAGCGAATGAATCGAACTCTGAAACAATGGCTTGCCATATATCACCAAGAAGGAACACCATGGCCCCAGGCACTACCAATTAGGGCAACCCCGAACAGAACTACAAGTCTAAGTCCATTTGAAATTATAACAGGAAGACCCATGTCGCTGCCAGGAACTATTGATTTACGGAAAGCTGATGTTCACTTAATGAGTGACACTTTGTTATCATACTGTCAGGACCTAACCAATGCTATTAGTTCTGTTTCCTGACAGGTATCGGCAGCTTGGGGTAATCCACCCGAAGGAGGACACGACATAATCCCGGGAGTCTGGTCTATGTGAAAAAGTTTTATCAATAACCTTTGGGTGCCAAGTGGGAGGGACCTTACCAAGTGTTATTGACCACCCAGGCAGCTGTTAAAGTCCAAGGAAAGAAATCCTGGATCCACGCCTCACATGTTAAATGAGCACTCGTAACTGAAGCTGAAATCTGATAAGGACAATTACTTTTGCCAAAATGTATAAATTTACTGTACTACTGACTGTAGGTATTCTAGGCATTTGCCTACTTCTTACTAGCCGACCCTCTGCACCAAAGGGAAATAGTAGAGTACCCAGGGAATTACATGAAAATACCTTTTTACATATGTCATAAATTTAAGCCAAACAAAGTAACATTTCGAGTTGTTGGGCGTGTGCGCATATTCCTATTCACTCAAAAGGAGGGATTCCCTTGAGGCCAGTTCCCTTGAATATCTCGGAAATGGCTGAGTGGATAATTAATCAAAACAAAACAGGCAATGCGTTTCAGGATACATAAAACTGGGCACGTAAATGGAAGTCAGCAAGTTACAATCTGACTACCTTTGAAGGCGGGTACCAACCGTGCTACAATAATTCCAAACGGCCCCCATTTTTTGTTATCACTAATACAACGGGAATAGGAAGACCGGGGGAATCGGTCTGTCTGATTAGAAACATCAAAGGAGGCCAAAATATGGGGTATAATAACTGCTCCGGGAATTATAATGTAATCAAACCACGGAACCGTCCAAACTGGGCCGATGTGGGAATTCTTAATGTAACAGGGATTCTGAATAAAACAGATGGAAAAGTCTGGACAGGCCCCGGAGTGTTGCTGACAAAAAACAGCTAACATTCATTGCCTATAATGGCACCTATTGGGTGTGTGGCCACAAGGCCTACCCTTGGCTGCCCCAGAATTGGACAGGATCCTGCTATTTAGCCTACATTGTGCCTTATATGTGTTATATAAAGTCACTATCGGAACATCTACATCGTCCTAAGAGAGCTATCACAGAAACAGAGAGGTTCTTTGCCACTCTGATCTCCAGGTATCAGGGAAGGGAATCCATTAACATGGCATCCGTTGTGGAACGGGTAGCCAATGATACTTCAGAGGCCTTAGTTAACATCAATGCAGAAATGGTAGCAATCCGCACAGTAGCCCTACAGAATAGACTGGCCCTTGACTACATCCTGGCTGAAAAGGGAGATACTTGCGCCCTACTCGGAACTGAGTGTTGCACATATATCCCAGATAGCTCCGAAGAGATTACCCACTTAGCGGAACATATCCAAAAGGAGGTAGAAAAACTTAAGCAACCCCCATCATTCACTTTGTGGAGCAGAGCCACTAAATGGCGAGGTTCAATAGGAACTTCATTGGTGGGAGGTTTATATCTATTCATTGTAATTATTTTACTTTTATATTGTTTGTTTATGTTGATTTAATGTTGTTGCAACCAGGTGTCTGTAGCTGCTGTCCTGCAGGTGAGACACCGTGCAGGTCCCAGCAGACCGCCTGTACATGGCACAGGGGTATGTTATGCTTAAGGGAAGGTTGTTTACTGGTTGAATTAAGATATTGATTTGGATTAAATTGTAATGAGGTTAATTAACCTACCAAAACCAGACTTCCATTGTGGCCACGATGGAATTCGGGTTGATGTAAATTTGTGTGAAAGCTACTAGTCCGGATATGTGGTGAAACACATCAACAAATTTTAGAAGGAAACTCTATTAACATGTATGAAATTATTTTGTAGAATGTTTAACCAGTGATGCCTAATGTTTTATGATTCAGTTTGTGAAAGAATCAAAGGGGGAATTGATAGAGAATATTGATAGAGAATGCAGACAGGCTGCAGACAGGCTGCAAAGTTGAGAAAACATAGAACCCATGTCTACGTGCAACAGAGCACATTGCATTAAGTCATCAATCAACTTGTCAGTTCAGGACCTTTGGCAGCGAGCCAATTAGGGGTTAAGAATATATCAATTGAGCCAATAAGGTCAAAGGAGGCAAGTTCTGTAAATTGATCCAGTATAAGAACAGCCATGTTTTGCCATGTGTTCTCAGAAGGACAAAGGACCTGGCATAAGGCCAGAGCTTGTTGCAGCTGCCAGAATAAAATTATTTTAACGATCTACAACCGGAGTTCGCAGTTCATTGAAAATTTAGAGATCTAACAGCGAGGTTGATTGCTGGATGGTTGTGTGTTGGTGGATCATAGATGGTAAAGTATTTTTCAAACTGCTCTTGGTTGTCAGTGAATCGCAGTTTGGTCTGATCCAAGTGCTTTCTGCACGTTTGCTCATTCAGCAGTTTAACAACAAATACTCTATTCCCCTCCTTAGCTAAAACAGTGCTAGCAATCCATTTGCGATCATGACCATAATTGAGAACAAACACCGGATTATTAACCTCAATGTCACGTGATACAGCCGTGCGATCGTGGTACACGTTATGCCAGTGGCGCTGGGTTTCTACATGATCATTGAGATCCGGGTGGGCTAAGGAGAGCCTGGTTTTGAGTGCTCTCCTCATTAAAAATTCTGCAGGGCTAACCCCGGTGAGCGAGTGGAGGCACGTCCGGTAGCTGAGCAGGACCGAGATAACCGGGTTGGTAAGGAGCCATCCATTATGCGTTTGATGGTTTGGACTGCCCATTCCGCTTGACCATTGGATGCGGGCTTAAATGGGGCAGACCTGACATGCTTAATGCCATTGCGTGTCATGAATGTGTTGGATTCCGAGCTGGTGAAACATGATCCATTGTCACTTACAATGACCATGGGTGGCGAACATGGCCCTGAGACTTTCAATGGTGGCAGTGGACGTACATGATGACATTATTATACATTCAATCCATTTCGAGTAAGCGTCCACTGCTACGAGAAATATCTTTCCTAGAAAAGGGCCAGCAAAATCTACGTGGACCCTGGACCACGGTTTGGAGGGCCATGACCACAGGCTCAGTGGGGCATCCCTGGGGGCGTTGCTCAACTGTGAGCAAATGTACGCATGACTCCAATTCGGAGTCAATGCCGGTTTACCAAACATGCGACCTGGCGATAGCCTTCACCATGACTTTGCCTGGGTGGGTACTGTGTGGGTCGCAGATAAACGTTTTGTTCCCTTTCATAAATCCATGCTGACTTGGACTGATCCTGTCACTGCTTTTCAAATGCTATTACATCTTTAATAATTGATTCCAACATTTTCCCCACTACTGATGTCAGGCTAACCGGTCGAGAAGTCCCTGTTTTCTCTCTCCCTCCCTTTTTAAAAAGTGGGGTTACATTAGCTACCCTCCAATCCATAGGAACTGATCCAGAGTCGATAGACTGTTGGAAAATGATCACCAATGCATCGACTATTTCTCGTGCCATTTCCTTAAGTACTCTGGGATGCAGACTATCAGGCCCTGGGGATTTATCAGCCTTCAATCCCATCAATTTCCTTAACACAATTTCCTGACTAATAAGGATTTCCTTCAATTCTTCCTTCTCGATAGACCCACTGTCCCCTAGTATTTCCAGAAGGTTATTTTGTGTCTTCCTTGGTGAAGACAGAACCAAAGTATTTGTTCAATTGGTCTGCCATTTCTTTGTTCCCCATTATAAATTCACCTGATTCTGACTGTAAGGGACCTACATTAGTCTTACTAATCTTTTTCTCTTCACATATCTGTAGAAGCTTTTGCAGTCAGTTTTTATGTTCCCTGCAAGCTTACTCTTATACTCTATTTTCCTCCTCCTAATTAAAACCTTTGTCCTCCTCTGCTGAATTCTAAATTTCCAGTCAAGCATGATTTCCCTTTCATAAATCCAGTCAGCATGGATTTATGAAAGGGAAATCATGCTTGACAAATTTTCTAGAATTTTTTGAGGATGTAACTAGTAGAGTGGACACGGGACAACCAGTGGATGTGGTGTATTTGGACTTTCAAAAGGCTTTTGACAAGGTCCCACACAAGAGATTAGTGTGCAAAATTAAAGCACATGGTATTGGGGGTAATGTATTGACGTGGATAGAGAACTGGTTGGCAGACAGGAAGCAAAGAGTAGGAATAAATGGGTCTTTTTAAGAATGGCAAGCAGTGACTAGTGGGGTACCGCAAGGTTCAGTGCTGGGACTCCAGCTATTTACAATATATATTAATGATTTAGACGAAGGAATTGAATGTAATTTCTCCAAGTTTGCAGATGATACTAAGCTGGGTGGCAGTGTGAGCTTTGAGGAGGATGCTAAAAAGCTGCAGGGTGACTTGGACAGGTTAGGTGAATGGGCAAATGCATGGCAGATGCAGTATAATGTAGATAAATGTGAGGTTATCCACTTTGGTGGCAAAAACAGGAAGGCAGAATATTATCTGAATGGTGACAGATTAGGAAAAGTGGAGGTGCAATGAGACCTGGGTGTCATGGTACATCAGTCATTGAAAGATGGCATGCAGGTACAGCAGGCAGTGAAGAAGGCAAATGGCATGCTGGCCTTCATAGGGAGAGGATTTTCGGAGCAGAGAGGTCTTACTGCAGTTGTACAGGGCCTTGGTGAGGCCACACCTTGAATATTGTGTACCGTTCTGGTCTCCTAATCTGAGGAAGGACATTCTTGCTATTGAGGGAGTGCAGAGAATGTTCACCAGACTGATTCCCTGGATGGCAGGACTGACATATGAAGAAAGCTTGATCGACTAGGCTTATATTCACTGGAATTTAGAAGAATGAGAGGGGATCTCATAGAAACATATAACATTCTGACAGGATTGGACAGGTTTGATGTAGGAAGAATGTTCCCGATGTTGGGGAAGTCCAGAACCAGGGGTCACAGACTAAGGTTAAGGGGTAAGCCATTTAGGACCGAGATGAGGAGAAACTTCTGCACTCAGAGAATTTTGAACCTGTGGAATTCTCTACCACAGAAAGTTGTTGAGGACAGTTTGTGAGATATATTCAAAAGGGAGTTAGATGTGGACCTTACGGCTAAAAGGATCAAGGGGTATCGAGAGAAAGCAGGAATGGGGTCCTAAAGTTGCATGATCAGCCATGATCATATTGAATGGTGGTGCAGGCTCGAAGGGACGAATGGCCTACTCCTGCACGTATTTTCTATGTTTCTATGTTTCTATGTTTCCCTGCCTTTTTTTGCAAAACCACGCCATTCCCCCATAGCAGACAATTCGATTGGATGGACAATTCATCCTTAGGTCGGTAGAACGGTTTAATTTCATCCTGCATTTCCCCGGGACGCGCCGACCAGCTCCCATTGAGGATGCAGCTTTTTACTAGTGATAGCACAGGGTCTTGGCTAGTCCAGGTCTTGATCTGGCGAGCCGTGACGGGTGACCCCTCGCTCTCAAAAGCATCCATTACCAGAAGCAAGTCTGCGGATTGCGCCATTTCCTCCCCGGTGGTGGGCAATGGCAGCCGATTGAGGGCGTCAGCGCAGTTCTCAGTGCCTGGTCTGTGGCGGATTACATAGTCATATGCAGACAATGTTAGTGCCCATCTTTGCATGCGGGACAAAGCATTGGTGTTAATAACTTTGCTTTCTGAGAGCAGTGAAGTAAGCGGTTTGTGGTCTGTTTCGAGCTCGAACCGGAGGTCAAATAGGTATTAGTGCATTTTCTTAACCCTGTATACACATGCTAACGCTTCTTTCTCAACCATACTGTCGGCTCTTTCAGCTTTAGATAAACTTCTGGATGCATATGCAACCGGTTGCTGTTTGCCTGACACAACCAACCCCGTACGACGATGCATCACAAGCTAGCACTAAATGTTTACATGGGTCATACAATACAAGTAACTAATTCGAACATAGCAGGTTTCTGGCCTTATTAAAGGCTATCTCTTGAGATTTATCCCAAACCCAGTCGTCACCCTTATGTAGCAATAAATGCAAGGGTTCCAGCAAAGTGCTCAACCCCAGTAGAAATTTACCAAAATAGCTGTGGAGTCCCTGGAACGAAAGAAGCTCTGTCACATTCTGTGGTCAGTGTGCATTCTTGATGGCCTCCGTCTTGGAGTCCGTGGGTCTGATGCTGTCTGCCGCAATTCTTCTCCCAAGAAGTTCGACCTCTAGCACCAGGAAAACATACTTGGAGCATTTCAGCCTGAGTCCCACTCTGTCCAGTCGCTTTAGAACCTCTTCCAGGTTGTGCAAGTGTTCGGTGATGTTGCGACCAGTGATCAAGATATCGTCTTGGAACACCAAGGTGCATGGAACCGATTTCAGCAGAATCTCCATGTTCCTCTGGAAGATGGCCGCAGCCAAGCGATTCCCAAAGGGGCATCTGTGGGACACGAACAGTCCTTTGTGCATATTGATGCACGTCAATTTCTTTGATGGTTCAGTCAGCTCCTGTGTCATGTAAGCAGAGGTTAGATCTAGCTTGGTGAACGACTTTTCCCCTGCTTGCGTTGCGAATATGTACTCTGCTTTAGGTAATGGGTACTGGTCCTGTAACGAGACTCGGTTGATTGTTACCTTGTAGTCCCACAGATTCTGACCATCCCATCGATCTTTAGCACCGGCACGATTGGACTGGCCCACTTGTTGAACTCGACTGGCGATATGATTCATTCTCGTTGAAGTCTGTCCAGCTCGACCTCGACTTTCTCCCTCATCATATATGGGATTGCTCGGGCTTTCTGATGAACGGGCCGTGCCCCAGGAACAAGATGGATCCACACCTTGGCACCTGTGAAGGAGCCGATGCCTGGCTTAAATAACGACGGGAATATTTTTAGCACCTGGGCGCATGAGACGTCATCCACCAAAGACAGTGCTTTGATGTCATCCCAGTTCCATCGGATCTTTCCTAGCCAGCTTCTGCCGAACAAGGTTGGGCCATCGCCTGATGCAATCCATAGTGGTAAATCATACACCATTCTGTCGTACGATACTTTCACTGCCGCACTGCCAATAACAGGTATGAGTTGTTTGGTGTACATGTGCAGCGTTGTGTGAATCGAGCTCAGTTTTGGCCTCTGTGCCTTGTTGCCCCACAGTTTCTCAAAAGCCTTCTGGCTCATGATTGATTGACTCGTCCATTTCCATGGTGACTGGAATGCCGTTAAGTTTAACTTTTAACATTATCGGAGGGCTTTTGGTGGTGAAGGTGTGCACCCCATACACTTCCTCTTCATCCTCAGGTTGAGTTGCCTCTCCTGTTCGTTCAACGTATTCTGCGCTGGATCAGTCGTCCTCTGCTGACTCTGCCACGTGGTGAGTCAGAGGTCATTTGCACATCCGCTGGAGGTGCCCCATGTTCCACAGCCCTTGCACACATAGTGCTTGAATCGACATTGATGGGCTCTTATGATTACCCCCACAACATCAGCATGGTGTTAATGGATACGTATTCACACCCCACAGCAGCCTCTGAGTCATCCTAGGTCTGGCCTCTGCAGTCGTGTAGGCCCCGCCATGTACAGTTCTGTCTGTTGAAGGCATTATTTTATGCACGGTTCTTGCCGCTGAGCTTCGATGCTGTGAAGATATCTGTTTCGTGTTGTCGCTCGTGGATATGAAAGCCTGGGCTATCGTGATGGCCTTGCTCAGATCTAAGAATTCAGCAGACAGCAGTTTGCGCAGAATGACCTTGTGGCTGATTCCAAGCATGAAAACATCCTGCAATATTTCCCCCAAAGATCCGGCAAATTCGCACTGTCCCGCAAGGCATCTTAGGTCGGCAACAAAGCTCGCCACATTCTGGCCCTTGGAGCGATGGTGCGTGTAAAAGCGATACCTGGCCATCAGGATGCTCTCCTTCGGCTTGAGGTGTTTCCGAACCAGCATGCACAGCTCTGTGCAAGTCTTATCCATTGATTTGACCGGTGCCAGCAGATTTTTGACGAGGCCATATATCGAAGACCCACATACAGTGAGGAGAATCGCCCTGCGCTTGACCGCCGTCTCAGCCGTGTCCAGCTTGTTGGCCACGAAGTACTGGTCGAGATGCTCAATGAAGGCTTCCCAATCATCACCCTCAACAAATCTCTCAAGAATACCAACAGCAGCCATTACCGCATGAAAGTTTGTGATCTGTAACTCGTCACCAGTTGTTAAGTTCAGAATAACTCCACGAAACTGTGTTGTAAGCTCAAGCCATTGTGACCTTGGTCTCTTTAATGTAACTCCAAAGTGAGACAGCAGCATGGTAGATTGCCTTTTATACCTGCTTGCCCCAGGGTGCACAGGTGACCCTTAGGTCTCCCACAGGTGTGTCCCCTAGTGGCAAGTCTTATACATTGGTGAGGTTTGCATACATAACAGTATTCTCCTTTGTTATCCTCCTTCTCACATCCCACTTCCCCCTCATCCCGCAATCTTTTCTGATATAAAAGCTGCACATGCTCCTTTTGATTTTCCACCCTCCGCTCACCACAACTTCATCCTTGTGCCTTTCAAATACCCAAGCAATACAGCCTGCCCAGCCAGTGGTTGACCAAAAAGAGAGATTGGAGAGTGAAGAAGAAACACCGTTACTTAATTTCAAAGTCATCCTGCAAAGCCATCTGCAGTATCTCCCACTGAAAGTCAGCAGCCTTCCACCAGCCATGCTGCAGCCACTAGGGTAGCACTGCATAAGAGCACTAAGGTTTAGAGTTTAATTCTACTTGATAGTTACGAGTGTAACTAGAGGGATGGCAGGGCAGCTCAGACCCGTGGATTGCACATCCTGTGGCATGTGGGAAATCCTGGATGCTTTGCGCAGCCGGGATGACCACGTGTGCAGGAGGTGTCTCTAGCTGCACCAACTCGAGCTCCGTGTTTTGGCACTTGAGCGGTGGCTGGAGTCACTGCGGTGCATCAGTGAGACTGAGAGCTACGTGGGTAGCATGTTTCAAGAGGTGGTCACCCCACAGCTTAAAGTGTGCAGGCAGAGAGGGATTGGGTGACCGCCAGACAGAAGAGGAGGACTAGGCAGGTAGTGCAGGAGTCCACTGAGTGCATCTCGCTCTCCAACTGGTATTCTCTTTTGAGTACCGGTGTGGGCGATGGTGGCTCTGGAGAGTGCAGCCAGAGCCAAATCCATGGCACCACGGGTTGTTCAGCTGCACGGGGGGGAGGAAGAAGAATGGAAGAGCTATAATGGTAGGGTATTCAATAGTCAGGGGAGCAGACAGGCATTTCTGTGGCCGCAGATGTGACTCCAGGATGGTATTTTGCCTCCCTGGTGCCAGGGTCAAGAATGTCACTGAGCAGCTGCAGGGCATTCTGAGGGGAGAGGTGGTCCATATCGCTACCAATGACATAGGTAGAAAGAGGGTTGAGGTCCTGCAGGCAGATTTTAGGGAGCTAGGAGAGAGATTAAAAAGCAGGACCTCAAAGGTAGTAATCTCCGGATTACTCCTAGTACCACGAGCTAGTGAGTACAGAAATAGGAAGATAGAGCAGATGAATGCGTGCCTGGAGAGATGGTGCAGGAGGGAGGTCTTTAGTTTCCTGAGGCATTGGGACTGCTTCTGGGGTAGGTGGGTCCTGTATCATCCAAGCCGGGCGGGTTGCTCTTCAACAGAGCTGGGACCAATATTCTCGCGGTGATGGCGGGGGAGGGGGGCGCGGGAGCTGGGGTGGTTTGCTACTGCTGTTGGGGAGGGTTCAAACTAGCTTTGCAGGGGGATGGGAACCTGAAAATAGATTCAGTAGGGAGAGGAGTAAAGCTTGAATTAGAAAGCAAAAATAAAGAAAGTGAGTTTGAAGGAGAAAGGAAACAAGAAGGAAAAAAAAAAATTAAAGGCACTTTCTCGATATGCACTTAGCATTCGTAACAAAATAGATGAGTTGACGGCACAAATAGATACAAATGGATATGATCTGATAGCCATTACAGAGACGTGGTTGCAAGGTGACTAGGACTGGGAATTAAATATTCAGAGGTATTTGACAATCCGGAAGAACAGACAGAAAGGAAAAGTAGGTGGGGTAGCTCTATTGATAAAGGATGGAATCGCTGCAATAGTGAGAAACGATATTGGCTCAAATGACCAGAATGTTGAAACAGTTTGTGTGGAAATAAGGAATAATAAGGGAAAAAAGTCAGTGGTGGGCATAGTCTATAGGCCCCCTAACAGTAGCAACTCTGTTGGTCAGAGTATAAACCAGGAAATAGTGGGGGCTTGTAAAAAAGAAACAGCAATAATCATGGGTGAATTTAACCTCCATATTGATTGGACAAATCAAATTGGTCAGGGTAGCCTTGAGGAAGAGTTTATAGAGTGCATAAGGGAAGGGTTCTTTGAGCAGTATGTAATGGAAGCAACCAGGGGGTAGGCTATCTTGGATCTGGTCCTGTGTAATGAAACAGGATTAATAAACAATCTTCTAGTAAAGGATCCCCTTGGAATGAGTGATCATAGCATGGTTGAATTTCAAATTCAGATGGAGGGTGAGAAAGTTGGATCTCAAACCAGCATACTAAGCTTAAATAAAGGAGACTATGAAGGTATGAGGGCAGAGTTAGAAACATAGAAAGAAACATAGAAAAATAGGTGCAGGAGCAGGCCACTCGGCCCTTCGAGCCTGCACCGCCATTCAATAAGATCATGGCTGATCAATGCTTCAGTGCCCCTTTCTGCTTTCTCTCCATACCCCTTGATCCCCTTAACCGTAAGAACCATATCTAACTCCCTCTTGAATATATCCAGTGAACTGGCATCAACAACTCTCTGTGGCAGGGAATTCCACAGGTTAACAACTCTCTGAGTGAAGAAGTTTCTCCTCATCTCAGTCCTAAATGGCCTACCCCTTATCCTAAGACTATGTCCCCTGGTTCTGGACTTCCCCAACATCGGGAACATTTTTCCCGCATCTAAACTGTCCAGTCCCGTCAGAATCTTATATGTTTCTATGAGATCCCCTCTCATCCTTCTAAACTCCAGTGAATAAAGGCCCAGTTGATCCAGTCTCTCCTCATATGACAGTCCAGCCATCCCTGGAATCAGTCTGGTGAACCTTCGCTGCACTCCCTCAGTAGCAAGAATATCCTTCCTCAGACTAGGAGACCAAAACTGAACACAATATTGCAGGTGAGGCCTCACTAAGGCCCTGTACAACTGCAGTAAGACCTCCCTGCATCTATATTCAAATCCCCTAGCTATAAAGGCCAACATACCATTTGACTTCTTTACCGCCTGCTGTACCTGCATGCCCACTTTCAGTGACTGATGAACCATGACACCCAGGGCTCGTTGCACCTCCCCTTTTCCTAGTCTGCCGCCATTCAGATAATATTCTGCCTTCGTGTTTTTGCCCCCAAAATGGATAACCTCACATTTATCCACATAATACTGCATCTGCCATGCATTTGCCCACTCACCTAACCTGTCCAAATCACCCTGCAGTCTCTTAGCATCCTCCTCACAGCTCAAACCTCCACCCAGTTTAATGTCATCTGCAAACTTGGAGATATTACACTCTATTCCTTCATCCAAATCATTAATGTATATTGTAAAGAGCTGGGGTCCCAACACTGAGCCCTGCGGCACTCCACTAGTCACTGCCTGCCATTCTGAAAAGGACCCGTTTATCACGACTCTCTGCTTCCTGTCTGTCAACCAGTTCCCTATCCATGACAGTATATTACCGCCAATACCATGTGCATTGATTTTGCACAACAATCTCTGGTGCGGGACCTTGTCAAAAGCCTTCTGAAAGTCCAAATACACCACATCCACTGGTTCTCCCTTGTCCACTCTGCTAGTTACATCCTCATTGGCTAAAGTGGACTGGGAAAATAGATTAAAGTGTAGGACCGTTGATGAACAGTGGCGTACATTTAAGGATCTATTTCACAACGCTCAAGAAAAATATATTCCAGTGAGGAGAAAAGGGTATAAAAGAAAAGATAGCCATCTGTGGCTAACTAAAGAAATAAAGGACAGTATCCAATTAAAAACAAGGGCATACAAAGTGGCCAAAACTAGTGGGAGGGCAGAAGATTGGGAAGCTTTTAAAAGCCAGCAAAGAATGACTATAAAAGTGATTAAGAAAGGGAAGGTAGACTATGGGCTAGATTTTCCATGTTTTTTGCATGCTGAATGCTCACTTAATGTCCATTTTACCACTGAAATGACATATAATGCCCAGGTATTGCCCATTTAGCCACAAAAGATAAACTGACGGGCATTTTTCGGAAACTTATCGGCGAGTGTTACTTTCCCCCTGTGCATAACGCTGGGAAAAAATAATACCGCCCGCCCACTTTTTTGGGGCGGAATCATCAGAATGGGCAAAATCAACGCCCATAATATCGCCCAGCGTTACTTTCTGCACGGAATTAACGTTGAGATTCAATAATACCGCCTGCTCATTTTTTGTTGTCGCAAAGAGCACATTTGGCGAAACTAACATCCAGGAGAAAAGGCACTTTCACCACCTCACACACATATCAACCACAATATCGCTCGCCCAAAAAACCGCCCAGAAAAAATGGAACTGTTCTGAATGAATGCCAGCGGTGTGGCTGGCATTTTTAAAATTGCAGGTCGCTTCATTCAAAAGGCTGCCTCAACTTCGGGGGAGCTTGCATTGACTCTGGAGTTCTTCTCAGGTGAAGTGAACATCTCAACAGACATATTTTCAGACTCTGGACTACTGTGGCTTTACTCCAGGTGTATTTACTGAGGAAATCATTGCTTTTGATTAATCGCTATTATACTTTCAATGCAATGGGGCCACCAAACAATAACTGTGCTTAAGCAGCGCTTCAGATGTCTTGACCACTCAGGAGGGGAGCTACAATACAACCCTGAGCAAGTAGCTAAATTTGTGGTCATGTGCTCGATGCTACACACCCTGGCTATCAGGAGGGGCCAAGAATTGCCAAAAGGGACTGATGCTCCACCTCAGGAGAGAGAGGAAGAAGATGAAGAGGGGCTGGATGCTGACCGAGGGCCAGACAATCAGGCTGGTTATGCAACAATGCCCACAACCCCCTCCAGACCACAGGAAAGGGCCTGTGGGGGCTACATAGCTGCAAGAGTCTTATGTAAAGAGCTGATATCTGAACGATTTGCCTGAAAGAGCATTGATGTGAGTGACAATGCTGACACACTGCTGTGTGAGTGCAGCTCAGATATCAATGGTGCCCATCACCTTGGTGCCAGTTAAAGCTTATGTTGATTGATGTTAAGTTGTACTTAACCCTTTCATGTTAAGGAATCACCAGTGTGTAACAGTGCAGCTATCTGAGACGATGCGCAACAAGGTTATGTTCAATAACAAAAATGTTACACCAACACTGGTCTGAAATCGTAATAACACCCAACCCCTGCCCACATCCCACATTTTACACCATTGACATCAATCAAATGTTCAACATGTCCAGCAACACAGAATACAAAGGCAAAGCAGAAGGGTGGTCCCCAGCCCCCATATATTACAACAAATTGCATACACCCAGATGGAGATATAACACAGCCATCACCTGCGGACATGCACCTCACTTTCCTTTATCCCTCTCCTTCTTCTCTCCGCCTCTACCCCTTCCCCTCCTCGCTCCATGGTGCCTGGCCGAGGAGCTCCTCAGGCTGTGCCTCATTAGAGGGATGAAGGCAGATGCAGTGGTTGCATGGGTATGGCAGCAGGGTTGCCGAGGGGGCAACATTCTCTGATACAGAAGCAGTATCTTGGTCCATGCTCTCATCTGCCATTTGCAGTGGTGGTACGGACCCTAGGGGTGGAGTGCCACGCTCGGAGATCACTGGGAGGTCTGTGCCAGCAGTGTTCCGGGCTATCGCATCCAGGGCCACTGCCATACATGGAATATATTCGGTCATGGTGTCCAACTGTCGGGTTATGCCCCCCAATGCTTCAATGAGCTGGTCACCAAGTCTACAGTCCTCCTAGACAACTGTATTATCTCTCTTCTGTCATGTGGCGCTCGTGGAACAGACTTGCTGCGCCCATGAGATCGCCGCGGGGTCGGTGCCGTCCTGGGGAGAAATGGGGTGCCCTGTGGCGGGGTGCTTGAGGCCGGTACCTCGAGAGTGGAAGCGGGAATGACCAGAGGACCACTAGATTGCCTTGGGGTGAAATGGCTTCTGGAACATGGCGCTGCAGATTCCCTGAAGTCCATGCTCTCATCCGTGGAGAACAGAGCCAGCGGATTGACGGGCGAGAATCGAAGCTCCTCAGCACCAGATGTAGGATCGTCCGGCGAGTCCGGCCCCGTGCCCCCACCTTCTGGCCTCTGTGGTCTTGCCTGGGGCTGCGCTGCTGGCTGAGCTGCAAAACACAAATGAGGTTATTAGAGGAGAAGGGGGTGCGTGGGTCACAAGGTCATTCCAGCGCTACACACGGCATATGCACGACAAAAGCACCCACCACTCGAAAAACCATCGCAGACATCACATTTCATGAGCATCAACATATTTGCATTCCAATGATTTTCATTAGGCCATCATTATTTTAAGACAATTTTAGAAATCATCTATCATACATGATTGTTCGGATATGAGTGGGTGTGGCATCTATTGACTTCACATCAAGCAATGGTGTAAGCTTTACTCATGTGGCATCACTTCAGGGTCTGCAAATGCATCCGTGGCTGTCCGGGTGTGCTTCCCCACGAGTGTGAGCACCCGCTCCTCCATCTCAGTGATGTCGCTGGGGACTGGTGGCCCCCCCCCCGCACCCGTTGGCCTCTGCACGGATCTCATTGTCGATAGCTTCTTCTGTAAAAGGTGACAGGATGACATGGCATGAGATCGTTGTTTGATATCATTGCTTGGTACTGTCACAGAGATTGATACAACACATAACTGACAGATGTAATCATGATTCTTATGAAAATTCCCGGTAAAAGTGAAAGACCTCACATCTGAGGATAGTTACTCATACAAGTCAAATTATATAAATAAATAAGTACATGTCAATCAATATAATACTTACTCTTATGGATCCCACCAGGTCGTTCCATCGTTTGCGACATTGGTTGCCCTCACGAACCTCGTTGGTCGCTGACGAGACCACCTCTGCTATCTCGGTCCATATTCTCTGGTATACCTTTGGGGTGTGCTTCGCACGCCCTACTGTGTCAAATCACCCCAGTGTAACTCGACCTCCTGCAGGAGGGAGGCATTTGCCTCGTCCGAGAACCTCCTGACTCTTTTGCACCCTCCAATGTGCTCCTCTCCCACCTCACTGCTCTCTCCAGCTTCAGTCTCCACAGAATGCTGCGATGCCTCCTCCTCTCTCTCTATTATAGGTCAAATTCCGGCAAATATGTGGCTAGTAACAGCTAATTTTTGTTTGCTTACTTCCTGTGAAGCTCTAAAGTCTCCCTCTTTCCTCCCAAAGCAGCCACACCACACCCAGACACGCCTTCAGTCTCTCTGAGCTCGCTCTCACTCTGTCTCCTCTTCTGCCCATGTCATGATGGCACTTGACCTCCCAAATTGCGGGAATTGAGCGTTGCCATGCTGTTGCTAAGGACGGCCACACTTTACGGCAGTAGGTCAAAAAAATGTAACGCTACCTTCCATTTCATGTCGCTCGCAGTAACGCCCATTTTCAAAAATTGAGACTCGGTGCTTTGAGAACAGGCGCAAAGCCGACGATCTGAAAACGCTTTTTTAATGCCCACACCAGAAATACAGCCCATTTTTGGGCGATCTGCACAAAGGTGTAACATCTAGCCCTATGAAAGTAAACTAGCATGAAATATAAAAACAAATAGCAAGAGTTTCTATCGGTATATAAAAAGGAAAAAGTGGCAAAAGTAAATGTTGGTCCCTTATAAGACGAGATCGGGGAATTAGAAATGGGGAACATGCAGGTGACAAAAACTCTGAACAAATATTTTGTATTAGTCTTTACAGTAGAGGACACAAACAATATCCCAACAGTGGATAGTCAAGGGACTATAGGCGGGGAGGAACTTAACACAATCACAATCACTAAGGAGGTGGTACTCAGTAAGATAAAGGCGGATAATTCCCCTGGACCTGATGGCTTGCAACCTAGGATCTTAAAAGAAGTAGCGGCAGGGATTGTGGATGCACTGGTTGTAATTTACCAAAATTCCCTGGATTCTGGGGAGGTCCCAGCAGATTGGAAAACTGCAAATGTAACGCCCCTATTTAAAAACGGAGGCAAGCAAAAAGCAGGAAACTATAGAACAGTTAGCCTAACATCTGTGTTTGGGAAGATGTTGGAGTCAATTATGAAAGAAGCAATAGCAGACATTTGGAAAAGCATAATTCGGTCAGGCAAAGTCAGCATGGATTTATGAAGGGGAAGTCATGTTTGAAAAATTTGCGAGAATTCTTTGAGGATGTAACGAACAGGGTGGATAAAGGGGAACCAGTGGATGTGGTGTATTTGGACTTCCAGAAGGCATTTGACAAGGGGCCACATAAAAGATTACTGCACAAGATAAAAGTTCACGGGGTTGGGGGAAATATATTAGCATGGATAGAGGATTAGCTAACTAACAGAAAACAGAGAGTCGGAATAAATGGTTCATTCTCTGGTTGGCAATCAGTAACTAGTGGGGTGCCGCAGGGATCAGTGCTAGGATCCCATCTATTTACAATCTGTATTCACGACTTGGAAGAAAGGACTGAGTGTAACGTAGCCAAGTTTGCAGATGATCCAGAGATGGGAGGAAAAGCAATGTGTGAGGAGGACACAAAAATCTGCAAAAGGACATAGACAGGCTAAGTGAGTGGGCAATAATTTGGCAGTTGGAGTATAATGTTGGAAAGTGTGAAGTCATGCACTTTGGCAGAAAAAAAATCAAAGAGCAAGTTATTATTTAAATGGAGAAAAATTACAAAGTGCTGCAGTAAAACGGGACCTGGGTATACTTGTGCATGAAACACAAAAGGATAGTATGCAGGTACAGCAAGTGATCAGGTGAAGTGAAGGCCAGTGGAATCTTGGCCTTTATTGCAAAGGGGATGGAATATAAAAGCAGGGAAGTCTTGCTACAGTTATACAGGGTATTGGTGAGGCCACACCTGGAATACTGCATACAGTTTTGGTTTCCATATTTACGAAAGGATATACTTGCTTTGGAGGTAGTTCAGTAAAGGTTCACTCGGTTGATTCCGGAGATGAGGGGGTTGACTTATGAGGAAAAGTTGAGTAGGTTGGGCCTCTACTCATTGGAATTCAGAAGAATGAGAGGTGATCTTATCGAAACATATAAGATTATGAGTGGACTTGACAAGGTGGATGCAGAGAGGATGTTTCCACTGATAGGGAAGACGAGAACTAGGGGGCATAATCTTAGAATAAGGGGCCACCCATTTAAAACTGAGATGAGGAGAAATTTCTTCTCTCTGTGGGTTGTAAATCTATAGAATTCGCTGCCTCAGAGAGCTGTGGAAGCTGGGACATTGAATAAATTTAAGACAGAAATAGACAGTTTCTTAACTGATAAGGGTATAGCGGGTTAGGGAGAGTGGGCAGGGAAGTGAACTTGAGTCCATGATCGGATCAGCCATGATCGTATTAAATGGCGGAACAGGCTTGAGGGGCCATATTACCTACTCCTGCTCCTATTTCTTATGTTTTTATTGTTGACTAAGATAGGCAAAGGCACACACAACAGAGTCACTAAGGGAATGCACAAGGATGATTAGTTGATTTTTTTAAATGTAATATTGGATGCATATATAGATAATGTTGGATTTGAAAGTTTGCTTTGTGATGGCTTTTATTTCAGAATTGTAGCCAAGATGTCTGTAACCAGAGGAAAGGTAAGGTGTCGGATAAATGTTGAAAGTGGAATTGGGGCTGTGTTCACTGGTATCGTAGGCAGATGTTTCGATCCTGGATATCCCAGCCGGAAAGGGTCTGTCTGGGTTGCCTCATTCCTTCCGTTTCCTCCTCTTCTGCTTTTTCCTCTTCTTCTTCTTCCTCTTCCTCCTTCTCCTCTTCCTCTTCCTTCTCCCTCTGCTAGCAGCTTATCCCCTTTGCTGCCTTTGCTCCATCTCTTTGTGATGTTGCAGCCCAAGAGGGACAGCAACTAGAGCCCCCACGACTGGGAGCAAGTGTTGTTCTTAGAGGCCTTCTTTTAAAAGCCAAAGCCTTGCAAATGTCCCGCAGCACTCCCTGCACTCACTGCACATTTCATCAACTTTTTAAAAGTCACTACTCAAATAAAATGTACAGGAACCAGTCCAAAAGCAAAAATCTAAACTCACCTCATAGTTGGCGTGTACCTTTAAGAAGCACTGGTGGAGGTTCTGTCACGCAGCATGTCCAACTGTGGAGAGGGCGTTGAATGGAGCGGCAATGTCAGTAGCAGGTCATACATCAATTTAGTGTTGCACGCTGATTGACATCACCATCTCATTAGTTACCATTTTTCTAGTGAGCGCAGGGAACGACAGCGCTGCCGAATTGCCCAAAACGACAGCCGTTGCATTTCATGCTGGAAGTGAAGCGGCCATCATTATTTTCTCCGAAACTGGCCTAAGGTGCCGAATTTCACAGCCATAAATTTTTCTCAATGTCCTGGGAAACAATTCTGCCTCTAAAATAACATCAAAACAGAATAACTACTCATTCATCTTATTACTGGTTGTTGGATATTGCTATTTGCAAAATAGCTCCTATGTTTATCTATACAATCCCCAACGCTTTTTGCAGACACGTTTCTGTGCAGGTGATGTGACCACTATATGCGACGGTTGGTATAATGCGTTAGCTTAACAAGATTTAAAAATAAAGAAGCAACACCAGCAGAAATCAAAACAAATGTCATACAACAGACAGTACTGGTTGGGCCGCAGTGAGTTAGCAGCAATGATTTAATCTGACGGTTCAGGTACTAATAAGCTGCTCATGTTTCACCACCATGGCTTATAATGCTGCCGCTCAATGGAGTTGATATCTTATAACTCACTTCCTCCAACTTGTTAAATCCTGTGCTGTGGATGTGGCTTTGGAACTTTTTCTGTGATGTGAAATTCTACAGGAAATGGAAGCCAAAAGGAACTGAAGTCTGCAAACTAACGAGTAAACACATCTGAATTTGTTCAAAATAAATGGAACACAGGGGTCGAAATTTGATTGCTAACGCCTGCTGACAATGCCAGTGTTAGGAGTTAAGTGCGCATAAGGTGGTTTGATTTCGTGCTGGATGCTGTTGACACCCGCGCAAAATTCGGTGGTCAATTTTAAGGGCATTAAAACGTAAAATGCCGCCGGCTAACATCATGGAAATCATGACATCAGTACACGTACAACGCCTCCTTGACACCCTTGCCACATTCACTTTTGCCGCGTCACTTAACGGCTGGTGTCGATAATGCTTGAAAAAGTTGAACTGCGGAGAAATGATTCCGGGGCGTTATTTAAAGGGAGTTGCAGCCAGACCTCAGAGGTCTCAGTCAGTGCTGCATTTGATGCTCACACAGAGAGTAGGGTGTTGACGTCGTACTGCTGTTGACTCATCAGATTCAGTACTAGTATCTAAGAGAAATTGGCCCCGATTTTCCACCTTCACGATTTTTGTCGCCCACGTACGATAATGTACGATTTTTTTCCCGCATTTGCACTTAAAAAAAAATATGGTACTTTCCACAAAGCAAACGTTATTTTTAGTGCTGCGCTATCCGAAGACACTTCTGGGGGTGGAGCTTGTAGTGTGTGCCGAAAAATCACCGCACATGCGCTGGGAAAAAAAAAGTCACTTTCTACACATGACGGGTCTGCCTGGCCTGGATCAACAGTGAGAACACGTTGGTATCAGAGCTGGATTTGCAGATTGAAAATACAGCTTCAAACAAAAGATGGATGCAAGGGAAGGGACGGAGAAGGAGATAAATACAGAGAAGGAGAAGGGGTAGGGGAAGCTGCAAGGACCAAGAGATTTCTAGCAGAAGAAATTGAGCCCCTGGTAGACATAATTGAGAGGAGATGGGATGTGCTTGAAAACAAAGGGAGAATGGGCCAAAAGAAACTTAAACACTCTGTACTCGCAAAAATTTGGCACCAAGTTGCAGTAGAGTTTAATTCATTGTCCATTACCCCGAGAAGCAGCACACAGCTCAAAAAGAAGTGGCAGGATATCGGACAAGCAGTGACTGTAAGTAATATTTTAATTTTAATTTATTTAAATTTATATTTATATTTATGCACTGCAAAAACATTTGTAAATGTAACTAATGTGTGTGTGTGTGTGTGTGTGTTTGTGTGTGCAGAAGGACCCTCACTTAAAAAGTTATATTTTTATCTTTGCAGAAGATGGTGTCACAGATCATCCGAGAAAGGTCAAAAACTGGAGGAGGTCCGGCAAGTAGGCTGCAACTAACAGCCGTGGAACAGAGGACAGCTGATATGACTAAATCTCACAGGAGAAGATTAACCACCAACGTGAACACTGGGCCCAGGTTACCAGGAGAGGGTAAGCCCTGCAAATTGCAGAATCTGGGTTGGCTAAATGTTAAGTACTGCGTGGGCTGGCTACGCTTCCGCTTTCTCCCCTGCTGCTAACCAAGCATCTGCTCTGTTATGTTTTGCAGATGTTGCACATCAGGAAGACACAGAGGATGCACCTAAAGTAGGAGAAGAGCATGATCGGAAAGCCATCAGTCCAGATATTGTTCATCTAGATCAGGAGAATGAAGGGCAGCAGGAAGATCCCGGTACTGAGATGGTTACACTGGAATTGGAGCTGGTGAACTCCTCGAGGATTCCAAGCCCTTTCCTGAGTAATTCAACCAACGCGACATTTCAAGGTGTACCGTTTGTGGCTGCGGGTCCCAATGTGTTGCAGCAAGCCACACCTGGGAGACGGCAGAGGAGAGTGGGAGGGAGCGCTCAACCTGAAATACAGGATACAGGGAACATAGGACAACTCGTGGGGATGAGTGGGGAGAGCATCCAGCTAATGAGATCGCACCTGGATACCTTTGGTGGGGTGAGGGTAGAATTAGTGGGACTAGCACTTGAAGTAGCAACACTGGCTGGAGGCATGGGTGAGGTGCGGGACTATCATTAAAGGTAGCAACACTGTCGGGACAGATTAGGGAGGGGATGTCAGAGGTAGTAGCAGCAATACGGAGGCACACCGAGGCTGTCATTGCTGCCATTAACATTCTAACCCCGAGATCAAAGTCAGGGGTTGATCCACAGGCTGAAGAAGAATCGAAAGAGGAATTTGGGCCTTCCAGAATGCTAGCTCTGTCCCTGTCGGAACGCACCAACAACAAACGTGCCATTGGTAAGAATAAAGAAAAATCCTTCGGGGGGCGAGGAAGCAGAAATCTGCAACAATGGACATGGGTAGAGGTAGAGGCAACAACAGGGGCAGGAGTGGCACACAGGGCGAAGGGGGAGAAGGAATGGTTTGTTTGTTTCTTTCTTCTTTGAAAAGTTTAATTCAAAATATATTAAAGTTATTAAAGTTAAAAGTTAAGTTAAGTTAAGTACAACTGCACTATACAAATGTTTAATAAATATATATATTTTTTACATTTAACCAGAATCCTATACATTATTTTTTGAATCCAGCACTATAAAATCTTTCTAGGTTATGTCATGGATTCGACAGGCCAAATGGCCTCCTTCTGTGTTGTAACTGTTATATATGTGTAAACCTGTATATATCTTGTGTAGCCACCAGAGGGTTCATCCCCGAGTCCCAAGGGATCCCACAATCCCTTGGGAGCACTGGTACTTAAGGAGGCCTCACAGGCTGGAGAGGCACTCTGGAGACGTGCAATAAAAGACTAAGGTCAAACTTTACTTTGAGCTCACAGTATCTGGTCAGACTCTTTATTCATACATAACAACTGGCGATGAGATACAGATGACGAACCCAACGATGCAGAGAACAGTGGGCAGCCTGGAGAAATTTTCGGAGGGAGATGATTGGGAAACTTTCGTGAAGCAATGCGACCAATACTTCCCAGCCAGCGAGCTGGATGGAGAAGCGAGCGCTGCCAAACGAAGGGCGATTCTCCTCACCGTCTGTGGGACACCAATGAAAAATCTGTTTGCTCCAGCGAAACCCGCAGAGATGGAGAGTGACAGTGTTAATTAAGAGACTTGGGTCCTGAACTTAAGGAAAGGTAACTTAGATGGTATGAGATGTGAATTGGCTAGGATAGACTGGCAAATGATACTTAAAGGGTTGACAGTGGATAGGCAATGGCAAACATTTATAGATCACATGGATGAACTTCAACAATTGTACATCCCTGTCTGGAGTAAAAATAAAACAGGGAAGGTAGCTCAACCGTGGCTAACAAGGAAAATTAGAGATAGTATTAAATCCAAGGAAGAGGCATATAAATTGGCCAGAAAAAGCAGCAAAGCTGAGGACTGGAAGAAATTTAGAATTCAGAGGAAGACAAAGGGTCTAATTATGAGGGGGGGGAAATAGAGTATGAGAGGAAGCTTGCAGGGAACATAAAAACTGACTGCAAAAGGTTCGATAGATATGTGAAGAGAAAAAGATTAGTGAAGACCAACATAGGTCCTTTGCAGTCAGAATCAGGTGAATTTATAATGGGGAACAAAGAACTGGCAGACCAATTGAACAAATACTTCAGATCTGTCTTCATTAACCTCAAATAACCTTCCGGAAATACTAGGGGTTCGACGGTCTAGAGAAAAGGAGGAACTGAAGGAAATCCTTATTAGTCAGGAAATTGTGTTAGGGAAATTGATGGGATTGAAGGCTGATAAATCCTCAGGGCCTGATAGGCTGCATCCCTGAGTACTTAAGGAAGTGGCCCGAGAAATAGTGGATGCATTAGTCATCATTTTTTGACATTCTATTGACACTGGATCAGTTCCTATCAACTGACGGGTAGCTAATGTAACACCACTTTTTAAAAAAGGAGGGAGAGAAAATGGGGAATTATAGACCGGTTAGCCTGACATCAGAAGTGGGGAAAATGATGGAACCAATTATTAAAGATGAAATAGCAGCGCATTTGGAAAGCAGTGATAGGATCGGTCCATGTCAGCATGAATTTATGAAAGGGAAATCATGCTTGACAAATCTTCTGGAATTTTTTGAGGATGTAACTCGCAGAATGGACAAGGGAGAACCAGTGGATGTGGTGTATTTGGACTTTCAAAAGGCTTTTGACAAGGTCCCACACAAGAGATTAGTGTGCAAAATTAATGCACATGATATTAGGAGTAATGTATTGACATGGATAGAGAATTGGTTGGCAGGCAGGAAGCAGAGAGTCGGAATAAACGGGTCCTTTTCAGAATGGCAAGCAGTGACCAATGGGGTGCTGCAGTGCTCAGTGCTGGGACCCCAGCTATTTACAATATACATCAATGATTTAAATGAAGGAATTGAATGTTATATCTCAAAGTTTGCAGATGACACTAAACTGGGTGGCGGTGTGAGCTGTGAGGAGAATGCTAAGAGGCTGCAGGGTGACTTGGACAGGTTAGGTGAGTGGGCAAATGCATGGCAGATGTAGTATAATGTGGATAAATGTGAGGTTATCCACTTTTGGAGCAAAAACATGAAGGCAGAATATTATCTGGATGGCGGAAGATTAGGAAAAGGGGAGGTTTAACGAGACCTGGGTGCCATAGTTCATCAGTCATTGAAAGTTGGCATGCAGGTACAGCAGGCGGTGAAGAAGGCAAATGGCATGTTGGCCTTCATAGCTAGAGGATTTGAGTATAGGAGCAGGAAGATCTTACTGCAGTTGTACAGAGCCTTGGTGAGGCCACATCTAGAATATTGCACTCAGTTTTGGTCTCCTAATCTGAGGAAGGACGTTTTTGCTATTGAGGGAGTACAGCGAAGGTTCATCAGACTGATTCCCGGAATGGCAGGACTGAGATATGAGGAGAGATTGGATCATCTGGGCTTGTATCCACTGGAGTTTAGAAGAATGAGAGGGGATGTCATAGAAACATATAAAATTCTGACAGGGTTGGACAGGTTAGAGGCAGGAAGAATGTTCCCGTTGCTGGGGAGTTCCAGAACCAGGGGTCACAGTCTAAGAATAAGGGGTAAGCCATTTAGGACCGAGATGAGGAGAAACTTCTTCACTCAGAGAGTGGTTAACCTGTGGAATTCTCTACCGCAGAAAGTTGTTGAGGACCGTTCATTAGATATATTCAAAAGGGAGTTAGATATGGCACTTACGGCCAAAGGGATCAAGGGGTTTGGAGAGAAAACAGGAAAGGGGTACTGAGATTGAATGATTAGCCATGAACTTATTGAATGGCGGTGCAGGCTCAAAGTGCTGAATGGCATGCTCCTGCAACTAATTTCTATGTTTCTATGTTTCTAAATCGTACGATGATTTGTGCACACTGGTCCGGGAGAATGTGAACCCGAAGAAAAGCGATCTGATGGCGAGGTACCGGTTATACACCTTCAAAAGGTCTGAAGGCCAGGAAGTGGCGAGTAATGTCGCCGAGTTAAGATGTCTTGCAGGACATTGTGAATTTGAAGGACATTCGGAGCACATGCTCAGAGACTTTTTCATACTTGGCTTTGGCCATGAAGTGATACTTTGCAAACTTTTGACTGTAGAGACCCCAACGTTGAGTAAAGCCATAGCGATAGCCCAGGCGTTCATTCCCACCAGTGACAATACTAAGCATATATCTCAGCACACAAATGCTGCTACAAGTACTGTGAACATAGTGATGTTGTTTTCAAATCGCAACGTACAGGCCTCACATGCCTGCAGCTGCACATCCACAGATGTCTCAGAGTCCACCATCAAGGGTGGTGAATGCAAGGCCATTAACATCTTGTTGACGCTGCAGGGGTGACCATTGTTTCTATTCATGCCACATCAAAGAGTACATTTGCAAGGGCTGTGGAACAATGGGACACCTCCAATGTATGTGCAGGCGAGCTGGAAACCCTGTTAATCCTGCAAACCACCATGTTGCAGAGGAAGACAGATCCACGGTGGATCATGATGAACCAGAGCCTCAGACCGTGGAAGCAGAGATATATGGGGTGCAAACATTCACCACAAAGTTTCCCCCGATAAAACTGAAGGTTGACTTAAATGGACTCCCGGTGTCAATGGAGCTGAACATGGGTGTGAGCCAGTCCATTATGAGCAGAAAGACTTTAGATAAATTGTGGTGCAGCAAGGTCTCAAGGCCAGTCTTGACTTCTATTCACATGAAACTGAGAACTTACACAAAGGAACTGATTCCCATAATCGGCAGTGCTACCATAAAGGTCTCCTACGATGGAGCGGTGCACAAGCTACCACTCTGGGTGGTACCAGGCGATGGTCCCACACTGCTCGGCTGGAGCTGGCTGGGAAAGATATGCAGGAACTGGGACAATGTCCGAGCGCTCTCATCCGCTGATGACACTTCATGTGCCCAGGTCTTAAATAAGTTCCCTTCGTGATTCGAACCAAGCATCGGGAACATAAGAACATAAGAACATAGGAACTAGGAACAGGAGTAGGCCATCTAACCCCTCGAGCCTGCTCCGCCATTCAACAAGATCATGGCTGATCTGGCCGTGGACTCAGCTCCACTTACCCGCCCGCTCCCCATAACCCTTAATTCCCAAGTTCCAAGGAGCAAAAATGCAGATCCACCTAATTCCGGGGGCACGACCCATCCATCACAAGGCGAGAGCAGTACCGTACATGATGAGAGAAAGGGCAAAGATCGAGCTGGACCGGCTGCAACGAGAAGGCATCGTTTCGCCGATCGAATTCAACGAGTGGGTCAGTCCAATTGTTCCAGTCCTCAAGGAAGATGACACCGTCAGAATCTGTGGTAATTGCAAAGTAACTATCAATCGTTTCTCCCTGCAGGATCAATACCCACTACCGAAGGCTGATGACCTTTTTGCTACGCTGGCGGGAGGAAAGACGTTCACGAAGCTGGACTTGACCTCGGCCTGAACGACACAGGAGCTGGAGGAATCATCGAAGGGCCTCACCTGCGACAACACGCACAAAGATCTCTTCATCTACAACAGATGCCCATTTGGAATTCAATCAGCCACGGTGATATTCCAGAGAAACATGGAAAGCTTACTAAAGTTGGTCCCGCGCACCGTGGTCTTCTCAGACGAAATCTTGGTTACGGGTTGGGACACAGTCGAGCATCTGCAGAACCTGGAGGAGGTTCTTCGTCGACTCAATCACGTGAGGCTCAGGTTAAAACGCTCAAAGTGCATTTTCTTGGCGCCTGAAATGGAGTTCCTGGGGAGAAGAATTGTGGTGGATGGCATCAGGCCCACCGATTCGAAGACGGAGGCCATCAAGAACGCACCGAGGCCACAGAACATGATGGAGCTGCGGTCGTTTCTAGGACTCCTGAACTACTTTGGTAACTTCTTACCGGGTCTCACTACACTGTTAGAACCACTGCATGTCTTACTGCGTAAAGGAGACGAATGAGTATGGGTCAAAAGCCAAGAAAATGCCTTTGTAAAAGCGAGTAAATTGTTATGCTCAAACAAATTGCTTGTGTTGTATGATCCATGTAAGCGTTTGGTACTAACATGTGATGCGTCATCGTACGGCGTCGGGTGTGTATTGCAGGATAGGGGAGCTGAGGGAATGATCAGCCATGATCTTGTTGAGTGGCGGTGCAGGTTCGAGGGGCTGAATTGCCTACTCCTGCACCTATTTTCTATGTTTCTATGTTTCTATGCAACAAGCTAATGAATCTGGGAAATAGTCACTGGTTGCTTATGCATCCAGAAATCTGTCTAAGGCTGAGAGAGCCGACAGCATGATTGAAAAAGAGGTGTTGGCGTGTGTTTATGGTGTGTTTATAATGCATCAATATCTGTTTGGGCTCAAATTTTGAATTGGAAACTGACTGTAAGCCACTGTTATCCCTGTTTTCCGAAAGTATGGGGATAAACACGAATGCATCGGCTCGCATCCAGAGATGGGCACTCACGTTGTCCACATACAACCATGCCATCCGCCACAGGCCAGGCACAGAAAACTGCACCGATGCTCTCAGCAGGCTATCTTGCCCTGCACGGGGGTGGAAATGGCACAACCTGCAGATTTAGTCATGGCTATGGAAGCATTCGAGAGTGAGCAATCACCCATCACAGCCCTACTGATTAGAACCTGGACGAGCCAGGACCCCTTACTGCTCCTAGTAAAAAATTGTGTGCTTCACGGGAGCTGGTCCAATGTCCCAGTGGAAATGCAGGAAGAGATAAAGCCGTACCAGTGGCGCAAAGATGAAACGTCTATACAGGCGGACTGCCTTCTGTGGGGTAATCGCATAGTGGTCCCCAAGAAGGGCAGGGATACATTCATCAGTGACCTCCATAGTACCCACCCAGGCATTGTAATGATGAAAGTGATAGCCAGATCCCACGTGTGGTGGCCCGGTATCGATGCGGACTTAGAGTCCTGCGTGCGCAAATCTAACACATGCTCACAGTTAAGCAATGTACCCAGGGAGGCGCCACTAAGTTTATGGTCTTGGCCCTCCAAACTGTGGTCCAGGGTCCACGTCGACTATGCAGGCCCATTTTTGGGTAAAATGTTCCTCGTGGTTGTAGGTGCGTATTCCAAATGGATTGAATGTGAGATAATGTCGGCAAGCACGTCTGCTGCCTCCACTGAAAGCCTGCGGGCCATGTTTATCATACATACACAGCCTGTTTGATATCCTCGTGAGCGACAATGGGCCATGTTTCACTAGTACCGAGTTCAAAGAGTTCATGACCCGCAATGGGATCAAACATGTTACATCCGCCCCGTTCCAACGAGCATCCAACAGTCAGGCAGAGAGTGCAGTGCAAACCATCAAGCAGAGTTTGAAGAGGGTAACTGAAGGATCACTGCAGACTCATCTATCCCGAGTCCTGCTTAGCTACCGCACGAGACCCCACTCGCTCACTGGGATTCCACCCGCTGAACTGCTCATGAAAAGGGCACTTAAGACAAGGCTCTCATTAGTCCACTGTGATCTACATGAACAGGTAGAGAGCAGGCGGCTTCAACAAAGTACATATCATGATAGCGCAAATCTGTCACGTGAAATTGAAATCAATGATCCTGTATTTGTGTTGAACTATGGACAAGGTCCAAAGTGGCCTCCCGGCACTGTTGTGGCCAAAGAGGGGAATAGGGTGTTTCAGGTCAAACTTTTAAATGGACTCACCAACTGGAAACACTTGGACCAAATCAAATTCAGATTTACGGACTATCCAGAGCAACCCACATTGGACCCTACCTTCTTTGACCCCCCAACATACACACCAGTGGCAACCGACACCACGGCTGACCACGAAGCAGCAGCAGCCCAGCGGGACTCACCACACCAGGTAGCCCAGCAAGGCCAGCTGCACAGCAGCCCAGCGAGGGCCCAACAAATGATTCACCAAAACCAGCATTTGCACCGTATTGACTTTGGAGGGGAGTGCTGTTTTTTTGTGTAAATCTGTATATACCTTGTGTAGCCACCAGAGGGTTCATCCCCTGGAGTCCCAAGGGATCCCACAATCCCTTTGGAGCACTGGTACTTAAGGAGACCTCACAGGCTGGAGAGGCACTCTGGAGATCTGCAATAAAAGACTAAGGTCACACTTTACTTTGAGCTCACAATATCTGGTCAGACTCTTTATTCATACAAAACAGTAACCATTCTTCCATAACTGGGTAAAGTTCAGGGTAAATCCCCGGGGCACGATAGTCTGCATCCCAGAGTACTTAAAGAAGTGGCCCTAGAAATAGTGGATGCATTGGTGATCATTTTCCAACAGTCTATTGACTCTGGATCAGTTGCTATGGACTGGAGGGTAGCTAATGTAACACCACTTTTTAAAAAAGGAGGGAGAGAGAAAACGGCTAATTATAGACCGGTTAGCTTGACATCGGTAGTGGGGAAAAGGTTGGAATCAATTATTAAGGATGAAATAGCAGTGCATTCGGAAAGCAATGACAGGATCGGTCCAAGTCAGCATGGATTTATGAAAGGGAAATCATGCTTGACGAATCTTCTGGAATTTTTTGAGGATGTAGCTAGCAGAGTGGACAAGGGAGAACCAGCGGATGTGGTGTATTTGGACTTTCAAAAGGCTTTTGGCAAGGTCCCACACAAGGGATTAGTGTGCAAAATCAAAGCACATGCTATTGGGGGTAATGTACTGATGTGCATAGAGAACTGGTTGGCAGACAGGAAGCAAAAAGTCGGGATAAACGGGTCCTTTTCAGAATGGCAGGCAGTGACTAGTGGAGTGCCGCAGGGCTCACTGCTGGGACCCCAGCTCTTTACAATATACATTAATGATTTAGATTATGGAATTGAGTGTAATATCTCCAAGTTTGCAGATGACACTAAACTGGGTGGCGGTGTGAGCCGTGAGGAGGACGCTAAGAGGCTGCAGGGTGACTTGGATAGGTTAGGTGAGTGGGCAAAAGCATGGCAGATGCAGTATAATGTGGATAAATGTGAGGTTATCCACTTTGGGGGCAAAAACACGAAGGCAGAATATTATTTGAATGGCGGCAGATTAGGAAAAAGGGAGGTGCATCGAGACCTGGGTGTTATGGTTCATCAGTCATTGAAAGTTAGCATGCAGGTACAGCAGGCGGTGAAGAAGGCAAATGGTATGTTGGCCTTCATAGCTAGGGGATTTGAGTATAGGAGCAGGGAGGTCTTACTGCAGTCATACAGGGCCTTGGTGAGATTCACCTGGAATATTTTCAGTTTTGGTCTCCTAATCTGAGGAAGGACGTTCTTGATATTGAGGAAGTGCAGCAAAGGTTCACCAGACTGATTCCAGGGATGGGTGGACTGACATATGAGGAGAGACTGGATCAACTGGGCCTTTATACACTGGAGTTTAGAAGGATGAGAGGGGATCTCATAGAAACATAAGATTCTGACGGGACTGGACAGGTTAGATGCAGGAAGAATGTTCCCGATGTTGGGAAAATCCAGAACCAGGGGTCACAGTCTTAGGATAAGGAGTAGGCTATTTAGGACTGAGATGAGGAGAAACTTCTTCACTCAGGGAGTTGTTAACCTGTGGAATTTCCTGCCGCAGAGAGTTGTTGATGCCAGTTCATTGGATATATTCAAGAGGGAGTTAGATATGGCCCTTACAACTCAATGGATCAAGGGGTATGGAGAGAAAGCAGGAAAGGTGTACTGAGGGAATGTTTAGCCATGATCTTATTGAATGGTGGTGCAGGCTCGAAGGGCCGAATGGCCTACTCCTGCATCTACTTTCTATGTTTTCTATCTATACTATTTCATTAACCTGCTCAGCTTGAGTCATCTTTACAAGATCCTTTTTAATACATCAAAGGTATAAAAAAGATAATTATGAAGCAATGTAGTCTCAGGGAGAGAAATAAAAAAAGGGAACAAATGTTGTTCACATTTAAACTCTGTGTTTTGTGCAACATATTTTTAAAAACTAAGAATTAACATTTTGTTCAGAGCCAAATTTGCAACATAAAACCACATTTAGCAATAATCACATTCTATTCCAATGCTGACCTGAATGCCCATTTTGTGAGTGTGTGCTGAAGATGAAAGGGAAACTACAAGCACTACTGTTACGCCCTGGATTGGCAGAAGATCTCTGATGATATTTCCGAACAGAAAGGCAGGTGACGCTCCCATGCCCCTTTACAGAGAATTACCATAATCTCTAAGATCACATCTGAAGACAATCAACCGCCTCCAGCCACTGCCAAATATTGGGAAAGCAACAACCTGCTAAATTAACTCATTAAACAGCACAAAGTCCAGCATCCAATGGCAACCCAAAACACCCACTCCCCACCCCCACCACTTGAGCAGAGAGTCAAATGAAATAACAGGTGAGAGGCGGGAGCAGCGTCGGAGCGGACTATAAAAGACGTGTCGGTGCAGCTACAGCGGGAGAGAAAGCAAAAAAGAAGTAGAAAGGAATCAAAAGGTGACGTCACAGCCAATGGGGTAAGTGATTGGCTGGTGATTGGTGAGTAGCTTTTCTTTTTATTTTTTATATCAGTAAGTAAACTGTAACATTGTTGTTACCAATTTAAGGGTATCTAAGGGTTAAGGCATTGCAGGAGAGCTCGGTCACGTGATATGCTCCTCCTGTACCATGTGGGAACTCAGGGACACTTCCGGTGTCCCTGAGGACTACGTGTGTGAGAAGTGTATACACCTCCATCTCCTGACAGACCGCGTTGCGGAATTGGAGCTGCGGGTGGATTCACTCTGGAGCATCCACGATGCTGAGAATGATATAAGTGGCACGTGTAGTGAGTTGGTCTTACCGCATGAGAAGGATCCACAGCCAGCTAGGGAATGGAAAAACAGCAGGAAGAGTAGTACAAAGAAGGTAGTGCAGGGGTCCCATCTGGTCATCCCCCTGCAAAACAGATACACTGCTTTGAGTGCTGTTGAGGGGGATGACTCATCAGGGGAGAGCAGCAGCAGCCAAGTTCATGGCACCATGGCTGGCTCTGTTGTACAGGAGGGCATAAAAAAGAGTGGGAGAGTGATAGTGATAGGGGATTCAATCATAAGGGGAATAGATAGGCGTTTCTGCGGCCGTAATCGAGACTCCAGGATGGTATGTTGCCTCCCTGGTGCAAGGGTCAAGGATGTCTCCAAGCGAGTGCAGGACATTCTAAAAAGGGAGGGAGAACAGCCAGTTGTCGTGGTGCACATTGGTACCAACGACATAGGTAAAAAAAGGGATGAGGTCCTACGAGATGAATTTAAGGAGCTAGGAGCTAAATTAAAAAGTAGGACCTCAAAAGTAGTAATCTCGGGATTGCTACCAGTGCCACGTGCTAATCAGAGTAGGAATCGCAGGATAGCACAGATGAATACGTGGCTTGAGCAGTGGTGCAGCAGGGAGGGATTCGAATTCGTGGGACATTGGAACAGATTCTGGGGAAGGTGGGACCAGTACAAACTGGACTATATGCACTTGGGCAGGACCGGAACCAATGTCCTAGGGGGAGTGTTTGCTAGTGCTGTTGGTGAGGAGTTAAACTAATATGGCAGGGGGATGGGAACCAATACAGGGAGACAGAGGGAAACAAAAAGGAGACAAAAACAAAAGACAGAAAAGAGATGAGTAAAAGTGGAGGGCAGAGAAACCAAAGGCAAGAAACAAAAAGGGCCACTGAATATAAAAGATGGTCATGAAGAGTGCATCTCTAAGATCTCCCGGCATGCTCTCCTCCCTCCAGATGAGAGAGATGAGGTCATGTATTCGCGCCAACAGTGCCTCTCCACCATACTTCAGTGCCTCAGCAGGGGTTCCATCTGCTCCCGTAGTATTCTTGTTTTTTAGCCTTCTTATGGCTTTTTCTACCACGTGCAGTGTTGGGGTCTTACTAAGGTGGTGGCGGGTAGCATGCCGTGGAATGGAGTCGAGAACACTCGAGTCAAAGGCAGAGTCTCGATTTAGGAGATCTTTGAAGTGCTCCTTCCAGTGGGCCCTGACTGCCTTGGTGTCCTTGAAGAGTGTTTCCCTGTTCTTGGCCAGCAGCGGGATGGGGCCTTGGGTGTTTGGATCATAGGTGGCCTTGACTGCGATGAAGAATCCTCGCACATCATGGCTATCAGCCAGCTGCTGTATCTCCTGTGCTTTCTCCATCCACCACCTGTTCTTTAGGTCCAGGGTATTTTGGTGGACCTCAGCCTTGAACCGTCTGAAATGCTACTTTGCTGCTCTCAAGTTCGGTTGTTGTTTAAGGCTCAGAAATGCCCTGCGCTTGCGATCTATTAGCTCATGAATATCCTGATTATTCTCATCAAACCAGTCCTGGTGTTTCCTGGTTGAGTGACCGAGCGTCTCTATGCAGGCACCGGTTATGGAGGTCTGGAGGGCAGACCAAGCGTTGTGAGCATTCTGCGTCTGGGGGTCATCAAAGCACGCCAGGTTAGTTGTGAGGCGCTGACTGTATAGGGCTCTTCTGGCTGGGTCCTTAAGTGTCCCGGCATTGACTTGTTGCGGCACTGCTTCTGCTGCCCCCTCCGCTTTGGGGCTATGTTGATATCAATGATGGATCGGATTAGGCGGTGGTCCGTCTAACAGTCATCAGCTCCTGTCATGGCACAGGTGATGTGCACATCCTTGCAATCCCTGGCTCGTACGATAACATAGTCGAGCAGGTGCCACTGTTTGGAGCAAGGGTGTTGCCACAATGCGTTGTATTTGTCTCTCTGTTGGAACAAGATGTTGGTGATGAAAAGTTCATGTTCTAGACATTTTCTCAGGAGTAGGGTACCGATGGAGTTGGCTTTCCCTATCCCCTCTCTGCCAATCTTGCCTCCCCAGCAGCTGCTAGGAGAAGACCCACCTTAGGTGAGAGTGGCTGATGATGAGGAAAAAGATGCAGATGATGATGAGGAAGAGGAGGACAAGAAGCCATGCAACTACCTGAAAGATTTTCTTGAGTGCCCAGAAGATTTTTGGGGAGTGGTCACATACGCCGTCCTCGGAGAACTGTAAGTTGGCCAAACTTGCATAAATCTGTAAAACTGGCGCAGGCATCGCAAAAAAAAAACTAACCTAAAAATCTCATAACTAACTGAGTTACGCTGGTGCAGAAAATTTGGGGAAACTTGGATATTTTAATTTAGGCCAAGAAAAGCACCGCGCACCAAAAAAAACAGCAGAGATAACTGGGGAAAATTGAGAGGAACAGATAGGGTAGATGAAAGAACAGTGCTGGATCAATATCATTGAATTCCGTTTCCTAACACCATCACGGGATGACTAATGTAAAAGTGATAGGGACAATAGGGGTATTTTCATGCATCCACCATTGCCAGTGGGGAGCCTCAGCCATAGCAGCATGACTTGAAGATTCAGTCACACACTGCTGATGGTTTTGGTCAAAAAATCGACAGCAATGCACTTTGCAATTTCCAATTTGCACTGCTGGAAGTATTGATATGGCAGGGGGATGGGAACCAATGCAGGGAGACAGAGGGAAACAAAAAGGAGACAAAAGCAAAAGACAGAAAGGAGATGAGTAAAAGTGGAGGGCAGAGAAACCCAAGGCAAAAAACAAAAAGGGCCACTGAATATAAAGGGGCTGCAGGAGGGGTCAAAACTAAAAATCATGGCTTAAAAACCAGTATTAAAACACTCTACCTAAACACACGCAGCATTCGAAATAAAGTAAATGAGTTGACGGCACAAATCATTACAAATGGGTATGATTTGGTGGCCATTACAGAAACGTGGTTGCAGGGTGGCCAAGACTGGGAATTAAACATACAGGGGTATCTGATGATTCGGAAAGATAGACAAGAAGGGAAAGGAGGTGGGGTAGCTCTGTTAATAAAGGATGATATCACGGCAGTTGTGAGAGACGATATTGGCTCTAATGAACAAAATGTTGAATCATTGTGGGTAGAGATCAGAGATAGTAAGGGGAAAAAGTCACTGGTGGGCATAGTTTATAGGCCCCCAAATAATAACTTCACGGTGGGGCGGACAATAATCAAGGGAATAATGGAGGCATGTGACAAAGGAATGGCAGTAATCAAGGGGGATTTTAACCTACATATCGATTGGTCAAATCAAATCGCATGGGGTAGCCTTGAGGAGGAATTCATAGAATGCATACGGGATTGTTTCTTAGAACAGTTATGTTACAGAACCTACAACGGAGCAAGCTATCTTAGATCTGGTCCTGTGTAATGAGACAGGAATAATAAACGATCTCCTAGTAAAAGATCCTCTTGGAATGAGTGATCACAGTATGGTTGAATTTGTAATACAGATTGAGGGTGAGGAAGTAGTGTCTGAAATGAGCATACTATGCTTAAACAAAGGGGACTACAGTGGGATGAGGGCAGAGTTGACTAAAGTAGACTGGAAACACAGACTAAACGGTGGCACAATTGCGGAACAGTGGAGGACTTTTAAGGACCTCTTTCATAGTGCTCAACAAAAATATATTCCAGTGAAAAAGAAGGGCGGTAAAAGAAGGGATAGCCAGCCGTGGATAACCAAGGAAATAAAGGAGAGTATCAAATTAAAAACCAATGCGTATAAGGTGGCCAAGGTCAGTGGGAAACTAGAAGATTGGGAACATTTTAAACAACAGCAAAGAATGACTAAGAAAGCAATAAAGAAAGGAAAGATAGATTACGAAGGTAAACTTGCGCAAAAGATATATAAAATGGAAAAATTGACTTAAGTAAATGTTGGTCCCTTAGAAGATGAGAAGGGGGATTTAATAATGGGAAATGTGGAAATGGCTGAGACCTTAAACAATTATTTTGCTTTGGTCTTCACAGTGGAAGACACAAAAACCATGCCAAAAATTGCTGGTCACAGGAATGTGGGAAGGGAGGACCTTCAGACAATCACTATCACTAAGGCGGTAGTGCTGGACAGGCTAATGGGACTGAAGGTAGACAAGTCCCCTGGTCCTGATGAAATGCATCCCAGGGCATTAAAAGAGATGGCAGAAGTTATAGCAGATGCATTCGTTATAATCTACCAAAATTCTCTGGACTCTGGGGAGGTACCAGCGGATTGGAAAGCAGCTAATGTAACGCCTCTGTTTAAAAAAGGGGGCAGGCAAAAGGCAGGTAACTATAGGCGGTTAGTTTAACATCTGTAGTGGGGAAAATGCTTGAAACTATCATTAAGGAAGAAATAGCGGGACATCCAGATAGGAATAGTGCAATCAAGCAGACGCAGCATGGATTCATGAAAGGGAAATCATGTTTAACTAACTTCCTGGAATTCTTTGAGGATATAACGAGCATGGTGAATAGAGGTGTACTGATGGATGTGGTGTATTTAGATTTCCAAAAGGCATTCGATAAGGTGCCACACAAAAGGTTACTGCAGAAGATAAAGGTACGCGGAGTCAGAGGAAATGTATTAGTATGGATAGAGAATTGGCTGGCGAACAGAAAGCAGAGAGTCGGGATAAATGGGTCCTTTTCCGGTTGGAAATCAGTGGTTAGTGGTGTGCGACAGGGATCAGTGCTGGGACCACAACTGTTTACAATATACATAGATGACCTAGAAGAGGGGACAGAGTGTAGTGCAACAAAATTTGCAGATGACACTAAGATTAGTGGGAAAGCGGGTTGTGTAGAGGACTCAGAGAGGCTGCAAGGAGATTTGGATAGGTTAAGCGAATGGGCTAAGGTTTGGCAGATGGAATACAATGTCGGAAAGTGTGAGGTCATCCACCTTGGGAAAAAAAACAGTAAAAGGGAATATTATTTGAATGGGGAGAAATTACAACATGCTGTGGTGCAGAGAGACCTGGGGGTCCTTGTGCATGAATCCCAAAAGGTTAGTTTGCAGGTGCAGCAGGTAATCAGGAAGGCAAATGGAATGTTGGCCTTCATTGCGAGAGGGGTGGAGTACAAAAGCAGGGAGGTCTTGCTGCAACTGTATAGGGTATTGGTAAGGCCACACCTGGAGTACTGCGTGCAGTTTTGGTCACCTTACTGAAGGAAGGATATACTAGCTTTGGAAGGGGTACAGAGACGATTCACTTGGCTGATTCCAGAAATGAGGGGAATACCTTATGATGATAGATTGAGTAGACTGGGTCTTTACTCCTTGGAGTTCAGAAGGATGAGGGGTGATCTTATAGAAACATTTAAAATCATGAAAGGGATAGACAAGATAGAGGCAGAGAGGTTGTTTCCATTGGTGGGGGAGACTAGAACTAGGGGGCACAGCCTCAAAATATGGAGGAGCCAATTTAAAACCGAGTTGAGAAGGAATTTCTTCTCTCAGAGGGTTGTGAATCTGTGGAATTCTCTGCCCAAGGAAGCAGTTGAGGCTGGCTCATTGAATGTATTCAAATCACAGATAGATAGATTTTTAACCAATAAGGGAATTAAGGGTTACGGGGAGAGGGCGGGTAAGTGGAGCTGAGTCCACGACCAGATCAGCCATGATCTTATTGAATGGCAGAGCAGGCTCGAGGGGCTAGATGGCCTACTCCTGTTCCTAATTCTTATGTTCTTATGTTCTTATAACATCAATTCATAGGCAACTGTCCCCATCTCCCACTGTTAAAAAGAACATAGCACAATCCAAAATCCCAAACCACCTTCCACCCATTGCACAGAATTTCCAGGAGAAAAATGTACCCACTGTTAATAATATCCAGCTTTGCTATGGTGTGCAGAAGGTCATTAAACGTTTAAAAATCCCTTTCAAACATGGAATCAATGGCAGGCTTTTGGGAGTGGTGGTAGCCTTCATATGAAAACTATAATAAAGGCATTAAAAGATATAAAAGTTAATCTAGTTGTAAAGTCCTTTCACATTACCACAAATCCACACGAGGCACATTCTATGGACAAGGCCACTCTGTGACCTGCACCTTTACTCACAGGACCAAGAAGTGATGATCCTTTGTGGGACCTCCCTTTTTATATACCTGGATGACCAGGTGAGGAGTGTCTCCCACAAGTTCACCCCCTGTGGTCAAGGTGTGCATTTCTCAAGTATATAAGTATTGCAGTGTTGTTACATGAAGGTTACATACATGATATCACCTCCCCCCCAATGTCTTATTGGGATCACAGGTTAAGTCTTTCGGGTGGTCTGCACTCCCTCGTGGAGCACCACAATTAGGGCTCTGGCTGTTGAGCCTTAGCCTGCGTGTCCATCCCCTGTGGTGATTCCAGTCTGTCCGGGCTGACTGCAGTGACTGTGCATGCTGCTGAATGTTCTTGTTGCTCGTTCACTGGCGGTAGTGTGAATACCATCGCATGATCTTCCTCAGGTTCCTCAGTGTCCATGCTGAACCTTTTATTTTACTTGGTCCAGATGCTTGCAGCATATCTGCCCGTTGTTAAGTTTAACCACGATGAACCTATTCCCCTCTTTGTCTATTTCAGTACCTTCAAGCTATTTTGGCCCCAAAGCATGATTGAGAACAAATACGGGGTCACCAATTTCTATAAATCTCCCCCTTGAATTGTGGTCATGGTACTCATTTTGGGACTGGCGATTGCCCTCAACAATGTTGGACAAGACAGGATGAATGAGGGACAGCCAGGTTTTGAGTGTACATTTCAGAAGGAGCTCCCCGGGCGGGACCCCTGTGAGCGAGTGCGTTCAGGACCTATAGGCCAGCAGGAGGTGCGATAGGCGGCATTGAAGGGAGGATCCTTGTATCCTGAGCATGCCTTGTTTTATGATTTGGATCGCACATTCCGCCTGGCCATTGGAGGCCGGCTTGAACTGTGCTGTCCTGATATGGTTGATGCTATTACCCGACATGAACTCCCGGAATTCGTAGCGAGTGAAACACGGACCATTATCGCTAACAAAGATGTCCGGCAAACCGTGGGTCGCAAATACCGCACGTAGACTCTCCACAGTGGTGGATATCGTGCACGAATTCAAAATGATGCACTCGATCCATTTCGAGTAGGCATCAACTAAGATGAGAAACATTTTCCCCATGAACAGGCCCACATAGTTTATGTGAATACGTGACCATGGCCTGGTGGACCAGGGCCACGGGCTGAGAGGGGCCTTCCTGGGGGCATTTCCCAGCTGAGCACACATCGTGCACCTGCGAACACAGTGTTCCAGGTCTGAATCAATTCCTGGCCACTAAACGTGTAACCGGGCAGTGGCCTTCATCAGCACGATGCCTGGGTGCTCACTGTGGTGTTCTCTGATGAAAGCTTCCCTGCCCCTCTGGGGCATGACTACACAGCTGCCCCATAGTAGGCAGTCGGCTTGGATGGAGAGCTCATCCATCCATCTGATCTCATCAGGGCATGTTCTGTGTGCGGGCACCCAATCCCCAGTCAGGACACATTTCTTAATCAAGGATAGGAGGGGATCTCTGTTGGCCCAGATTTTGATCTGGCGGGCTGTGATGGGGGAGCCTGCGCTGTCAAAGACATCAACGGCCATGACCATCTCAGCGCTTTGCTCTGCTGCCCCCTCAGTGGTGGCCAGTGGAAGCCTGCTGAGCGCGTCAGCGCAAAACAGCCAGTGCCGGATGGTGTAGTCATACGCAGCCAGTGTAAGAGTCCATCGCTGTATGCGAGCTGACGCATTGGCATTGACAGCCTTGCTGTCTGACAACAGGGATGTTAACGGCTTGTGGTCCATTCCTAAGCGAACCTCCTGCCAAAAAGGTACTGGTGCATCTTTTTCACCCCATAGACACATGCGAGTGTTTCCTTCTCAACCATCCCATATCCACGTTCTGCTTGAGAGAGCGACCTGGAGGCATAAGCCATAGATTGGAGTTGCCCCTCAGCATTACTCTGCTGCAACACGCACCCAACCCCATAGGACGATGCATCACATGTCAGAACCAATTTCTTACAGGGGTTGTACAGGATCAACGACTTATTTGAACAGAGTGGGTCACGTGCCCGATTGAAAGCCCGTTCTTGACAGTCCCCCCAAAACCAATCACAACTCTTTACGCAGGAGCACGTGTAGCGGCTCCAACAATGTGCTTAAGTTCGGCAGAAAGTTCCCAAAATAGTTCCAGAGTCCCAGAAATGAACGCAACTCCGATGTGTTGCAGGGCCAGGGTGCTCGTCGAAGCGCCTCTGTTTTGGATTCAGTAGGCCGAATCCCATCTGTAGCAACTCTCCTGCCCAGAAACTCGACTTCGGGAGCCAAAAACACACACTTAGGTTTCTTGAGTTGCAGGCCTACCCGTCCAGTCGGCGTAGCACCTCTTCTAGGTTGTGGAAGTGTTCCTCGGTGTCCCGACCCATGATGAGGATATCATCCTGGAATACGATCGTTCCAGGAATGGATTTGAGCAGACTTTCCATGTTTCTTTGAAAGATCGCGGCTGCTGATCGAATGCCAAACAGGCATCTGTTGTCAACAAACAGTCCCTTGTGCGTGGTGATTGTGGTCAGTAGTTTGCATTCGTCGGCCAATTCTTGGGTCATGTAGGCTGAAGTGAGGTTCAACTTGGTGAACAGCTCATCACCTGCCAGCGTGGCAAAAAGTTCCTCCACTCTCGAAAGTGGGTATTGGTCTTGTAGGGACACCCGGTTGATAGTGGCCTTGTAGTCGCCACAGATCCTGACCGAGCCATCCACTTTTAGGACGGGAACAATGGGGCTCGCCCAATCACTGAATTCAACGGGCGAGATGATGCCCTCTCTCAGCAAACGGTCCAATTCACTTTCAATTTTCTCCTGCATCACATACGGCACAGCTCTGGCTTTGTGGTGCACTGGTCTGGCGTCCAGGGTGATGCGTATCACTACTTTAGTACCTTTGAACGTCCCGACGCCAGTTTGAAATAGTGACTCAAATTGCTGTATGACCTGTGAGCATGAACTTCGCTCCACAGATGACATGGTGTGCACATCCCTCCATTTCCAGTTCATCTCAGCTAACCAGCTCCTTCCCAACATTGCGGGACCATTGCCCGGGACAATCTAGAGCGGCATTGTGTGTGACTGCCAACATTGCACTGCCTAGCACTGGAATGATTTCTTTGGTGTACATCCGTAATTGAGTCTCAATGCGTTCTAGTTTGGGTCTGCTGGCTTTGAGTGGCCATAGCTTTTCGAATTGTTGAACGCTCATGAGTGACTGGCTGGCCCCCGTGTCCAGCTCCATGCGTACCGGGATGCCGTTTAATCGGACCTTCATCATCATAGGTGGTGTTTTGGTATATGAGCTGTGAATGTTTGCTGCATGAACCCGCTGAACTTCAGCGTCCATTGATTTGCCCCACACGTCATTCTGCCTCGCAGACCCCTCTTCTGGCCCATCCACCTCGTAAATTAGCCTGGTCGCAGTCTTCCTGCACATTCTAGCTAAATGGCCAGTGAGGTTTCAATTTCTGCAGGCGAACTGTTGAAACCTGCAAGTCCTGGCAGCATGTCTGCCCCCACACCTCCAGCATGAACTGAGATTCCCATTGTTGTGAACAAAAGAGCTGTTTCCAGGCATTCCTAGCTGATTGTCCCTTTGACTGCTCTTGAGCACCCTGTTAGTGGGTGTCAATGGCCCCATCCCAGAACGCATTTTTCACTGGGATGGCATAAATGTCCGTTTAGCCTGCCATTGTCCGTGTTGAAAACCTGTTCTGGGGTCTATTGCTGCCTGCAGTGTGTCGAACTGACCTTGCCCGCCTGCTGGGCTCTGAGACGCGTTTATGATATTGACCCCCTGATCTATCGCCACGTTGGAGTCAGAGTTGTGTGCGTATATTATCTTGGTTTCCTCCTCCCGCGCCATAAAAGTCTGAGCCAGCAACGCCGCCGCTTCCAAGGTCAAGTCCTTGGTCTTGATGAACTTTCTGAAAATCCCGGCATGGCCGATGCCCTCAATAAAGAATTCCCTTAGCATCTCCCCACTGCAGGCGTCTGTGAACTTACAGAGGCTGGCCAAGCGCCGAAGGTCTGCAACGAAGTCCGGTATGCTCTGTCCTTCCTTACGTCGGTGGGTATAAAATCTGTGTTGGGCCATGTGTATGCTGCTCGCTGTTTAGCTTGCTGAGCTCTTCAAAGGTTTTGTCCGCCGGCTTCTCGGATGCTAGCAGGTCTTTCATGAGCGCGTAAGTCTTAGATCCACAGCTGGTCAGTAGATGAGCCCTTCGCTTGTCGACCGCTGCATCTCCCAGCCAGTCCTTCGTGACAAAGCTCTGCTGAAGCTTCCCGATGAAATCATCCCAGTCCTCACCAACACAGTACCGTTCCTCTGTGCTACCGGTGGCCATTCTCGTGGGTTGTTGATTCCCGTTTCTCGTCGCCACTGTAAAGTCCTTACACAATACCACAAATCCACACGAGGCACATTCTATGGACAAGATCACTCTGTGACCTGCACCTTTACTCACAGGACCAAGAAGTGATGATCCTTTGTGGGACCTCCCTTTTTATATACCTGGATGACCAGGTGAGGAGTGTCTCCCACAAGTTCACCCACTGTGGTCAAGGTGTGCATTTCTCAAGTATATACAGTATTGCAATGTTGTTATATGAAGGTTACATACAGGAACTAGTGAATAAATGTGTTAACTTTATTATAAAATATGTAGTTTAAAAAAAAGTTTAAATCTTGCGCAAACAAGTTTTTTTTTTAATCGTATGTGTCAACATCCCCAGCATTGAAGCACTGACCACACTTGATCAGCTCCGCTGGGCGGGCCACATTGTTCGCATGCCAGACAAGAGACTCCCAAAGCAAGTGCTTTACTTGGAACTCCTTCACGGCAAGCGGACCAAATTTTGGCAGAGGAAATATTACAAGGACACCCTCAAAGCCTCCCTGATAAAGGGCAACATCCCCACTGACACCTGGGAGTCCCTGGCCAAAGACTGCCCTAAGTGGAGGAAGTGCATCCAGGAGGGCGCTGAACTCCTCAAGTCTCATCGCCGAGAGCATGCAGAAATCAAGTGCAGGCAGCGGAAAGAGTGTGCGGCAAACCTGTCCCTCCCACCCTTTCCCTCAACGACTATCTGTCCCACCTGTGACAGGATCTGTGGTTATCGTATTGGACTGTTCAGCCACCTCGATTCCAAGGAACTGCCTTTGTCGATGATGATGTCACAGGGGTCCAAGGATTGCATTTTCCTTTCTTCTTCCATACCCATCTCGTCCCGGCGCAAGCAAGAAACCTGGCAAAAATATTTAAATTAGCACGGCCCCAGAAAATGTGATGAAATCCGCAGCGGCAATTTGCAAAGTCGGTCACACCAACTCCGCATGAAGATACTCTACCCACTGAGTGAAAACATTTAAATCAGATGCAACCCCCAATGGACTTGTGCCTGGAATAGCAGCGAGCCAGGACGGGGAGGCCATTTGGCCCGGGATTGCAGCGGGCAGGTACGAGGAGGCCATTCGGCCTGGGATTGCAGCGGGCCTGAGTGCCGATTTCCTTAAGTTAAAATCTGGCGCTGACATTCGGCGCCAGCGTCAAAACTTTGTGAAAAATTTCAACTTACCAATTACGCCAAAAAAAATTGACAGCAGCACTCAACTTCTATGCTACCGCCTCTGTCCAGTCTCCTGTAGGCGATATATGCAACATCTCGCAGTTTGCAGTATGTTGCTGCATTCGCTAGGTTACCGACATTCTCTACAGCAAACGAATGGACTACATCAAGTTCAGCATGTCTAGAGAAGACCTGGATGAGCGCTCCCGTAACTTCGCCAGGATAGCGTGCTTCCCCATGGTTCATGGGGCCATCGATTGTACTCATCTGGCATTGTAGGCCCTGCCTCACCCGGCCAGCCTATTCACCTGGCCATCAGCTGAAGATATCATGCCCCATCCTTCAAGCCTCCATACATACAAATGGCAACACAAGATTGTGACAAATGAAACAAATTTTTATTTGCAGCAAACACCATAGTTTGCTGTAAAGAAGCACTAAAGGACGCCATCATCCACAGCAAACAATAATTCAAATCAGTCCCCTTGAAACTTTATCACCATAGGCATGCCCCTTGAAACTTTATCACCATAGGCATGTGCAAATATTCACATCACTTCATCATGGAACAGTGACAGTATCTCTGGCCAGCATCACACAATTCTTTATTGGCTCATCCAACTATTTACATTCGTTCACTTTCGAACAATGTCACCATTTCTAGCTACTAGCACGCACATATTTACCAGCTCTTTCTCAGTGCTTTCCCACCCCTTCCCTTCTCCCCCCCTCCTCCCCCTTCCAGGCCTACTCTCCTCCTCAATGGGGTCTCAGTGCCTGCAGCAAGGCTGGTAGAAGGTTGCTGTGTTGGCACCGCTGCCACAGCTGATGGCCTAGCAGGACACTCCACACCATCTCGGTCTCTGGAAGGGCCGGCTGCGAACTGTATCATCTCAGCATGGGTGGCAGCACTCTGTGGTGAATGGGCTGCAGAGAGCGACAGGGTTAAAGGGCGGAATGATGTCACCCTGAGAGAGGACATCACATTCCAACAGGCCTGACACACTGCTACTCCCCCGGGGCAGAGCCTCAACATCTGGAGCATTCTGGCTGAGCACAGATTGCTGTCCTGCTTCTGCAACATTAGTTCCACGACCAACTGATAGGGCCCTAGACATGATGGCAGCAGTCAGTGCCTGCATAGATTCTAGTTGGATCTGCATCAGGGTAGACTGTGACTGTAGCACACAACAGAGCTGATTGATGCCACCATGCACTGTTGATATGACAGTCTGCAGGCCTACCATAGTATCGGGCTGGTGCTCAATGGCTACTGCCGCGTCAGCCATAGCCAGTGCCACCATGTCTGGGACCCCAAGGTCAATTGAAGCATCCAACATCCATTGGTATCTGCCAAGGATGGGCTCGAAGGGCTGCTGAGACTCAAATGCAATCATTGAGGCGGCCTCCACCACACTCAAAGCAAGTGCATCAACAGGCACCCTTGACAAAACACCCAGCAGATCACTGTGCATTTGCAATGACTGTCTTGCAAGATCCTCTAAGTCAGCCTCATCATCAGAGTGCTGCTGAGCAACACTCAGGCGCACATTCACACTCCAGGGAGCTGGCCCCCTAATCTCCCCGCCCCTGTGGCATTGCTGCAGGCCACTGGGTCCCAGAGCATCACCCACCTCCATCTCCCTAATCCCCGCTCCCGACCACGCCTTCTGACAAAGAGCTGCTGGTCCCGCTCTGTTAAGAAGCTGGATCATCTGTCCAGAGAACTATTGTCTGCCATTTTGTCCTCTCCATCGTCACTTGCAGCGGAAGGCTGACGCGCAGGGCTCTGGCCGTCTGAGTCATCATCTTAAAGCACAAAGCCAGAGAAGAGTGGTTACCTGCAGGGAAGGGGGCCAGGAGCAGCAAACACATTTGAGAATGCCAGTTTCATGGAAAGAGCTGAAGGATTGTGGTGTCAGAGCAAATTTGCTTTGGGTAAATAAGATCAGAGAGGTGAACGTGTGGATCAGAGATTGGTATGGGAGAAATGGGTTTCCGTTCATGGGGCACTGGCACCAGTACTGGGATAAGAGGGAGCTGTTCCGTCGGGACGGGCTTCGCTTGAACCAGGCTGGGACCAGTGTTCTGTGAAGTGAATAACTAGGGCGAAAGATAGGGCTTTAAATTAAATAGTGGGGGGGGGGCAGGGATCAGGTGTGCGGAAATTTAAAAAGTCTAAAAGAGAAGGCAATATTGCAGGGTAATGATAGGGGTAATGATAACCAGAGTGTAACAGGAAGGGACAGAGCGTATAAACATAAGAGTGCATCAGAAAGTGGGGTCAGAGTAGCGAAAAATGGCAAAAAGACTAAATTAAAAATTATTTTTCTGAATGCACTCAACATTCGTAACAAGATAGATGAGTTGACGGCACGAATAGATACAAATGGATATGATCCGATAGCCATTACAGAGACATGGTTGCAAGGTGACCAGGGCTAGGAACTGAATATTCAGGGGTATTTGCTATTTCGAAAGGATAGGAAAAGAAAGTGGGCTAGTACTGTTCATAAAGGATGAGATCAGTGCAGTACTGAAAAATTATATTGACTCAAAAGATCAAGAGTTGGAATCAGTTTGGGTGCAGATATGAAATAATAAGGGAAATAAGTCACTGGTGGGAGTAGTCTATAGGTCCCTTAACAGTAGCTACACTGTAGGATAGAGTATAAATCAAGAAATAATGCAGGATTGTAAAAAAGGTACAGCAATGATCATGGGTGATTTTAAACTTCATATTGATTGGACAACTCAAATTGGCAAAGGTAGCCTTGAGGAAGAGTTCATAGTGTGTTTTCAGGATGGTTTCTTAGAATAATACATTGTGGAACCTACCAGGGAGCAGACTATTTTAGATCTGATAATGTGTAATGAGACTGGATTAATTAATGATCTCATAGTAAAGGATCCTCATGGGAAGAGTGATCATAGCATGATAGAATTTCAAATTCAGTTTGAGGATGCGAAAGCTAGGTCTCAAACTAGTGTCCTGAACTTAAATAATGACAATTAGAAAGGTATGAAGGCAGAGTTGGCTAAAGTGGACTGGGAAAATTGATTAAAGGGTAAGATGGTAGATAAGCAGTGGTAAACATTTAAGGAGATATTTCATAACTCTCAGCAAGGATATATTGAGTGAGAAAGAAAGACTCTAAGAGAATGATGAACCATCTGTGGCTAACTAAGGAAGAAAAGGATGGTATCAAATTGAAAACAAAGACATACAATGTTGTGAAGAATAGTGGAAGGCGAGAAAATTGGGAAATGTTTAGAAACCAACAAAGGACGACTAAAGAAATAATGAGAGGGAAGATAGTTTATGAGAGTAAACTAGCAAGAAATACAGAAACAGAGCTTCTACAAGTATATAAAAAGAAAGAGAGTAGCTAAACTAAACGTTGAGTCCTTAGAAGATGAGACTGGAGAATTAATAATGGGAAACAGAGAAATGGCAGAGACTTTGAACAAATATTTTGTAGAGGTATTCACGGGAGAAATTAAAAGTATCCGAATAATTGATAATCAAGGGGCTATTGTGAGCGGCTAACTTAAAACAATCACTATCACTGGAGAAAAAGTACTAGGCAAACTAATGGGACTAAAAGTAGACAAGTCCCCTGGACCTGATGGCCTGCATCGTAGGATATTAAAAGAAAAGGCTGCAGAGATAGTGGATGCCTTGGTTGTAATCGACCAAAATTCCCTGGATTATGGAGAGGTCCGAACGGATTGGGAAACCTCAAATGTAATGCCCTTATTTAAGAAAAGAGGGAGACAGAAAGCAGGAAACTATCGATCAGTTAGCGTAGCATCTGTCATTGGGAAAATGCTGGATTCTATCATTAAGGAATTAATAGTAGGGCATTTAGAAAATAATAATACAGACAAGCAGAGTCAGCATGGTTTTATGAAAGGGAAATCATGTTTAACAAATTTGATGGAGTTCTTTGAGGATGTAACAAGCAGGGTTGATAAAGGGGAACCAGTAGATATCATATATTTGGATTTCCAGCAGGCATTTGATAATGTGCCATATAAAAGGTTACTGCACAAGGTAAGAGTTCACGCAGTTAGCGGTAATATATTAGCATACATAGAGGATTGGCTAACTAACAGGAAACAGAGAGTCAGGATAAATGGGTCATTTTCCGATTGGCAAACAGTAACTAGTGGGGTGTCACAGGGATCAGTCACTGCGAAGGCCTCAACTATTTACAATCTATATTGAAGACTTGGATAAAGGGAGCAAGTGAATGTAAACAAATTTGGTGATGATACAAAGATAGGTGAGAATGTAAGTTGTGAGGAGGATACAAAGAATCTGCAAAGAGATATAGATAGGGTAAGTGAGTGGGCAAAAATTTGGCAGATGGAGTATAGTGTGGGAAAATGTGAGGTTATCCACTTTGGTAGGAGAAATTAAAAAGTAAATTATTATTTAAATGGGGAGAGAATACAAAATGCTGAGGTACAGAGGGATCTGGAAGTTCTTGTACATGAAACACAAAAGGTTAATATGCAGGTACAGCAAGCAAATAGGAAGGCAAATAGAATTTTGTACTTTATTGCAAGGGGGATGGAGTATAAAAGTAGGAAAGCTCTGCTACAATTGTACAAGGCATTGGTGAGATCAAACCTGGAGTACTGTGTACAGTTTTGGTCTACTTATTTAAGGAGGGATATACTTGCATTGGAGGCAGTTCAGAGAAGGTTCACTAGGTTGATTCCTGAGATGAAGGGGTTGTCTTATGAAGAAAGGTTGAGTAGGTTGAGCCTATACTCATTAGAGTTTAGAAGAATGAGAGGTGATCGAATTGAAATGTTTAAGATTCTGAGAGGACTTGACAGGGTAAATGCAGAGAGGATCTTTCCCCTCGTGGGGGAATCTAGAACTAGGGGTATAGTTTCAGAATAAGCGGTCTCCCATTTAAAACATAAATGAGGAGGAATTTCTTCTCTCAGAGGATTGTGAATCTTTGGAATTCGCTACCCCAGAGAGGTGTGGTGGCTGGGTCATTGAATATGTTTAAGTTGGAGATAGACAGATTTTTGAATGACAGGGGAGTCAAGAGTTATGAGGAGTTGCCAGGGAAGTGGAGTTGAAGCTAAGAGTAGATTAGTCATGACCTTATTGAATGGAAGAGCAGGCTCGAGGGGCCAAATGGCCGACTCCTGCTTCTATTTCTTATGTTCTTATGTCAGGCCTAAGTGACCCGCCGGATGCTGCAATGGAACTCAACATACCATCACTGTCCCCAGGGGGGCCGGCCATGGGACCAACTTGAAATCCCATCAGGGCCGAGGCGCATTCCTTGAACGGAGTCAGGTCCTGTAGTTCAGACTCCCCTCCTGCAGTCCGCATCTGCTCCCTGTGGTTGTGAGTGAGTTTGTCCTGTGAGATTAACAAGAAAGTCTGAGTTAGATCTTTTCTAACAGTGTGTACCAAGTGCCTTGCTAAGTTTAGTAGATTTAATTGTCTGAGAGTCTTCACAGTTTGATGTAACTTCCATTCGCTGCATGGACTTGCTTTGGCAATGCTGGAATTAGGGGTCCAGGACCAAACAGTAATGGTGAGGCTACCATCTTCGAAACTCATATGAAGACTGAGGAGTTAACAGCATGAGGGATGGGTCTGCAGAACCTAGTAGCAAGGTTAACAGCGTATGCAGGCCCTTGCAGTGAGTGAGGCTTCAAATGGGAGTGTTGCATCTGGCCTCACCCCGAAAAACTATATTGAGCAAAGAGTGTTCATTGAGCTCAGTGCTTAGCATGTTGATGGTTCAAATATAAGATATTCATCCCTACCAGACACATCATCTCATTCTACTTTTGTAGGCATTGCGTGGCTGTCCTGGCCGCCATGTCACTCGCAGAAACTTGTCCTTTGATTTCCCTCCATAGACCTCTGTGAGTTGGTACCTGCTGCCTCTCCAGGGCATGAAGGAGTGCATCCAGGGCGGCGTTCGAGAACCGATGGGCACGCTGACGGGCTGCTGCTGCTTGGTCTGCCCTGCTCACTTTCTGAGTGAGTGCTTGGAAGCGAATACAGGTGCAACATCGAAAATTCGGAGTTCCAGAATCCGGAATGTTCCGGAATCTGGACTCCGGACCGATTGGTAGCCGGGTTGTCTGGCATCCGTAAAATGTTCTGGAATACGGACCCGCCGACCCTGCCGACCTCGGGGTCCCGATCGCTCCCCAATCTTGGGCCTCACGTCACCGCTCCTCGCCTCGCCCCGTTCGCCGCCGCTATCCTTACCTCGGGGCCTGCTCGCCGGCCTGCCCGAACACCTCCTCCATGACAGGGCCCACCTGAACAGCTCCGCAACAGCAGGGCCCGCTCAAACAGCTTCTTTGCGGCGGGGCCCGCCCGAACTCCTCCTTGGCAGTGGGGCCCTCCCGAACATCTCCTTTGCGACGGGGCCCACCCGAACTCCTCCTTGGCGGCGGGGCCCTCCCGAACATCTCCTTTGCGACGGGGCCCGCCCGAACTCCTCCTTGGCGGCGGGGCCCTCCCGAACATCTCCTTTGCGACGGGGCCCGCCCGAACTCCTCCTTGGCGGCGGGGCCCCGCCTGATGACTTAATCGATAGGCCTGGCGCCCAGATCAGCTCCTCGGCGGGGAACCCCCACTCTCCCTTTCTGACATTCCAAAATCCGAAAATACCCAAACCTGGGCTCGGGTGTTTCCGGATTCATGATGTCAGAAAGACGATCGAAAGTCCGGGAAAGCCCGGAACGGCCTCGGTCCCAAGGGTTCCAGATTCCCGATGCTGCACCTGTATATCCACAAGGCATTGAGGCGCCCAATCAATGCCTCAATGGACTCCAAGTGAGGCCACTATGTCTGTGCCACAGCTCCAAATACTGGACAACACTCTGATGTTGAGCCCACACTTAACGGCCCACTTAGCGCAGCATAGCGCCTCCAGGTAAGTGTGCAATGCCATGATTTTATGCTGCTATCTACTCTTTAGGCGGCAAAACTGAATTTCGCATTCGCGTCTAAAGCCTGGTGTTAAACATTTCTCTTAGATTCCTTATGATGCTACTACCAGCAATTTTAATGTTGACATTAATTCAAATGCATAATGGTTATTGCTTTTTGGCTGATATAGACAGGCTAAGTGAGTGAGCAAAAATTTGGCAGATGGAGTATAATGTCAGAAAGTGTGAGGTCATGCACTCCGACAGAAAAAATCAAAGAGCAAGTTACTATTTAAATGGAGAAAGATTGCAAAGTGCCGCAGTACAGCGGGACCTGGGGGTACTTGTGCATGAAACACAAAAGGATAGTATGCAGGTACAGTAAGTGATCAGGAAGGCCAATGGTATCTTGGTCTTTATTGCAGAAGCGATGGAGTATAAAAGCAGGGAAGTCTTGCTACAGCTATATAAGGTATTGGTGAAGCCACACCTAGAATACAGCGTGCAATTTTTGGTTTCCATATTTAAGAAACGATATACTTGCTTTGGAGGCAGTTCAGAGAAGGTTCACTAGGTTGATTCTGGGGATGAAGGGGCTGACTTATGAGGAAAGGTTGAGTAGGTTGGGCCTCTACTCATTGGAATTCAGAAGAATGAGAGGTGATCTTATCGAAACGTATAAGATTATGAGGGGGCTTGACAAGGTGGATGCAGAGAGGATGTTTCCACTGATGGGGCAGACTAGAACTAGAGGGCATGATCTTAGAATAAGGGGCCGCCCATTTAAAACAGAGATAAGTAGAAATTTCTTCTCTCAGAGGGCTGTAAATCTGTGGTATTCGTTGCCTCAGAGAGCTGTGGAAACTGCGACATTGAATAAATTTAAGACAGAAATAGACAGTTTCTTAAACGATAAGGGGATAAGGGGGTATTGGGAGCAGGCGGGGAAGTGGAGCTGAGTCCATGATCAGATCAGCCATGATCTTATTGAATGGCGGAGCAGGCTTGAGGGGCTGTATGGCCTACTCCTGTTCCTATTTCTTATGTTCTTATGTTCTTATAAGCTTCTGCCCGATCTAGTATTGGGAAATAAGAACATAAAAATTAAGAGCAGAAGTAGGCAATTCAGCCCCTCGAGCCTGTTCCACCATTCAATAAAATCATGGCTGATCTTCTACCTCAACTCCACTTTCCTGCACTATCCCCATTGTTATTTTAAGAATAAATCCACAGGACTATACCGCAAGCTCAAACGGTTGTGACCTTGGTCTCTTTATTCAGACTCAAGAGTGGGGAAGCAGCATGGTGAATCACGTTTTATACCTGCTTGCCCCAGAGTGCACAGGTGACCCTTAGGTCTCCCACAGGTGTGCCCCATAGTGGCGAGTCTTACATTTAGGTAAGGTTTACATGCATACATAACATCACACCCCCTAAAGTCTTATGTGCAAGTTATTTGTAAGTTGAGGTGATCTGGCGCCCCGCGTTCCTGGGTCGGTCACCTGGGTTGAAGTCCTGACGTGGTGGGTTCATCCTCATGGTCGATGGTGAGGTTGATCACGTTAGTGGGTCGCTGGGGGCTAGGTCCTTTCATGGTGGTTCCTGGTTATCTGTGGTTCGCAGTTTAGTCTTGTCCAAATGCTTTACTCGTTAGCCTGGTACATGGGTTCACAATCAAACACTCCGTTTTCATCACGTACACTCCATTCCCCCCCTTGGCTAATGCGGTGCTAATTGCCCATCTGGGGCCCTGAACATGGTCTACATCACTTATTCTGATGTCGTGTGGGGGGACCGTGCAACTATGGTGCATTCTCTGCTGATGGGTGATTCTGTCTGGTGACTGCATAGCACCCAGGATAGCCGGGTCTGTAGGGAGTCTACTGTGACACTCGTGGTGCTAGGTTTATTGATTTGGGCTGTCTGCTCCAGGCTATTGTCGCTGACCCTGAGGTCTGGCAAGCCCAGGATGACCGCAATGGCCTTAAGACTTTCAGTAGTGGCGGGAGGCCTGGTGGTCCCTGTGGACCTTGGGCCGTAGTATGGGGATCTTGGATCATCGACTGTGTGTAGCCGCCCTGCCTTACTTTGCAACGCGGGGATGGTCTTTTGTCTCTGCGAAGGATAGGTTGCCACATCCTGTGTGGCAGTTCACTTTTGGCAGGCGTTAACGTGGGATCCTGGCTGGTCCAAGTCCTAAGCTGCGGGGCCGTTACAGTTGACCCCTCACTTTCAAGCACTTCCACGACCGCGAGTGGGTCTGCAACGGTGGTGGGCAACGGTAGCCAACTGAGGGGATTAGTGCCGTTCTCAGTGCCTGGCCCGTGGCGGATCATGTTGTAGTGCACAGACAGTGTTAGGCCTTCTCAAAACAATGCATCGATAATGTTGCCTCTGCTCTCCCAAGCTTGCGGGATGAGCAGCTTGTCTGACTCGAGCACATATTGGGACACTTTTTGTACGTCTCTTTAGCCCCGTGAATACAGGCTGCTGCTTTGTTTAACTTATTGGATACATGTTCAATCGTTTGGGACTCACCTATTACTTTTGCTTGCTGCACAACACTCCAGACCCCATGCGGTAACATCTCACTTGCTACGAATACTTTGTTAGATACATATACAACCGGTTGGGGCTCGCCCGCAACTTTGGCTTGTTGTAAGGTACCCCCAACCTCATATAATGGTACATCATTGGCCGCGTAAAACCGCTCACAAGGGTTACATAGTGCATACAATTTATTGGAGCGTAGTGGGTTCCTGGCCTTCTCAGCGGCCACCACTTTACCTTTGCCCCAAACCCAGTCGTCTTCCTGGCTGGGTGACTCATTCCCCTGTTCTGTTGCGGCGACCTCCCGTGGTCTGGACGCCTTCTCGTCCCATGGTCTGGACGCCCTCTCATCCATGTCCGTGATGCCGACTGCCGTGATCTTGCTCCCCAGCATTGGGAAGACGCATTCGGACCGTTTCGGCCGGAGTCCCATTCCACATGGTCGACCTGGAATCTCTTCCATTGTCACGAATAGCTCGTCGGCCTCGGGTGGTGGGTACTGCGCCTGTACTGCTGCTCGGTTGATCTTCACTTCTTCGTGGTCGTGATGAGCGGATCTGCACTTCGATGCCTGGTTCAGCTGAATGTGGGGGTTTGCTCAACCTTAGAGAAGGGGAGACCTCATTCGCCGGAGAAGGTATGCAGAGGTCTTCCCAGTTCTATCGAATCATCCCCATCCACCTCCTGCCAAGCAGCGTTGGCCCATCACCTGAAACAATTCACAGTGGTAAATCGTGCACTGCTCCCTCATGGAATACTCTTATGTCCGCACTACCAATAACTGGTATCAGTTCCTTGGTTTAGGTGCGCAGCTTTGCCTGAATCGGGATCAGCTTGGGTTGCTGTGCTTTGTCGCTCTACAGCCTCTCGAATGCCTTCTCGCTCATAACTGATTGACTCGCCTCCATGTCTCGTTCCATGAAGACTGAAATGCCATTAAGTTCAACTTTTAACATTATCGGAGGGCTTTTGGTGATGAAGGTGTGTATCCCATGTACTTCTTCTTCATCCTCAGGTTCAGTTGCCTCTCCTGCTCGTTCATCATGATCCTCGCTGGATCGGTCGTCCTCTCCTGACTCTGCCATGTGGTGAGTCAGAGATCGTTTGCACATTCGCTGGAGGTGCCCCATTGTTCCATAGCCCTTGCACACATAGGGCTTGAATCAACATTGATGAGCTCTATGGCTGCCCCCCGCAGTGCCAACATGGTGCTAATGGATAGGCATTCACGCCCCACGGTGGACTCTGAGTCACTCTAGGCCTAGGTCTGGCCTCTGCAACTGTGTGGGCCCTGCTCTGTGCGGTTCTGTCTGCTGAAAAGATTATTTTGTGCACGGTGCTTGCCGGTGAGCTTCGATTCTGTGAAGATATCTGTTTCGTGTTATCGCTCGTGGATATGAAGGCTTGGGCTATCGTGACGGCCTTGCTCAGATCTAGGGATTCAGCAGACAGCAGTTTGCGAAGGATGACCTCATGGCCAATTCCAAGCACAAAAACGTCACACAACATTTCCCCCAAGGTTCCTGCAAAGTCACACTGCCCCGCAAGGCGTCTTAGGTCGGCGACAAAACACGCCACATTCTGGCCCTCGGAGCGACGGTGCATGTAAAAGCGGTACCTGGCCATCAGGCTGCTCTCCTTTGACTTGAGGTGTTCCTTAGCCAGCATAAGATTTGTCTGTTAGTTTGACCAGTGCCAGCAAATTTTTAAGGAGGCCACCTACCGATGACCCACATACGGTGAGGAGAATCGCCCTGCGCTTGATCTCTGTTTCAGCCGTATCCAATTCGTTGGCCACAAAGTACTGGTCGAGGCGCTCAACAAAGGCTTCCCAATCATCACCCTCAACAAATCTCTCAAGAATTCCAACGGCAACCATTACCACGTGAAAGTTCGTGATCCGTTACTCGTCGCCAATTTGTTATGTTCAGAATAAATCCACAGGACTGTATCGCAAACTCAAACTGTTGTGACCGTGGTCTCTTTATTCAGATTTCAGAGTGGGGAAGCAGCATGGTGAATCATCTTTTATATCTGCTTGCCCCAGGCTGCACAGGTGACCCTTAGGTCTCCCACAGGTGTGCCCCCTAGTGGTGAGTCTTACATTTTGGTAACATTTACATGCGTACATAACACCCATACCCCTTGATTCCCTTAATATCCAAAAATCTATCAATCTCTGCCTTGAATAGAATCAATGACTGAGCATCCACAACCCTCTGGGGTCGAGAATTCCAAGGATTCACCACCCTCTGAGTGAAGAAGTTTCTCTTCATGTCAGTGCTAAATGGCTGACCCCTTATTCTGAAACTGTGACCTCTGGTTCTATACTCCTTAGCCAGAGGAAACATCCTCCCTGCATCTACCCTGTCAAGCCTGTCATGCATGCAACCTTCATACAACTGTAACCTTCATGTAACTGTAACCTTCATGCAACCACACTGTACACTATATATGTCCTGGAAATGCACACCTTGACTACAGAGGGTGAACTTGTGGGAGACACTTAGGTATTTAAAGGGAGGTCCCACGCAGGGTCATCACTTCTTGGTCCTGGGAATAAAGAAAGGTCACGCAGTGACCGTGTCTGCAGTACATGCCTCGTGTGATTCAGTAGCAAGATGCAGGGACACCACATTTGGCGCGAGAAACGGGAATCACCGAACCACGAGGATGGCCACCAGTAGCACAGAGAAACGTTACTGTGTGGGTGAGGACTGGGACGACTTCATTGAGAGACTCCAGCAGAGTTTTGTCACGAAGGTCTGTCTGGGAGCGTCAGCGGCTGACAAGTGGAGGGCGCATCTACTGACCAGCTGCGGCCCAAAGACGTATGCGCTGAAGAAAGTCCTGCTCGCACCCGAGAAGCCAGCAGACAAGTCCTTCGAAGAGCTCAGCCAGCTGATCAGTGAGTATCTCAAGCTGGCGAGTAGCGTACACATGGCCCGGCACCGGTTCTACACACACTGGCGTCGGGAGGGACAAAACATCTCAGCCTTCATTGCGGACCTGCGGCGCTTGGCCAGTCTCTGTAAGTTCACAGATGCCTGCAGCGGGGAGATGTTAAGGGATTTCTTCATTGAGGGCATTAGTCATGCCGGGATTTTCAGGAAGCTCGTAGAGACCAAGAACTTGACTTTAGAAGGGGTGGCGTTGATGGCTCAGGCCTTCATGGCAGGGGAAGAGGAGACCAAGCAAATTTACACACGCAGCTCTGGTTCCAATGTGGTGGTGGACCAGGGAGTTAACATTGTGAATGCGGCTCAGGACCCCGCAGACAGGCAAGGGCATTTTGAAACCGGCCAGGCAGCAATCGACGCTAGGGTGAGCCCGCAACAGGGACAATGGAAAGGGGATCGGCAATTCACGCCATCTCGAGGAACAATGCGTCCCGTGATGGGACCATTGACATCCACCATCAGAGCGCTTAGAAACAACCAAATGGGCAATCAGAGAGGAATGCCTGGTAACAGTCCTTTTGTTAACAACAACCTCAGCTCATGTTGGAATTGTGGGGGTGGACATACTGTGAAAAGCTGCAGGTTCCAGCAATTTATCTGTAGGAATTGCAACATCAGTGGACACTTGGTCAGAATGTGCAGGAAGGCTGTAGCGAGGCTAATCTATGAGACAGAGGAATCAGACGAGGGGTCTGCAATGTAGGATGATGCTTGGGGCAAAGCCATGGATGCTGAAGTTCAGCAGGCTCATGTGGCTGACGTCCGCAGCTCATATACAAAAACACCACCCATGATGATGACATTTTTATTGAATGGCATCCCAGTGCACATGGAGCTGGATACAGGAGCCAGCCAGTCCCGAATGAGCGCCCAACAATTTGAGAGACTATGGCCACACAGAGCGAGCAGGCCAAAACTGGAACGCATTGACATGCAGCTATGGACGTACACCAAAGAGATCATCCCAGTGCTAGGCAGTGCAAACTTGGTGGTAACACATAATGGGTCAGAGAACCGGCTGCCACTCTGGATTGTCCCGGGAAACGACCCCGCACTTTTGGGGAGGAGCTGGCTAGCCGAGATGAACTGGAAGTGGGGGGATGTGCACGTCATTTCAACTGTGGAGCGAAGCTCATGCTCACAGGTCCTACAGAAATTCGTGGCACTGTTTCAACCATGTGTTGGGACATTCAAGGGCACCAAAGTAGTGATACGCATCACCCTGGAGACTAGACCAGTGCACCACAAAGCCAGAGCGGTGCCGTATGTGATGCATGAGAAAATTGAAAGTGAATTGGACAGGCTGCTCAGAGAGGGCATAATCTCGGCAGTTGAATTCAGTGACTGGGCAAGTCCCATCATTCCTGTTCTCAAAGCGGATGGCTCGGTCAGGATTTGTGGCGACTACAAGGCCACCATCAACTAAGTGACACTGTAGGACCAATACCCGCTTCCGAGAGCGGAGGACCTTTTTGCCATGCTGGCAGGTAGCAAGCTGTTCACCAAGTTGGACCTCACTTCGGCCTACATGACTCAGGAAGTGGCTGAAGAATCCAAGCTTCTGACCACCATCACGACGCACAAAGGTCTATTTATCTACAATAGGTGTCCGTTTGGCATTTGTTCGGCGGCCGCTATCTTTCAGAGGAACGTGGATAGCTTGCTTAAATCAATTCCTGAAATGGTCATATTCCAAGACAACATCCTAATAACAGGTCGAGATACCGAGGAACACCTCCAAAATCTGGGGGAGGTGCTACGCCGACCGGACCGGGTAGGCTTGCGATTGAAAAAGCCCAAGTGTGTGTTTTTGGCCCCAGAGGTCGAGTTTTTGGGCAGGAGAGTTATCGCAGATGGGATTCGGCCCACTGAAGCTAAAACGGAGGTGATCCGCAGGGCGCCCAGGCCCGGCAGCACATCGGAGTTGCGATCATTCCTGGGACTTTTGAACTATTTCAGGAACTTTCTGCCGAACTTAAGCACACTGTTGGAGCCGTTACACGTGCTCTTGCGTAAAGGTTGTAAATAGTTTTGGGGGGACTTTCAAGAATGGGCTTTCAATAGAGCGCAGAACCTCCTTTGTTCTAACAAGCTGTTGACCTTGTACGACCCCTGTAAAAACTGGTTTTAACGTGTGATGCATCATCCTACGGGGTTGGGTGCGTGTTGCAGCAGAGTAATGATGATGGCCGACTCCAAATGGTGGCTTATGCCTCCAGGTCGCTCTTCCAGGCAGAGCGTGGATATGGCATGGTCGAAAAGGAAGCACTTGCTTATGTTTATGGTGTGAAAAAGATGCACCAGTACCTTTTCGGTAGGCGGTTTGAGCTAGTAATGGACCACAAGCCGTTAACATCCCTGTTGTCCGACAGCAAGGCTGTCAATGCCAATGCGTCAGCTCGCATACAGTGATGGGCTCTCACGCTGGCTGCGTATGACTACACCATACGGCACTGGCCAGGCACCGAGAATTGGGCTGACGTGCTCAGCAGGCTCCCACTGGCTCCCACTGAGGGGGAGTCGGAGCAAAGCGCTGAGATGGTCTTTGCCGTTGAGGCTTTTGACACTGCAGGCTCCCCATCACAGCCCGCCAGATCAAAATCTGGACCAACAGGGATCCCCTCCTGTCCATGATAAAGAAATGTGTTCTGACTGGGGATTGGGTGCCCGAGGAGGTCAGACCGTTTAACAGACAGATGGATGAGCTCTCCATCCAAGCCGACTGCCTGCTATGGGGCAGCCGGGTAGTCATGCCCCAGAAAGGAAGGGAAGCATTCATCAGGAAACTCCACAACGAGCACCCTGGCATCGTGCTAATGAAGGCCATTGCCCGGTCACATGTATGGTGGCCGGGAATTGACTCAGACCTGGAACACTGGGTTCGCAGGTGCACGACATGTGCCCAGCTGGGCAATGTCCCCAGGGAGGCCCCCCTCAGTCCGTGGCCCTGGCGCCGTTCATGGGAAAAATGTTCCTGATTGTTGTCGATGCATAATCGAAATGGATCGAGTGCATCATATTAAACTCGTGCACGACATCCATCACAGTGGAGAGTTTGCGCACGGTTTTCGCGACCCACGGCTTGCCAGACATTCTGGTCAGCGACAATGGCCCGTGCTTCACCAGCCATGAATTCCAGGAGTTTATGTCGAGTAATGGAATCAAACATGTCCGCACGGCGCCGTTCAAGCCGGTTTCCAATGGCCAGGCGGAATGTGCGGTCCAAGTCATAAAACAGGACATGCTCCGTATCCAAGGACCCTCCCTTCAGCACCGCCTATCGCGCCTCCTGCTGGCCTACAGGTTCCGCCTGCATTCCCTCATGGGATGCCCCGCCAGCGGAACTACTCATGAAACGCACGCTTAAAGCACGGCTGTCCCACATTCATCCAGCCCAGGCAGACATTGTTGAGGGCAAGCGCCAGTCCCAAACCGAGTGCCATGATCGAAACGCAAGGGGGAGGTGTATCGAAATTGATGACCAGGTATTTGTTCTTAACCATGCTTTGGGACCCAAGTGGCTTGAGGGCACTGTAATTGGCAAAGAGGGGAATAGGGTCATCGTGGTCAGACTCAACAATGGGTAGATATGCCAAAAACACTTGGACCAAGTAAAGAATAGGTTCAGCATAGACACTGAGGAACCTGAGGAAGAGCATGAGATGTTACCCACACCACTGCCAGTGGACGAGCAACAAGGACATTCACCAACATGCACAGTCCCTGCGGCCAGTCTGGACAGGCTGGAATCACCTCAGGTGACATAGATGCATGCCAAGGCTCAGCCACCAGAGCCCCAACTGTGGCGCTCCACGAGAGAGCGTCGACCACCTGAAAGACTTAACCTTTGACACAAAAAGATGTGAGGGGGGAGGTGATGTCATGTATGCAACCTTCATACAACTGTAACCTTCATGCAACTGTAACCTTCATGCAACCACACTGTACACTGTATATATGTCCTGGAAATGCACACCTTGACCACAGGGGGTGAACTTGTGGGAGACACTCCTCACCTGGGTACTCAGGTATTTAAAGGGAGGTCCCACGCGGGGTCATCACTTCTTGGTCCTGGGAATAAAGAAAGGTCACGCAGTGACTGTGTCTGCAGTACATGCCTCATGTGATTCAGTAGCAAGGTGCAGGGACACCACAAAGCCCTGTAAGAATTTTGTATGTTTCAATGAGTTTCAAATGAACCAGAACTAAGAAGAGAAGAAAGTGTTGGGGAACATTTTTGCAATACATAGAAACATAGAAACATAGAAATTAGGTGCAGGAGCAGGCCATTCGGCCCTTCGAGTCTGTACCGCCATTCAATAAGATCATGACTGATCATTCAACTTCAGTACCCCTTTCCTGCTTTCTCTCCATACCCCTTGATCCCTTTGGCCGAAAGGACCATATCGAACTCCCTTTTGAATATATCTAATGAACTGTCCTCAACAATTTTCTGCGGTGGAGAATTCCAAGGTTAACCACTCTGTGTGTGAGGAAGTTTCTCCTCATCTCGGTCCTAAATGGCTTACCCCTTATTCTTAGACTGTGACTCCTGGTTCTTGAACTCCCCAGCAACGGGATCATTCTTCCGGCATCTAACCTGTCCAATCTCGTCAGAATTTTACATGTTTGTATGAGATCCCTTCTCATCCTTCTAAACTCCAGTGGATACAAGCCCAGTTGATTCAGTCTCCCCTCATATGTCAGTCCTGCCATCCCAGGAATCAATCTGGTGAACCTTCGCTGTACTCCCTCAATAGCAAGTACATCCTTCCTCAGATTAGGGGACCAAAACTGAACATAATTTTCCAGGTGTGGCCTCACCAAGGCTCTGTACAACTGCAGTAAGACCTCCCTGCTTCTATACTCAAATCCTCTAGCTATGAAGGCCAACATGCCATTTGCCTTCTTCACCGCCTGCTGTACCTACATGCCAAACTTCAATGTCTAATGTACCATGACACCCAGGTCTTGTTACACCTCCCCTTTTCTTAATCTGTCACCATTCAGATAATATTCTGTCTTCCTGTTTTTGCCCCCAAAGTGGATAACCTCACATTTATCCACATTATACTGCATCTGCCATGCATTTGCCCCACTCACCTAACCTGTCCAAATCACCCTGCAGTCTCTTAGCATCCTCCTCACAGCTCACACCATCACCCAGCTTAGTGTCATCTGCAAACTTGGAGATATTACATTCAATTCCTTCTTCTAAATCATTGGTGTATATTGTAAATAGCTGGGGTCCCAGCACTGAACCCCGCGGCACCTCACTGGTCACCGCCTGGCATTCTGAAAAGGACCTGTTTATTCCGACTCTCCGCTTCCTGTCTGCCAACCAGTTCTCTATCCACGTCAATACATTACCCCAATACCATGTGCTTTAATTTTGCACACTAATCTCTTGTATTGGACCTTGTCAAAAGCCTTTTGAAAGTCCAAATACACCACATCCACTGGTTCTCCCTTGTCCACTCTACTAGTTACATCCTCAAAAAATCAGACTGATCACAGTCTAATAACGTTTAAGATAAAGATTGAGAACATAAGTAAGACAACACCAAAGTAATAAATTGGAAAAAAAGCTGATTTTATGTGGATGAGAGTGAAACTAAAGTAAATAAATGGCTAAAATTGCTAAAATTTACTGACAAACAAAGAAATAGACAGCAGTGGGAAACATTTAAAATGTTGATCAATAGACTACAGCAGAAATATATCCCACTAAAATGCAAGAAATATTTAGCGAGTCGTGAATCAAGAAATAAGGGCAACATTGAAACAAAAGATAAAAACATACACTCAGTACATAGAAAACAGAAGAAGGATGACAAAAGGGAATATGAAAAGGTTAGGAATGAAGTCAACAAAACAGTTAGGAAGGCAAAGAGATAGTACAAAATTAAATTATCAAGGAATATAAAAATAAATAGTAAAGTGTTCTACAGAGACATAAATAACAAAAGTAAAAACCAAGATAGGGTTAAGACCATGAAGGAATACATACAATAAACTCAAAGATAATGGCAGCGAAATGGCAGAAATATTAACTAATTACTTTATTTACCAGAGAAACTAACATGGTGGACATGACATTAGAAGAAGAGATCAAAAAGGATATAGACATTTAAGATAGAAAGGGAGAAATAATAATATTCTAATCAAATTTAGAGAGGATATGACCCCTGGTCCAGATGGATTGCATCCACACATGTTAAAAGGGAAGAGATAGCAGAGGCATTATCACATATATATATAAACATTTATTAGAAAGAGGAATAGTGCAAAAGGACTGGCAGACAGATAATATGATTCGTATATGTAAAAAGGGCGATAAAACAAGACCAGGGAACTATAGACCAATTACCTTAATGTCAGTGATAGGAAATATAATGAAATCTTTAATCAAAGATGCAAGAAAAACATATAATACAATAAGGAGTAGTCAGCATGGATTCCAAAAGGAAAGCTCATGCTTGTCCAACTTTATTGAATTCTTTGACGAAGTAACAGAAAGGGAAGACAAGGGTATAGCAGTAGCTGTAATATATTTGGATTTCCAAAAAGCCTTCGATAAGGTATCACATAGTAGCCTCATGACTACGGTCAAAACATGTGGGGGCCGAAATTCACCTCCGCGCGAAACGGCGCGAACCTACCATTTCCAGGTCTTCTGGCTGCTGCAATGGATGCGGCGGCCTACCCGGGGAAATTCAGCTCCTCAAACTTTTTTTTCAAGCGGGGCGGAAGTAGCCTCATCATGGGGGCGGAAGTGGGAACGGAGCGGAGTGACCGTCACAAGCGGGGCGGAAGTGGGGGTAGGATGTAGTCTCCGCCCTTGTCAATCAATAGCGCCGCGCCGATGATGTCATCGCGCTGGTGCGTCAACATGTCTCTCCCCTGTGAGCTCTGCATCTTTTTCAGCTGGGCCCACTGGGCCACCAGGGAGGGTTTCTGCCAGGCCAGTGGCCTGGCACCCAAGAGGGGTTGCCAGGCTGCCTGTTGGCGGCCCGGCAGAACCCGGGGGCATAATTGTTGGCCCGACCTGGCAGTCAGCTCACAAAAAAAAAAAAAATGGCATCGCTGGCAGCGCCACCTCCCCTTTAAGGGTGGCTGCGCCCTCAACCAACAAGGCCCAACAAGGAGTGCACCGACACAAAAATCTGTCGGGGGCACCGAGCGGCGGCCGGGAGACTTTTGCAGGTGAACTTCCCTCCCAGCGCGGCTCCGTTGCGGTGCATGTTCTGATGACGTCTTTAAGACGCATCTGCAGGAGCGGGGCGGATCGTAACACCGCAGCAAAAAGCCCCGCTGTCAGGCAGCCAGAGGTCTTATTGGGAGGCTGAATTTCAGCCCCATGGAGTCAGGGGACAGAATGGATATCCAAGCTGGCTACAAAACAGAAAACCAAGAGTAGGGGTTAAAGGTAGTTACTCGGAATGGTAAATGATGGCAAGTGGTGCTCCACAAGGATTGGTGTTGCGACCACGGTTGTTCACTATTTACCTAAACAATTTGGATCTGGGAATTGGAAGTACAATTTCAAAAATTTGCCAATGACACAAAATTGGGATGTGTAGTTATTATAGAAGAGGATTGCAACAAAATACAGGAAGACATTAATAAACATTCAGAATGAGCGTGTAATTGGCAAATAAACTTCAATATCGATAAATGTGAGGTCATGGCCCAGAAATTGCAGTCGGAAGCTTCCCGCGGGCGGATGCCTCCAACCTGAACATTTTCTACGAATCTACCTGGTGGTCGGGAAGGTTCAGAGACTTGTGGGCTACATGAAGGCCTGCGGGAGCCCACGTATCCCAGGGACGTAGGGGCTTTGCATGCGTCCCTGGGATCATGTGGGCCGGCCCAACCAATCCAAGTAGGGATTTTCCCATTCGTACTTGTGGTGATTCTGGAATCACCATACGTATGAATGGTAATATCCCCCAAAATATACAAACACATAAAATCATTTCTTTTTTAAATCACATATTTAAAATGAATCAAAATGGAATTTAATTAATTAGTTAAAACAAAAATGTACATATTTTAAAGTATCTAAAAATAAACTTCCCTTATTTAACAGGATTTTAAATGTTTAAATTATTGAAAAAATGTTTTTTTTCTGTCCTTTATCAGTCGTCGGAATTTCAAAAGGCATTCGCTGGGCAGAAGCTCCACTCACAGAGGTCATTTACTTCCAGATGCATGCGCTCTGTCAAGAGGATTCTTGACAGATTGTAAGTTCCGGGTCTGGTGCATGCACTTCGCAAGCCTAAACCCGGAACTTGCAGGGCCCCTATAGGTGCGTGTGCAACTCATAACGGCCCACAGGGACCGTGCATTCAGGGCCAATATATTTTGTAGGAAGAATAAGGAGGCCACATACTCCTTGGAAAGTAAGTGGGAAAAATTGCCCCTTTTATCAATGGCGCAAAATGGATTTTGAAAAAATCGGACTTAACATAATTGGGCGTGGGTTTTGCAGGGTCAATACGAGGGAGGACCCCGCTGGGTGGTGCATGGCAATAATTACATCATCGCCGGATGCATCACACCCTTACTGCCCTGGAAGTTAATTGACCCGTGCAACCTACCTTGGCACCTGACGAAGACAACGACAACTTGAGCTGTAGTGTTGCAGTCCAGAACCGGATACGGCAGCGCTATTTAAAGGCGCCATCTTTGAAACTATTTTCTGTCGGCCGTTACTTCTTTCTGCTTTCCAACAGTTAGGCAGAGTGGTTGGTGGAATGATTGCAGCAATTTTTACCTCAAAGAGTCTTCTGCCTCCTACCTTTTCCACAGTATAACTCACGGCAGTTTTGAAATTCAACCATTTCAGTCGCTTCATGGGGGGCTGTGTTGGCATTCGACTTCCTGCTCCGAAATCATCGCCAGAGGATGTTTAGACGAAGGCAAAGGTGCCACCAATTACAGATGGAAAGGCATAGAGAGAGGGAGAGCGAAAGACAAAGACAAAGGGAGGGAGCACGAGAGGGAGGGGCCCATAGAAAGGCCCATGGAGCAGGCCACAGGGGGAGGCACAGGAAGAGGCAAAGGCAGAGGTAGAGGGAGAGGCACAGGAAGAGGCAAAGGCAGAGGTAGAGGGAGAGGCACAGGGAGAAGCAAAGTGAGAGGCAAAGGGACAAGCACAGATAAATAAAGGTAGCAGGACATGGAGAACCAGAGACAGCAACACAGGGAGAACCACAGCAACATGTTACCAGAGGAAGAAGGCGGCACTGGGCTGGCAGCAGGAGGCCTTTCTCTCCCCGGGTATTCTGGCAGCTGTTCTCCTACATCAATTTCACTGAGGAGCAGAGTGTTCGAAGGCTGTGCTTCAGCAAGGAAGTGGTCACAGAGCTCTGCCATTCTCTGGAATCGGGCCTTGAGCTTCAGACCAGGGTGAGGACACTCTCTCAGTGGCAGTCAAGGTCACCATTGCATTCGACTGCTACACCAATGGATCTTTCCAGGTAGCAACAGGAGACATCTCTAACATCTCCCAGTTTGGCATTCATTGCTCCATGCGCGAGGACACAGATGCTCTGTACAGAAGGAGGAGGGACTACACTTCTTTCCCCATGAGCAGAGAGAAGCAGCACCAGCGTGCATGTGGCGGTGCCAGAATACCGGGCTTCCGCAAGATGCACGGTGCCATTAACTGCACCCACGTCTGTTTGAGGGCACCGTATCACAATCCTGAGATCTTCCATAACCACAAAGGCTACCACTCACTGAATGTCCAGTTAGTGTGCGACCACACACGCAGAATACTCACCGTGAATGCCCGCTATCCTGGCAGCAGCCACGATGCCTTCATCCTGTGCCAAATCGGTGTGCCAACTCTGCTCCAGCCCCCAAATAAAGCTCGTGGCTGGCTGCTCAGAGACAAGGGTTACCCACTGTCCACCTGTAATGCAGCACTTGGCTCCTCCTCTTCCTCCCACTTCTCATCCTCGTCCCCTTCTTCTCACTCATGACTCGGTTACGGGGGCTCAGGCATAGGCTGCTCATCTGTTGCATGGTTATCTGAAAGCATAAATGGCACAAGAGTCGCGTTAAGGTGAGGGCAGGGGGGCAGGAATGGAGCAAGGATGGCAAACAGACTGAGGAGCTGGAAAGTGATAAGGCCTTCTGGTTTAACGGGGAAGTGGGATGAGTAGAGGGGATAAAGATACCATTGTTGCCCCCAACGGGCTTGATGACTCCACTGGCCACAGCACCCACCCCCTGTGGACCAATGAGCCACAGCACTCACTCCTCCGGATCAGTCAGCTGGTGCAATTCAGCTTCCCCTCCCTCCAATCCACTGCTGCTCCATTCGTGGGTATGGTTCTTAATAAATACTTTGCGTCTGTTTTCACAAAAATGCAGACACTGCAATCAGGGAGGAGGATTGTGAAATATTAGATGAAATAAACATATTGAGGGAAGAAATATTAAGGGGCTTAGCAGCTTTTAAAATGGATTAAATCCCCAGGCCAGAATAAAATGTATCCCAGGCTGTTAAGAGAAGCTAAAGAGGAAATAGCAGAGGCTCTGACCATCATTTTCCAATCCTCTCTGGCTGCAGGTGTGGTGCCAAAGGACCAGTCCATCAGCCTAACCTCAGTGGCAGGAAAACAATTGGAAAAATTCTGAGGGACAGGATAAATCTTCATTTAGAAATACACGGATTAATCAAGGATAGCCAGCATGGATTTGTTAAGGGAAGGTTGATGAGGGTAGAGCATTTGCTATAGCATATATGGATTTTAGCAGGCTTTTGATAAGGTCCTACATGGCAGACTGGTCACGAAAGTAAAAGCCCAAGGGATCCAGGGCAAAGTGGAAAGTTGGATTCAAAATTAGCTCAGAGGCAGGAAGCAAAGGGTAATGGTTGATGGGTGTTTTTGTGACTGGAAGGCTGTTTCCAGAGGTGTTCCGCAGGGCTCAGACTTGAATGGAGGCAATATGAATAAAAAGTTTGCAGATGACACTAAAATTGGTTGTGTGGTTGATAATGAAGAAGAAAGCTGTAGACTGCAGGAAGATATCAATGAACTGGTTAGGTGGGCAGAACAGTGGCAAAATGGAATTCAATTTAAGAAAGCATATGGAATACTTGCCTTTATTAGCCGAAGCATAGAATAGAAGAGCAGGGAGGTTATGCTTGAACTGTATAAAACATTAGTTCGGCCACAGCTAAAGTACTGCATGTAGTTCTGGTCACCACATTACAGGAAATATGTGATTGCATGGAGAATTACGGGAATCCGGGACTGGCAAATTTTAGCTATGAGGAAAGATTGGATAGGCTGTGTTTGATTTCTTTGGAACAGAAGAGGCTGAGGGGAAACATTATTGAGGTGTATAAAATTATGAGGGGTCTAGCTGGAGTGGATAGGAAGGACCTATTTCCATTAGCAGAGGGGTCAACAAACATGGGATATAGATTTAAAGTAATTGGTAGAAGGTTTAGAGGAGATTTGAGGGGAAATATTTTCATCTGTCGGTCTGGAACTCACTGCCTGAAAGGGTGGAAGAGGCAGAAACCTCACTGCTTTTAAAAAGTACTTGGATGTGCACTTGAAGTGCCATAACCTACAGGGCTATGGATCAAGAGCTAGCACGTGGGATTAGGCTGGATAGCTCTTTGTCAGCCAGCGTAGACACGATGGACTTAAATGGCCTCCTTCCGTGTTGTAAATTTCTATGATTTCTATGATTTCTATGATTCTGTTGTATGCCATCTTGACCTGCAAAAGAAAGGAACCTGTGTGAGTAAGAGTCCAGTTATGTATGTGGAAGATATGTCTGCCATGGTTAAATAGCTGTGAATGTAGGCAAAGCGTGAAATGAGGCTGTGACTGTGAGTAGACACAGATGGTTGGTGGTTACCTGCTGGGTTAAATGCTGGTTTGCAGAGTGTGCACGACAGAGGCTCAGAGGCTGGTCTGTAAGAGTTGTGCAAACATTTATTCACCTTGACCACCCGACTGAGGTTGGTGAATTTCTTCCGGCATTGTGTTGGACTTTAGCTGATCACAGTGCTGGCCGACACCTCCATGCCCACCCTTGCTCACATTGCCCTAAAAACCTGTGGCATTGGCCTTTTCCCAGATGGAGGGAACAGAGCAGCCCTCCTCCTCTCCACTGCCCCCACCAATGTCTCCATTGCCAGGTCATTGAAACGAGTGGTCGTTCTAAGAGGTATTGGAGCAGCCATTGCAGATCTTCTTTGAAGCTCTCAGTTAACTCCAGCAATGATGAAATTGACCAGGTGCTGCCTGAAACGACATTCCCTTTCAGAATTGGAATGAGCAGCAGGCTGATTATCACTGACTGAAAGTCAGCTGAAATTGGGTGCAACTCTGGTAATAACACCCCATTGAGGCCATTAGCGTCTCAGATACCGCCTCACTTGATTCCTGAAGCAGAAGTGCCCAATTTACAAAAGTGTTCAACTTTACAGCCCATCTCACTGGGCGCTAAATGTTCAAGCAGACAAAACTTAGTGCTCCAAATGCACCACTACCCAATTTTGCCTCCTAAATTTCAAAATGGGGTAGAAAAATAGAGAAGTCTAGGGGTACAGATACTCAGATCACTAAAAGCAGGGTAATAAGGCCATAAAAAGGCAGACAAAGCACTGAGGTTCATTTCGAGAGGGATAGAATTGAAAAGTAGAGAGGTTATGTTAAACTTGTACTGAACCTTGGTTAGACCGCACTGGAGTACTGTGAATTTTTCTGGTCTCCATTTAAAAAAAAAATGATACAGAGGCAATGAAGGAGGAGCCTAAAAGATTTACTGGAATTATACCAGAACTGAGAGGTTATACATATCAGGAAAAATTGAACAGACTGGGGCTTTTTTCTCTCAAAAAGAGAAGACTGATTATGAAAGGTTTTGATAGGGTAGATGTAGGGAAGATAATCCCACTTGCGGCTGAAATTAAAACTAGGGGCCATAAATATAAGATAGTAAGTAATAAACCAATAGGGAATTCAGGAGAAACTTCTTTGCCCAGAAAGTGGTTAGAATGTGGAATTCTCTACCATAAGGAGTGGTTGAGGCAAATAGCATAGTTGTAATCAAGGGAAAACTAGATAAGCACAAGAGGGAGAAAGGCATAGAAGAATATGTTGATGGAGTTAGATGAAGAGGGGTGGGAGGAGGCTCATGTAGAGCATAAACGCCGGCATGGATATGTTTAACCAAATGGCCTGTTTCTGTGCTGAAAATATTTTGTAAATTTGTAAACAAGGGTGTTTTAAGTGCAGAACAACAGTCACTTGACTTCAAAATAATTTATCTTCTGTGAAGTGTTTTGAGACATTTCTGAGAGATCAGGTAAGGTGCTAAATAATAAACGTCTTTCTCTCTTTGATCTAAATGTCGTTTAATGTTCCATGCTCTCCAGTGCTTTAACTTTCGGGAAAAAAAGGATCCTATATTTCAAAAAAAGGCTGCATACGCACTATCTTGTTATTACTGAAAACACATCCATCCTGTGAAACATGTCCTTAGGGGCAGACAGAATTGCTGAATCTGTTAAGCAATCTCAAGGCAGAAACTAACTCCCCAGCTCAATGATATTGCTGACAATTTAATTTTAGAAGTACTCATCCATAAATACATATAACCGTTTACAAAATATTTTTTGTATAGAGGAATTGCTGGTTGGTGTTTGGAATAAGCAAAATTGTTGGGTTTAATATGAGACTTCAAACAGATGTTTCATTGATTCCTGCTTTTTAAAAATTCATTTACAGGATGTGGGCATCGCTGGGAGCAGCCATGATGCCTTCATTCTGCAGCAGTCCACTGTACCATCAGCATTTGAGCCCCCACGACAAACCCGAAGCTGGACGACAAGGGCTATCCACTGATCACCTGGGTCATAACTCCACTGCACAACCCCACACACATGAGCATCAATTTTCTTTATTCGTTCACGGGATGTAGGTGTCAGTAGCAAGGCCAGCAATGTATTGCCCACCCCTAATTGTCCTTGAGAAGGTGATGGTGAGCCTCCTTGAACTACTGCAGTCTCTGTGGTGAAGGTACTCCCACAGTGCTATTATGTCAGTAACTCCAGGATTTTGAACCAGTGACAATGAAGGTATGCCAATATATTTCCAAGTCAGAATGGTGTGCACTTACTGGGGAACTTTCAAGTGATGATGTTCCCATGTGCCTGCTGCCCTAAAAAAATGTTTTAAAATAGATTTGATTTCAGCTACATTGCTTGTGCTGACTCAGTGGGAGCACTCTCTGAGTCAGAAGGTTGTGGGTTCAAGTCCTTCTCCAGAGATTTGAGCACAAAATGCGAGCTTATAATTCAATGAAGTACTGAGGGTATGGCACCGCTGCACTGCCGGAGGTGCTATCTTTCAGCTGAGATGTTAAATCAAGATGCTGTCTGTCCTCTGAAGTGGATGCAAAAGATTCCATGGCATTATTCATAAAAGAGCAGTGGAGTTCTCCCCAGTGTCCAATATTTATCCTTCAAGCAACATCACTAAAACAGGTTAAGGGGTCATCCTCTCAATGCTGTTTGTGAGATCTTACTGCATACAAATTGGCTGCTCTATTTCCAATATTACAAAAATGACTACATTTCAAAAGTCCTTCATTGGCTATAAAGTGCTTCAGGACGTCCTGAGGTGTGAAAGGATTTATTAGATCAGATATTCAGCAGAAATCTACATTTCCCTGGTTACTAACTGATCCTAAAATTAGCAAGAGGTAAGATATAAATATTTGGTCAAATTTAGGCTTTGGTATTGGCTATGACTTCAGATAGTCAGGTTTTGTATATCAGCTATGAATTTTATGCAAGGCATAATGGCTGAGAAGCACCTTGGGACATTTTACTACATTAAAGGCACAATATAATTGCAACTTATTTTTGTTGTTATTAATTCTACACCATAGCATAGAGGAAGCTCCTCTATAGAAATTGGACATTTTTCAAAAAGTACAAATTTCACAGTACTGTGTGCCATGCCCCAAGGACATCTGAAATATGTCCAACTTCAAAATTGGTTAGAATATTTTCCAGGTGTCCTTGGCAGCTGTCTAAAACAGGCATTAGAGACCATGAATATGTTAATGAAGGGCATAAAAGTCCCATCCGATAAATTGGGTTGCCCTGAGAGGAGCAGGAACAAGCGGCCGCTACCATAAAGGTAGGTCATTTATTGTTAAGGTCCATGTGAAGCCAGGGGGAGCTCCTTCTAGCTTTACAGCACTCCCGAAGAACATAAGAACATAGCATTAGGAACAGGAATAGGCCTTACGGCCCCTTGAGCCTGCTCCGCCAGTCAATAAGATCATGGCTGCCCCAATCCCTATATCCCTTGATTACCCTCGAGTTCAAAAATCTATCTATCTTAGACATGAGTATACCCAATGATTCAGCATCCTTTTGGGGAGATAATTCCAAAGATTCACATCCTCTGAGTGAAGAAATTCCTCCTCATCTCAGTCGTAAATCCTGAGAATATGCCGCCTAGTTCTGAACTCTCAACCAGAGGAAACAAGCTCTCAGCATCTACCCTACCAATCCCCCTCAGAATCTTAAATGTTTTAATGTGATCACCTCTCATTCTTCTAAACTCCAGAGAATATAGGCCCAATCTACTCAATCTCTCCTCATAGGACAACCCTCTTGTTATATATATAAACTTCTATTTACTCTGTACAGCCACCAGAGGGCTCATCCCCTGGAGTCCCAAATACTCCCATAATCCCTTGGGGGCACAGGTATTTAAGAAGGTCTCACAGGTTGGAGAGGCACTCTGGAGACCTGCAATAAAAGTCTAAGGTCACACTTTACTTTAAATTCACAGTGTTCAGTCTGACTCTTTCTCCATACAGAACAACTGGCAACAAGATACAGATAGTGAGCCTAAAGATGCAGAGAACAGTGGGCATCCTGGAGAAATTCTCGGAGGGAGATGATTGGGAAACTTTTGTGGAGCGACTCGACCAATACTTCGTGGCCAATGAGCTAGATGGGGAAAAGAACGCTGTCAAACGAAGGGCGATCCTCCTCACCGTCTGTGGGGCACCAACGTATAGCCTCATGAAGAATCTGCTCACTCCAGCAAAACCCACGGAGAAATCGTACGATGATTTGTGCACACTGGTCCGAGAGTATTTGAACCCGAAGGAAAGCGTTCTGATGGCGAGGTACCAATTCTACACCTACAAAAGGTCTGATGGCCAGGAAGTGGCGAGTTATTTCACCGAGCTAAGATGCCTTGCAGGACATTGTGAATTTGAATGACATTTGGAGCACATGCTCAGAGACTTTTTCGTACTTGGCATTGGCCACGAAACCATTCTTCGCAAACTTTTGACTGTAGAGACCCGACCTTGAGTAAGGCCATAGCGATAGCCCAGGCGTTCATTGCCATCAGTGACAATACTAAGCAAATCTCTCAGCACACAAATGCTGCTACAAGTACTGTGAACAAAGTGCTGTTGTTTTCAAATCGCCATGTACAGGGCAGGTCACACATGCCTACAGCTGCATGTCCGCAGATGTCTCAGAGTCCACCATCAAGGGTGATGAATGCAAGGCCATTAACACCTTGTTGGCGCTGTGGGGGTGATCATCATTTCCATTCATGCCGATTTAAGGGGTATGTTTGCAAGGGCCGTGGAACAATGGGACACCTCCAACGTATGTGCAGGCAAGCTGCTAATCCTGTTAAACCAGCAAACCACCATGTTGCAGAGGAGGACAGATCCATGGAGGATCATGACGAATCAAAGCCTCAGACCGAGGAGGCAGAGGTATATGGGGTGCACACATCACCACAAATTGTCCCCCGATAATGCTGAATGTTGAACTAAATAGACTTCCGGTGTCCATGGAACTGGACACGGGCGTGAGCTAGTCCATCATGGGCAGAAAGACTTTCGAAAGATTGTGGTGCAACAAGGCCTCAAGGCCAGTCTTAACTCCAATTCATACAAAACTAAGAACTAACGCGAAAGAACTGATTCTCATAATCAGCAGTGCTACCGTAAAGGTCTCCTACGATGGAGCGGTGCACAAGCTACCACTCTGGGTGGTACCGGGCGATGGGACCACGCTGCTCGGCAGGAGCTGGCTGGGAAAGATACGCTGGAACTGGGATGGTGTCCAAGCGCTATCGCCCGCTGACAACATTTCGTGTGCCCATGTCTTAAACAAGTTCCCTTCGCTGCTCGAACCAGGCATCAGGAAATTCCAAGGGGCAAAAGTGAAGATCCACCTAATTCCGGGGGCGCGACCCATCAATCACAAGGTGAGAACAGTACCGTACATGATGAGAGAAAGGGTAGAGATTGAGCTAGACCGGCTGCAACGAGAGGGCATTATTTCAACGATCGAGTTCAACGAGTGGGCCAGCCCGATCATTCCTGTCCTCAAGGGAGACGGCACCATCAGAATCTGTGGCGATTACAAAGTAACTATCAATCGTTTCTCCCTGCAGGACCAATACCCACTAACAAAGGCCGACGACCTCTGTGCAACGCTGGTGCGAGGAAAGACGTTCATGAAGCTGGATCTGACTTCAGCCTACATGACGCAGGAACTGGAGAAATCATCGAAGGGCCTCACCTGCATCAACACACACAAAGGTCTTTTTATTTAAAACAGATGCCCGTTTGGAATTCGATCAATGGCGGCGATATTCCAGAGAAATATGGAAAGCTTACTGAAGTCGGTCACGCACACCGTGGTCTTCCAGGACGACATCTTGGTCACAGGTCGGAACACAGTCGAGCATCTGCAGAACCTGGAGGAGGTTCTTCGTCGACTCAAGCACATGGGGTTCAGGTTAAAGTGCTTTTTCCTGGCGCCTGAAGTGGAGTTTTTGGGAAGGAGGATTGCGGCGGACGACATCAGGCTCACCAACGTGAAGACGGAGGCAATCGAGAAAGCACCGAGGCCATAGAACGTGATGGTGCTGCGGTCATTTCAGGGACACCTGAACTACTTTGGTAACTTCTTACCGGGTCTCAGCACACTGCCCGAACCATTGCATGTCTTACTATGAAAAGGGGATGAATGGGTTTGGGGCAAAAGCCAAGGAAATGCCTTTGTAAAAGCGAGAAAATTGTTATGCTCAAATAAATTGCTTGTGTTGTATGATCCATGTAAGCGTTTGGTACAAGCATGTGATGCATCGTCATATGGCGTCGGGTGTGTATTGCAACAAGCTAATGATTTCGGGTAACTGCAACCAGTTGCTTATGCATCCAGGAGTCTGTCTAAGGCTGAGAGAGCCTACAGCATGATTGAGAAAGAAGCGTTAGCGTGTGACTATGGGGTAAAGAAAATGCATCAGTACCTGTTTGGGCTAAAATTCGAATTGGAAACTGACCATAAGCCACTCATATTCCTGTTTACCGAGAGTAAAAATATAAATACCACGCATCGGCCCGCATCCAGAATGGGCGCTCACGTTGTCCGCATACAACTACGCCATCTGCCACAGGCCAGGCACAGTAAACTGCGCTGATGCTCTCAGTAGGCTGCCATTGCCCACCACGGGGGTGGAAATGGTGCAGCCATGGTTATGGAAGCATTTGAGAGTCAGCAATCACCCGTCACTATCTGGCAGATCAAAACCTGGATGAGCCAGGACCCCTTATTATCCCTAGTCAAAAGCTGTGTGGGAGCTGGTCCAGTGTCCCAGTGGAAATGCAGGAAGCCGTTCCAACAGCACAAAGAAGAAATGTCTATACAGGCAGACTGCTTTCTGTGGGGCAATAGTGTAGTGGTTCCCAAGAAGGGCAGAGGCACCTTCATCAATGATCTCCATAGTACCCACCCAGGCATCGTAATGATGAAAGCGCAGATCCCACGTGTGGTGGTCCGTTATGGATGCAGACTTAGAGTCCTGCGTTCACAGATGTAATACATGCTCACAGTTAAGCAATGGCCCAAGGAGGCGCCACTAAGTTGATGGTCTTGGCCCTCCAAACCGTGGTCAAGGGTACACGTCGACTATGCAGGCCCGTTCTTGGGTAAAATGTTCCTTGTGGTTGTTGACGCGTACTCCAAGTGGATTGAATGTGAGGTAATGTCGGCTAGCTCGTCCGCTGCCATTACTGAAAGCCTGCGGGTCATGTTTGCCACTCACGGCTTACCCCATGTCCTGGTGAGTGACAATGGGCCATGTTTTATCAGTGCTGATTTCAAAGAATTCATGAGCCGTAACAGGATCAAACATGTCACATCTGCCCCGTTTAAACTAACATCCAATGGTCAGGCAGAGAGAGCAGTGCAAACCATCAAGCCAGGCTTGAAGAGGGTAACTGAAGGCTCACTGCAGACTCGCCTATCCTGAGTCCTGCTTAGCTACTGCACGAGACCCCACTCACTCACTGGGATCCCACCTGATGAACTGCTCATGAAAAGAGTACTTAAGACAAGGCTCCCGTTAGTTCACCCTGATCTACATGAACAGGTAGAGAGCAGGCAGCTTCAACAAAGTACATACCATGATAGCGCAAATGTGTCACGCGAGATTGAAATCAATGATCCTGTTTTTGTATTGAATTATGGACAAGGTCCCAAGTGGCTTCCCGGCACTGTCATGGCCAAAGAGGGGAGCAAGATGTTTCGGGTCAAACTTTCAAATGGACTATTCACTGGAAACACTTGGACCAAATCAAACTCAGATTTATGGACTATCCTGATCAACCCACCTTGGACCCCCCCTTTTTTGATCCCGCAACATACACACTAGTGGCAACCGGCACCCAGGTTGACCCCGAAGCAGAACCCATCATTAGCAGCAGCCCAGCAGGACCCAACACACCAGGCAGCCCAGCAGGGCCAGCTGCACAGCAGCCCAGTGAGGGCCCAACTAATGATTCAACAATACCAGCTTTCACACCGAGACGCTCAGCCAGGACAAGAATGGGCCCAGATCGGCACACGTTGTAAATAGTTACACTATTGACTTTGTGGGGCGGGGGGTGTTGTTAGATATGTAAACTTGTATTTACTCTGTACAGCCACCAGAGGGCTCATCCCCTGGAGTCCCAAGGGATCCCATAATCCCTTGGGAGCACAGGTATTTAAGGATGCCTCACAGGTTGGAGAGGCACTCTGGAGACGTGCAATAAAAGACTAAGGTCACACTTTACTTTGAGCTCACAGTGTTCAGTCTGACTCTTTCTTCATACTTAACACCTCTCATCCCAGAAATCAATCTAGTGAAACTTTACTGTACCGCCTCCAAGGCAACTATATCCTTCCTCAGATAAGAAGACCACAACTGTGCACAGTACTCCAGGTGTGGTCTCACCAAAGCCCTGTACAATTGTACAAATCTTCCTTACTCTTGTACTCCAACCCCCTTGCAATAAAGGCGAACATGCCATTTGCCTTCCAAATTGCTTGCTTTACCTGCATGGTAACTGTCCGTGTTTCCTATATGAGGACATTTAAATCTCTCTGAACACCAACATTTAATAGTTTCTCACCATATAAAAAGTATTCTGCTTTTCTATACTTCGTACTGAAGTGAGTAACCTCACATTTCCCCACATTAAATTCCATCTGCCATCTTATTGCCCACTTACTTAACCTGTCTATATCCCTTTGCAGACTCTTGTATCCTCACAGCGTACTCTCCCAACTAGCTTTGTATCATCAGCAAGCTTGCATTTATTGCACTCAGTCCCTTTTTTCTAGCTGTAACTAGTGAGATGCCACACGAATCAATGCTGGGGCCTCAGCTATTTACAATCGATATTAATGATTTAGAAAAAAGGGACTTTTTTTCAGAAGCGCAGCTTTCTAACGCACTGTGCCTCAGAGAGCTTCAGGTATGAGTGCTGTTCCCTGTAAACTCGCTGGGGGTAATGCCTCCTCCCCATAGGTCTGCGACTTCTTCGATTATGTTCGAAATGATCATCAATAATCCTTTGCAGCTCGACGCCATATAAATATAGCAGCCAGGAATAATGGCTGACATAATATAGCCCTTATCTTTTTAAATGACCTTAAATGTCCTTTACAACACTTCACTGTGAAAAATGCAGCCTTCTTCTCCCAATCCTTTGACAGCAATGGCCACTATATAATTGGCTTATGTCCCAAGACAATGATAGATGGTTTAGTGAACCTTCTAGAAATTCCACACATATGGATGATGAGTCAGAACAGACTGCATCTGGCCATCCATTTCCCTATCTCTCCACTCACTTTCACTAGATGGAGAAAATAGAACATTTAAAACTGGTCTGCAGATCATAAAGGTGTCAGGCTTAACCTACTTGTCTGCACGAAGTTTGCTGATCTCAGCCAGGACAGTGGTGAGCCATTATAATTGGCTTTGAAGAGAAGAAAATAGCCCAGTAATGCCAATGAACAGAGCAACATCTGTTTGACAGAGTCATCCATACATATACACAAGAAAAAGTTTGCTCAGAACAGAAAATTTAGCAACATATCATTTAGTCAATAAAGCAAGGTCAAATGTGACATTACCTATTCGTTCCAAATTCCAAAGATATACTCAGATTTTGAGTTACAGAAAAGAAAGATCACCACTGTAGTAAGCTTTTACATTTTTATTGACTTGAACAATTTGATATCGTTACAAAACAGCATTACATTTAAAACTTATCCTCCGTTTTAAAGATGGCGCCGTTAGTGTCGGGTGTGCCCTGGGTGCGACTGCTTTTTGCTGGCGGGTTCCCGGGCGGACGCTAAATCAGGCGGTATGCTCGAAAGTTCCGCCCGGGGCACTAGCGCAGCGTTGCATGATGATTGATGCAATCCAAACACTGAAATCATCGGGAGGGCGCTAAGTTTTAACATCACCGCAAAACCACTGCCGAAAGTTCCGCCCAGGCGCAAAATGTTGTGCGCCCTATTTTGCGACCAAAAAATAGTTTTTGCGCCTTGCCCAGGCACTAAACGGGGTGCAAATTAGCCGAACACCCAGACAAAATATTCATTAAGAAACATACCCACGTCTTCTGCCTCCACATACAGATTACCTTTATGGTTTCTAATTGGTCCTACTCTCTTGTTAGTTATCCTCTTGCTCTTAATGTATTTATAAAACATCTTTGGATTTTCCTTGATTTTACTTGCCAAAAATTTTTCATGTCCTCACTTTGCGTTCATAATTTCCTTATTAATTTCACCCCTGAATTTTCTATACTTCTCTCGGCTTTCTGAGGTATTGAGCCTTCGGTATCTGTCATTAGCCTTCCTTTTTTTCTTTATCCTATGCTGTATGTCCCGTGACATCCAGAGGGCTCTAGATTTGTCAGTCCCACACTTTTTCTTTAAGGGAACATACTTGCTCTTAACCCTCAGGATCGCCTCCTTGAATGCCTCCCACTGCTCTGATACTGATTTACCTTCAAGTAGCTGTTTCCAGTCCACTTTGGCTAAATCACATCACAGCTTAGTAAAATTGGCTTTCGCCCGAATGAGAACTTTTATTCTTGGTCCATCGTTGTCCATTTCCATACTCTAAATCTAACTGAATTATAGTCATAGTACAAAAATGCTCTCCCACTGATGCCCGTTCCACCTGTCCCGCTTCATTCTTCATTCCCTAAAATTAAGTCCAAAACTGCCTCTTCCCTTGTTTGGCTTGCGAGGTACTGGCTACAAAAAATTATCCTGAATGCATTTTAGGAATTCTGTTCCCTCGATACCTTTCAGACTAATTCTATCCCAGTGAATATTAGGGTAGTTGAAATCACCTACTATTACTGCCCTATAGGTTTAGCACTTCTCAGAAATTTGCCTATATATTTGCTCTTCTCTCTCCCTCTGATTGTTTGAGGGTCTATAGTACACTCCCAGCAGTGTGATCGCCATTTTTTCCTTCTTCAATTCAACTCATATGGCCTCATTTGATGATCCTTCTAACATATCAATCCTCCTCACAGCTGTAATTATTTCTTTATTACATATTTCTACACCCCCTCCTTTTATACCCACCTCTCTATCATAAGAACATAAGAAAGAGGAACAGGAATAGGCCATGCGACCCCTCGAGCCTGCTCCGCCATTCAATAAGATCATGGCTGATCTGATCATGGACTCAGCTCCACTTCCCCGCCTGGTTCCCATAATCCCTTATCCCCTTATCGCTCAAGAAACTGTCTATTTCTGTCTTAAATTTATTTATGTCCCAGCTTCCCCAGCTCTCCGAGGCAGCAAATTCCACAGATTTACTACCCTCTGAGATAAGAAATTCCTCCTCATCTCTGTTTTAAATGGGCAGCCCCTTATTTTAAGATCATGTCCTCTAGTTCTAGTCTCCCCCATCAATGGAAACATCCTCTCTGCATCCACCTTGTCAAGCCCCCTCATAATCTTATACATTTCGATAAGATCACCTCTCATTCTCCTGAACTCCAATGAGTAGAGGCCCAACCTACTCAATCTTTCCTCATAAGTCAACCCCCTCATCTCCGGAATCAACCTAGTGAACCTTCCCTGAACTGCCTCCAAAGCAAGTATATCCTTTTGCTAAATATGGAAACCAAAACTGCATGCAGTATTCCAGGTGTGGCCTTGCCAATAACTTGTATAGCTGTAGCAAGACTTCCCTGCTTTTATACTCCATCCCCTTTGCAATAAAGGCCAGGATACCATTGGCCTTCCTGATCACTTGCGGTATCTGCATACTATCCTTTTTTGTTTCATGCACAAGTACCCCTAGGTCCCGCTGTACTGCAGCACTTTGCAATCTTTCCCCATTTAAATAATAACTTGCTCTTTGATTTTTTTTCTGCCAAAGTACATGACCTCATACTTTCCAACATTATACTCCATCTGCCAAATTTGTGCCCACTTACTTAGTCTGTCTATGTTCTTTTGCAGATTTTTGTGTCCTCCTCACACATTGCTTTGTATTGTCAGCAAACTTGGCTATGTTACACGCAGTCCATTCTTCCAAGTCGTTAATATAGATTGTAAATAGTTGGGGTCCCAGCACTGATCCCTGCAGCACCCCACTAGTTACTGGTTGCCAACCAGAGAATGAACCATTTATCCCGACTCTCTGTTTTCTGTTAGTGAACCAATCCTCTATCCATGCTAATATATTACCCCCAACCCCGTGAACTTTTATCTTGTGCAGTAACCTTTTATGTGGCGCCTTTTCAAATGCCTTCTGGAAGTCCAAATACACCATATCTACTGGTTCCCCTGTATCCACCCTGTTTGTTACATCCTCAAAGAACTCCAGCAAATTTGTCAAACATGACTTCCCCTTCATGCTGACTCCCTGACCGAATTTTGCTTATCCAAATGTCCTGCTACTGCTTCTTTAATAATGGACTCCAACATTTTCCCAACCACAAATATTAGGCTAACTGGTCTATAGTTTCCTGCTTTTTGTCTGCCTCCTTTTTTAAATAGTGACATTACATTTGCAGTTTTCCAATCTGCTGGGACCTCCCCAGAATCCAGGGAATTTTGATAAATTACAACCAATGCATCCACAATCCCTGCCGCTACTTCTCTTAAGACCCTAGGATGCAAGCCATCAGATCCAGGGGATTTATCTGCCTTTAGTCCCATTATCTTACTGAGTACCACCTCCTTAGTGATTGTGCTAGTGTTAAGTTCCTTCCCCCTATAGCCCCTTGACTATCTGCTGTTGGGATATTGTTAGTGTCCTCTACCCATAAAGACTGATACAAACTATTTGTTCAAAGTTTCTGTAATCTCCATGTTCCCCATTACTAGTTCCTTGGTCTCATCCTCTAAGGGACCAACATTTACTTTGGCCACGCTTTTCCTTTTTATATACCTATAGAAACTCTTGCTATCTGTTTTTATATTTCGTGTGAGTTTATTTTCTTAGTCTATCTTCCCTTTCTTAATCATTTTTTTCGTCGTTCTTTGCTGACTTTTAAAAGCTTCCCAGTCTTCTGTCCTCCCATTAGTTTTGTCCTGTCTGAAAACCCTGTAACCAGGAATATTGAGTTGTCAAACTTGCCCTTCTTTCAGCCATGTCTCAGTAATAGCTATAATATAATGCTTCAAAATGTCTATCTATGCTCTCAGCTCATCTGCCTTATTCCTGAGACTCCTTGCATTGAATTATATTCCATTTAGCACTGACAAACTCCCTTGTTGTCTATGTTCTAGCCTTTATTTCCTCTGCCATCCAAATTTACTTTCTAATTTTCTGCTTGCCAATTCCAGCTTTGCTTAGCTCCCTTCTGAATCTACTCTGAAGTTCCCATCCCATTTCCAAGCTAATTTAAACCCTCCCCAACAGCACGAGCAACACCCCCCCCAACCCCCTCCGCAAGGATATTGGTCTAGGCTCTGTTGAGGTGCTTGTATAGGTCCCAGCTCCTCCAGGAATCTAAATACCTGGGGCAATGTCCTCTTTCAACTGGCCTGGACCAGTACTTCGCTCCTTTGCTCCACTGCCACCACCAATGCCTCCAATGCGACGTCAGTGAACCAACAAGTTCTCTCCCTGGGATTGGAATTGGGAGCAGCCATAGCCATGGGGTGTTTCACTTGCTCTCTGGTCAACTTCAATTCCAGCAATGCTTAAAATGAGCAACTGCACATTGATACATTTTAAGAGATGGAATGTGCCAGTGTGAAGGTTTGAAGGATGATTTCTGAATGCAAGTCACCTGAAATTCAGTAGCACTCTGGTGGTAGCGACCCCGTAGCGTCCCACTAAAATCATTAGTGATTGATTTACTGGCCCCCTTCCTTCCTGGGACGCTAAAGCCCAAAGTAAAAAAACTTCAGAATTCTTTGCTCTTGGCACTAATTTTTCAAAATTTAAACCTACCGAATTTCTCCCCCATACAAAAGCCAAGAAGTTATGCTAAACCTATATGAAACACTAATTCAGCCTCAGCTGAAGTATTGTGTCCAATTCTGGGCACCACACTTTCAGAAGAATGTGAAGGCTTTGGAGAGGGTACAGAAGAGTTTTACTCGAATGGTTCCAGGGATGAGGGATTAGAGTTATATGGAATTATTGGAGAAACTGGGTTCCGAATCTTTCGAGCAGAGAAGGCTAAGAGGGGATTTGATAAATGTGTTTAAAATCACAAAGGGTTTAGATAGAGTAAATAAAGAGAAACTGTTTCCAATGGTTGAAGGATCGATAATTAGCAGGCAAAGATTTCAGGTAATTGTCAAAAGAACCAGAGACGACATGAGGAAAATCTTTTTATACAATGAGTGATTAGGATTTGGAATGCATTACCTGATAGGGTGGTGAATACAGTTTAAATAGTAACCTTCTAAAGGAAATTGGATAAATACTTGAAGAAGAACAAATTACAAGGCTTTGGGGAAAGAGTGGTGGAGTGGGACTAAGTGGATTGCTCTTTGAAAGAGCTGGCGCTGACTCGATGGGCTGAATGGCCTACTTCTGTACTATTCTATAATTCTATAGGCTGGATTTTAATGGGAAAGTTAGGTTTGGGGCGGTGAACTCTGAGGCGGTCGGGAAACCTGGGATGCTGGGTTTCCCGCAGGCTCTGCCGACTTTAATGGTAGGGCCTGATTTGCATGCACAACCAGCCAGATTGAGAGGCTGGCTGGCTCCAGATGGAACCAGCCGACGGCAATAGGCCTCACAGAGGGAGGAAGGGAGGGTTTGCATGGGGACTGGGCTGTTAAGAAAATCGGGGGTCGGGCTGGGTCATTAAGAGGATCGGGGGTCAGGTAGAAGATCGGGGGGTTGGGCTGTGCCGGTCCGTGAAGGAGATCGGGCGGGGCAGGGGGGCAGGGGTCTGTTTGGGGAGGTGAGAGAGAGAATTGGGGCGGGATGATTGGGGGTGAAGGTTGAAGGGAAGATCCTGGCTGGCCACTGAAGGATCTTGGTTTGCCTCTGGATGATTGGGGTGGGGTAGAGGATGTTGAAGGAAAGATCATGGCCAGCCACTGGAGGATCAGTTTGGGTTACTTGGGACCAGCCTCAGCATTATTGGTGGGGAGGGAGGGGCCAGGAAAATGATTGGTGGCCTCGTGAGGGGGTCTCCAATCACGGGGACTGAGCTAGATAGGGACCTTAGATCCAGAAGTTAGGTGTAAAGCCACTTACCTCCTGGATGCAGCAGTCCTCGTCTTGCTGTAACCGCCAGGTTTTACGAGGTGTGTAAAACCCGACCAGCTACAGTTAAAAACAAAATGGAGGTTAAAGAGGCTTCCAGCCTTATTAAAATATTTAAATTGATGCCTGCAGCTCCTATTCCGCTTTTGTTAAAACCAGATGTGGGCAGGTTGGAGGTAGGTTCAGGGCAGGATTCACATTTTTCACAATTTAACTAAACCCATCCATTTTTTTTAGGTTAAAATTCCCCCTTTTGATTCTATGAAATAGGCCATCTGGCTCTGGAAATGCAACAGGTGCCTAAACTATCCAAATTATTGAAAATAGGTCCGAGGCCCAATTCCAGGCCAGCCTCATGTCTCTTGTTTGGGCTGCGCGCTCTGCGTTTGTGGACCCAAAAATCGACCAAATCTAATTTCCAGCTGTTGTGTATGGAGAAAGAGTCAGACTGAACACTGTGAGCTCAAAGTAAAGTGTGACCTTAGTCTTTTATTGCAGGTCTCCAGAGTGCCTCTCCAACCTGTGAAGCCTCCTTAAATAACTGTGCTCCCAAGGGATTATGGGATACCTTGGGACTCCAGGGGATGAGCCCTCTGGTGGCTGTACAGAGTAAATACAAGTCTACATATATAACACCAACCCTATTACTTATAAGCAGAGCATTTCATGGTTCAATCTTGAGGCTCCATTTGTCATGTTTATTCTTCAGCTCATGGTCATAAAACAAGAGCAGTGGTCATTTAGCAACTGGCAAGATGTATAAAAAACAGCATTTACCAATGATGAATAGAAATTCATGGATGTTTGTCTTAAACTAGAATATATAATTAGAATATTAAACATGGTGGTGAAATTTATCAGGGATTGGTGCAAAAAGGGTGAAGTCAATGGAGAAGAGAATCAGGCAAGGTCTGAAACAGGCTGCTGACTCGCTATTGTCCATTTTGCACTATATTCCAAGACCAATTTCACCACCATAATATAGTTAAGAAAGAAAGGGGATGTAATTTGGTTTTGACCTGTTTGGGAGCAGTAACCAAGGCAAGCGGGATGTCATACGCCCAACACCCTACCCCTTCCATTAAAGGGGAGGGGTCGCTGCAAACTCTGCAGGCATTTTGAAGGCCTCCACTGGGCCACCAGGGCTCGGGTTTGTCGTGGCCGCAGCCCGGCACCTAAACAGAGTGTCGGTCTGCACGATCGTGGCCCGGACCCTGCGAAAGGAGCGGCAAGCGGCCCGACCGGTAAGGGGGGAGGGAGGGGGAATAAAAGATGGTGACGCGTGGCGCAGCGCACCTCCTCTTTAAGTTTTGCCCACAATGAGTGACCGGCACGGTTCACGACCTGTGAGGCTGGCGCAGAGCGGAAAGGAGCCGCCGTGCACGGTGGTGATGCGATCGCCGGAGGCGCAGCAAGCCAGGGCGCTGCCGGCAAGAGCACGGCGTCACCGTTCTCATGCCTCCGCTAACAATTTTGCGGGAGCCTGTAGTGCCTGCCCCAAGCGAAAACAGTTTTGTGCCCCATTAGTGCCCCCCACCCCCTCGAGGGTTGGTCGTTGTGACTGAAATCAGTTGGCTTGTTGGGCCTACTGAACTATTTTTCTGATCCTAAAGTTCATATTTTCTCATGCAGCTTCATATTTTGCATGCGTACATCTTTCAGTTTAATCATCTGTTCCATAAAAATTAATGGCTGATATTTTTGACATTTTTGAACAGTTAGCAGCAGTAGTGCTTTGTGATTGGCTGCAATAGGGGTAAAAATTAGTTTTTCGGATTGGAGGAAGGAATAAAGCAGTGTTCCACAGGATTATAATTTATAATTTACATTAATGATTTGAATTTAGGAACAAGTAAATGATATCAAAATTTGCAGATGATACCAAACTGGGGAATGTTTCCACTTGTTGGAGAATCCAAAACTAAGGGCCATAAATACAAGATAGTTACTAATAAATCGAAAGGGAAATGAAGAGATGTTTTTTTACTCAGAAAGTGTTTAGAATGTGGAACTTGCTACCACAGGAAATAGTTGAGGCAAATAGCTTAGATGCTTTCAAAAGGAAACTAGATGAGGACATGAGAGAAAAGGGAAAAAGAAGATAAGCTGAAAGGCTGAGATGGGGTAGGTAGAATGGAAGAAGACTCGTGCGAAGTATAAGTACCAGCACAGACTAGTTGGACTGAATGATTTGTTTCTGTGCTGTATCTTCTATGTAATTCTATGTACTTGTACCCTTTGTTAATGTGAGAGAAAACATGCCTCAGCAAGCTATGAACTCCCTTCACAATCTTCAAACCTTCCATTCGGTCATCTGAACCTCTCCTCTTTTCCACAAAGACAACTTCAACTTCCCTAACCCTTCCTCAAAACTTAAATCACTGACATCTGGAATAATTTTTGTTGTTCACCTTTTAACTCCCTCAAAATCAATAATAGCTTAAGCTGCATACAGCACTCTAGATGGAGCCTGATCAAGGCATTATGAGGCAAGAAATTTATCCTCTCTTAATTTGTATTCTATCTCTCTGCTAGTGCAATGCTTTCTTTATTTGCTTCTTTCTCCTGCAGTTAATTAATTTTGTCTACAGATTCATAGGGCTCATTGAGAAGGCTGCGTTTCCGCAAAGAATTGCAACCGATATCTGTGCGTTAGTTAAAGCAGATCTGCAGCCTGGAAGTGTCAGGAGGATTGCTTTATCAGTTGAAGTGAGTGTTACAGCTGCACTTTCATTCTATGCATCTGGATTGTTCCAGGCCACAACTGGGGGTCTGTGCGCCATTTCTCAACATGTAACACATATCTGCATTCGGCAGCTGACTGCTGCACTATATGCCCGGAGGAATGATTACATAAAGTTCCCCATGACCATCCAGACAATGCATGAAAGGGCTGTGGGCTTCTCCAGGATTGCAGGCTTCCCAAAGAAACAGGGCTGCATTGATTGTACCCACATCACCTTGCGAGTACCTTTGGAGGATTCCGAGATATGCAGGAACAGAAAAGGCTTCCACTCCGTTAATGTGCAGCTCATGTGTGACAACATACATCACATCATGTCAGTTGACGCTAGATACCCTTGGAGCACCCAAGATGCATTCATCCTACGCAAGAGCACTATATCTGCCATGTTTCAGCAGCAGCCAGAAGGGCAGAGCTGGCTGCTGGGAGACAAAGGATACGGCCTTGCCACCTGGATCATGACGCTCCTACGCTAACCCAGATGGAAGCTGACCGGGAATACAACATGTCACACATTGCGACGTGCAGCATAATAGAGAGAACCATTGACATCTTGAAACAGCATTTCCGATGCCTGGACCATTCCGGTGGCTACTTGCAATACTCCCCTGAGATTGTCAGTCAGTTCACTGTTGTGTGCTGCATGCTGCATAACTTAACCATCATGAGGCAGCAGCAGCTGGTAGTAGAAGACCCACCTGAGGTGAGAGTGGCTGATGATGAGGAGGAAGATGTAGATGATGAGGAGGAGGAGGACGAGGAAGCCATGCAACTACCTGAACCCGGAGCACGAAGGCGGAGGAGGGCGGGCCATTGTGCCCCTTTACGATTGCTTGAGCCTTGCACCAGCTGTTCATCCGTGAACATTTTGCTGCCTGAAGGCTCAGCGGCAACTATTCCACATGGACCATGTTTACTGTTTGGACTTGTTCCGTAATGCTGTGTTGTGTTAATGGAACAAATGATGCAAATGATTCTTTAGTTCAAAAAGTTGTGTTAATAATGGAACAAATAATGGAAATAATTCAGTTATAATTTAAAATATATGTTATTCAAAAGTTTAACAAACACTTGTTTGTACTTAACTTAACTTTAATAAAAATATTCTTGTATCGAACTTTAAAGTTTTCAGTTACGATCACTTACAAACTCTAAGATCATATAAAAACTTTAAGATCACATACAGACTTTTAAATTTATAAACTTACATAACTTACAAAAACCATTTAATTTGAGAACAGTTACAACAGTAACAACAATAATAATAACAACAGCAGGAAAGAAAGGTTGAACCCATCTCTCCTTCACCTTATTCTAAGACCGCTCGCTGTGCTTGGTCTTGTTGACTCCACCCCTGCCTGCAAGTGGTGGCACAGCGTTTCTCAGGTTGGTACCAAGCTTATTCTTTCGAATAGCTCAGGTAATCTGCACTTCTTAATGGGGGGGCAGTGGGCGGGGGGGGGGGGGGGGGGGGGCGGCGGGGGGAGGTGCCAGGCGGTAATGTAGAAGGACCGACTTGGGGCTCTTCAGACACTGGTGTTGGGATTGGAGTGGGAGTGGCACTTGATTCTGTCAATGGGCGCGGGGTCTGGGAGTGTTCCCTTATTGCAGCAGCTAACTCTGACATTCCCTCACTCATGCACCCTAACAGTGTCTCAGCTACCTCCAACATTCCCTCCCTTATGTTCAGCAACAGTGTATCAACTACCTGCAACATTCTCTCCCTCATGTTCACCGATAGCGCTTCAACTATCTGCAAAATTCCCTCCCTCATGTTCATTGACAGCGCATCAGCTACCTACGTTTACCCTCCCTCATGTGCATCGACATTGTATCAGCTGCCTGCGACATTCCCTCCCTCATGTTGTCACAGAGTGGACACAAGACATTCTGGAGGGATGGGGTGAACAACCAGAGGTTGTGGTCCATATCGGGACCAATGACATAGGCAGAAAGAGGGATGAGATCCTGCAAGCAGAATTTAGGGAGCTCGGAGAAAAATTGAAGGTTAGGACCTCAAAGGTAATAATCTCCGGGTTACGACTGATGCTACGTGCTAATTACAAGAACAGAAGGATAGAGAGGATGAACGCGTGGCTGGAGAGTTGGTGCAGGAGGGAGGGCTTTAAATTCCTGAGGCATTGGGACTGCTTCTGGCAAGTGGACAGGTTGCACCTCAACAGTGCTGTGACCAATATCCTCATGGGGAGTTTTGCTAGTGCTGTTGGAGAGAATTTAAACTAGCTTGGTAGGTGAATGGGAACCTGAAAACAAATTCAATAGGGAAGGAAGTAAAGCCAAAATTGGAAGAAGAAGAAGATAGTTGCAGAAGAATACTCCTCAGGGGTCAATACCGCAAGATCTGGAAGCCAGTGCAAGAAGCAATGGCAGGGCATTGGTTAAGTCGTGACTGTAAGTAATATCTTCATATTTAAATTGAATTGCAATTGAAAATGTGACTATCTGTATGTGTCCCACCCATCAGAAACGCACCATGTGTGAAAATTAATATTTGCATCTTTGCAGAAGAAATTGGCCCACAACAAAAGAGAAAGACTTAGAAAAGGAGGCGGGTCACCAAATCTGCACCAACTATCACCCCTGGAACAGAGGGCCACTGCCTTGCTGAGTCGCACCGGCAGTTGGTGAGAGGCAGTTGGTGAGAGGCGGGAGCAGCGTCGGAGTGGCCTATAAAAGGCCCAGCGGGTGTTTCACAGGCAGCGGCAGTTGGTGAGAGGCGGGAGCAACATCGGAGCGGCCTATAAAAGGCCCAGCGAGTGTTCCACAGGCAGCGGCAGTTGGTGAGAGGCGGGAGCAGCGTCGGAGCAGCCTATAAAAGGCCCAGCGAGTGTTCCACAGGCAGCGGCAGTTGGTGAGAGGCGGGAGCAGCGTCGGAGCAGCCTATAAAAGGCGTACTTGTGCAGCTACAGCGGGAGAGAAGGCAAAAAAGAAGTAGAAAGGAATCAAAAGGTGACGTCACAGCCAAGGGGGTAAGTGATTGGCTGGTGATTGGTGAGTAGCTTTTCTTTTTCTTTTTTATATCAGTAAGTAAACTGTAACATTGTTGTTACCAATTTAAGGGTATCTAAGGGTTAAGGCATGGCAGGAGAGCTCGGTCACGTGTTATGCTCCTCCTGTACCATGTGGGAACTCAGGGACACTTCCGGTGTCCCTGACGACTACGTGTGTGAGAAGTGTATCCACCTCCATCTCCTGACGGACCGCGTTGCGGAGTTGGAGCTGAGGGTGGATTCACTCTGGAGCATCCACGATGCTGAGAATGACATAAGTGGCACGTGTAGTGAGTTGGTCTTACCGCATGAGAAGGATCCACAGCCAGCTAGGGAATGGAAGACCAGCAGGAAGAGTAGTACAAAGAAGGTAGTGCAGGGGTCCCATCTGGTCATCCCCCTGCAAAACAGATACACTGCTTTGAGTGCTGTTGAGGGAATAATTCATTAGGGGAGAGCAGCAGCAGCCAAGTTCATGGCACCGTGGCTGGCTCTGTTGTACAGGAGGGCATGAAAAAGAGTGGGAGAGCGATAGTGATAGGGGATTCAATCATAAGGGGAATAGATAGGCATTTCTGCGGCCGCAACCGAGACTCCAAGATGGTATGTTGCCTCCCTGGTGCAAGGGTCAAGGATGTCTCCGGGCAAGTGCAGGACATTCTAAAAAGGGAGGGAAAACAGCCAGTTGTCGTGGTGCACATTGGTACCAACGACATAGGTACAAAAAGAGATGAGGTCCTACGAGACGAATTTAAGGAGCTAGGAGCTAAATTAAAAAGTAGGACCTCAAAAGTAGTAATCTCGGGATTGCTACCAGTGCCACATGCTAGTCAGAGTAGGAATCACAGGATAGCACAGATGAATACGTGGCTTGAGCAGTGGTGCAACAGGGAGGGATTCAAATTCGTGGGGCATTGGAACAGGTTCTGGGGGAGGTGGGACCAGTACAAACTGGACGGTCTGCACTTGGGCAGGACCGGAACCAATGTCCTAGGGGGAGTGTTTGCTAGTGCTGTTGGGGAGGATTTAAACTAATATGGCAGGGGGATAGGAACCAATACAGGGAGACAGAGGGAAACAAAAAGGAGACAAAAACAAAAGACAGAAAAGAGATGAGTAAAAGTAGAGGGCAGAGAAACCAAAGGCATGAAACAAAAAGGGCCACTGAATATGAAAGGGCTGCAGGAGGGGTCAAAACTAAAAATCATGATTTAAAAACTAGGATGAAAACACTCTACCTAAACGCACGCAGCATTCGAAATAAAGCAAATGAGTTGACGGCACAAATCATTACAAATGGGTATGATTTGGTGGCCATTACAGAAACATGGTTGCAAGGTGGCCAAGACTCGGAATTAAACATACATCTGACGATTCAGAAAGATAGGCAAGAAGGGAAAGGAGGTGGGGTAGCTCTGTTAATAAAAGATGATATCAGGGCAGTTGTGAGGAATGATATTGGCTCCAATGAACAAAATGTTGAATCATTGTGGGTGGAGATTAGAGATAGTAAGGGGAAAAAGTCACTGGTCGGCATAGTTTATCGGCCCCCAAATAATAACTTCACGGTGGGGCGGGCAATAATCAAGGGAATAATGGAGGCATGTGAAAAAAGAACGGCAGTAGTCATGGGGGATTTTAACCTACATATTGATTGGTCAAATCAAATTGCACGGGGTAGCCTGGAGGAGGAATTCATAGAATGCATACGGGATTGTTTCTTAGAACGGTATGTAACAGAACCTACAAGGGAGCAAGCCATCTTAGATCTGGTCCTGTGTAATGAGACAGGAAAAATAAACGATCTCCGAGTAAAAGATCCTCTCGGAATGAGTGATCACAATATGGTTGAATTTGTAATACAGATTGAGGATGAGGAAGTTGTGTCAGAAACGAGCGTACTATGCTTAAACAAAGGGGACTACAGTGGGATGAGGGCAGAGTTGGCTAAAGTAGACTGGAAACAAGGACTAAATCGTGGCACAATTGAGGAACAGTGGAGGATTTTTAAGGAACTCTTTCATAGTGCGCAACAAAAATATATTCCAGTGAAAAAGAAGGGCGGCAAGAGAAGGGATAACCAGCCGTGGATAACCAAGGAAATAAAGGAAAGTATCAAATCAAAGACCAATGCATATATGGTGGCCAAGGTTAGTGGGAAACTAGAGGATTGGGAAGATTTTAAGCAACAGCAAAGAATGACTAAAAAAGCAATAAAGAAAGGGAAGATAGATTACGAAGGTAAACTTGCGCAAAACATAAAAACAGATAGTAAAAGCTTTTACAGATATATAAAACGGAAAAGAGTGACTGAAGTAAATGTTGGTCCCTTAGAAGATGAAAAGGGGGATTTAATAATGAGAAATGTGGAAATGGCTGAGACCTTAAACAATTATTTTGCTTTCGTCTTCACAGTGGAAGACACAAAAACAATGCCAAAATTTGTAGGCCACAGGAATGTGGGAAGGGAGGACCTTGAGACAATCACTATCCCTAGGGGGGGTAGTGCTGGACAGGCTAATGGGACTGAAGGTAGACAAGTCCCCTGGTCCTGATGAAATGCATCCCAGGGTATTAAAAGAGATGGCGGAAGTTATAGCAGATTCATTCGTTATAATCTACCAAAATTCTCTGGACTCTGGGGAGGTACCAGCAGATTGGAAAGCAGCTAATGTAACGCCTCTGTTTAAAAAAGGGGGCAGGCAAAAGGCAGGTAACTATAGGCCGGTTAGTTTAACATCTGTAGTGGGGAAAATGCTTGAAACTATCATTAAGGAAGAAATAGCGGGACATCTAGATAGGAATAGTGCAATCAAGCAGACGCATCATGGATTCATGAAAGGGAAATCATGTTTAACTAATTTACTGGAATTCTTTGAGCATGGTGGATAGAGGTGTACCGATGGATGTGGTGTATTTAGATTTCCAAAAGGCATTCGATAAGGTGCCACACAAAAGGTTACTGCAGAAGATAAAGGTACGCGGAGTCAGAGCAAATGTATTAGCATGGATAGAGAATTGGCTGGCGAACAGAAAGCAGAGAGTCAGGATAAATGGGTCCTTTTCCGGTTGGAAATCAGTGGTTAGTGGTGTGCGACAGGGATCAGTGCTGGGACCACAACTGTTTACAATATACATAGATGACCTAGAAGAGGGGACAGAGTATAGTGCAACAAAATTTGCAGATGACACTAAGATTAGTGGGAAAGCGGGTTGTGTAGAGGACTCAGAGAGGCTGCAAGGAGATTTGGATAAGTTAAGCGAATGGGCTAAGGTTTGGCAGATGGAATACAATGTCGGAAAGTGTGAGGTCATCCACCTTGGGAAAAAAAACAATAAAAGGGAATATTATTTGAATGGGAAGAAATTACAACATGCTGTGGTGCAGAGGGACCTGGGGGTCCTTGTGCATGAATCCCAAAAGGTTAGTTTGCAGGTGCAGCAGGTAATCAGGAAGGCGAATGGAATGTTGGCCTTCATTGCGAGAGGGATGGAGTACAAAAGCAGGGAGGTCTTGCTGCAACTGTATAAGGTATTGGTAAGGCCGCACCTGGAGTACTGCGTGCAGTTTTGGTCACCTTACTTAAGGAAGGATATACTAGCTTTGGAAGGGGTACAGAGACGATTCACTAGGCTGATTCCAGAAATGAGGGATTGATAGATTGAGTAGACTGGGTCTTTACTCGTTGGAGTTCAGAAGGATGAGGGGTGATCTTATAGAAACATTTAAAATCATGAAAGGGATAGACAAGATAGAGGCAGAGAGGTTGTTTCCACTGGTAGGGGAGTCTAGAACTAGGGGGCACAGCCTCAAAATACGGAGGAGCCAATTTAAAACCGAGTTGAGAAAGAATTTCTTCTCCCAGAGGGTTGTGAATCTGTGGAATTCTCTACCCAAGGAAGCAGTTGAGGCTAGCTCATTGAATGTTTTCAAGTCAAAGATAGATCGATTTTTAACCAATAAGGGAATTAAGGGTTACGGGGAGAGGGCGGGTAAGTGGAGCTGAGTCCACGACCAGATCAGCCATGATCTTATTGAATGGCGGAGCAGGCTCGAGGGGCTAGATGGCCTACTCCTGTTCCTAATTCTTATGTTCTTATGTTCTTATGTTTAAAAAGAATCAGCTCTGCACAAGCTGGGCCCACACGCGAGGGTGAGGGTGAGTCATTCAAATGCATCGTCGCCCTTCAAATCAGCCTGCAGACTGGCCTGCTACGCGTCAGACTACTCATGCCACCCATCCTGCCCCCTCCTGTGCTGCTAACTGTTTGACTGTTTTGTTGTATTTTGCAGAAGAATAAGACACTCTTCAACATCCTGAAGATCCACCAGAAGATCCAGATGCGTGCGCTCCAGACCAAGGTGGGTGGGGGGAGGAGGGGTCCATGGAAATGTGTGCACGGGTGAATGCTGACCGCGATATGGATTAGTCAATAGTACAGGGCATCATACTGCCAGAAACCTCCATGAGCTCCTCGGCAACATTCCATGGTTTCGCACCTTCCGAGGTCGCGGGTCCCAGTGGCGGTGTTGAAATGCATGTTGGGTCACTCAGTGTCCCACCGTACCAGCCTGCGCCTCAAACTGGAGGGGTGCCACTAGGCAGACCCATGGCGAGAGGAAGGAGAAGCCAACCAGTCTCTCCTGAGATGCAGCCCTCAGCAGAGGTTAATCAGGTTCTGTCATAGGGTGAGGAGTTCAAAGCCCTCACAAGATCACTTGTGTGGCCGTCAGTGGGGTGCGTGATGAGGTAGCGACACTGTCGGGTGAAATCTCAGCACTGAGACGGGAAGTGAGGGTGGGCACTTCAGAGAGTGTGCAAATGATGGCAGATGCCATGAGGGAGCTAGCTTCTGCAATAATGGCACAAAGGCCGGATACTCAAATGCCACTCCCACTTCAATCCACGCACCAGCCACCAGTGAGACCCAAGCCGGGCCCCCATCCCAACCCTCCCCGCCCCCCCCACCACAATCACCGACTCTATGAGGAAGTGCACTTTCGCCAAGAAGTGGGTGAGGGATGCGTGCAGCCTTTCTTTGCTGCTGTTGCTGTTGTTGCTGTTGTTGTTGTTGTTGTTGTTGTTGTTGTTGTCATTGAAGTGCACTGTAAAATATCCAATAAAAGATATTTTACGTTAAAACTGAATCATGTTCCATTAGGACCACGCAACATTTAGGGACAACTGTAAAAAGTAAAAATCCCTCACCCCTACATAGATGTGTGCCTGCCGCCCCTAGCCCTGGCGGGAGGCCGAGCCGGTGCATTCTGCAGTTGGCAAGGTAGGACTGCTCTATTTTCAGTAGCTGATTTATCTTTCATTTATTTTTGATGGTGTTGTGCAGCTGTAGTGCTGAAGATGTTGTGATGTTGTGCTGATGTTGTGAAGGTCTATAATGCTTTAGATTCCTCTAACTTACCTCCCCCCTCCCGATCCCACCCTCCCTCCCCCACTATCTCTGGCTACCTGCGCTGATTTCTTAAATGTAGGTAAGGTTCTTCTGTGCCTAAAAGGATGGCCACATACACTGGCCTAAATTAGCTTGGAGTAACTTTCAGCTGGCCAAATTTGCTTCTCTGGCCAGAAGAGGCGTAAGTGGCTTGTCATGTCCCCTTTTAGAGAGAACAAACTAAACTAGAAAAAAACTTAATTAACTGACGTAATCAATTGGAGCAAGTTAAATGGGGAAATTTGCGATTCTTAAGTTACTCCAAAACAAGCTACTTACTCAAAAAAAAAAGGGACAACTCCTGGGGAAATTTGAGCCCCATGGGGGTAATCTTTGTGTGGAGGCGGAATATGTTGGTATGGTAATTAATGAATACTTTGCGTCTGTTTTCACAAAGGAAAGGGGCAATGCAGATATTGCTGTCGAAGAGGAGTGTGAAATTCTGGATGAAATAAACATAGTGAGAGAGGACATAGTAAGGGGTTTAGCAGCTTTTAAAGTGGATAAGTCCCGAGGCCCAGATGAAATGCATCTCAGGCTGTTGACGAAGCAAAAGAGGAAGTAGCAAAGGCCTTGACCATCATTTTCCAATCCTCTTTGGATTCAAGCACAGTGCCGGGAGAATGGAGGACTGTTAATGTGGTACCCTTGTTGAAGAAAGAAGAAAGGGATAGGCCGAGTAATTACAGGCCTGTTGGCCTAACCTCAGTGATGGGAAAATTATTGGAAAAAATCCTGAAGGACAGAATAAATCTACATTTAGAAAGGCAAGGATTAATTAAGGACAGTTAGCACATATTTGTTAAGGAAAGATCATGTTTGACTAATTGATTGAATTTTTCAAGGAGGTATCCAGGAGGGTTGATGAGGGTAGTGTATACGATGTAGTGTATATGGACTTTAGCAAAGCTTTTGATAAGGTCCCACATGGCAGACTGGTCATGAAGGTAAAAACTCATGGGATCCAGGACAAATTGGCAAGTTGGATCCAAAATTGGCTTAGAGGTAAGAAGCAAAGGGTAATAGTTGATGGATGTTTTTGTGACTGGAAGGATGTTTCCAGTGGGGTTCTGCAGGGCTCAGTACTGGGTCCCTTGCTTTTTGTGGTATCGATCAATGATTTAAATTTGAATATAGGGATTATGATTAAAAAGTTTGCAGATGACACTAAAATTGGCTGTGTGGTAGATAATGAAGAGTCATGGACCGCAGGAGGATATCAATCTACTGGTCGGGTGGGCAGAACAGTGGCAAATGGAATTTAATTCGGAGAAGTGCGAGGTAATGCACTTGGGGAGGGCTAATAAGGAAAGGGTATACACATTAAATGGTAGGTCACTTAGAAGTGTAGATGAACAATGAGACCTTGGAGTGCTTGTCCACATGTCCCTGAATGTAGCAGGCCAGGTGGAAAAGGTGGTTAAGAAGGCATACAGAATGCTTGTCTTTATTGGTCCAGACATAGAATACAGGAGCTGGGAGGTTATACTTAAATTGTATAACACTCTGGTTAGGCCACAACTGGAATACCGCATGCAGTTCTGGTCACCATATTATAGGAAGGACGTGATTGCACTGGAGATTTATGAGGATGCTGCCTGGAATGGAGAATCTTAGCTATGAGGACAGATTGGATAGGATGGGTTTGTTCTCCTTGGAACAGAGGATGCTGAGGGGAGACCTCATTGAGGTGTATAACATTTTGAGGGGCTTGGATATAGTGGATAGCAAGGACCTATTTCCCTTGGTGGAGGGGTCAATTATGAGGAGGCATAGGTTTAAGGTGGTTGGTGAAAGGTTTAGTAGGATTTGAGGGGAAGCTTCTTCATGCAGAGGGTTGTGGGGGTCTGGAACTCACTGCCTGGAAAATGGTAGAGGCAGAAACCCTTACCACATTTAAAAGGTGCTTGAATGGACACTTGAAGTGGCGTAACCTGCAGAGTTATGGACCTAGAGCTGGTAAGTGGGATTAGACTGGATAACCTCTTATTGGCTGGCGCAGATAGGATGGTAAATACCTCAGGGAAGCTATGACGGCTAGATTGGTCTTCTGGACTAGTTTCGATCGTCTGGATCGGTCGGAAAGGAATTTTCCCAGATTTTTTTCCCCAATTGACCTGAGTTCTAACTGTATTTTTGCCTCTCCCAGGAGATTGCATGGCTCCGGTTGGGATGGAATGTTGCGGTGCAGGGGGTGTTGCCGTTGTGTAAGGCGGACTGGTTGGGCGGATACTCTTTACCTGTCCATCATTGTTCATTTTTCATAGATTTATATGTAACCGTCAGGCTGCTGACTGAAGGCCAGGTGACTCTTTGCCGGCCGGCGCAGACACAATGGGCCAAAATGGCCTCCTTCTGCGCTGTAAAGTCTATGTTTCAATGTTTCTATTTTGTCGGACAGTGTTCCCATTTCTCGTGAGAGTGTTGTTACTTCTCCCGACAGTCCTGATACCTCATCACCCACCCCACTGATGGTATCCAGGAGTGATCGTGTAAGGTCAATGCTCTCCACACTCATTGCCATCATCTGAACCACATGTTAGATCCTGCACCTCAGGAGAGCACTGTCGAGCTCTCTTTCCCCTCCTCACCCTGGGTGTGCCTCGTTGCATCCCACTGGGACTCGCAGCCTCGGACGGTGGGGCCCTGGGTGTGCCTTGCTGCACCCCACTAGAATTCCCAGCCTTAGACTGTGAGAAACTATGGAATGTCCCACCAACACTCGTACCACTCAGGAAAGGGCCTGGCACCTCAATGAGCAGCACTTGCACCTCCTCCAGAGTGAGTACAACAGTGGAGGCTTCATCCATCCCCTCCCCCTCACCCCCAATCTCTTGGTCTGGAAGGTGGGATTGGAAGATGTTTTTCTATTCAGGCTCATCTGCGTCTGAATCTTCTGCATCGGCTTCAGCCTCGTCAGGGTTGGCCTCAAGTTCTGCAAAATATAACAGAACAGACAAATAGTTAGCAGCAGAGGAGGTGGCAGTGTGGATGGCATGAGTAGGCTCACACAGCACAGGCAGCAGGCTGATTTGAATGATAGCACATTGCATCAACCAACGAGTAGCTGACGGAGACATCCCCATGAACCAAAGCATGGCTAGCCCGCGCCGTACTGAACAGACTGTAGAATTTGAAGAAGTTACCCTCTCCCTTGAGTGTGGGCCCAGCTTGTGCAGTGGTGGTTGCTTTTCTTCAGGCAGGACCCATCAAAGCAGCGACCCTCTCTTCTAAGTTTGTTAGTGGGTGTAGATTTGACGGGCTTCCTTTTGTTCAAGTTCTTTCCCTTTTATTGTGTGCCACCTTCCTTTGCAAAGATGAAAATATAACTTTTTAGAGAGGGTGTCTTTCTGCTGCGTCGGACATATACAGCTGTTCACATTTACAATTGTAATTCCATTGAATAAATGAAAATATTAGTTATGCAAACTACTTGACCAAGGTCCTGCCACTTCTTTTTGCACTGGCCTCCAGACTTCAGGGTGGTCACAATTGCATAGTAATCTTCTGCAAGTTGGTTCCAGCATTTCTTCATTTCTTTTGGTGAAACTTTTATGTCACCTCTGCTGGTGTCCAGCTCGTGAGATCTGGCCACAATTACAGTAACCAGTGCCTCCACTTCATCCTGTAAGAAATTCTGGATCCTTGAGTTGCGTTGCATCTTGTATTGTAGCTCCGATTTTTCCAATGAAAATTAAAGTTCTCACACACAACTGGTTCTTTAAAACAGGCTGAATGCAGACCGGGAGCTGTACTGGGAATGCCGCCCATAGCAATCACGTCAAAAACGACCTTTTTATTTTGTTTCTTGCGCAGAAGGTGGGTGGGGGATCATTTTTTTCGGCGCAGACATTAGGCTCCACCCCCCGAAACTAAAGGACAGGCTGCGCTGTGCCAAATTCATAAAATAGAATGGGGAAATTTGCTTGTTTTTTTTGGAGTAGTCGGTTCCAGAAAAAACAGGCGTAACTCTTGCAGTACGCCAAAAAACTGCATTGTGGAATATTGCGCCCATAGACTTAACCTCTATGACAGCAATATTTCCTTTCTGATCAGCAAATTGGACCACCATTCCATTTAACACATATGGTGAGAAATTTGTTTAGGCCAGTTTATAGGCCTGAAATCGTCACTCTGCTCGCAGTTCATGCCAGAAGCCAGTGGCCTGAGGCTCGTCCGGAATTGGGCCGTGTTCTTCATCTGAATGTCCAATAAGCTGCAGATGACTGTCGGGTCTCCTGAGGCAGCTCGCTGATTTCTACTTCACCAATTTTGGGTCAGCTGTGTCCCTGGCAATGGTCCAGGGAGTGGAGGAGGCAAAGCATGGGCCCGCAGTAGTGTTGTGGAACTGGGAGGAGCATTCCTGCTCTTCCTGGATCCACATTATGGTAATTTTGTACAAAATTATCTTTTTATTGCAAGCCTCTAGCGGTCCATTTATGTGTCAAATGTTGTGCGATAATGCTCCTATGAAGCATCTTGGGACAGTTTACGACATTAAAGTCACTATATAAATGCTGGTTAGGCTGAGCAGAGCATGCCCAGCCCCAATCTATTTTAAATCCACATTGATCTGCCACCTACTGGCCTCATTACTCCAACGATCTGAATACGTTGTTACATTGCTCCTTAGTATTTGCCCTGCCTCCCATTTGATACCATCTGCAAGCTTGGAGATTTTGCTTCTATTATTGTTTTTAAAGTCATTCATTTTATATGTTTGAAATACACTGAGATATTCCATTTGTGTCCACATTCCAGCCTGAAAAGTTAATTATGTGTATCATCGCTTTCTTGTTTTTAAGCTATGTGTTGATGGCTCAACTTCCACCTTTTTTTTCATATTCTCAGGGATTCTGTTTTCTCTTTTACATTTATTTATCACCCAAACATATTCACTCTTATGCTGACAAATTCACTCTATATTTATCAATGTCCTTCAGATGGCATGTCTCAACACTTACAATCATTCCTCACACAGTACAATGATTGAATTACCATTACACAATCTTCTCCATGCTCACCAGAAAGCAAATTGTAAAAAAAAATTAAATTCTGCAAAGACACAGTTTCTTCATGTCTTTCACAATTCTAACCACCATTTTCCATCTCTTATCTTTGTTAGTTCCTCTCTGATCATTCTTCATCTATTGACATTCTTCACATTCTTATCTCTTCCAGTTTCAAACAGAACTCTGAGAGGGCCAATTATCATGTTGGATTTAAGAACATAAGAACATAAGAAATAGGAACAGGAGTAGGCCATTTGGCCCCTCAAGCCTGCTCCACCATTCATGGCTGATCTGGCCATGAGCTCAGTTCCACTTCCCTGTCCGCTCTCCATAACCCTTTACTCCGTTATCGTTCAAAACTCTGTCTATCTCCGCCTTAAATGTATTCAATGACCCAGGCACCACATCTTTCTGGGGCAGAGAATTCCACAGATTTACAATCCTCTGAGAGAAGGAATTCCTCCTCATCTCAGTTTTAAATGGGCGACTACTTATTCTAAAACTATGGCCCCTAGTTCGAGATTCCCCCATGAGTGGAAACATCCTCTCTGCATCCACCTTGTCGAGCCCCCTCATTATCTTATATGTCTCAATAAGATCAGCTCTCATTCTTCTGAGCTCCAATGAGTACAGACCCAACCTGCACAACCTTTCTTCATGCCAACCCCTTCATCTCAGGAATCAACCGAGTGAACCTTCTCTGAACTGCATCCAATGCAAGTATATCCCTCCTTAAATAACAAGACCAAAACTGTATGCAGTACTCTAGGTGTGGCCTCACCATACCCCTGTACAGCTGTAGCAGGTCTTCCCTGCTTTTATACTCTATCCCCCTTGCAATAAGGACCAACATTCCATTTGCCTTCCTGATTACTTGCTGTACCTGCATACTAACTGTTTGTGTTTAATGTACAAGAACCCCCAGATCCCTCTGCACTGCAGCTTTTGTAATGTTTCTCCATTTAAATAATAATTTGCTTTTCTATTATTTCTGTCAAAGTGGATAACCTCACATTTTCCCACATTATACTCCATCTGCCAAATTTTTGCCCACTCACTTAGCCCATCTATATCCCTTTGCAGATTTTTTGTGTCTTCCTCACAATTTGCTTTCCCACCCATCTTTGTATCATCAGCAAACGTGGCAACATTACACTCAGTCCCTTCATCCAAATCATTAATATAGATTGTAAATAGTTGAGGCGCCAGCACTGATCCCTGTGGCACCCCACTAGTTACTGTTTGCCAATTGGAAAATTACCTATTTGTGCCGACTCTCTGTTTTCTGTTAGTTAGCCAATCCTCTATCCATGCTTATAAATTACCCCCAACCCCGTGAACTTTCATCTTGTGCAGTAACCTTTTATGTGGCACCTTATTGAATGCCTGCTGGAAATCCAAATCCATTGGTTCCCTCTTATCCGCCCTACTCGTTACATCCTCACAGAACTCCAGCAAATTTGTCAAACATGATTTCCCTTTCTTAAAACCATGCTGACTCTGCTTATCTAAATTATGTTTTTGCAAAAGTCCTGCTACTGTTTCCTTAATAATGGACTCCAGCATTTTCCCAATGACCAGATGTTCGTCTAACTGGTCTATAGTTTCCTGCTTTCTGTCTGCCTCCTTTTTTAACTAGGGGTGTTACATTTACGGTTTTCCAATCTGCTGGGATCTCCCCAGAATCCAGGAAATTTTGGTAGATTACAACTGTGATATATTCCGGAACTTCTGAGATGCTGTCTGCCATTATAGAAATCTGTGTGTGCTGTGCTCTGTGAATATATCACAACAACCATGCATCCACTATCTCTGCAGCCACTTCTTTTGAGACACTAGGATGCAAGTCATCTGGTCCCAGGGACTTGTCCACCTTTAGTCCCCATATTTTGCAGAGTATGTCTTCTTTATTGACAGTGATTGTTTTATGTTCCTCCCTCCATATAACCCCTTGATTATTTATTATTGGGATGTTTTTAGTGTGTTCTACCGAGAAGATCGATACAAAATATTTATTCAACGTCTCTGCCATTTCCCTGTTCCCCATTATTAATTCCCTGGTCTCATCCTCTAAGGGACCAGCATTTACTCTAGCCACTCTCTTCCTTTTTATGTACCTGCAGAAACTTTTACTATCTGTTTTTATATTTCTTGCTAGGTTACTTTCATAATCTATCTTCCCTCTCTTTATTATTTTTTTAGCCGTTCTTTGCTGGTTTTTAAAAGCTTCCCAGTCCTCTGGCCTCCCACTAATCTTGGCCACTTTGTATGCCATTGTTTTCAATTTGATACCATCCTTTTTTTCCTTAGTTATCCACGGATAGTTATCCCTTCTCTTAAAGTCTTTCCTTCTCATTGGAATATATTTTGGTTGATAGTTATGAAATATCTCCTTAAATGTCTGCCATTGCTCGTCAACCGTCTTACACTTTAATCTGTTTTCCCAGTCCACTTTAGTCAACTCTGCCTTCAAGCCTTCGTAGTCTCCTTTATTTAAGCTTAGGACACTGGTTTGAGAACCAACTTTCTCACCCTCCAACTGAATTTGAAATTCAACCATGCTATGTGTTATGTCTTGAATAAAGAGTCAGACTAGATATTGCAAGCTCAAATTAAGTGTGACTGTAGTCCTTTATTACAGATCTCAGAGTGCCTCTCCAGTCTGTGAGGCCTCCTTATATAAAGTTGCTCCCAAGGGATTATGGGATCCCTTGGGACTCCAGGGGATAATCCCTCTGGTGGTTAGACATGGTAATTACAGGTTTACATACATAACAACACTCCCCCCCCCCCAAAGTCAATAGTGTAACTATTTACAATGTGAGTCGATCTGGGGCCTTCCTTTCCTTGGTTGATAATCTCGGTGCAAATGCTGGTGTTGGTGAGTCATTTGTTGGGCTGCTGTACAGCTGGCCTTGCTGGACTGCTGGGGGTGATGGGTTCTGCTTCGTGGTCAACCGCTGGGTCGATTGCCACTTGTGTGTCTGTTGGAGGGTCGAAAAAGGTAGCGTGTATTGTGGGTTGTTCTGGATAGTCCATAAATCTGAGTTTGGTTTGGTCCAAGTGTTTTCTGCAGGTGAGTTCATTTGCGAGTTTGACCACAAACTCCTTACTCCTCTCTTTGGTCAAAACAGTGCCAGCAATCCACTTAGGACCTAGTCCATAGTTCAACACAATTACAGGATCATTCACTTCAATTTCTCGTGACACATTTGCGCGATCATGATATGTATTCTGTTGAAGCCGCCTGCTCTCTACCTGTTCATGTAGATCAGGGTGGACTAACGAGAGCCTTGTCTTAGGTGCCCTTTTCATGAGCAGTTCAGCAGGCGGGTCCCCGGTGAGCGAGTGGGGTCTTGTGCAGTAACTAAGCAGGACTCAGGATAAGCGAGTCTGCAGTGAGCCTTCAGTTACCCTTTTCAAGCTCTGCTTGATTGTTTGAACTGCTCGTACTGCCTGACCATTGGACGCTGGCTTAAACGGGGCAGACGTGACATGTTTGACCCCATTGTGGGTCATGAATTCCTTGAATTCGGCACTGGTAAAGCACGGCCCATTGTCACTTACAAGGACATCAGGCAGGCCGTGCATGGCGAACATGGCCCATAGGCTTTCAATGGTGGCAGCGGACGTGCTTGCCAACATTATCACACATTCAATCCACTTGGAGTATGCATCTACAATCACTGAAAACATTTTTCCCAAGAATGGCCCTGCATAGTCGACATGAACCCTAGACCACGGTTTGAAGGGCCAGGACCATAAACTTAGTGTCGCCTCCCTGTGTGCATTGTTTAACTGGGAACATGTATTATATTTGTGCGTGCAGGACTTGAAGGCTGGATCAATACCGGGCCACCACACGTGGGATCTGGCTATCGCTTTCATCATTACAATGCCTGAGTGGGTACTGTGAAGATCACTAATGAAAGTGTCCCTTCCCTTTTTTGGCACAACTACCCGATTACAGCATCGGAGGCAGTCTGCCTGTATCGACATTTCATCTTTGCGCCGCTGGTACAGCTTTATTTCTTCCTGCAGCTCAAATGGGACACGAGACCAACTCCCATGGAGTGCACAGTTCTTTTTACTAAGGACAGTAAGGGATCCTGGTTCGTCCAGGTTCTAATCTGTTGGGCGGTAACAGGCGACTGCTCACTCTCGAATGCTTCCATTACCATAACTAGATCTTCAGGCTTTGCCATCTCCACCCCGGTGGTGGGTAATGGTAGCCTACTGAGTGCATCGGCACAGTTTTCTGTGCCTGGCCTGTGGCGGATGGCGCAGTTGTATGCGGACAACGTGAGCGCCCATCTCTGGATGCATTCGTAGTTATCCCCTTATTTTCAGAAAAGAGGGATATAAGCGGCTTATGGTCGGTTTCTAATTCAAATTTGAGCCCAAATAGATATTGATGCATTTTCTTTACCCCCGTAAACACACGCTAACGCTTCTTTTTCGATCATACTGTAGGCCCTTTCAGCCTTAGACAGACTTCTAGATGCATAAGCAACTGGTTGAAATTTCCCAAATTCATTAGCTTGTTGCTATACATACACTAATATGTCCTTACTATACAGTATAAATGCACACGAGGCCCATACTTGAGAGAAGGTCACTCTGTGACCAGCAACCTTTATTAGCCAGCACTGAAGTGATGAAGGTGGGTGGAGCTTCCCCTTTTATACCTGAAAGTTCAGGTTAGGAGTGTCTCCCACAAGTTCACCACCTAGTGGTCAACGTTCTCATGGTGTACAACTTAGGTCAGTTTATACATGGGTTACAATGACAGTTAAATACATGACATCACCTCCCCCCCCAAAGTCTTAGTGGGATCACAGGTTAAGTCTCTCTGGTGGTTTACGCTCCCTTGCAGAGCGCCTGAGTTGGGGCTCCGGTTGTTGGGCGCTGGCCTGAGTGTCTGCTGTTTGCGGTGTCTCAGGCCTGTCCGGACTGCCCACAGTGACTGGGCTCTCCTCCGCTTGGTTCCAGTGTTCGGTCAACTGTGGAGGAGTGAACTCTACATCGTTTTCTTCCTCTGCTTCTTCTATGGGGTTGCTGAACCTCCTTTTTGTTTGATCCACTTGTTTGCGGCAGATTTGTCCATTGGTAAGTTTAACTACCAGAATCCTATTTCCCTCTTTGGCAATCACAGTGCCTGCGAACCATTTGGGCCCTGCAGCGTAGTTGAGGGCAAAGACAGGGTCATTGACATCAATACATTGCGCCCTCGCATTCCCGTCATGGTAGTCACATTGTGACTGGCTCCTGCTCTCAACAATTTCTTTCATGGTGGGGTGTAAAAGGCATAACCTGGTTTTGAGCGTCCTTTTCATTAGCAGCTCTACGGGTGGGACCCCTGTGAGCGAGTGTGGTCGGGATCTATTGGCCAACAGGAGGCGTGATAAGCGGCTTTGTAGGGAACCCCCTTGGATTCTGAGCATCCCCTGTTTGATTATCTGCACTGCTCGTTCCGCCTGGCCGTTTGAGGCCGGCTTGAACGGTGCCGTTTTGACATGGCTGATACCATTTTCTGCCATGAAGTCCTGGAATTCAATGCTTGTAAAGCACGGGCCACTGTTGCTGACCAAGACGTCTGGCATACCATGGGCAGTGAACATTGCCCGTCGACTTTCTACCGTGGCAGAGGATATGCTTGAATTGAGAATGTCACACTCGATCCATTAGGAGTAGGCATCTACTACAACCAAAAGCATGTTTCCCATGAAAGGACCTGCGTAGTCCACATGGATGCGTGACCATGGCTTGGCGGGCCAGGACCAGGGGCTAAGGGGGGTTTCCCTGGAGGCATTGCCCAACTGGGCACATGTGTTGCACCTGCGAACACAAAGTTTCAAGCCTGCATCTATCCCTGGCCACCAAACGTGTGACCTGGCAATTGCCGTCATCATGACAATGCCCGGGTGCTCATTGTGGAGTTCTCTGATGAACACCTCTCTGCCCATCTGAACCATGACTACTCGGTTTCCCCATAGTAGGCAATCAGCCTGAATTGAGAGTTCATCCTAGCGCCTGTGAAATGATTTGAATTCCTCAGGGCATGCCCCGTACGTGGCTGCCCAGTCCCCATTCAGGACACATTTCTTGACTAAAGACAGTAGCGGGTCTCTATTTGTCCAGACATTAATCTGACGGGCTGTCACAGGTGAGCCTTTGCTTTCGAAAGCTTCAACAGCCATGACCATATCAGCAGCGTGCTCGGTTGCCCCCTCGGTGGTGGCTAGTGGGAGCCTGCTGAGTGCATCGGCGCATTTTTCAGTGCCCGGTCTGTGCCGAATTTTATAGTCATAGGCGGCTAACGTGAGTGCCCACCTCTGTATGTGGGCTGATGCATTTGCATTTATGGCCTTGCTGTCGGCCAAAAGGGACGTTAGGGGTTTGTGATCTGTCTCCAGCTCAAATTTTCTCCCAAACAGGTACTGGTGCATTTTTTTTACAGCATATACACATGCAAGCGCTTCCTTTTCTACCATCCCGTAGCCCCGTTCTGCCTGGGACAGACTTCTGGAGGTATAAGCTACCGGCTGTAACTGACCCTTGGCATTAAATTGCTGCAACACACACCCGACACCATAGGAAGATGCGTCACACGTTAGAACAAGTTTCTTACATGGGTCATATAATGTTGACAGTTTGTTGGAGCATAACAAATTGCGTGCTCTATCAAAAGCCCTTTCCTGGCTGTCCCCCCAGACCCATTCGTGACCTTTGCGTAGGAGCATGTGTAGCGGCTCTAACAGCATGCTGAATTTGGGAAGAAAGTTACCAAAATAGTTCAGGAGCCCCAGGAACGAACGCAGCTCCGTCGTGTTACGGGATCTGGGTGCTCTCTGGATCGCTTCTGTTTTGGACGCGGTAGGTCTGATCCCGTCTGCTGCTACCCTCATCGGCAGGAATTCTATCTCTGGAGCTAGGAAGACGCACTTCGTCTTTTTCAGTCGCAGCCCTACCCGGTCCAGTCTGCGTAGCACCTCCTCCAGGTTGTGGAGATGTTCTTCAGTATCACAACCCGTGATGAGGATGTCGTCTTGAAACACCACTGTGCTTGGAATCGACTTGAGGAGGCTTTTCATATTTCGTTGAACGATCATGACGGCCGATCGAATCCCGAACAGACATCTGTTGTACTCAAACAACCCCTTGTGTGTCGTGATCGTGGTCAGCTTCTTCGACTCACTCGCCAGCTCCTGGATCATGTAAGCTGAGGTTAGGTCCAATTTTGAAAAAAGTTTGCCACCGGATAGCGTCGCAAAGAGGTCCTCCGCTCTCGGTAGCAGGTACTGGTCTTGGAGTGACACCCGATTGATGGTGGCCTTGTATCACCACATGTCCTGACCGACCCGTCCGCTTTGAGCACCGACACGATTGGGCTCGCCCAGTCACTGAATTCGACTGGCGAAATGATGCCTTCCATCAGCAGGTGGTCCAATTCGCCTTCTATCTTTTCCTGCATCATATATGGCACCGCTCTGGCCTTGTGGTGTACTGGCCTGGCGTCCGGGTTTATGTGAATCACTACCTTGGTCCCCATGAAAGTGCCAATGCCGGGTTGAAATAATGAATCAAATTTGTCCAGGACCTGTGAGCATGATACTCGCTCCACAGAAGAAATTGCATTGACATCGCCCCATTTCCAGTTCATGACAGCAAGCCAAATCCTCCCCAGCAGTGCGGGACCGTCCCCCGTAAAATCCAGAGTGGCAATCTGTTCTCCGAATCTTTGTGGGTCATGACTACCGTGGCACTGCCTAATACCTGAATGATCTCCTTCATATATGTCCGTAGTTGTGCGTCAATTGGCAATAATTTTGGCCCACAACTTGTCGAACTGTTTGATACTCATCAGGGACTGGCTGGCCCCTGTGACTAGCTCCATTGATACTGGGATGCCATTGAGGAGCACTTTCACCATTATCGGTGGCATCCTGGTTTATGAACTGTATATATGCTCCACATGAACTCTCTGAACTTCAGCTTCCAGCGATTTCCCCGTGTCCATTTGGCCTCGTAGGGCTTACATCGTCCCCGTCCTCCTCGTACATCAACCTGGCTGCAGGCTTCCTGCACCTACATGCCAAGTGACTGCTGACGTTGCAGTTTCTGCAGGTATATTGCTGATACCTGCAAGCCCTGGCTGTGTGTTTGCCTCCACACCTCCAACATGAGCCGTTATTGGAAACAAAAGGACCATTACCAGTCGATCGTCTCTGACTGTCTCTGTAACTGTCCTTCAGGGAAACACTGACAGGTTTGATGGCCCCATTACTGGCCGCATTGTCCCTTGCGATGGCATGAATCGCCTTTCAGCTAGCCATTGTCTCTGTTCAATTCCCCCTTTGGGTTCGACTACATGCTCGGGCATGTCCGACACGCGAATCCATATGACGACGCATCACATGCTAGTCCCAAACGTTTACATGGATCGTACAACACAAGCAATTTGTTTGAACATAACAGCTTCCTAGCTTTCTCAAAGACATTTTCTTGGCTTTTACCCCATACCCATTCATCTCCTTTACGCAGTAAAGAGTGCAGAGGTTCTAACAATGTGCTAAGACTCGGTAAGAAGTTACCAAAGTAGTTCAGGAGTCCTAGAAACGACCGCAGCTCCTTCACGTTCTGTGGTCGTGGTGCGTTTTTGATTGCCTCCATCTTCGAATCGGTGGACCTGATTCCATCCGCCACGATTCTTCTCCCCAGCAACTCCACTTCAGGCACCAAGAAAACGCACTTCGAGCATTTTAGCCTGAGCCCCATAAGATTAAGTCGACTAAGAACCTCCTTCAGGTTTGGTATTCATTAAGGAGGACACAAACAACCTTCCGGATATAAAAGGGGTCAGAGGGTCTAGTAAAGAGGAGGAACTGAGGGAAATCCTTATTAGTCGGGAAATTGTGTTGGGGAAATTGATGGGATTGAAGGCCGATAAATCCCCAGGGCCTGATGGACTACATCCCAGAGTTCTTAAGGAGATGGCCTTGGAAATAGCAGATGCATTGACAGTCATTTACCAACATTCCATAGACTCTGGATCAGTTCCTATCGAGTGGAGAGTAGCCAATGTAACCCTACTTTTTAAAAAAGGAGGGAGAGAGAAAACAGGGAATTATAGACCGGTCAGCCTGACCTCAGTAGTGGGTAAAATGATGGAATCAATTATTAAGGATGTCATAGCAGCGCATTTGGAAAGAGGTGACATGATAGGTCCAAGTCAGCATGGATTTGTGAAAGGGAAATCATGCTTGACAAATCTTCTGGAATTTTTTGAGCATGTTTCCAGTAGAATGAACAAGGGAGAACCAGTTGATGTGGTATATTTGGACTTTTCAGAAGGCTTTCGACAAGGTCCCACACAAGAGATTAATGTGCAAAGTAAAAGCACATGGGATTGGGGGTAGTGTGCTGACATGGATTGAGAACTGGTTGTCAGACAGGAAGCAAAGAGTAGGAGTAAATGGGTACTTTTCAGAATGGCAGGCAGTGACTAGTGGGGTACCGCAAGGTTCTGTGCTGTGGCCCCAGCTGTTTACATTGTACGTTAATGATTTAGACGAGGGGATTAAATATAGTATCTCCAAATTTGCGGATGGCACTAAGTTGCGTGGCAGTGTGAGCTGTGAGGAGGATGCTATGAGGCTGCAGAGTGACTTGGATAGGTTAGGTGAGTGGGCAAATGCATGGCAGATGAAGTATAATGTGGATAAATGTGAGGTTATCCACTTTGGTGGTAAAAACAGAGAGACAGACTATTATCTGAATGGTGATAGATTAGGAAAAGGGGAGGTGCAATGAGACTTGGGTGTCATGGTACATCAGTCATTGAAGGTTGGCAAGCAGGTACAGCAGGCGGTTAAGAAAGCAAATGGCATGTTGGTTTTCATAGCGAGGGGATTTGAGTACAGGGGCAGGGAGGTGTTGCTACAGTTGTACAGGGCCTTGGTGAGGCCAAACATGGAGTATTGTGTACAGTTTTGGTCTCCTAACTTGAGGAAGAACATTCTTGCTATTGAGGGAGTGCAGCGAAAGTTCACCAGACTGATTCCCGGGATGGCGGGACTGGCATATCAAGAAAGACTGGATCAACTGGGCTTGTATTCACTGGAGTTCAGAAGAATGCGAGGGGACCTCACAGAAACATTTAAAATTCTGATGGGTTTAGACAGGTTAGATGCAGGAAGAATGTTCCCAATGTTGGGGAAGTCCAGAACCAGGGGTCACAGTCTAAGGATAAGGGGTAAGCCATTTAGGACCGAGATGAGGAGAAACTTCTTCACCCAGAGAGTGGTAAATCTGTGGAATTCTCTACCACAGAAAGTTGTTGCGGCCAATTCACTAAATATATTCAAAAAGGAGTTAGATGTAGTCCTTACTACTAGGGGGATCAAGGGGTATGGCGAGAAAGCAGGAATGGGGTACTGAAGTTGCATGTTCAGCCATGAACTCATTGAATGGCGGTGCAGGCTCCAAGGGCCAAATGGCCTACTCCTGCACCTATTTTCTATGTTTCTATGTTTATATGTTCTGCAGGTGCTCGATGGTGTCCCAACCTGTTAGCAAGATGTCATCCTGGTAGACCACGGTGCACGGGACCGACTTCAGCAAGCTTTCCATGTTCCCATCGCTGCGGCTGATCGAATCACAAATAGGCATCTGTTGTAAACGAAAAGACCTTTGTGCGTGTTGATGCAGGTGAGACCTTTCGAAGATTCTTCCAGCTCCTGCGTCATGTGGGCCGAGATCAAGTCCAGTTTCGCAAACGTTTTCCCTCCCGCCAGCATCACAAATAGGTCATCTGCTTTTGGTAGTGGGTATTGATCCTGCGGTGAGAAACGATTAATAGTTACTTTGTCACCACCACAGATTCTGACGGTGCCGTCTCCCTTAAGGATTGGAATGATCGGACTGGCCCACTCATTGAATTCGATCGGCAAAATGATGCCCCGTCGTTGCAACCTGTCCAGCTCGATCTCAACCCTCTCTCTCATCATGTAAGGTACTGCTCTTGCCTTGTGATGGATGGGTCGTGCCCTCAGAATCAAATGGATCTGCACTTTTTCTCTTTGGATCTTCCCGATGCCTGATTCGAACAGCACGGGGACCTTGCTTAGGAACTGGGCACATGAGGTGTCGTCGACGGACGAAAGCGCTCGGACATCGTCCCCGTTCCAGCATATCTTTCCTAGCCAGCTCCTGCCAAGCAGCCTGGGGCCATCGCCTGGTACCACCCAGAGTGGTAAATCTTGCACCGCTCCATCGTAGGAGACCTTTACTGTTGCACTGCCAATTACGAGAATCAGTTCCTTTGTGTACGTGCTAAGTTAATTACGAATGGGAGTCAGGACTGGCCTTGAAGCCTTGTTGCACCACAACTTATCGAAAGGCTTTTTACTCATTATGGACTGGCTTGCGCCCATGTCCAGCTCCATGGACACCGGGAATCTATTTAGCTCAACCTTCAGCATCGTCAGGGAAAACTTTGTGGTAATAGTGTGCACCCCATATACCTCTGCTTCCTTGGTCTGAGGCTCTGGTTCTTCATGATCCACCCTGGATCTGTCCTCCTCTGCAACATGGCGGTTTGCAGGATTAGCAAGGTTTGCAGCTCGTCTGCACATACATTGGAGGTGCCCCACTGTTCCACAGCCCTTGCAAATGTATCCTTTGAAGCAGCATGAATGGAATCGATGATAACCCCGCAGTGCCAACAAGGTGTTAATTGCTTTGTATTCACTATGCTTGATGGCAGACTCTGAGTCATCTGAGGAAGTGCAGCTACAGGCATGTAAGTCCTGCCATGTGCATTTTGATTCGAAACTAACATTACTTTGTTCACAGTACTTGCAGCAGCACTAGTGCTGGGAAATTTGTTTGGTATTGTCACTGGTGGAGATAAACACCTGGGCTATCGCTATGGCTTTACTCAAGGTTGGGGTCTCTGCAGTCAAAAGTTTGCGAAGTATTACTTCATGGCCAATGCCAAGTACAAAGAAGTCCCTGAGCATATGCTCCAAGTGTATTTCAAATTCGCAATGTCCTGCAAGGCGCCTTAGCTCGGCGACGTAGCTCACCACTTCCTGACCTTCAGACATCTTGTAAGTGCAGAACTGATACCTCGCCATCAGAACGCTTTCCTTCGGGTTTAGATGCTCCCGGACCAGTGTGCACAATTCGTTGTATGACTTGTCTGTGGGTTTTGCTGGAGCGAGCAGGTTTTTCATGAGGCCATACATTGGTGCCCTGCAAACGGTGAGGAGGATCGCCTTTCGTTTGTCAGCGTTCCCTTCTCCTTCCAGCTCGTTGGCCACAAAGTATTGGTCAAGTCGCTCCACAAAGGTTTCCCAATCATCTCCCTCCGAAAATTTCTCCAGGATGCCCACAGTTCTCTTCATTGTTGCTTTGGGGTTCGTCATCTGCATCTCATCGCCAGTTGTTATGTCTTGAATAAAGAGTCAAACTAGATACTGCAAGCTCAAAGTAAGTGTGACCGTAGTCCTTTATTGCAGATCTCAGAGTGCCTCTCCAGCCTGTAAGGCCTCCTTATATACAGGTGCTCCCAAGGGATTGTGGGATTTGATTTGATTTGTCCAATCAATATAAAGATTAAAATCACCCATGATTATTGCCGTTCATTTTTTACAAGCCTCCAGTATTTCTTGATTTATACTCCAGCAGTGTAACTACTGTTAGGGGGTCTATAGACTACACCCACCAATGAGTTCTTCCCCTTATTATTTCTTATCTCCACCCAAACAGATTCTACACCTTGATCTTCTGAGTCATTATCATTTTTCACTACTGCAATGATCTCATCCTTATTTAACAGAGCTACCCCACCTTCTTTTTCTTTCTGTCTCTCCTTCTGAATTGTCAAATACCCCTGAATATTCAGTTCCCAGCCTTGGTCACTTTGCAACCACGTCTCTGTAATGACTATCAGATCATACCCATTTACATCTATTTGTGCCGTCAACTCATCTATTTTGTTGGGTGGTGCAATCGTTGCATGTGCCTGAGAAAACCTTTGCTGAACTCACCGGTATTCCAGATTCAGAATATAAGTGCAGAATGGCTGGACACTGGACACCATTTATGGCTGCAATTGGCTGTTTGTTCATTGTGTGGTGAAATATGGTGCTCTCTACAACAGCTTAAAAAGCCAATGCTGCAGATCTGAATGGAGGGTGACATTTTCTCCTTAAAGCAGATAATCAGGTTGGTGGCAAAAACAGGTCTCTCTGGTTCTCTGAAGAAGCAGTGGAAATTTTGTTGCAGCAATTTGTCGCAAAGGAAAGACTAATGGGTGGTTGGGTGGCTAAAAGATGGCTCTGGATGCTTCACAGGAGATTGGCAGATAATGTTTGCACTGACACCACAGTGCAGCAATCCTGGATACAACATTGCAATATGTTTAACGACCTCACCAGGAGTGCCAAGCAAGAGAACCACGCTGTAACCTCACTGATATCGAGTGAATCTAGTATGAATGAAATGAAGTGCCTCCCTGCAACCTATACCGTACATAGAAACATAGAAATATAGAAAATAGGTGCAGGAGTAGGCCATTCCGCCCTTCGAGCCTGCACCACCATTCAATAAGATCATGGTGGATCATTCACCTCAGTACCCCTTTCCTGCTTTCTCTCCGTACCCCTTGGTCCCTTTAGCATTAAGGGCCATATCTAACTCCCTCTTGAATATATCCAATGATCTGGCATCAACAACTCTATGCGGAAGGGAATTCCACAGGTTAACAACTCTCTGAGTGAAGAAGTTTCTCCTCAGTCCTAAATCGCTTACCCCTTATCCTTGGACTATGTCCCCTGATTCTGGACTTCCCCAACATCGGGAACATTCTTCCTTCATCTAACCTGTCCAGTCCCATCAGAATTTTATATGTTTCTATGAGATCCCCTCTCATCCTTCTAAACTCCAGTGAATACAGACCCAGTCGATCCAGTCTCTCCTCATATGTCAGTCCCGCCATCCCAGGAATCAGTCTGGTGGACCTTCGCTGCACTCCCTCAATAGCAAGAACAACCTTCCTCAGATTAGGAGATCAAAACTGAACACAATATTCCAAGTGAGGCCTCACTAAGGCCCTGTACAACTGCAGTAAGACCTCCCTGCTCCTATACTCAAATCCCCTAGGTATGAAGGCCAAAATATCATTTGTCTTCTTCACCGCCTGCTGTACCTGCATGCCAACTTTCAATGACTGATGTACCATGCCACCCAGGTCTCATTGCACCTCCCCTTTTCCTATTCTGCCGCCATTCTGATAAAATTCTGCCTTCATGTTTTTGCCACCAAAGTGGATAACCTCACATTTATCCACATTATACTGCATCTGCCACTCATTTGTCCACTCACCTAACCTGTCCAAGTCACCCTACAGCCTTTTAACATCCTCCTCACACTCACACCGCCAACCAGCTTAGTGTCATCTGCAAACTTGGCGATATTACTCTCAATTCCTTCATCTAAATCATTGATGTGTAATGTAAATAGCTGGGGTCCCAACACTGAGCCCTGCGGCACCCCACTAGTCACTGCCTGCCATTCTGAAAAGGACCCGTTTATCCCGACTCTCTGCGACCTGTCTGCCAACCAGTTCTCTATCCACGTCAATACATTACCCCCAATACCATGTGCTTTGATTTTGCACACCAATCTCTTGTGTGGGACCTAGTCAAAAGACTTTTGGGAAAGTCCAAATACACCACATCCACTGGTTCTCCTTGTCCACTCTACCAGTTACATCCTCAAAAAATTCTAAAAGATTTGTCAAGCAGGATTTCCCTTTCATAAATCCATGCTGACTTGGACCGATCCTGTCACTGCTTTCCAAATGCACTGCTATTTCATCTTTAATAATTGATTCCAACATTTTACCCAGTACTGATGTCAGGCTAACTGGTCCATAATTCCCCGTTTTCTCCCTCCCTCCTTTTTTAAAAAGTGGTGTTACATTAGCTACGTCAAATCCATAGGAACTGACCCAGAATCGACAGACTGTTGGAAAATGATCACCAATGCATTCGTTATTTATAGGGCCACTACCTTAAGTACCCTGGAATGCAGACTATCAGGCCTTCAATCCCATCAATTTCCCTAGCACAATTTCCTGACTAATAAGGATTTCCTTCAGTTCTTCCTTCTCGCTAGACCCGCGGTCCCCTAGTATTTCTGGAAGGTTATTTGTGTCTTCCTTCGTGAAGACAGAACCAAAGTATTTGTTCAATTGGTCTGCCATTTCTTTGTTCCCCATTATCAATTCACCTGATGAGCCAGCATAAGTACAGGGTACCTTTGACTGCACGTACATTGCCTTACATGCGCCTCATGTAAACTCAGCCATTTTCATGAACCGAAAGGGATTCCACTTCCTCAATGGCAGATGGTGTGTGGCCACAGTATATCATGCAGATATATGGCTCAGAGACGTGAACCATATACAGTAGACACCTCAAAGCACTGGAGAAATACCACCAGCGCTGCCTCCGCAAGATCCTGCAAATCCACTGGGAGGATAGATGCACTAACATCAGGGTTCTCGTTCAGGCCAACATGTCCAGCATCGAAGCACTGACCACACTCGACCAGCTCTGTTGGGCAGGCCACATCATTCGCATGCCCGACACGAGACTCCCAAAGCAAGCGTTCTACTTGGAGCTCCTACACGACAAGCGAGTCCCAGGTGGGCGAGGAAACATTTCAAGGACACCCTCAAAGCCTCCTTCATAAAGTGCAACATCCCTACCGACACCTGGGAATCCCTGGGCAAAGTGGAGGAAGAACATTCGGGAGGATGCTGAGCACCTTGAGTCTCATCGCCGAGCGCAACCAGAAACCAAGGGCAGACAGTGGAAGGAGCGTGTGGCAAATCGGACTCCCCACCCACCCTTTCCTTCAACGACTGTCTGTCCCACTTGTGACAGAGATTGTAATTCCCGTATTGGACTGTATTGACCTGAGAACTCACTTTTAAAGTGGAAGCAAGTCTTCCTCGATTTCGAGGGGCTGCCAATGATGATGATCATGCAGGTAAATGCCCATAGTGGTCACAACTCCTTTATTCTGCAGCAGTCCTCTGTGCCACCTATATTTGACCCACCATGGCAAGTTAAAAACTGGCTACAGGGCAGCAAGTGGCTCGTCATCCATCCATCCCTCCTACTGATCCGTTGAATAACAGATTGATGGACTGCTGTGATGTCCTGGAAGCCCTTTGAACAGTGGTATCTAGAGCCATGATGGCAGCAGTCTGATCTTGCAAGGCAGCAGTCTGAGCTTCCACGGCAGCACTCAGACTTTTGATGGAAGCTGTTTGTGCTGCAATGAAAACTGTGACATTGGCCATCAGATGCTGCATCATGGTTGGTTCCAAAGGTGTACTCTTGGAGGTGACCACCCATGCCATGTTGGAAAGGATGGGCTCCAAGCTCTGCGCAAAGCATTGTGCCAAGTTGGTGCTGAGCTTCTCCAAGTTCCTTGATATTGTGTGCAGGCTTTCTGGCAGGCTTTTCAGTGCACTAAACATTTGGCTATGTACACGCATCAGCCTTCTTCTGTAGCCTGGTCCATTGAAGTCCTCATCCGAGTCCTCTATAACAGAATTAGTGTGCAACCTTGTACTCCATCGAGTTGGAACCTGCGCTATACTAACTCCCCCCTGCGCGCCCACCCCCCCCGCCCTTCCTCCTGCGCACTTGTGCAAGGTGTTTCACCACATGCAGATCTCTCCTCTATCCTAGCCTCTAAAATACTTGCAGTGTCAGTCTCTGAGCTGATGGCTGAGATTGTAAGATCGAGTGACAGCGTCTCTTCACTGTCTTCTTTCTCTTCTTCCACTGACTAGGAGGTTCTAGTTCTTGGGTGTCTGAAATAACAAAGTGCCAGAGTTAGGTTGTGGTGAGGGGAGAGGAGAAAGTAAGAAGTTCATGCTTACACCATCTGCAGCTTCTAAATGAGAAGAGATTGTATAAGATGCACTGCAGCAACTCACCATGGCGTCTTCGGCAGTACTTCCAAAACCCGTGACCTCTACCACCTAGAAGGACAAAGGCAGCAGGCGCGTGGGAACACCATCACCTGCAAGTTCCCCTCCAGTTACAGACCATCCTGACTTGGAAATATATCCCCTTTCCTTCATCATCGCTGGTTCAAAATCCTGGAACTCCTTCTCTGATAGCAGTGTGGGAGTACCTTCACCACATGGACTGTAGCGGTTCAAGAAGGTGGCTCACCACCACCTTCTCAAGAGCCATTAGGGATGGGCAATAAATGTTGTCCTTGCCAGTGATGCCCACATCCCATAATGAATAATTTTAAAAAATGAGGTAGAATTGGGATGAGAGAAAGAGGATTCGATATGCAGATATCCTCATTATCGATTGCTTCAGCCCAGCCAATGGCTATGGCCTCACTGATGCCCCTTCCCGCGATAGCCAGCACTGCCTCCTCCATGCGGATTAGAACATGCAGGCACATTTCATGTATGCAGCAATCATGTAAAGCAGCAGGCAGTATGAAGTTAACGTGCAGCCCGTGATGCAATGAATGAGCGCAGATTAATTGCGTACTGTGATGTACATACCCGTTTTCGGTGTTTAGCCAATTTCTCCCCATTGGCTAATGTGCTGGGAAAATGCATATGTGACGTGGACTCTGAAGCAATAAAAAAAAGAGTCTCATTGCCCAGGCAATTATCTGGCAGTGTATCATCTGCTCCTTGGAAAACCCGTCTAATTTTCATTTAATTCATTTCAAAGAAATCAAAATGGGGTGAGTTCTATAACAGGTGAGCAATCCATTCTGTGAGATAATCACCCAAGCAGTGAAGGCAACGATTTACTCTCATCTTTGTTACCAGAAGGGAAGTAAATTCTAGCCTATTATTTTCTTTCATTAGTGCAACAAAAGTCTGTGTAAATCTGACAGACCAAAACTAATAAAACATTGCGCCACTTACAAATTTATTGCAAATCAAATATACCTGCTGTTCCTTCAGCAATAATTCTAACATGAGAAACAGCAAGATGGGAAAAGAGTACAACAAAATGTGACAATGGTGCACTCAAGGTTTACTGTAATCTAATCCATTATTAGAGTCTACATCTCGTGTTCCTGAAGAGGGTTGAATACAGAAGTGCAGCTCAGTGTATCTACACAGTAAAAGGGTCAATCGAAGAGGGCTGTCTTAGAAATTTATGGCTTGTGGTTTAAGTGAAAAGAATGATGAATAATGAAGTAGCTTTTGAGAGGTGCTGTGCAAAATTAAATCTTAAGAAATCAAATTTGTCATGCTAATTAATCATGAGCTGTTGCCTAATAACGATTCTGATTATAACAAGAGCCTTTCAGCAATAAGAGGATATATTTCAAAAGCATTTGAATCACTTGGCTTTGAAGATTAACAGACTGAAGGTCTGTCATATATATATTTTTACTTACATATATATATATATATATATGTAAGGTTCCATTCCAGTTGTCTGAGGCTGAACCAGTCTGTTAGCAACTTGCTGTCATATTTGACCCTGAGATGAGCTTCTGACCACATATTCGCACCACAACTAAGACCATCTATTTCCAACTGCATAACATCACCGACTCCGCCCCTGCCTCAGCTCATCTGCTGCTGAAACCCTCATCCATGCTGTTGTTAGCTCTAGACTTGACTACTCTAACACACTCCTGGCCGGCATCCCACATTCTACCCTCTGTAAACTTGAGGCCATACAAAACTCGGCTGACCGTGTCCCAACGCGCACCAAGTCCCGTTCACTCATTATCCCTGTGCTCGCTGACCGACATTGGCTCCAGATTAAGCAACGCCTCGATTTTAAAATTCTCAACCTTGTTTATAAATCCCTCCATGGCCTCACCCCTCCCTGTCTTTTTAATCTCTTCCAGCCCCACAACCCTCCAAGATATCTGCACTATTCTAATTCTGGCTTCTAGAGCATCCCTGATTATAATAGCTCAACCTTTAGTGCTGTGCCTGCGGCTGCCATGGCCCTAAGCTCTGCTATTCCCTCCCTAATCCTCTCTGCATCTCTACCTCTGTTTTCTCCTTTAAGATGCTCTTTGACCAAGCTTTTGGTCACGTGCCTTAATATCTCCTTATGTGGTCCACTGTCAAATTTTGTTTTATAACACTCCTATGAAGCACCTTGGGATTTATATAAATACAAGTTGTTGTTGTTGTTGTTGTCTGACAGAAAGGAAGGTAATATAATAGTTTCTTTTCATTACATTGTTTTGTTATGATGTTTATGAGGCTGGACAACCTAGGTGCAGGTACCGAAGTGGCTGAAGATAGTGCTTTTCTTGTCACTTTTCTGATAAATGGAAACCATCCATCCTGATATACAGACTATTTTCACAAAGCAGACTTAGGAATTTACATAAGTAAACCATGAGCACACAGCTAGGACTAACAGTGGCGTAGCACCGAAGCAGCACAGTACATGACTGAAATAATACTATTGTATTAATATTTTGCTAACCCTTGACTCCCAGAATCAAATGCAGAAGACAATTTCTATCACTGGGACTGATTTTAATCCCCGGTGGAAGTCATGCAGGAGGGAGGCCAAAGTGGGCAGCAAACCATTCGGCCCTCAATAGCATGAGGCCTGGGTGACTTTGACTCCAGGGCACCAACTGGTTAGGTCCTGTCAGCCAACCACTCAAACTAAGCAGGAAATGCCAGCTGACCAACGGGAGCAGGATTCCTTCCAGCAGGAGGCTGCTACCAGGCACCATGGTCGGGGAGAGTGGAGGGAAGCCGGAGTTTTACTCCTGCTCCTCCTGGCCCACAATGAATCAAAAAAAAACTTACCTTAGTTTTCTGCACTTCTTCTGACCCGAGCTCCTCCTACCACCAGTTTGACTTGGCTGGGAAGCCACAAAGCAAAAATTGCAGTTGGGTCCTAGTGACGTCATTGTGGCCCAATCTGCGTAGTCAAATAAAGATCCCGCTGCTTTTTGGTGGGTGTCCCACTCGCTTGCTGAAAGAAGCACGTTAAGATCGCAACCCATGATATCAATGCAGGTAAGTCATTGCGGGCATTTTAATAGCACACCCGCCCAGTTTTCGCTGGGTGGATAGGGTTAAAATTGGCCCTGTTCCCAAATGGAATTCAATCTGGAGAAACGTGAGGTAATGCATTTGGGGAGGGCTAACAAGGCAAGGGAATACACAATAAATTGTGGGATACTGTGAAATGTAGAGGAACAGAGCAACCTTGGAGTGCATGTCTACAGATCCCTGAAGGCTATAGGACAGGTAGATAAGGTGGTTAAGAAGGCACATGGGATACTTGCCTTTATTAGTTGAGGCATAAAATATAAGAGCAGAGAAGTAATGCCTGAACTGTATGAATAACTAGCTGGGCCACAGCTAGAATACTGTGTACAGTTCTGGTCACCACATTACAGAAAGGATGTGAGACACTAGAGAGGGTACAGAGGAGATTCATGAGCATCTCCTCTGTACTATGATCTTATTGAATGGTGGGGCAGGCTCGAAGGGCCGAATGGCCTACTCCTGCACCTATTTTCTATGTTTCTATGTTTCTATGTTGCCTGGACTGCAGAATTCTAGCTATGAGGAACATAACAACATAAGAAATAGGAGCAGGAATAGTCTATACAGCCACTCGAGGCTGCTCCGCCATTCAATAAGATCATGGCTGATCTGATCATGGACTCAACTCCACTTCCTCGCACACTCCCCATAACCCCTTATTCCCTTATTGTTTAAGAAACTGTCTATTTCTGTCTTAAATGTATTCAATGTCCAAGCTTCCACAGCTCTCTGAGGCAACGAATTCCACAGATTTACAACCCTCTGAGAGAAGAAATTTCTCCTCATCTCAGTTTTAAATGGGTGGCCCTTATTCTAAGATCATATTCTAGTCTCCCCCATCAGTAGAAACATCCTCTCTGTATCCACCTTGTCAAGCCCCCTCATAATCTTACACATTTTGATAAAATCACCTCTCATTCTTCTGTTTTCAATGAATAGTGGCCCAACCTACTCAACCTTTCCTCATAAGTCAACCCCCTCATCGCCAGAATCAACCTAGTGAACCTTCTCTGAACTGCCTCCAAAGCAAGTATATCCTTTCATAAATATGGAAACCAAAGCTGCACGCAGTATTCCAGGTGTGGCCTCACCAATACCTTGTACAGCTGTAGCAAGACTTCCCTGCTTTTATACTCCATCCCTTTCGCAATAAAGGCCAAGATTCCATTGGCCTTCCTCATCACTTGCTGTACCTATATACTATCCTTTTGTGTTTCATGCACAAGTACCCTCTGCTCCCGCTGTACTGCAGCACTTTGCAATTTTTCTCCATTTTAATAATAACTTTCTCTTTGATTTTTTTCTGCCAAAGTGTATGACCTCGCACTTTCTGACATTATACTCCATCTGCCAAATCTTTGCCCACTCACTGAGCCTGTCTATGTCTTTTGCAGATTTTTTGTGTCCTCCTCACACATTGCTTTTCCTCCCATTTTTGTATCGTCAACAAACTTGGCTATGTTACACTCAGTCCCTTCTTCCAAGTCGTTAATGTCGTTTGTAAAAAGTTAGGGTACAAGCACTGATCCCTGCGGCACCCCACTAGTTACTGATTGCCAAACTGAGAATGAACCATTTATCCCAACTCTCTGTTTTCTGTTAGTTAGCCAATCCTCTATCCATGCTAATATATTACCCCCAACCCCATGAACTTTTATCTTGTGCAGTAACTTTTTATGTGGCACCTTGTCAAATGCCTTCTGGAAGTCCAAATACACCAAATCCAATGGTTCCCCTTTATCCACCCTGTTCGTTACATTCTCAAATAATTCCAGCAAATTTGTCAAACATGCTTCATAAATCTATGCTGACTCTGCCCGGCCAAATTTTGCTTTTCCAAATGTCCTGCTACTGCTCCTTTAATAATGGACTCCAACATTTTCCCAACCACAGATGTTAGGCTAACTGGTCTGATTGGATAGGCTGGGGTTGTTTTGTTTGGAAGAGAGGAGACTAAGGGGAGACTTGATTGAAGTGTATAAAATTATGAGGGGCCTAGATAGAGTGGATAGGAAGGATCTATTTCCTTAGCAGAGAGGTCAATAACCAGGGGGCATAGATTTCAAGTAATTGGTAGAAAGAAAGAAGGAAGAAAGTCTTGCATTTATATAGTGCCTTTCATGACCAACGGATGTCTCAAAGTGCTTTACAGCGAATGAAGTACTTTTGGAGTGTTGTCATTGTTGTAATATGGGAAACACGGCAACCAACTTGTGCACAGCAACCTCCAACAAACAGCAATGTGGTAATGACCAGATAATCTGTTTTTGTTAGGTTGATTGAGGGAAAAATATTGGCCAGGACACCGGGGAGAACTCCCTGCTCTTCTTCAAAATAGGCCCATGGGATCTTTTACATCCACCTGAGAGGGCAGACTTGGTTTAACGTCTCATCCAAAAGACAGCACCTTTGACATTGAAGTGTCAACCTAGATTTATGTGCTCAGATTCGTGGAGTGGGACTTGAACCCACAACCTCCTGACTCAGAGGCACATGTGCTGCCAACTGAGCCACAACTGACACTGAGATTAGAGCGGAGTAGAGAAGACATTTTTTCACCCAGAGGGTGGTGGGTATCTGGAACGCACTGCTTTAAAGGGTGGTAGAGGCAGAAACTCTCACCATATGCACTTGAACTGCTGTAACCTACAAGGCTACGGACCAAGAGCTGGAAAATGGGATTAGGCGAGATAGCTCTTTTTCAACCATCTCAGACACGATGCACTAAATGGCCTCCTTCTATGCCAGAAATTTCTATGATTGTTATACAAAAGAATGTCACAATAAAGGGTATGCTATGTAGTTCATCTATTAATGAAGGGACTGTAACCAGTATTTCAGGGGTTACGGTTGCTCAGAGAATCAAGGACTATTATATGTGTACACTTGGCAGTCCATAATTCACTTTAAGCAGGAAAGAGCTACAGGCAATTCTTTTTAATAACAAACTGAGATACTATTTCAGCTAATTCACTTGCACCACATGCTGCTGGTATAATCTTCTTCTGTGTTTTCCTGTATTTGTTTTCCTTGCACAGGTAACTGCTAAATATTTGCTTTGCAGTGATAAGGGTGACCTCTAACATGTAATAATTAAGCCCCAAACATGTTGTGCTATAATATACAGTTCCATTAGTTCCTCTGTAACCCTTGGTAACATATTTAAATGATATCAGCAGCAATGTCCATTTTCTGTACTTTAGATTGAAGAAAATAAGATAAACAATTTATAAAAGCAAGATACTGCAAATGCTGTAAATCTGAAATATAAACAGAAAATGCTGGAAATACTCAGCAGGTGAGGCAGAGAGAAACAGAGTTAACGTTTCAGGGCGATGACCATTCGTCAGAACTGGAAAAAGTGATGTAACAGATTTTAAGCAAGTACAGAGACAGTGAAAGGGGGGAGGGAGGGGAGGAAAAAAACAAAAGGGAAGGTCTGTGATAGGGTGGAAGGCAGGAGAGATTAAGAGACAAAAGGGATGATGGTGCAAGATAAAAGGAGATGGTACTGGGACAAGAAAATCTCCATTCAGTCCGTTTCATGGTTCTTCTTCGTCAAAGGACAACAAGTATACTCGACTCACTTGAGGGAAAGCAATCACTCATCTCGTGTTAAAATAAATAATTTTGGCTGCCATCTTGAGTTTCATGTCCATCATTGATTGGAACAGATGTGCAGAGCAGCTTCTTTTCCACCTTGTAATTAGGGTTATAGTATAAATGAAAAGCTGGAGCAGATATGTACTCAAAAAATAAATATGAATGTAAAGCAGCAGAATTTCTGTCACATTCAATTGTAAGTATGTAAGCATACAAATTCCAGGAGACCCACTCTGCCACTGGAAGGAACGGCCTCATTGGCATAATAGGGATGGGTGTCTGTGCCATTTACAGTGTTACTGGAGCACCACCCCGTGGGGGCAGCAAGATTTGGAATGGTAGCTGACTGCTCCACTGAGAGCCCGGGCCAATCTGATCTAACTGGTCACAGCTAAAAAAATTAAACTGGGAACTTCTCCTTGCTCCACTATCTTAACAGCAGTCAGTCTCTTGCCATTGGGCCCCATTTACAGTCATTGGACATACACTGGACAGAACTGGTGGGATTCCCAGGGGTTCCGAATATCCTGCCTTTCTTGACTTCAAATATGATATCAAATGGTGGGTGTGGCTGCAGGATTGCCCTCCCTTTCCCCCACATAAAAGAAGATATAAAGGTTTGAAAATTTGAGGGAAAATTGTTCAATCTCAAATGACATAGGAAGATAGAAATTGCTAAACGAAAAAAGACCAAGGTCCATCTAATTCGTCTGCTTGGCCTGTACACAATTCCCAGTGGGAGTTGTGTACAGACCACCAAACAGTAGTCGTGAGGTTGGGGACAGCATTAAACAAGAAATAAGGGATGTGTGCAATAAAGGTACAACAGTTATCATGGGCAACTTTAATCTACATATTGATTGGGCTAACCAAACTGGTAGCAATGCGGTGGAGGAGGATTTCCTAGAGTTTATTAGGGATGGGTTTCTCGACCAATATGTCGAGGAACCAACTAGAGAGCTGGCTATCCAGACTAGGTGATGTGTAATGAGAAGGGACTAATTAGCAATCTTGTTGTGCGAGGCCCCTTGGGGAAGAGTGACTATAATATGGTAGAATTCTTTATTAAGATGGAGAGTGACACAGTTAATTCGGAAACTAGGGTCCTGAACTTAAGGAAAGGTAACTTCGACGGTATGAGGCGTGAATTGGCTAGAATAGACTGGCAAAGGATACTTAAAGGGTTGACGGTGGATAAGCAATGGCAAACATTTAAAGATCACATGGATGAACTTCAGCAATTGTACATCACTGTCTGGAGCAAAAATAAAACGGGGAAGGTGGCTCAACCATGGCTAACAAGGGAAATTAAGGATAGTGCTAAAGCCAAGGAAGAGGCATATAATTTGGCAAGAAAAAGCAACAAACCTGAGGACTGGGAGAAATTTAGAATTCAACAGAAGAAGACTAAGGGTTTAATTAAAAGAGGGAAAATAGAGTATGAGAGGAAGCTTGTGGGGAACATAAAAACTGACTGCAAAAGCTTATATAAATATCTGAAGAGAAAAAGATTAGTGAAGACAAACATAGGTCACTTGCAGTCGGACTCAGGCGAATTTATAATGGGGAACAAAGAAATGGCAGACCAATTGAACAAATACTTTGGTTCTGTCTTCACGAGGGAAGACACAAATAACCTTCCGATTGTAATAGGGGACAGTAGGTCTAGTGAGAAGGAGGAACTGAAGGATATCCTTATTAGGCGGGAAATTGTGTTAGGGAAATTGATGGGATTGAAGGCCAATAAATCCCCGGGGTCTGATAGTCTGCATCCCAGAGTACTTAAGGAAGTGGTCCTAGAAATAGTGGATGCATTGGTGAACATTTTCCAACTGTCTATCGAATCTGGATCAGTTCCTATGGACTGGAGGGTAGCTAATGTAACACCACTTTTTAAAAAAGGAGAGAGAGAGAAAACGGGTAATTATAGATCGGTTAGCCTGACATCAGTAGTGGGGAAAATGTTGGAATCAATAATTAAGAATGAAATAGCAGCGCATTTGGAAGGCAGTGACAAGATTGGACCAAGTCAGTGTGGATTTATGAAAGGGAAATCATGCTTGACGAATCTTCTGGAATTTTTTGAGGATGTAACTAACAGAGTGGACAAGGAGAACCAGTGGATGTGGTGTATTTGGACTTTCAAAAGGCTTTTGACAAGGTTCCGCACAAGAGATTGGTGTGCAAAATCAAAGCATATGGTATTGGGGGTAATGTACTGATGTGGATAGAGAACTGGTTGGCAGACAGGAAGCAGAGAGTCTGGATAAACGGGTCCTTTTCAGAATGGCAGGCAGTGACTAGTGGAGTGCCGCAGGACTCAATGTTGGGACCCCAGCTATTTACAATATACATTAATGATTTGGACGAAGGAATTGAGTATAATATCTCCAAGTTTATGGATGACACTAAACTGGGTGGCGGTGTGAGCTGTGAGAAGGACGTTAATAGGCTGCAGGGTGACTTGGACAGATTAGGTGAGTGGGCAAATGCATGGCAGATGCAGTATAATGTGGATAAATGTGAGGTTATCCATTTTGGGGACAGAATATTATCTGGATGGCGGCAGATTAGGAAAAGGGGAGGTGCAACGAGACCTGGATGTCATGGTTCATCAGTTACTGAAAGTGGGCATGCAGGTACAGCTGGCGGTGAAGAAGACAAATGGTATGTTGGCCTTCATAGCTAGGGGATTTGTGTATAAGAGCAGGGAGGTCTTACTGCAGTTTTAGAGGGCCTTAGTGAGGCCTCACCTGGAATATTGTGTTCAGTTTTGGTCTCCTAATCTGAGGAAGGATGTTCTTGCCATTGAGGGAGTGCAGCGAAGGTTCACCAGACTGATTACAGGGATGACTGGACTGACATATGAGGAGAGACTGGATCAACTGGGCCTTTATTCACTGGAATTTAGAAGGATGAGAGGGGATCTTGTAGAAACGTATAAGATTCTCACGGAACTGGACAGGTTAGATGCAGGAAGAATGTTCCCGATTTTGGGGAAGTCCAGAACCAGGGGACATATTCTTAGGATAAGGGGCAGGCCATTTAGGACTGAGATGAGGAGAAACTTCTTCACAGAGAGTTGTTAATCTATGGAATTCCCTGCTGCAGAGAGTTGTTGATGCCAGTTCATTGGATATATTCAAGAGGGAGTTAGATATGGCCCACACGGCTAAGAGGATTAAGGGGTATGGAGAGAAAGCAGGAAAAGGGTACTGAGGGAATGATCAGTCATGATCTTATTGAATGGCGGTGCAGGCTCGAATGGCCGAATGGCCTAATCCTGCACCTATTTTCTATGTTTCAATGTTTCGATGTTTCTATGTTACCATACTAGTAATGGCATGATCCAACGATAATGGATTTGTTGGCTAATCACAGCAATCAATCTCTATCAGTTAGTCTACAACAGACCTAGGCAAGCTTCAAGGAAAACCCCAGTGGTGGAGAGTTTTAGGAACCATAGTTTCAAGGTCACCTGTTCTCCCCAAGCATGAAACACTTACCGTATGTCATGTCTCAAATTATTCATATACTGCATCCAAAAATGTTATTATCTGAAAGAAATCTATCTAATTTGCAATTGATTGAATCAATACTAACTGATTCCACCATCTCCCTCGAGAGCCTGTTATATAGATTGACCACTCGCTTACTGAAATATTGTTGCCACAGATTGGTTTTGAATTTACCCGCTGCAAATGCAGTCCTCTCGTTCTACCATTCTGGACAAGGTTAAATAGTTCATCATATTCTACTCCCCCATCTCAAATTACAGTGATTCTGCACTTAAAACAGGCCAGAATCTCCGTGCTCTGAATTTCAACCTAATTTGCACTATTCAGGTACCTCTGATCTTTCAGGAAAATTGCATACAGGAAGCAGCACAGTAGATTAGAATTGTCTTTGAATCAATCTAGGGCTAACTCTGATGCCCAATGAAATTTTAGCTATGTATGACTCAACAGCACAAAGATGCTCATACTTCAATTCTAATTAACAAAAAAATGACAAACTTGCTCAACCAGGACAGATATGATTGGTGTAGGAAATGGTAAATTCACAGTTGTGCAGTGCCAAGGGCATTGGTGTTCAAATTGAAGCCTTTTTATGATTTGTGTGGGGTGCTATGTATTTTTCAATTCTTTTAATGTGTTGGGAGCTGGCTGTATGCTCACTTTGCAGCCTCAGCTCGCATTGTGTCCCTGGTTGCCATGACAGCCCGATATTTTTGGCCCAGATCAAGGCTCCACCCCCAAAACTAAAGATCGGGTTAGGCCACGCCAAAATGAAGAAATCCAACAGGGAAATTTAGAAAAAAAATGTTTGGCATACTTCGGCCCCAAAAAATCAGGCATAACTCTTCAAGTACGCCAAAAAAAAGCTTTGGGGAAAATTGAGCCCTATTTATGGCAATTATGTTGCTAAAACAGAGCTTTTAGAAACATTTAATTTCCCCATTTTGAGGTAACTATGAGCAGAACGTGCGCCAGGCATGCTCCGCCCATTCGTACTTGGCATAGGGCAGTCTAATCAGAGGTCCTTAAAGGGACTGCTGCAGCTCGATCAGTAAAATGGGAAAGGTAGGTTTTTTTGAAAAGAGTTTTGTGGGGCAAGGAGGCACTTAAATGCTTCTCCACAAATATCTTCCCACTAATACTGGTTTGGCTTTGCAGAGGAGCTACCTGATTGCATCACCTCCTCCCCACCTCCACCTTCTCCCGCACACAAACAGCAAGTGAGGGCATGGGTCCCGCGGTTCAATCGCATCTCCTGCTGCCAGCCTGGTGTCCGCCCACAATTTAAATCAGCCCTGGTGCATTCATATGGCTCTCCCTGTTTGCTATTTTAACAGAGACGTTAATCAATTTATATTAACGTTGCATTGAAATCCATACAACAACTTGATTTTCAGACTTTATTTTCTTGGGAAAAATATATTTTTGACTTGAAAGGTAAAATTACATTAAACTTGAAAATGCCATAAAATGCACCAAATGAAGTGTCAAAAAGCTACATTTCTGGGAAAGGAGCATGCACCCAAATCCCACTAGAAGATAGATCATGTGCCTCCTGTACTTAAATCCACCTTTAGTAATTTCTAAATCCGCCACTATCATAAAACGTGCTTTAATGTATTTTAGATATTTTCTCCCTGCAATAGAAGTGATTGAACATTGAATATACTTGTCATAGAATCATAGAATGATAGAAACTTACAGCACAGAAGGAGGTCATTTGTCCTATCGTGTCTGTGCGGTCCGACAAAGACCTATCCAGCCTAATCCCATTTTCAAGCTTTTGGCCCCTAGCCTTGTAGGTTAATGCACTTCAAGTGAATATCCCTGTACTTTTTAAATGCTATGAGGGTTTCTGCCTCTACCATCCTTTCAGGCAGTGAATTGCAGACCCCCACCACTCTCTGGGTGAAAATATTTCCCCTCAAATTCTCTCTAAACCTCCTACCACTTACTTTAAATCAATGCCCCCTAGTTATTGATCCCTTTGCTAAAGGGAATAGGTCCTTCCTATCCACTCTACCCAGGCCCCTCATAATTTTATACACCTCAAGTAGGTCTCCCCTCAGCCTCCTCTGTTCCAAATAAAACAACCCCAGCCTATCCAATCTTTCCTCATAGCTAAAATTTTCCAGTCCAGTCAACATTCCGGTAAATCTCCTCTGTACCCTCTCTAGTGCAATCACCTCTTTCCTGTAATGTGGTGACCAAAACTGCACGCAGTACTCTAGCTGTGGCCTAACTTGTGTTTTTTACATTTCAAGCATAACTTCCCTGCTCTTATATTCTATGCCTCGGCTAATAAAGGCAAGTATCCCGTACGGCTTCTTAACCACCTTACCTACCTATCCTGCTACCTTCAGAGATCTGTGAACATGCACTCCAAGGTCCCTCTGTTCCTCTATATTTAATGTGTATTCCCTTGCCTTGTTAGCCCTCCCCAAATGCATTACCTCACACTTCTTCGGATTGATTCCCATTTGCCACTGTTCTGCCCACCTGACCAATCCATTGATATCTTTCTGCAGTCCACAGCTTTCTTCTTCATTATCAACCACACGGCCTATAGTTATATCATCTCCAAACTTCTTAATCATACTCCCTTCATTCAAGTCCAAATCATTGATATCTACCACAAAAAGCAAGGGATCTCGTACTGAGCCCTGCGGAACCCCACTGGAAACAGCCTTCCAGTCATCAACCATTACCCTTTGCTTCCTGCCTCTGAGCTAATTTTGGATCCAACTTGCCACTTTGCCTTCGATCTCATAGGCTTTTACTTTTGTGAGCAGTCTGCCATGTGGGACCTTATCAAAAGACTTGATAAAATCGATATAGGGCTAGACTTTTCACTTCACGTCGCCCATCTATGGCCCATATATCGCCCAAAATGGAACTCTATCGCCCATTTTGAGCAAAAAATGGAAACTAGGTCAGAAAGACCGGCAGAGAAATAAGCTCCCAAGTTTCGGCTCACTTCACTAAACTGATCGCCAAGCTGATCGCCCACACATGGCCGATTTGAAGTTTCAGCACATCGCCATCACATGGCCTGGCTGATCGCTCGCCGAGAACATCGCTGGGTAATAGTTGCTTTTCCCGGGCTTTACTGAAGGAAATGGGCACTACGCATGCCATTTTAAAGATCGGAGGAAGGGTGGAGACAGCTAAAAAAATCGTGCTTAGATAGTTGTGAGTTATTTAAGGGTCCTGTATAGATAGATCTCCCCAGATTATTACTTATATTTAATTTTACTAATAGTAGCCTAGTGGATTAGGCATTTTTTTAGTGAAAAGTACATTTACACCAAGTGAAAATAATTATTGAAAGTGATGTGGCCTAGTGTTAGACTGGGGCTGGAATAGAGAGAGTATTAATCTGAGATTTGGATACAATGTTAGACTGGGGCTTTCATAGAGAGAGTAGTTTAATAGATTAAATTTTTTAGTGAAAAGTGCATTTATAGCAAGTGAAAATAATTATTGATAGTGATGGGGCCGATGCTTTCTGCGCCATTACTCGTAACTGCTCACAAGCTGGTTTCTGACAGGATCAATCGAAGAGGTGGGCAGAGTAAGGCATAGACAGTGACAGAAGAGACAGAGGAGGTGAGCGTACAGCCAACGAAGGTACAAAGAAATGTAATCTTACCTCAACTTGTCTGAAAATGCGTGTCTTAGGAGGCTGCGCTTCTGGAAGGAGGTCATCGATGAGATTTGCCAGCTCATCAAGGGGGATCTTCAGCCTTCTAGCACCATCAGAACTGCACTCTCCGTTGAGGTGAAGATTACTGCAGCCCTTGCCTTCTATGCATCGGGATCCTTTCAGGCTTCAGCTGGCGACATCTGTCGTATCTCTCAGCACTCCACACACTGCTGCATTGGGCAGGTGACTGAAGCACTTTATGCTCGCAGGATGGACTTTATAATCTTCCCTATGATTAGGGAGGCACAGATCGGGAGGGCTTTGGGTTTCTTGAGAACAGCAGACTTCACCAAGGTGCAGGGAGCAAAAGATTGCACACATTGCCCTGAAAGCCCCTGTAAAGAACGTGGAGGTGTTTCGTAACAGAAAGAGATTCCACTCCCTGAATGTGCAGCTTGTTGTTGACCATAAGCAAATAATCATGACAGTAAATGTTACATTTCCTGGCAGCATCCATGATGCGCACATCCTACATGAGAGTGCTATCCCTGACCTATTTGTCAATCAGCCAGAAGGTCACGGTTGGATGCTGGGGGATAAGGGATATGGCCTTGCCAGTTGGCTGATGACCCCATTGCGTAATCCTGTCACTGAAGCAGAGAAATGTTACAATGAAAGCCACATAGCGACATGCAACATCGTCGAAAAGGCAATTGGAGTCCTAAAGCAGCGCTTCCGATGCCTGGACCATTCTGGTGGCAGCCTACAGTAACATCCTGACCAGGTCGCTGAGTTTATTGTGGTGTGCTGTATGCTGCATAACCTAACTATAAGGAGAGGATAACTAATGCCAGATGGGGCTGCAGGTCCACCTCCAAAAGGAAGGGAGACGAAAGAGCCAACCGGCAAGGAGCAAGGGGAGGAAGAGGCGGAAGAGAAGGCTGGTGAGGACCTAGGCGAGGCCAATCAGCCTTGTGATGTAGCAATAGTTCCCCCCCCCGCCCCCCGAAGACCAGTACCCAGTGGTAGCTACACGGCTGCTAAGCTGTTGCATCAGCAGCTCATTTATGACCGCTTTTCCTAAACTTACATTGTGGATAGTCACATTTACATTTACAGTTACGGTTAAGCAAAAGTTGCATTTGTGTTGAGTTATGTTTTTGCCTTGCCTGCACCGGCCTGGCATTTGCATTACTGCTTAACTTAAGTAAACTTTTGTTGTAATAATAGAATGCACAACTAATGCAGAACAATTGTAAAAATTTTATGCTTAACGTAAATATAAGAGAATGCACAACAATTGTTAAACTCAAAATTTTTTTTTATTTATCACAACGAACTTTAAAAATATTTTATCAACACTCTCAAACCCCTTTCCCCCCACCCTCCACCCCAAACAACAATGAATGCATGAACATAAAACAATTTAACTTTTAACATTTACATTTATATTGAAAAAACAAGCCTCCTCCCTACCTGCGGCCACGTTTCCCTCCAGGTCCTTTACCATCCCGTGTTTTAACACCACCCGCCCAATTTGATGCCCGCAGACCAAGACGAAGCGGGCATGCAGCGGGCAACAGCAAGACTTCCTGCCATGGTGGAGGTGTCGGAGTGGAAGGCGATGCATGATGTTTATCTTCCGAGTCAGGAAGAACTGTATCCTCCGTACTCGCTTGAGTGCTAGGGGTTACACTTTGAACCAACACGACACCTTGGGGTGCAGCACCGTGTCCAGCCAGCAATGCATGCCAAAGGGCATTGGTTGCAGTGGTCTGATCTCGGATCCCCTCCAAGGTCTGCCGTGCTAACGCAGTTTGCATGACAGACCAGTTGGAGAAGTTCGTGGAGAACTGGCTCCAATTCTTGGAGAACTGATGGAACTCCTGGATAAGCTCGTGACCTATTGCGACCTTCTCCCTGCACATGGAGATCAAGCACTCTGTCTGCCCTTCCAAGGTAGGCGATTGCTCACCTCGCTGACCCGGGCTCCGTGGGATCGGTGTGTGCAATATGACACACCTTGGCATTGCCAGCTGCACATCGCTTGGTTCCGGTGCCTCTTCATTCTCAACAGAGATGACCGCAGGTTCATCCCCCCCATAACAATGGACGGAACATGCAGGAGCTCAAGATCATTGTCCTCCTCCTCCTCCTCCTCCTCAAGCTGAGGAAAGTATTCCTGCTCCTCCATTTCTATTTCCTCCTGCTCCTCCTCTTCCTCCTCCGAGGTTGTTGGTGCAGCTGCTGGTGCCAACTGGAATTGAATGAGCGCATCAGGTTGACCTTAAAAACACATATGACATTTTTACAGAGCTTATTACATCATAACGGTGAACATTACCAAGGTACGTTACATATCAATACTTTTCACTATCCCAGAAAGCTGAAGCGGCTGCATTTCCTGCTTTTTATGTAGCAGGGCTACATACATGCATGCATGGCATGACATGACATGACATCATTAGAATATCATAAGTACATCACAAGTATATTGCATATTGCATTATAATTACAGGACATTAGATCAGTTACTTACTTAAGTTTTTAATACTGTTTTTAATACTGTTTGACACATTACACATTACACATTACTCAAGAGATGCATGGCTGGGTTCGGCCAGACCACGGGTGGTGGCCGAACGGTTGTCATGGCCAAACAGCGCGGCTGCACGGTCCTCAATCTCTGTAAGTGGCTGCAGTTGAGCAGAGCCGCCTCCAGTCCGCCTTTGCTCGGAACAGTTGGTAGATATCTTCTTCTGCAAATGAGAAAAGAGCATGGCATGGCATAAGCTAATGGACTAGGAAGTATCTTGAGGTCTCAATGGTTTAAAATGTTACATGCTGCTCGTTCACATCACTGTCCGGATCTTAACATGGTTTATATTGTGTTCCTAACAGATGAGGCTGCACACAGGGAGGTTAAAGTAACAGTGACCTCAGTCTTTAATAAGATACTCCAGAGTGAGGAACAGGCCTTGGGGCTGGCTTATATACAATGCTCCCAAGGGATGCTTCAGGGGATGAGCTCCCTGGTGGCGGAACATGGAGCGCATGCTTTACAGACACACAACATAACTCCCCCCTCAAAATCAAAGTGAAAACTATTTACAAGGTGAGGTGGTCGCGAGCATTTCTTTCCCTGGTGGACTGCCCCAGTACAAATGTCTGTTCTGGTGTGTTGGCTGTACCCTCGCTGGGCTGGCGTGTTGTTGGCACTGTAGGGCTGCAAGGTGAGTCAGCCCTTGCTGGGCTGTTGGGCATGATGGCTTTGATTTCCTGGTCCGGCGTGGTGTCGCTGATCCTTTGGGTGTGTGTTGTGGGCTCGAAAAAGGTGGTTTCTGCTGTGGATTGTTCAGTGAACCACAGCCTCGTTTGACCCAGGTGCTTTCTGCAAATTTGTCCATTGTCTAGTTTGACGACAAACACCCTATTCCCTTCTTTAGCTTTCACCGTGCCCGCAATCCACTTGGGACCATGTCCATAGCTTAGCACATACACAGGGTCATTCAGATCAATTTCCCGTGACACAGTGGCGCGACCATCGTTTACATTTTGTTGCTGCCACCTGCTGTCTACTTGATCATGCAGGTTGGGGTGAACCAGCGAGAGTCTGGTTTTAAGTGTCCTTTTCATGAGTAGCTCAGCCAGGGGCACCCTGTGAGCGAGTGGAGTCTTGTAGCTGAGCAGTACTCTAGACAGGCAGGTTTGGAGTGAGCCTTCTATGACTCGTTTAAGGCTCTGTTTGATGGTTTGTACTGCCAGCTCTGCCTGCCCATTGGAGGCTGGTTTAAACGGGGCCGAGGTGACATGTTTGATCCCATTGCGGATCATGAATTCTTTAAATTCAGCACTGGTGAAACATGGCCCGTTGTCACTGACCAGTATGTTAGGCAGGCCGTGGGTGGCAAACAGGGCCCTCAGGCTTTCAATGGTGGCAGTGGCGGTGCTTCCCAACATTATTTCACATTCAATCCAGTTTGAAAAAGCATCCACCACCACCAGGAACATTTCACCGAGAAACGGGTCCACATAGTCGACATGGATCTTCGACCATGGTCTGGAGGGCCAAGACCACAAACTTACTGGTGCCTCTCTGGGTGCGTTGCTCAACTGAGCACACACGCTGCATTGCCGTACACAGGACTCTAAGTCAGAGTCGATACCGGGCCACCACACGTGGAATCTGGCTACCGCTTTCATCATTACTATACCCGGGTGTGTGCTATGGAGATCCGAGATGAACGTCTCCCTGCCCTTTTTTGGTAGCACTACGCGGTTACCCCACAACAGGCAGTCCTTTCTATGCTGGAACGGCTTGATTGGCTCTTATATTTCAGCGGGAACGCTGGCCCAGCTCCCATGCAGTACAGTTTTTTTCTAGGATCCAAGTCCTAATCTGGCGGGCTGTGACAGGTGATTTATCATTTTCAAACGCTTCCATGACCATTAACAAGTCTGCTGGCTGCGCCACCATCAACAAGTTTGCAGGCTGCGCCATTTCCACCCCTGTGGAGGGCAATGGTAGCCGACTGAGAGCATCCGCACAGTTCTCGGTGCCTGGCCTGTGGCGGATGGTATAGTTATATGCTGATAGCGCGAGTGCCCACCATTGTATGCGGGCTAAGGCATTAGTATTTATCCCCTTGTTTTCAGCAAACAGGGATGTGAGGGGCTTGTGATCGGTTTCCAGCTCAAATTTGAGGCCAAACAGGTACTGATGCATTTTCTTTACCCCAAACACACACGCTAATGCCTCTTTCTCAATCATGCTGTAGGCCCTCTCGACCTTAGACAAACTCCTGGAAGCATAGGCGACAGGTTGCAACTTCCTCGCAACGTTAGCTTGTTGTAATACATACCCGACTCCGTACGACGATGCGTCACATGCCAGCACAAGTCTTTTACACGGGTTATAAAATACAAGCATAAAATGTTTTTGGCTTTCCAAAAGCAATTACTTGTTTTTTTCCCCATACCCAGTTCTCACCTTTGGGCAATAACACATGTAGGGGCTCTAAAAGAGTGCTTAACCCCAGTTGGAAGTTACCAAAATAGTTGAGGAGTCCCAGGAACGACCGCAGCCCCGTGACGTTCTGTGGCCTGGATACATTCCTGATAGCCTCTGTCTTGGTGACTGTGGGCCGAATGCCATCCGCCGTGATCTTTCTCCCCAAAAACTCCACTTCTGTTGCCATGAAGACGCATTTCGACCTCTTCAGCCGCAGCCCTACGCGATCCAGTCGCTGGAGGAACTCCTCCAGGTTTTGTAGATGCTCGGCGGTGTCCCGACCCATGACCAATATGTCGTCCTGAAAGATAACGTGTGTGGTACCAACTTGAATAGGCTCTCCATATTTCTCTGGAAGATCGCTGCAGCCGACCGAATTCCAAACGGGCATCTGTTGTAGATGAACATTCCCTTATGCATCTTGATGCAGGTGAGGCCCTTCGAAGACTCCTCCAGCTCCTGCGTCATGTAGGCCGAAGTCAGGTCGAGCTTGGTGAACGTCTTGCCTCCTGGGAGCGTCGCAAATAGGTCGTCTGCCTTAGGTAGCAGCTATTGGTCCTGTAGCGAGAAACGATTAATAGTTACTTTATAATCGCCACAAATCCTGACCGTGCCATCACTTTTGTGTATTGGAACAATCGGGCTGGCCCACTCACTGAATTCCACTAGGGAGATGATGCCCTCGCATTGCAGCCTGTCCAGCTCGATTTCCACTCTCTCCCCCATCATGTGAGGTACCACTCGCGCCTTGTGGTGAATGAGTCATGCCTCTGGGACAAAGTGTATCTGCACCTTCACCCCGGAAAAGTTTTCAAAAAGGGAAGGAAATTTGTTAAGAACCTGGGTACATGAGGCTTCATCAACATGTGATAGCACTCGGATGTCATCCCAGTTCCAACGGATTTTGCCCAGCCAGCTCCTTCCAAGCAGTGTGGGGCCATCGCCCGGGACAATCCAGAGTGGCAGTTCGTGCACCGTGCCCTCGTAGGTGACCTTGATCATGGCACTGCCCAGGACAGTGATAAGCTCTTTGGTGTACGTTCTCACTTTTGTGTGGATGGGGTTCAGGGTTGGTCTGAATGCCTTATTGCACCACAGTCTCTCAAACATCTTTTTACTCATGATGGATTGGCTAGTGCCAGTGTCCAGTTCCATGGCTATGGGTAAGCCATTCAATTTTACATTTAGCATTATAGGTGGACATTTCGTCAAAAATGTGTGCACCCCGTGTACTTCAGCATCTGCCTCCTCTCTCTGAGGCTCGAAATTGCTTTGATCCACCATTGACCGATCTTCCTCTGCCACGTGGTGGTTAGCAGGTTTTGCAGAACTTGCAGCTCATTTGCAAGCTCGTTGGAGGTGCCCCATTGTTCCACAGCTCTTGCAAACATACCCTTTGAAGCGGCATGAATAGGCTGAATGGAAACCTCCACAACGCCAACAAGATGTGAATTGCCTTGCATTCATCCTTTGTTGGGGACTCTGAGTCATCTGGGTCACCTGAGGCCTGCTGGCAGTTGCAGACTCGTGGGTTCTGCCCTGTACATTTCTGCTCACAAACAGAGTTCCAGTTAATTTATGAACATTGCTCGTACTTGTGTGCTGAGAGATTTGTTTGGTGTTATCACTGGTGGACATAAACGCCTGTGCTATCGCAATGGCCTTACTGAGGGTCGGTGTCTCTACAGTCAAAAGTTTTTGTAGGATGGTCTTGTGGCCAATGCCCAGTACAAAAAAGTCTCTGAGCATTTGCTCCAGGTAGCCATCAAACTCATATTGTCCTGCAAATCGCCTGAGCTCGGCGACGTAGCTCGCCACTTCATGACCTTCAGATCGGTGACATGTGTAGAACCGATACCTCACCATCAGCACGCTCTCTCTTGGGTTAAGATGCTCCCGAACCAGTGTACACAGCTCCTCATATGACTTATCTGTGGATTTCACCGGAGCCAGAAGATTCTTCATGAGGTTGTAGGTCGGTGCCCCGCAGACCGTGAGGAGGACCGCTCTCCTTTTTGCAGCGCTTCCTTCTCCGTCCAGCTCGTTGGCTACAAAGTACTGGTCTAGCCATTCGACATCGGCTTCCCAGTCCTCACCCTCCAAGAACTTTGCCAGGATGCCTATAGTTTGCTGCATCTTTGCGTTGGATTCGTATTCTCGTCACCAGTTATTGTGTTCCTAACACAGATGAGGCTGCACACAGGGAGGTTAAAGTAACAGTGACCTCAGTCTTTAATAAGACACTCCAGAGTGAGGAACAGGCCTTCGGAGCCGGCTTATATACAGTGCTCCCACGGGATGCTGGGATCCCTTGAGACTTCAGGAAATGAGCTCCCTGGTGGCGGAACATGGGAGTGCATGCTTTCCAGATACACACTAGTTTACGTAATACATTTACGAATAACTAACTGAAATTTAATGCAGGAGATTCATTGTTTCTAATAAAAATTTGCCTGCATCAGTAAAATATTAAATGTGAAATTTGAAATAGAAAATGCAATTTACTATTAACATGGTTTAATTAATACAGTAAAGAATGACAAACTTAAATTCAATGCAGGATATTTATTGCTCTGATAAAAATTTGCATGCATCAGTAAAATATTAGAGTTAAAATATAAAATGCCACTTATTCTTGGTGCCGCGACTAAGCCATTCCAGTGTTTTCTACAGTGGTCAGCCCCCCTCGCCTCATGGGATGCAGATGATACCACGGCTGCAATCTCCCCCCATAATTTTCTGTAGACACGGGGTGTCTACACACCCCATGCACACCCCATGTCAATTCGGCCACCTGGCATGCACCTCGTTCACCAGGGCCTCGTTCGTTTCTTCGCTGAAGAGTTTTGCGCTTTTCCTCTCTAAATCGGACTTTTTATAGTACTTTTATAGTACTTATATTTGTATTTATATTTATATTTGTATTTGTATTTATATTGATATTTATATTTGTATTTATATTACAAACGATCAAATTCCCTCTCCTCTTACTCTGTGGCTTCCTCCTCTCTCTCTATCTCCTCTCTCTCTCTGCCCCTCCCTGTGCCTTCTGAGCATGTGTGATGACCCCTGACCTCTCGAAACACGGGAAAGCTATTCAGCTGAAAAAAGAAATCTCACACATGTGCAGAAGCCCATTGCTCGGGAAGCTTTTGACTTCCTTGTTCGGTGGGCGAACGTGACATCGCCAAATTTTAAGATCGCCCATTCTACATCGCCGGCCTAAGGACGAGTGGAAAGTCGGCAAAAAAAAATTGGCCATGTTCCAGCGATCACTAAGGCTGAGACCTCCTACATCGTTGAAACAAGGCCCATCTTTTTTGGCGATGGCCACCTAGTGAAAAGTTTATCCCATAGACTACATCAAACATGCTACCCTCATAGACCCTCCTTATAAATCCTCAAACAATTCAATCAAGTTAATCAGTCACGACTTTCCCTTAACAAATCCATGCTGACTGTCCTTGATTAATCTGTGTCTTTCTAAATGAAGATTTAGCCTGACTTTCAGAATTTTTTCCAATCATTTTCTGACCACCTAGGTTAGGTTGACTGGCCTATAATTACTCGGTCTATCCCTTTCTGCTTTTTTAAACAATGGTACAGTGTTAGCAGTCCTCCAGTTCTCCGGCACCACACCTGTAGCCAGAGAGGATTGGAAAATGGTGGTCAGAGCCTCTGCTGTTTCCTCTCTTGCTTCTCTTAACAGCCTGGGATACATTTAACTTAACTTATGACAATCACGTGTCCCACAACACTTGCAACCAACAATTTGAGGGCAATTTTGACTTTGGGCAATAACATAAAATGTGCAATATCGGATCATCTGTTGACTTCAACCGAAATGAAAATCGGGAGAGACCTATATTAGACAGCTGAATCAATATTGCCCATTTTACACAATCAGCCAAAGTCAAAATGGTCCCCTTTGTCTTCATGTCTTGTAAAACCGATATTCAGAGCTGTTTTTTGAGCTGTTGATTTTCCTGCAGTATGTCAGCATTTTTGCTGTTGGTCAGCTTTCACTAGTTATCTAGATGGCCCTGGATATTGTCCTCAATGCTGATTCTTGGTTCCAATCAAAGGGCTCAAATTTCGGCCTGAGTTGCTCCTATTTTTTTGGAGCAATTAGTTTAAAATGGAACATCTTAGAAATTGCAATTCTTGGCATTTAGTTTGCTCCAATTCTAGTGAGTGAGAATAGTTTAATTATAGAACAGATTTTTTTTCCAAAAGGGGGCGTGTCCAGCCACTTACGTTTGTTTTTCAAGTTTAGGCAGCGAAAACTTACTCCAAACTAACAGAATGTAGTAAGTGTAGATTTTTGTATGCTCAGAAAAACCTTGCCTACACTTATAAATCAGGCGTAGAGAATGAGAGATAGGGGCAGGGGGAAAGGGAGTTTACAAACATTAAACACTTCACTTTTACAAATAAAGAGCCATCATCAATAATAAATGATAAATAAATCAATAAATCAACCACTAAATCAATCAAAAAAAATTAAAACATTAAAAATAATAAAATAATAAAAAATCAATCAATAAATAAAAAATTAAGTTTCTACTCACCTACTGCAGCACCGGGAGCCCTCCAACAGCATGCTGGGATCCACCACCTCTCTCTATCTGTCATTGTCTCTCTCTCTCTCTCTCTCTGTCAGTGTCTCTCTATGTTTCTGACAGTGAGAGGGAGGGGCGAGGGAGGGGGAGGGAGGGGGAGAGGAGGAGGAGGGGAGAGGAGGAGAGGGAGAGGAGGAGGGGGAGAGGAGGAGAGGAGGGGGGAGGGAGAGGAGGAGCGAGGGAGAGGAGGGAGAGGGAGAGGAGGGGGGAGGGAGAGGGAGGAAGAGGAGGGGGAGGCAGGGAGAGAGGGGGAGATGGAGAGGGAGGGAGAGAGGGGGGAGGGGAGGGAGGGAGGGGAGAGAGGAGGTGGAGGAGGGGGAGGGAGAGAATGAGGGAAGAGGAGGAGGAGGGAGGGAGAGGGAGGAAGAGGAGGGGGAGAGGAGGGAGAGGGAGGGAGGAGGAGGGGGAGATGAGGAGAGGAGAGGAGGAGGAGGGGGAGAGGAGGAGGGGGAGGAGAGGGAGGGAGAGGAGGAGGGAGGGAGAGGAGGGAGAGGAAGAGGAGGAAGAAGGGAGAGGGAGGGGGAGGGAGGGAGAGAGGGGGAGGGAGAGAGGGGAGAGAGAGGGAGGGAGAGAGGGGGGAGAGGAGTGGGAAGGGGGAGATGATGGGGAAGGAGGGAGGGAGTGGGGAAAGGAGGGGTGGGGGTGGGAGATGGGAGAGGAGGGGGAGGAAAGGGGAGGGAGAGGAGGGGGAGGGGGAGGGAGAGGAGGGGAAGAGGAGAGGGGGAAGAGGAGAGGGGGGGAGAGTGATGCTGAACGGGTCGCGCCAAAGACTTTGGTGGGGCGGTCGGGCCCCGCCGAGGGCGTAGAAGCCGGGCTGGGCCGCCGAAGTCTTCGGGGGGGGCCCGCACCAAGCAAGATGCCGGGCGGGCCCGCCGCCGATGAGGTGGAGGGGGGGAGAGGAGGGGGGAGAGTTAAACGGGAGGGAGGGAGGGAGGTGAGTGGGAGCTAAACGGGAGGGAGGGAAGAGGGGGGAGCGGGAGCTAAACGGGAGGGAGGGAAGGAGGCCCGAGTCCGATCTTCACCCTGGTAGCCCATTCAGCCAGGGCTAGGGGTAGCGTGCTTCGGGCCGCTCCCACACAGCCTCAGGGGGCTGGAGCTACTGCACATGCGCGCACCCTGTAGCGCGCACGTGCAGAAGTCCCAGCACTGTTGTCATCGCCGGGACCTGGCTCCACTCTCCACACGTTCTGCTGCACTGCGCCAAGGGCCTGGATTGACCAGACGGAGGGGAGAATACCAAGGTAAATAATAGGCAGCGTTTCTGTTCTAAAAAGTCAGCACACTACATGGAGATGTGCCATTCTAACCCTGGGGGCAAACTTGGGCCTATAGTTCCAGCACTGGCAAGTACAAAGAATGTACTCAAAACAGTTGTTCCATTTAAGAACATAACAACATAATAATTAGGAACAGGAGTAGGCCATCTAGCCCCTCGAGCCTGCTCCGCCATTCAACAAGATCATGGCTGATCTGGTCGTGGACTCAGCTCCGCCCTCTCCCCGTAACCTTTAATTCCCTTATTGGTTAAAAATCTATCTATCTGTGACTTGAATACATTCAATGAGCTAGCCTCAACTGCTTCCTTGGGCAGAGAATTCCACAGATTCACAACCCTCTGGGAGAAGAAATTCTTTCTCAACTCGGTTTTAAATTGGCTCCTCCGTATTTTGAGGCTGTGCTCCCTAGTTCTAGTCTCCCCTACCAGTGGAAACAACCTCTCTGCCTCTATCTTGTCTATCCCTTTCATGATTTTAAATGTTTCTATAAGATCACTCCTCATCCTTCTGAACTCCAACGAGTAAAGACCCATTCTACTCAATCTATCATCATAAGGTAACCCCCTCATTTCTGGAATCAGCCTAGTGAATTGTCTCGGTACCCCTTCCAAAGCTAGTATATCCTTCCTTAAGTAAGGTGACCAAAACTGCACGCAGTACTCCAGGCATGGCCTTACCAATACTTTATACAGTTGCAGCAACACCTCCCTGCTTTTGTACTCCATCCCTCTCGCAATGAAGGCCAACATTCCATTCGCCTTCCTGATTACCTGCTGCACCTGTAAACTAACCTTTTGGGATTCATGCACAAGGACCCTCAGGTCCCTCTGCACCACAGCATGTTGTAATTTCTCCCCATTCAAATAATATTCCCTTTTACTTTTTTTTTTCCCAAGGTGGATGACCTCACACTTTCCGACATTGTATTCCATCTGCCAAACCTTAGCCCATTCACTTAACCTATCCAAATCTCCTTGCAGCCTCTCTGAGTCCTCTACACAACCCGCTTTCCCACTAATCTTAGTGTCATCTGCAACTTTTGTTGCACTACACTCTGTCCCCTCTTCTAGGTCATCTATGTATAGTTGTAGTCCCAGCACTGATCCCTGTGGCACACCACTAACCACTGATTTCCAACCGGAAAAGGACCCATTTATCCCGACTCTCTGCTTTCTGTTCGCCAACCAATTCTCTATCCATGCTAATACATTTCCTCTGACTCCGCGTACCTTTATCTTCTGCAATAACCTTTTGTGTGGCACCTCATCGAATGCTTTTTGGAAATCTAAATACACCACATCCATCGGTACACCTCTATCCACCATGCTCGTTATATCCTCAAAGAATTCCAGTAAGTTAGTTAAACATGATTTCCCCTTCATGAATCCATGCTGCGTCTGCTTGATTGCACTATTCCTATCTAGATGTCCCACTATTTGTGTATGTTTGTGGGGGGGGGGCAATATAATTAGCTTTTGTATCCCCAGATAGGGAAGAGAAAAATTAGCTTTGGTTTCATTAATTTTGCAACAGGTGCATTTATGTCCTGATAGTAACAGAATTCTGGTATTGGCAGCTGAAAGGGAGTTACTGGCTGATGAACTTCTAAAAACATTTGTCTTTTTGATTTCTGACCTACCAATTGTGCCATTTGCAGAATACTCCACAGGGTTGACCCATCAGGCAAATTCTCCTGATGTCCTGGCCAATATTTATTCCTCAACCAATGTCACTAAAAAAACAATTAGCAGGTCATGTATCTCATTGCTGTTTGTGGGAGCTTGCTGTGTGCAATTTGGTTTCTGTGTTTCCCTATTTTCCAACAGTGACTACACTTCTAAAAGTACTTCATGGGCTGTAAAGTACTCTGGGATGTCCTGAGGTCATGAAAGATGCTAAATAAATCAAAGTCCTTCCTTTTTCTGTGACATCTATTTCCATGTTTGCAGTTCACCTCTCTAATGGTCTATGAAGGTCAAAGGCCATGAATTCCTCAAGGCAGGGAGGTTAGCCGAGTCTCTGTTAACAATTTTATGTGTTTGCCAGACAATACAACTGATTGAGAAAATACAACTCCATATCCAAAGCAAATTAATTCAAATATTCAACTGGTTTCCATTCAATGAATGATGGGCTCAGTGTCCTTAGAGAGGGAATGGAAACATCAGCTATGCTACTCCTGATTGTTATTGAGCGGCCCTACTAGAAATTACACATGTATGGCCATTAATTGGTTGGCTTGTAAGGGCATCTTATGGTTGAATAGCAAAGATGGCACTGAATACGACACACATGTAGAATGGTCACTTGGTCAAGATACTAAAGAGATGCTCAGAGCTTACCTACCAGTAGTGTATATCGGGAAATCGCATGCAATTTCTGATGTGAACTCATTGGAAGCAGAACTCTGTACTGGGAGCACAGAAGCAGAAGATTTACCCTCAAGTTCCAAATGAATCAATATCTTCAGCAGAAAATTGGAAAAAAATGTCTCATGGTATAATTGAGTCTTCCACTCTGTAGATTCTACACTCAGTGGCCGTTCTACTACTACACTGCAACTTACATTGATATATTTTCTATCATTTCCACATTTCAATTTAAATATGTGTATCTTGGAAGCAGCACAACAGAATTTCGCACCCAATGTGTTAAACTGCAGACTGATTAAAAACTATTTATCATACCTAAATCATCAGAATCATAAGTCTATTTGCCAGATAAAACTGTAAATAATCTTAAAACATTTCTAATGATTGCTAGTTTGCATTATCTATAAAATAATATGAATAATTTTCATAAATATTAAAGTGATTAACAAAACATTTCTAATGATTGCTAGATTGCATTTGCCAGAAAATAATATGAATATTTTTCATAAATATTAAAGTGATTGACCAAAAAATGTACTTGCTGTGTGGGGCGGAAAATAAAATCAAATTTCTCATCCGAGATGATCTCGTCGGTGAAAATATGCAGACAAAATTAAATTTTTATAACATCTTATTAAGCACTTTAAATATGTTGTCAAATATAAATGAAGTATTCAAGTTATTTAATGTAGAACAAAACAAAGACATGCATTACTGTCTTTAAAGGTACTTGTAATTGCTTCACAAATTCCTTGCTGTGGATTTATCATCTTTTTTAAATATGCTTCTCTAATTCTGATAGCTATGTTCGCTACATCCAAAATGCTGAGACTGCAGTTTTTGACCTATGCTATTATTAGGCTATACCAGTAGTAGTTAAAGTACAATGATCAGGCCATGACCCTCAACACTGCACCACAATCATTGTTGCCAATGATTTGGTTTTTCTCTTCATTAAGTTTGGAAGCCAAATAAGAAATCACCAATTTGATTATTGATCAGATGATAGAGAAAATAATTGCTTCCATTTTCAACAGTTCCTGTGCCATTATTTCAACAATTTTAATTAAAACAGGAAACTCTTTTTGGAGTTCATCTGCAAAACAAAAAACATTAAATGGTGCCACCCGACCTGGGTGACACACCAGACATTTACAAGGCCCTTTTTTTTTTTCCCCTTTTTTTTTTTGTGTTTTTCTTTTTTTGTGTTTTTTTTTTTGGGCACTAAAATCACAATTTTCCCCAGTGCCCCCTATAAAAGGGAAAGGGGACACTAAAAGCACCGGCAATTAAAACAAATTAAACTTAAAAACGTAAAATCAAATTAAAATTTGGTTGCCGGGCATGATGATGCACTCCAGTCCCTCCGGTGCCCACCTCTCGCGGAAGGCCGCGAGCGTACCGGTGGACACCGCGTGCTCCATCTCCAAGGACACCCTGGACCGGATGTAAGAGCGGAAGAGAGGCAGGCAGTCAGGTTGAACGACCCCCTCGACCGCCCGCTGCCTGGACCGGCTGATGGCACCCTTGGCCGTGCCCAGGAGCAGTCCTACGAGGAGGCCTTCGGACCTACCCGCTCCCCTCCGCACAGGGTGCCCAAAGATCAGGAGAGTGGGACTGAAGTGCAGCCAGAATTTCAGGAGCAGCCCCTTCAAATAATGGAACAGGGGCTGCAGCCTTGTGCACTCAATAAAAACATGGAACACGGACTCCTCCAGACCGCAGAAATTGCAGGCGGCCTGGGAGTCCGTGAACCGGCTTAAAAATTTATTGCACGGCACTGCTCCGTGCACCACCCTCCAGGCCAAGTCCCCGATGAATAGTGGGAGGACCCCTGCGTAGAGTGCCCTCCATCGGGGACCCCCGCCTCCTCCGGACGGCAAGATGGTACGCCATGGCGTGTCCGGACAGCCGGCGAGGATGGCAAAGTTGAGAGTGTGCAGGAGCAGCCCGTACAGGAAACCTCTCCGCGCGGAACTGAAAGGCATGGAGGGGATTTCCCCGAGGCGGCTCAAGTTGTGAGGCGCCGGCAATTAAAACAGGAAACTCTTTTTGGAGTTCATCTGCAAAACAAAAAAACATTAAACGGTGCCACCCGACCTGGGTGACACTCCAGACATTTACAAGGCCCTTTTTTTTTTTTTCCCCTTTTTTTTGTGTTTTTCTTTTTTTGGTTTTTTTTTTGGGCACTAAAATCACAATTTTCCCCAGTGCCCCCTATAAAAGAGAAGGGGGACACTAAAAGCACCGGCAATTAAAACAAATTAAACTTAAAAACGTAAAATCAAATTAAAATTTGGTTGCCGGGCGTGATGATGCACTCCAGTCCCTCCGGTGTCCACCTCTCGCGGAAGGCCGCGAGCGTACCGGTGGACACCGCGTGCTCCATCTCCAAGGACACCCTGGACCGGATGTAAGAGCGGAAGAGAGGCAGGCAGTCAGGTTGAACGACCCCCTCGACCGCCCGCTGCCTGGACCGGCTGATGGCACCCTTGGCCGTGCCCAGGAGCAGTCCTACGAGGAGGCCCTCGGACCTACCCGCTCCCCTCCGCACAGGGTGCCCAAAGATCAGGAGAGTGGGACTGAAGTGCAGCCAGAATTTCAGGAGCAGCCCCTTCAAATAATGGAACAGGGGCTGCAACCTTGTGCACTCCATAAAAACATGGAACACGGACTCCTCCAGACCGCAGAAATTGCAGGCGGCCTGGGAGTCCGTGAACCGGCTTAAAAATTTATTGCACGGCACTGCTCCGTGCACCACCCTCCAGGCCAAGTCCCCAATGAATAGTGGGAGGACCCCTGCGTAGAGTGCCCTCCATCGGGGACCCCCGCCTCCTCCGGACGGCAAGATGGTACGCCATGGCGTGTCCGGACGGCCGGCGAGGATGGCAAAGTTGAGGGTGTGCAGGAGCAGCCCGTACAGGAAACCCCTCCGCGCGGAACTGAAAGGCACGGAGGGGATTTCCCCGAGGCGGCTCAAGTTGTGAGGCGCCGGCAATTAAAACAGGAACTCTTTTGAGTTAAACTGCAAAAACATAAAACATGTATCCGTGCCACCCGACCTGGATGACACACACAAGACATTTACAAGGCCCCTTTTTTATTTATTTTTTTTGTGGTTTTTTTTTTTTGGGGCACTAAAATCAAATTTTTCCTTTTTCCAGTGCCCCCTATAAAAGGAGAGGGGGACACTAAAAGCACCGGCAATTAAAACAAATTAAACTTTAAAACGTAAAATCAAATTAAAATTTGGTTGCCGGGCGTGATGATGCACTCCAGTCCCTCCGGTGCCCACCTCTCGCGGAAGGCCGCGAGCGTACCGGTGGACACCGCGTGCTCCATCTCCAAGGACACCCTGGACCGGATGTAAGAGCGGAAGAGAGGCAGGCAGTCAGGTTGAACGACCCCCTCGACCGCCCGCTGCCTGGACCGGCTGATGGCACCCTTGGCCGTGCCCAGGAGCAGTCCTACGAGGAGGCCCTCGGACCTACCCGCTCCCCTCCGCTCAGGGTGCCCAAAGATCAGGAGTGTGGGACTGAAGTGCAGCCAGAATTTCAGGAGCAGCCCCTTCAAATAATGGAACAGGGGCTGCAACCTCGTACACTCAATAAAAACATGGAACACGGACTCCTCCAGACCGCAGAAATTGCAGGCGGCCCGGGAGTCCGTGAACCGGCTTAAAAATTTATTGCACGGCACTGCTCCGTGCACCACCCTCCAGGCCAAGTCCCCAATGAATAGTGGGAGGACCCCTGCGTAGAGTGCCCTCCATCGGGGACCCCCGCCTCCTCCGGACGGCAAGATGGTACGCCATGGCGTGTCCGGACGGCCGGCGAGGATGGCAAAGTTGAGGGTGTGCAGGAGCAGCCCGTACAGGAAACCCCTCCGCGCGGAACTGAAAGGCACGGAGGGGATTTCCCCGAGGCGGCTCAAGTTGTGAGGCGCCGGCAATTAAAACAGGAAGCACCAATTAGTTTTCTTCACCTGAAATAATGATTGATGGGAGGCAACCAGAAAGGTGTTTTTTTACTTTTTTTAATTACTAATAAAAATATCGGATATCTTCTGGTACTTTCTTTATGTCTTGTAAATGTGAAGAATTTTCATTAAGTGACCTTATGAAAGCTATTATTAAAACAGTGCACTAAATAATTTATGATAAGTGACCTTAACCTTACATTCTGACAGAAAATCTCTACATTTAAATGGCAGTGCAGCAGAAGAAAAAAAGAAAATCTTCTGACTTATGTTCCTGTGTTAATGAAAGTGGTGCCGATTTAATTAAAAATTTTAAATTATTGTTACACTGAAAGGTCACGGATAGAAATGTCATTTGAGAACTACATTAGCTCCTACTTTGCAGCATTATTTGCATTCTAAAATATATACTACGCACTTGACATTTAAAGAGAAATTGAAATTGTTTTAAGTGAGATACATGAACTTGAACCCATTAAGGGTTAGATGCTATTTTTAGTCAGAGAGTTAGGTGTTGGAGTAAATCGTGACATTGCCAATAAATTATTAAAACTTATATATACAATATAATGGGATTGTTTGTAGACACAAATGTAACCAATATCTCAAAATGGAAAACAGGTATCATTTTCAAGACATGCTATTAAACCAATTACAATGTCATGGCTGCAAAGGGATGTTACACTTTGCTAGTGGAAAATGATTCAGTGACATCAGGCGCTGTGAACTAATATCTTTTTTGTAATCGTTAATCAATCATTCGAGCTGAAGAACATTGACTGCTCAGCATCACGTTATCTATTTGTTGATGAGATGATGCAGCCTGCAAGTGTTTGAACAAGGGTTTTAAATAGGACAATGCTGTTACAGCATATTTTTAAAAAAACAATTCGCACAAAGCCATTCGTGACAGATCATGCTGGTCTCAAGTTGTATGGGGGCTCTTTCCACTATCTACCACTATTTGTCAGGCAGGCAGCATTTGGCCTACTGCATGAAACTGTTGACACATAGTTGCTGCTAACTGGTTTGGTGCTGCAGGTGTTTAATTGCCTGAGACAATTGCTTGTCTGTAAAATAAGGCACTTAATGATAGCTTCTTCCTTGCTCCAGATGGAGAGTGTGAATGTGTACTTGGCCCAACGATAGCTAATTTGCTCTTAGCATTTCCATTAGAAGCACAAACTGTTTCACTGATTAATATCCCAGAATAGCAGGATGTGAAGTGATTTTTCCATTATATAGCAGGTGGATCTGAGAGGTAATGGTGTTTACGTATTCAATGCTATTTTAGATGCAGTGGAGAGGGATCTCCTAAAGCACCATTCAGGGACCTGGCAAGTGAGCTTTCAAATCTTATAAACAATTAAGATTATCTGGAGTTTATGTCGACAATGGCAACTAGCATCAATGTGCTGGACAAAGGACAAGTGTGAGTCTGGAAGATTCACTTGACTGATGGGAAAGATTTGAGAGGAAACATCCATTTTATGTTTGAAATGTCAGTCTTTGGTTTCACATATTGCTGCGACTTGTTCAAATGTTGCAGATGAACAGATTGTTGCTGTTTTTGGTTCCAAATTAAATAAAATGTTTCATAATTTAATTTGTCTTAAAATATGTACTTTTTTTTACTGGTATACTTCCTTTTTATGGAGTATGTATAATATTCAAGGGGTGAAATTGATCTTTTGTTGCATCCTGTTATCGCCTCCAGCAGTTTTTGCCCGGGGGAGGGCGGATGGTTACCACACCTTGGGAAATTGCCCCGAAGTTGTTTAAAGGGGACGCCTGTAGCATCTTTATTTGTTGGCTGACTCCATCTTGTGTGCTGGGCTGCTGGCCCGGTCTCACACTGCCCTGGTGGCCCAGTGGTGGCTACCAAAGGGCCGCGCAGAGTCAGCAGTTGCCCTCCGCTTAAATCCAAGGGGAGGGGTGTTGTAACGTGTTAGCGCTGCGCGGAGAATTCCGTCTGGCGCTAGCCTCCGCATCCCACTACCACCCCAGGACCGCCCCTCAAAGGAAGCGGAGCGCGGGAGACAGCACTCCGCATCCTTTGAGGGGTGGTCGGCCCAATTCCGCGTGGGGTGGGGACGGAATTTCGGACTAGCCGATAAAGGTCCCAGCCTCGGAAGTTTACCACCGCCAATAGGAGCAAGGGGCAATTTTGCCCCTCACTATTTAAAAAATATATAATCACTGTTGTAATGTAAGGAAACACATTACAAAAAGCAATGAGCTATCTGACCAGATTACCTGTTTTGAGGTACAGGTGTGACGTCCAAAATCTGGAAACCTTGGAACCGAGGCCATTCTGGATTACGAATATTTCTGGATTTTGGAACGTCTTTGCCTGGGGCAAGGTAGATGGGGTCGGGGGGGGCTATGGCAGGCAGGGTTTGGCGGCCGAGGTAAAGGAGGGGTGGCGAGGTCGGGCCGCTGAGGGCCAGGGCGAGGTCAGGCCGCCGAGGTAAAGTGGGGGGGAGGCGAAGTTGGACTGCCGAAGACCGGGCCGCCAAGGTAAGGGGGCAAGGTCAGACTGCCGATGTAAAGGGAGGGAGGCAAAGTCAGGCCACCGAGGACAGGGTGAATAAGAGGGTGAAATCGGGCCGCCGAGGGAAGGGGGCGAGGTCGGGCCTCCGGGGTAAGGGGGCGAGGTCGGGCCTCCGGGGTAAGGGGGCGAGGTCGGGCCGCCGGGGTAAGGGGGCGAGGTCGGGATGCCGAGGTAAGGGGGCGAGGTCGGGCCGCCGGGGTAAGGGGGTGAGGTCGGGCCTCTGGGGCGAGATCAAGTTGCCAAGGCAGGGGAGTCCGGATTTCGGAATATTTTCCGATTTCTGGATGACCCCGCCACGGATCAGCTCGGTGTCCGGATTCCGGAACATTCCGAATTTCAGAACTCCAGCTTTCGGATGATCAACCTGTAAAAATGTTGGCCAAGGTACCAGGAGAACTCTCCTGCTCTACTTCATATAGTGCCATGGGACCTTTTACATCAACTGAGAGCGAAGAGAGGGTCTCAATTTAACTTATCAACCAAATGATACCACCTCCGATAGTGCAGTATTCCCTCAGAACGGCACAGAAGTGTTCGCCTAGATTACGTGCTTAAGACTCTGGAGTAGGGCTTGAACCATAACCTTCCAACTTCGATGTGAGTGCTACCGCTAAGCCTAGGCTGACCTGCACCAATCCTGCCAGCTTTTCTTTCCCCTGCCTCTGAAAGGTTTTGTTCTTTTATTTCCCTTTATCTAGTGTTGCATCCAAGAACTTACAAAACAAATCCACTGTTGCCAAGCTAATTTGAATGGGGAATCAGCTCAGCTTAACAGCAAATGCAGCATGCTATGCACAGAGTTAAGTGATCCCATAGCAGAACAGATCAGGTTAGAGCTCTGTAGCCCTGCCACCATTGTGAATTGTGGTGGACAATTAAATAACTAACAAGAGAAGCAGGAGGTTCCATGAAGTCCAGCACGTGAGTGTTACACTTAGTGTGCAGCACAGAAACAGGTTATTTGGCCTATCCTTCTATTACTTTCTCCATTATGTGTTTATCTAGCTTCTCCTTAAATGCATCTTTGCTATTTGCCTCAACTACCCTTGTGGCAGTGGGTTCCACTTCTTACCACTGCAATCCACGACCTTCACAAGGGTTATGGAACCAAGGCTGGTAGATGGAGTTGAGATACAGATCAGCCATCTAATTGAATGGAGGAACAGATTCAAGGGCCGACTGGCCTCCTTCTGTTCCAATGCAGGTCCTGCTGAATTTAACAGCAGGATCTCATTTTCATTTTCTCCCTTACCTGCTTGGCAGCCGGCCAGTTTGACAGAGAGCCAACGGTAGAAGGTCGCAGCCGGGGATCCCCCAGCAGGAAACATTGCGGGTGGGTGAGGAGGGAGGTTGGACCAGCAATCAGGAGGGAGGGGCAACCAGGAAATATCATGGGCTTGAGGTGAGGAGTCAGACCGGCAATCGGGAGGGAGGGAGGCGGTTCACTAGGAAACATCGTGGGTTGATGGTTGAGGGACTGGAGGGTCGGCCGATCGCGGAGGGAGATTAGCTTGAGGAGATGGGGGAGCACTCCTGCATCTCCTGGCCCACAGATAGTGCTATAAAAAGCACTTACCTGCTAGATCCTGTTGCTCTCGCCTCCCATTAGGTTACTCGGACATCCCCAAACCTGCAGAAGCAGTTCCGTTTACCACAGGCTGGGGTCGGGTTTCGCAAATTTGCCTATTTGACCCCCTCCTGCCCGTCATGGTCGGGGTGCGGGTGACATTAAAATTCCCCCCCCCTCCCCCCATTGTCCTCATAATTGTTTTAAAACACTAAAGACAGGTGATGACAGATGGACATTTATTAACGTGGGTACTCAAGTCCTTCATCTGTCGCAAGGTTTGAAACTTATTTGACTCATTGAATCTGAACAATTGTACTTATTATTTATACTTCGAGCTTGACAAGAATAACAATTCATGCTTCCTTGTGTCTGCGATCTTAACTCTCGGGTCACTTTCCTGGCACTGTTAGTATTGACATAATGTACGGCAGTAGGGCTGTTCACAAATACCATGTTTTCAAATAGGAACCAGAATGGAATAGATGTGTCTATTGAGACCACTGTTTAAACAGAAAGAACTTCATGGATGCACTGCATTTGTTTGGCTTATAGACTTGTTTTAAGTTCTGGAAATAATTTTAGATTTGGGCTAAAGATGATTTGGAGTGATTATTAAAGCTTGCATGATTATATTGATTCTGCCATTTGGAGCAATAGCAGCTGGAGGGTGAATGAATGAATACAGTATTAATAAAGTCTTGCATTATCACTTTTCATTTACTCTGTATTGATTACCTGTCAAGGACAAGCTCTGTATTCTGAACTGAAATTGATGTTGGGTAACCATCTGATTTATAGGTTTTCGAAGAGGAATGTAACTATCTTGAAAAGTGATTAGATAGCAAGCCCTAAGTTTCTTCACACCTGTAAGCTGATGAATTTATTACATTCATTGTGAACAGCAAATATTTATAGCAGCAATGAGACTCCCTATGGTTACACACTGGAGGAGGATATGCAAATACCATGCAATTGAAATTATCTTTTTTCCCTCTGTGGTTAGATCTTACCACTGAATCATTCCTTTGACAACTGATAGAAATAGAAAATCATATATCCAATTCCTGTCTCATTTTATTTTTCTGAGACGATACATTTTACTGCAGTTAGATTTGAGCTGAAGCAGCATTTTAACGCAATATATTTCTTTGTATTTTCTTGGGAAAACCTTAATCTTTTGGAGCGAAAGAGGATTCGATACAATGAAAGTTAAATAAAGTTCACTAAGAAGTTTTTTCCCCCTGTGTTTCTAGTTTGATACAAATTAGAGCAAAAATATTTTTTAAATCTTTAGGGGGAGAAATTGGCCTCCTTTCCGCCTCCCATTAGTATCTCCGGGAGAGGACAATAATGGGCCGCTACTGGCTCTGCGACCAGGCGCAATGAGAGTACCGATGCCAGCAAACTTTCCGTGGAGGTTTGCGGCAGCGGTAATCCCGAGCGCCACGATCTCCAGCTCCCCGGAGATCGTGAGGTCATCCGGCTGCGCAGAGCCCCGGTAGCACTCTGGATCTGAACTTTGGTTGCGTTCCCTGCTGCATTGCCAGGCATCAACACTGGCAGCTGCAGGATGCACTGTAAGGGAGGCTGGCCGCTTGGGGAGCGGTATTTAAAAGTGATGCCGTTCGGGTAAGTAAAAAATGAGTTTACTTGGGTGATTTTTTTTCCATTTTGTTCTGCCGTGATTGATCAGCCCTGCACTATGTTGGAGTGCTTCGGGCTGATCGTGGCAGATCGCGGCTGCCATTGGCGACGAGGGAAATCCTTGGAATGTAGAGCCTGCAGCAATGGCCCTTCCATTTAAGGGAAGGAACCTATGATCCCGGCAATGATGCATTCAACATTGTGCAGTGCTGCACCACTACTGCCCCCCTTGCCGGCTTTAGTGCTCCAAGGGAAGTGGTAGCGCTTGATTTAGCGCTCCACTGCCTTCCCGTAGCGCTAAACCGTATGTTTGTGTCGGCTTCACTTGCGTAGTGCCCGGCGATACTTTTGCGCTCCGGCAAAAGTTATCTCCACAAATGGGGCACTATGCAATATCTAGCCTTTAATGTTCAGTTGATATTTTTGGGTCGAAATTGCCCCTTGTTGCGCCGCCCATTAGCGCCACCGAAGGGCGATAAAGGGGCGTGAAACACTTTTCACCTGGGGGGGTGGGGGCTGAGAGTGCTGCTGGCTCCCGGGACATTGCCGGGAGTTCGTGGAGGTGCTGTCGTGGCAGCGACACGCCCCATGGGAAGTGCCCCGGGCCACCGTGCAACCGGCGATGCCCCTTAGCATTGCGAGCCGATCCCTTTCTGCCCCGTGGCAAATATTGCTTTGCGCTCTGCAAGGCTGGCATGACTGGGTCGCGACGCGGTCTGACATCTGATTGTGGGGCAGAAGTTAAAGGGTGGTCGCCAGCGCCCTGCGCCACCATCTTAGAGGTTTTGCCGACTCTCTGGTCGGCTCCATTACTTGCACCCTAGAGTGGTCCGGGCCTCCATCATGCAGCCCGGCACTCCATTTTGGGTGCAGGGCTGCAGCCTTGGTACCACGCTGCCCTGGTGTCCTAGTGGAGGCCATCAGAGGCCTTGCAGAGTGCACCACGGCCCTCCCCGCTAAACAAAAGGAAGGGGCCTTGAAACGTGTTTGTGCTACGTAAATGCACTGTGTAGAGCTGCCGATTGCGCCCCATTGATGCAGCTGGATCCGCCCCTATAGGAAGTGAAGCATGCAAGATTGCGCTCCACTTCCTTTGAGGGACGGTACGGCCAATTCAACGGCCGGAGAGAGACTTCCGCACCGGGCGCAGGAAGTACCGCCCAGAGCAGGTTACCGCCCCCAATCAAGGTGCAACGCAATTTCATTCACTTTATGTTATTGCTGCTGAAAGATTATAGCTGGGATATTGGAGCTGTTAAGGCCAGTTTGTAAAAAAAAAAATGGCGGTCTCTTCATTTCCGCCCACTTGTGGCATGGAACGCGGTGGCCGGCATTTTGGGCAGGTCGGCAGCCCTGCCATTGCCTGCGCTCACTTCACATATTTAAATGATCCAGATCATGACATCAATCGGCGTGCAGTGCCTGAATTGATGCACGATCCGTGATTTTTGACATTGTCGCTCTTACTAACGCCCTCTCCAATCCATGCACTGAAAAACATGCATACAATGGAGCTGAAGCCTTCTGAAAGGGACACACACAACTTTCAGGCAAGTTGAGATTTTTGCTTTTGGACTGGTTTATTTAAATGTTGGAGTAGTGACTTTGTGCAATACATTTAAAAAGTTGTTACATTGTACAGGAAGTGCTGCTGGATGTTTGCAAGGTTTTGGCTCTTAAAAGAAGGCCTCTGAGAACACCACTTGCTTGCAGTCCTGGGGGCTCTAGTTGTTGCTCCCCTTGGGCTGAAGCATCACATGGAGATGGAGCAGAGGCAGCAAAGGGGACAAGCTGCTCTCCGAGGGAGGAGGAAGCAGAAGGAAGGAGGCAACCCAGACAGCACTTTCTGGCCGGGATATCCAGGATGGAATCATCCACCTGTGGTACCAGTGAACACAACCCCAATTCTCCTCTCAACATTTATCCCACACCTTACCTTCTCTCTGTTACTGACCATCACAGCATCCTCTTGACCACAATGCTGAAATAAATACCACCATAAAGCAAACTTTCCAATCAAACTTTATCCATATATGCATCCAAAATTACATCAAAAGATCAATTAATCACTTTTGTGCATTGCCTTAATGACTGTCGTGCATGTAGCTTTGCGTATCCGAATGCTCTTATACATTGCTACTCTATTGGCTGCAGCATAGCTGGTGGAAGGCTGCTGGCTTTCAATGGGGTAGACTGCAGATGGCCTTGCAGGACAATCTCAAGGAGCTGGTGGCTGGGTGTGTGAAATCAAGTGACAGTGTTTCTTCTTCTTCTTCACTCTCTTCTCTCTCTTCTTGGTCAACCACTGGCTGGGCAGGCTGGATTTCTTGGGTGTCTGAAATGAGTAGGTAGGGTTGTGGTGAGGAGAGGGTGGGAAAACAAGAGGTGCATGCTTGCACCATGTGCAGCTTGTAACTCAGAAGAGACTGTGGGGTGAGAGGGAAGTGCGATGTAAGAAGGAGGATAACGTATGAGGTTCCAGCATCTTGTTTTTTTTCAGCCCCGCCACTGGCCAAGGACTCAGCCGTGCCCCTGCCAAGAATGGCCAGCACCGTCTCCTCCAAAGTGAAGCTCGGAATATGAGGTGTGCCTCATGTTTGGTTGAGGTAGTTGGTCGATGAGTGATTGGGGCGACAGGGTCGTGCATTGAGCAGTGTGTGAGGCAAGTTGTGCAATTGGTAGGAGGTGGCTTTTGAAGATTCATTCACTGACCTTGACTACTCATCGGCGGTCATGAAACATCTTTGGGCACTAGAACCAAGTCCTGAGGGGAGACACCACTGGAAGTGACCGCCTCAGAGATCTGGTCTCACATCTTTCTTTCTGGAAGGCCTCCTGGCCCCTTGTTGGCAGAGGATCTCTCTCCCAGTGTTGATCCCCTGCACAAAGGTCTCAAGTACCGCGACCCAGACCCTGGGTACTTTTCCCTGGCATATTGAGCCATTTGTGTTAGTGCTGAAGTACTTTTTAGCTTTTTTGATCAGAAGGCAGCTCACCTGCCTAATGATGAAGCAATTTTAATCATTTTTATCTGCAGGGCAGCTCAGCTTTAAAACCTGCAGACTGCCTTTAAGAGGAGCAGGCTAGCTTTAAGTAAAGCTAGCCTCACTCCAACATTGCAAATGTTGGCCCCCTGCTGAATGTAGTCGATGTGTTACATCGTAGTTAGCAGGCAGCACAAAGTTGATGTGCTGCCACTGCTTTTTGAATGGGAGCGGGCATACCTTGCATCGAGATGTCTGGGCCTGTGTTCCGGCAGTATCGCATTTCCAGGCCCTCAAGTTTAGACATAAATGTACCAGTGAAGAAAGCTATGGATCAAACAATATTTTAGATGCAAATTATTTGTCATACATAGTTTCAAAAGGGAATTGGATAAATAGTTGAAGGGGAAAAAATTGCAAAGCTATGGGGAAATAGCAGGGCACAGGATTAATTGGATAACTCTTTCAAAGAGCCAGCACAGGCCCAATGGGCTGAATAGCCTCCTCATGTGCTACATCATTCTATAATTCTATAACTTGGCATTTACAATAACATCAACTGAATTGAAGCAATTCATTTTGACTTTCGGGTTTTTCATTTCCAAGCTGCACAGTGGGCATGATGCACACCACATGACATGACCTCAGTTGTATTTAAAGTGCAGTACACATATGGAAATTGAAGGTGTTCAAGATGGATAGTGGACATACAGCAAAGATGCACCAAGATTCAATGACTCATCGCTGGAATTACTGCTGGGTGCAGTCAGGATTAGGAGTGAGCTGAGGAGATGAACTGCAGGAACGTAGTGCAAAGGTCTTGGTTGCAATGTAGGAAGCAGTTTAATGACCTAACCAGGACAGGAAAAGTGAGTAAATTTGCTGATTCAAATACATTCTGTGGCTTAAGCTCCCCCATCCCCTTTCACTCTGTCAAGTGGAGCATAGTCTATTACATCATTCATCACTCCTCATACACACACAACTTTCAGCAGCACCCAGCCTTCACTTTCTATGCACCTCATCACCTCCCTATTTATCCATCCACCATTGACACTTACCCCAATCTTAAGCAATGTGAAGCATCTGTCTCATAGTCACCCTCACCAAAAGCACTGCATCCATCGGGTGAATACCTCACCTTCACTCACTCACAGGTCTGTTTTTTTGTCCCTTGTAGGAGAAGATAGCCCAAAATGCAAGTGAGAGGGAGTGCACTGGAGATGGGCTGCCACAAATAGTCCAGCTAATATACAGAGAAGGATGCCCTGGAGAGAAGTGTACCATCCCTCTCAGTCGCAGATGGCAAGATAGGGAGATCACGGGTAGCTGGTGACAGAATTACAAATATTTCTGACACATATATGCTGACCTTTATTTCATCAATGACTGAACGATGAGAAGACTGAGTATGGTAATTGTCAAGATTGTGACATTGCCACAACTAAATCATAATCCTTTCTTTTGTCTTCCAGGGCCTTCATACAAACAGCAAGTGTCACAAGATATCCATGAGGACGATTCCTCATTCTGAGGGTGCAGCGTTGCAGGATGTACAGCCGTGCACCAGTACAGATACTCGCACTTCAGTGGGTCTGCTTAGACAGTTTGTTGGATTTTCACCGAGTGATTCACAACTCACAAGTGAACACGAGCAGACACTGGTGACAGGGACAACTGTAGAGTCTGCATTGGCAGGCACAATCCTCTCCAAGCTCTGCTTAGCTGCTCACAGATGTTGAACCCCGGGGCTATCATTGAGAAGGATAATGTTAGAGGCAAATCAGCAACTTAGCCAGGTGCTGATAGACATGCCACGCACACACTCCACAATAGCAGAGAGGGAGGAAGAGTCCAACTCGATTGCTAATGAATTGGTGTGGCAGGGAATTGGTAGAATGTCTGCCATGGGAAGAGTGGCTGCCTCCATGGAGCTTCAAGCATGGCTCTCAAATGAGTCCATGCAGGCCATGACCACAGCTGTGTAGACATTGGATGCCAACTTGTTTACTGCCTTCAAAAGGCCACCTTATCCGTTGCCTTACAATACATTACTGATCTCCACCAAGCTGGTCTGCAGCAGAGTGGTAGGAATGATGTGGCGATGTCACATGAGAGGTATGATGGCGAAAAGGGACCTGGAAGTGGGAACTACATTCAAAGTGTTCCTACTTCTCACCCATTGCCCCCTCAGCCAATACCCGACAGGGCTTCATCTCCCAATGGCTGACTCTGCCCTTGTTTTCATGGAGCAGCATTTAGCGGGGGCCCTCAAGGGCTGTAAAACCCAGAGGTCGTAGGGCAGAAGCATCTCAGCAGTCAGGGCAGGGATGTGAGCAGCCTGCCTCTACCTCTGCAGGATGCATCACGTAACAGCGGTAGGAAGCATAAGTTGAAGAAATTATAATTCACAAAGAATATGCACATGGGTGTTTGACAAGTTTTCTTTTTTTATTAGGCCACATAAAATGTATTGATTAACATCACTTCCACATCTTGCCCATTTTTGCAGCCCGAGTGTCAACTTGTCCTTTCACTTTTCTCATGATTAATGTCATTACATGACTGGACCCATAGGGCGGATTTGCAATAGTTGGATGAGTGGGGGGTGGTCCTGACAGTGGGAATGGACCGCAGAATTTCATTTCTTATGTTTCACACTGTGAACCATTGCGATATTGGGGCATCCCTGGTACCCCAGGCAGCAATGTAATTGGCTGGTCTGGCGATGGATGCCCATCTTTATCCTCCTGCATTTCCTCCTCCTCCTCTATGTTTTCCTCTTCCGAAGATGAACCCCTTTGTCCTTCTCCACCTGGAATTCTCTCTGCTGTGCAATGTTGTGCAAAATACTGCACACCACTAGCATTCTGGAGACTCTGACGAGTATTGAAGGGCACATCTAGACCTATCTAGGCATCTGAAGTGCACATTCAAAATTCTTAAACCTTGCTCAGTGACACACTTGGTGGTTATGTGGCTCTTGTTGTAGCACTTCTGTGCCTCATTGGTGGGGTTCCTCACAGGTGCCATGAGCCAAGTTTGAAGGGGTATTCCTTGTTTGTTACGAGCTGTAAGGGGGGTGGTGTCAATGGGGTCAGCTTGCCTTCCCTGACCCAGAGCTGTTGCGAGTCGCTCCCATTCCCTGGTTCTCGAGTCTGGATTTATTAATCAGGGTGTGATAAAGTACAGCAGACAACTGTTTTGTACAAAGAAATGGATGGTTTTTATTCAGAAGAATAAATACACCTTTTATTAAAACTGAGAAAACTTATCACTTTAGATGAGAGAAAACATCACTTTAAATGAGAGAAAACATCATTTTAAATGCGAGAAAACCCATCACTCTAATGGGGAATCCTTTACTCAAACACAAGAGAATACACAGCAGTACAACACCTTCCACCTTCCAATTCCCCTATCTAACTAGGTTAGGCTCTGGGGCTTCAGGGACTATGCTCACCAATCCTTCCTGGACAGTCGGTAATGGGTCACGGATTCGGGGTGTATTAGATTTTGTCGATTCTGCTAGCCGTACCCTGAACGTAGGAGAGGACTTCTTGCTGCGTGTTCCTCAGTTGGGTGCTGTCCGCTGATGCGGTAGGGCATGTATTGGATTTATGGAATAAGTACACACTTTCTTCCTTCAGCAGTAGGTTTTAAAGTTCTTTTAGATAATGTTTTACCAGTTGGTAGCTCAGGGATAGCTTGTAGAGTGGAAACAACTTGCGAATCTTCGGGTTTTCGTCGAGTTGACGTCGGTTTGGAAATCGTTGGTCTCGGTGGCTCAATATTACCAATTTGGTTGCTGGTAATATCTTGGTGGTTGCTTTGTGAGCCTCTTGCTGCTGCGGCGTGCTTGGTGTCCTGGTTGTTTGCGATGCTGACTTGGTTGATGTTCTGAAGAACCAGGTTAACGAAGCTGGTGTGCTGGTCTTGAAGTCTGCCAGGTCTGAAGCATACGAAGCTGGTGTGGAAGCCAAGTGCAACCCTGGCTGTAAAAACAGGACATAAATATACTTTGAGAGACTTGCTTATCTGTCCCCAAATCAACCTTGGTTCTTTGTTTAGATTTTGCAGCCCAGCTAACTGAAACTTGATTAAGTTTTAATCTGGCATTGATAGACTTTTCTGAGTTGATGAGCTCTTGTCCATTGTGATAGCACTGTTTTTTTGCTTCCGGAAGTCTGGCCTGAGCCAGATATTTCCATGCCTGTTGAAAAGGTGTTGGAATATGTATGTGACATTTGGGTCCTCTGGGTGGGGTGATAATGTTTCTTCCGTGATCGATTGTTTAAATGCTAATGTTTTTTAGGGGCAGGTTTCGGGAGTAAACAGTTCCCAGACAATTTGATCAGCTCCAATGTACAAACTGGCCTTTTTAGAGATTGACCCCACCCCTTTTCTTGCAGATCCAACATTCACCTTTTAATAATCCCAAATTTGGTTAAAACTCATAGATTTCTTCCATATGCATTTTAGGATCCCAAACTTTCTGGTAGATAGTTCCAAATTAAATTTCCTTTCCAATGAGTCCAAATACTGGGGGGTTCTCTACAGAATGAATTTTGCAACTCTACAGAGCCAACCCTGAAGTTTATTTCTTGGAAAGAAAAGATCTTGTGTGTTGGACTGCCTCAGAATGAATGCATCATGACAGCACCCAGGGAATCTAGGGCATACTTGTTTGAACCTCTTTGTGTTGTTGCACACCAGCTGTGCACTGATGGACAAATATCCCTTGCAGTTTGTAAAAAAAAAATGCATGGTTGCTGTGGTAGTGCTTGGATTGTCATGTGTGTGCACTCCTCCGCCACAAAACATTCACCGCACCTTCGCCACGGTATCCCACCGCGAGATCGTGGTGGAGGTGCAATAAATGTTAGTGACGGAGGAGCGGCGAGAGATCGTGGCAGAGGTGTGGCAGATGATGGTATGGGGCCCAGAAGAGCCCAGGGCCCAGGGGCAGCATGGGCCAGCCCACACTGCGATATGTGTGCGCACTAGGTCTGTGCAGCAGAGCAGGTCTCCAGTCACCCTGGTTAACCCTTGCCATGGATAAAGGTCTAGCTCTGTCAAGTCCGTGTGGTGGATGATGCGCAACCGTCACCACACGTTAAAAAAATCCACCCAAGAGCAACTTCCACCCCTTCAATTGGAGTTCAGGACTAGAAAATGGGGTCCTTCATTGAAACATCTGTGAACTCATGTGGAAGCGTCATCCTCATTCGAGGGACCACTGATGATGATGATGATGATGTGTGCAGTCGCTAGCACCCGATACCTGTGGGAATCCAGCCAGAGAGTCAAATCCAAGTGCCCGCTCATTCTGGCTATTATCATCACACGGGAAATTTACAGTGACCTGCTTTCTGCATTTATGTGCAGTCAACTGGGAGAACATAGAAACATAGAAAATAGGTGCAGGAGTAGGCCATTCGACCCTTTGAGCCTGCACCACCATTCAATAAAATCATGGCTGATCATTCACCTCAGTACCCCTTTCCTGCTTTCTCTCCATACCCTTTGATCCCTTTAGCCATAAGGGCCATATCTAACACCCTCTTGAATACATCTAACGAACTGGCATCAACAACTCTCTGCGGTAGAGAATTCCACAGGCTAACAACTCTCTGAGTGAAGAAGTTTCTCCTCATCTCGGTCCTAAATGGCTTACCCCTTATCCTTAGACTATGTCCCCCGGTTCTGGACTTCGCCAACATTGGGAATATTCTTCCTGCATCTAACCTGTCCAGTCCCATCAGAATTTTACATGTTTCTATGAAATCCCCTCTCATCCTTCTAAACTCCAGTGAATACAGGCCCAGTCGATCCAGTCTCTCCTCATATGTCAGTCCTGCCATCCCGGGAATCAGTCTAGTGAACCTTCGCTGCACTCTCTCAGTAGCAAGAATGTCCTTCCTCAGATTGGGGACCAAAACATAACACAATATTCCAGGTGAGGCCTCACTAAGGCCCTGTTCAACTGCAGTAAGACCTCCCTGCTCCTATACTCAAATCCCCTAGCTATGAAGGCCAACATACCATTTGCCTTCTTCACCGCCTGCTGTACATGCATACTAACTTTCAATGTCTGATGTACCATGACACCCAGGTCCCGTTGCACCTCCCCTGTTCCTAATCTGCCACCATTCAGATAATATTCTGCCTTCGTGTTTTTGCCACCAAAGTGGATAACCTCACATTTATCCACATATTATACTGCATCTGCCACTCGTTTGCCCACTCACCTAACCTGTCCAAGTCACCCTGCAGCCTTTTAGCGTCCTCCTCACAGCTCACACTGCCACCCAGCTTCGTGTCATTTGCAAACTTGGAGATATTACACTCAATACCCTCATCCAAATCATTAATGTATATTATAAATAGCTGGGTCCCAGCACTGAGCCCTGTGGCAGCCCACTAGTCACTGCCTGCCATTCTGAAAAGGACCCATTTATCCTGACTCTCTGCTTCCTGTCTGCCAACCAATTCTCTATCCACGTCAGTACATTACCCCCAATACCATGCGCTTTAATTTTGCACACCAATCTCTTGTGTGGGGCCTTGTCAAAAGCCTTTTGAAAGTCCAAATACATCACATCCACTGGTTCGCCCTTGTCCATTCAATAGTTACATCCTCAAAAAATTCTAGAGATTTGTCAAGCAGGATTTCCCTTTCATAAATCCATGCTGACTTGGACCGATCCCGTCACTGCTTTCCAAATGTGCTGCTATTTCATCCTTAATAATTGATTCCAGCATTTTCCAGATGTACTGATGTCAAGCTAACTGGTCTATAATTACCCGTTTTCTCTCTCCCTCCTTTGTTAAAAAGTGATGTTACATTAGCTACCCTCCAATCCATAGGAACTGATGCAGAGTCGATAGACTGTTGGAAAATGATCACCAATGTATCCACTATTTCTAGGGCTACTTCCTTAATACTGTGGGATGCAGACTATCAGACCCCGGGAATTTATCGGACTTCAATCCCATCAATTTCCCTAACACAATTTTCCGCCTAATATGGATTTCCTTCAGTTCCTCCTTCTCACTAGTCCCTCGGTCCCCTAGTATTTCCGGAAGGTTATTTGTGTCTTCCTTTGTGAAGACAGAACCAAAGTATTTGTTTAACTGGTCTGCCATTTCTTTGTTCCCCATTATAAATTCACCTGAATCTGACTGCAAGAGACCTACATTTGTTTTCACTAATCTTTTTCTCTTCACATATCTATAGAAGCTTTTGCAGTCAGTTTTTATGTTCCCAGCAAGCTTCCTCTCATACTCGATTTTCCCCCTCCTAATTAAACTCTTTGTCCTCCTCTCCTGTATTACAACATTCTCCCAGTCCTCAGGTTTACTGCTTTTTTTGGCCAATTTATATGCCTCTTCCTTGTATTTAACACGATCCTTAATTTCCCTTGTTAGCCACAGTTGAGCCACCTTCGCCATTTTATTTTTACTCCAGGCAGGGATGTACAATTGTTGAAGTTCATCCATGTGATCTTTAAATGTTTGCCATTGCCGATCCACCGTCAACCCTTTAAGTATCACTCACCAGTCTATTCTAGCCAATTCATGTCTCATACCATCGAAGTGACCTTTCCTTAAGTTCAGGACCCTAATCTCTGAATTAACTGTCTCACTCTCCATATTAATGAAGAATTCTACCATATTATGGTCACTCTTCCCCAAGGGGCTTTGCACAACAAGATTGTTAATTAGTCCTCTCTCATTACACATCACCCAGTCTAGGATGGCCAGCCCTCTAGTTGGTTCCTCGACATATTGGTTTGGAAAACCATCCCTAATACACTCCAGGAAATCTTCCTCCACCGCATTGCTACCAGTTTGGTTAGCCCAATCAATATGTAGATTAAAGTCGCCCATGATAACTGCTGTACCTTTATTGCACTGAACCTGGATATATCGCCAATAGCACCCTGGAAGGATCTGCAAGCAGAAAAAGTTGAGGGCGGTGGCCATTTTCACAGCCACCAGGTCCAGCAGGGAGCAGGTCTTCATCTAGGACGCTGCAGATGTCTGGCTCCACCTGTCGTGATGATCTCAGCCTGTGGAAGCACTACTCTTCTGCAAGGTCAAGGAAGCTGAGCCTCTGTTTGTGAAGTGGCTTGTGACTCCTCTAACCTTGGTCTCCCTCTTGTTCACCTCCATCCTGCAGATGTGCTGACCCCATCACAGCATTTTGTCGCTACCATGGATGGTGATCGTCTTCATCTTCTACTGTGCTGTTGGACACAGCCATTGCACCGTCCATCCTGATGCTGTCAGTTTGAAAGTCTCCATAGTTGAAAAAATCTGTATCCTCACAAGCACTCTGTGCCAAACGGTTGGCAGAGTGAACTCAGACACCAACTGCAATAAGTGAGCTTTTATTCAGATGGAACAATGACAAGTTTAAATACCTCCTGAGCTGGATTACGTTCTCGTTCTAAAAATCAAATATTTTAACCGCTCCCGACCTACCAGATCTGAAGGGTTAAAATTCCACCCATTGTGTTCATATCTCTTTTTTAAACAAGATCTGTATCCTCTGTTTTCCCCGTACGCCTTTGGTTAGCACAGCAGCGAGACAGCCTGCCCCCAACATTGCTGTTTCAAGTCAGTTACATGTAGCTGTGGGAGAGCAGACCAGTGTCAACTCTTGCTTTGATTTTCCTACCCTCTGATCTAGTCTTCACACATCAACGCCCCATAAACATACTGATTAGATTAGGATCTTAGCAATGTTGTAGATCAAACCTACATTTCCCAATGACAGCATGTTAGTTCTTCAGCATGCTACTCCATTATGTCACCCTGGTAACTGCTTTCAAATATTCCATTATAAAAATTACAAAGGGGAAGAAGTTATTACATTTAATAACGATTACATTTGATATTTTTGAAAGTTTTGTAAATTCTGGCTTGGTTACAGATTATGTCTGGAATCAAACGGCATGCTCTTGCCCTAATAATTGAATATTGGCTGATATTTCAAGTCAGTGCACGTCTCATAAATAGCATATTCTATCATCCCGTCAAAAGACTAGCCCACTTCTCATGGTTCATATGGTGCCCCCACATCTTCTGTCTTCAATTCTTTTTCGCCTATTGTACGTATCAGTAAAAACACTGCTGTTTCTGCAACTATTGTTCATTATCACATTTACCTTTAGACTTCAGACCTATTTCAATACTTGTTTCTGTTGCTTTCTAGTGAAAATATTTCAAATTTTTGGCAACTATTTGCCCTGTACTATCTCTTAAATTTTCCTTACTCACAGTGTTCCCTTACTTCTCCTATAGAAATTGACTCATATTTAGCCTATCGCTAAGAAAGGTGGGGGAAGAAATGGAAAGTGAAGTGGGAGATCGATCCAATTCATCAGTTTCCTGCTGGACAAGTTGGGTTAAAATTATCCCCAGTGAATATTCTCTATGTTAGTACATGAATATCTTAACTGATACATTTATGAGATTTTGGCAGATGAAAAATAAGTCATTTTGCTCCTTTAATAGCTCACATGCTGTGGCACCAAGCAGTGCATGTTTTTGTTGATGCAGCTGATTTCACCTGGGGCAACAGTGGGGAATACTATAATTGGCTACCATATCCATGAGCTAGGATGGGAAAAATTTCCCACAGTTCTTGCTCTGCTGGAAGTGCATATCAAAAGCAACATGCATGTTAGTAAATATATAGCTCCGATTTTAATTCTGGGCATGACCGAAGTGGCAGGAAGCCCTTCTTAATCACAATTTTAACTCCCTGGTATCATTTCAAACTGATTGATGGACTGACCTCCTTCTCATGTCAGGAATCGGGCAGCTCACCCACATGAGGCACGCAATTTCTGGCAGCCCTATTTTAAGTGGCGATGCAGCTTTGAAAGCCAGGTTACATTGCCTGCTTTCATTTTGGCCTGAACAACTGTGGAGAATATATTGACTGCATGGATGAGATTTAATCTTTGAAGTGGTGGTGGAACAAAGTACTGTTCCTTAGCGGCTGTAGGAGCATCCTATTAAGCAGGCTTAGACAGAGGTGACTAACGGGTTCAGTGCTGCCAGCATCATCGCCAGGACGAGGGTTCAAAATAGAAAGAAGTTTAATGACCTTACAAGAGTAGCAACAGTGCTTCACTTCTCCAACTCTCTCACAGCACCTGACAACACTCCAGTCGCTGTATTTATGTTCCCATTTAATAGAAAATTAAGGGTGCATGTACACTGTGGCTATTTGTCTAAGACTGGTAGCTGCAGATCAGGTTCTAGCCAATCAGAATAAGCTGTGCTTATTATTGCCTAGCTGCTGCCTGGCTAGAACTGCAACAGATTTGCCATGGAGAGAACTGGAAAGAGGGGCGGGCAAAGCTATTGCCGAACAGTCAAACATTGCAATGTTCAGAAAGCAGGGAAGGGAGAATCTCTGTTCTCAAAACATTTTAAATTGAGGTTAGGGGATTTACAAAGTGACCAGGATGCCCAACAGACTCTCGGAGCACTTTGAAAACCAGTTTTGACACCTCACTGGATTTGTGCTCCCTCCGGTATGTGGCTTCGCCGTCTCGAGAGACTCTCTCAACTTCACTCTGAAGTTAGCTTGGGCCCTGGCCCTAGATGTACTCTGCCAGTTAAGCCAGAACTCGCTTTGCATTGACATTAAGTTTGCAAGGTAAATGTATCCTCAAACTTCGGCAAATCTGGCAGAAAATTTTAGCAGTTTATTTAAAAATATATATAAATTTTAACCAATGAGTAACCTCCTGAAATTGCATTTCTTACACTGTATACAATATGAATTGGATGAGTAGGGGTGGTAATCCATGTAGCAGGTACACAGATTGTGTAGTAATATAGTTTTGCCATATCATTCAGCATAACACTGATCTTGATACGTTTCATTGCTTGATTCCATGAATATTTTTGAACAATACTTGAATCACAGTTCTATTGAAAGGGCAATATTTCCATGGGCACAATAAGCAGAGCAAGGGGATTCAATGGAAGTAACTAATGGAAGTGAGCTGCTATAGATTTATTTCCTCAAACTATAGAAAATGGCATTCATTATTGATGCACAGCAGAAAGTGGAGTTTTGTAAAGGCTTAATGAAAAATTAAATTTTAAATGAAATAACTGTTATATTTTGATGAATCTCAGTAAAGTTTAGGACATTTCTAACTAAACAGCTAGGCAACAACCGACAATAGGCTCATTTAAAAAGCACAAGCATGGTAAATTGAAAATAACTGATTTTGCACAATCTACATCCTGAAACATGCATTCGACCTATCTTTCATTTGAAATAATTCTCGTAAATTTGAATTTTCTTGTGTCCCCACCTAAAATAGTTCATTTATTATAGTCTCTGTTATTACAAGTGCATTTTAATATGCATTATAATAATGTATAATGTAAATCATATGCAAATATTCTTGATCTTTAATCATTTGATTTTTTTTCCTCTTTCCAGATTATTTTCTTCCTCCCCCTCTACCCAATAACACAGCCAAGTGGCCATTAGTAACACCTTGGTTACAAACATTTATCAGGTTTGGACAGAGATTCTAAATAAAAGTCCTGATTTAAAGATATTTATTTAAGTAGAAAATGTACTGTCAAAGAGATATTTGGAAAAAAAGGAAGCTAAGTTTAATATTTTCTTAAGGCGTTGATTATATAAAATAAACAATATCTCCGAGTTCACTCCTAGATTGCCCCTCTTCTCCAACACACCAAAATATCCCTCACACTCTATCACTTCTGTTGCATGCTCGCCGCTTCCTGGGCCCTTGGAGTTTCATATACTCTGTTGTCAGTCCTCATACTATTATACCAGGACTGAACTTTATGGGGGTGAAATTATTTTTCGCCAGTAGCACAAAATGGGTTGATAGCGATTTGGCAGGTGGTTCTACATCAAGCCTGATTTTCGACTCCATTGAAGTCAATGGAAAAAAAAAATATGGCACAGTGCAAAACGAGCGGCCATCTGTCAGACCATATTATGTTGCTCACATAGCCAAATTTCACCCCTGTGTTATCTATTAGGCCTGGACTTTGTTTCTGACTCACTGGCCCTATACGCAGCTCCAACCAATAGAGCCTAGAGCAGTGGAATGTTGTGATTACTCTTGCTCACTTTCTTTCACCACCAGCTCCTGAGGACATGCTAAAGAAACTCAAAATGCAGAATTACATTATCGTCCTGATCGAGATGAAGGTCAAGAAGATGAAAGAGGCCATTTGCCAGCTGAAGGTCAGCAAAGGGAGCTTGCTGGAAGAACTGAGGAACAAATATATTATTGTCTACAGTCTGTATGAAATTACTGTGATCTGATGTTGAATTGGAATAATTCATTATCTGAGATCAAAGTGTAACTGTGGAATAATTCAGTAATTAATTTTGGCAAACTGTATGTGCTAAGCATACAGAGTAGGAGGCATCTTAAAAAAAGAGAGAATAAGGCATAAAAGGGTTATTTCCTCAAGGAGTGCACCCACACATTTCTCACATGTGCATCATGGAATTGGGTAAGTAGCTACCAAATATTGGCCCCATATTGCTCTGAATTCACTGACATTAAAATTTAGAACTTTTTTGAAAGCCATTCTGACTGCATGTGCATTACAACTCTGAATGATATGCGAATGAGCTGACATTGGTTTCATTTCTAATTTCATTGATTTTCTGTGCTCTTCCCTCTGGTAGCATTGCTTGCCCTTATAAAATGGATGCTTCTCAGCTTCCATGCCGTTTGCATCTGAACTTGGATTCTTGAACTGCAACTGACTTTGTAGTGATTTGCAATTTGTTTCATTCTTTGACTGTTCATACTGCTGTTTCTGCATTATGGGTTTAGCGTGACTTTTTTTTCTGCTGTTGGCTGTTGAGTTTTTGCAACACAAGACTCCTTTTGCACAGATCTGTAGCCACAGCTCCATTGCTGCCAGTTGCTGTAAATCAGAACTCAAGCCACATTGCTAAGCATAGGCATTTGTCCAAATCTTCCAATGCTTTCAATTAATTTGGAGGAGGAAAAGAGTTTGGGTAAAGGGGAAAAAGGTGCTTTGTCCTCGGGTGTTGGCACTCACTCAGAAAGAGTTTGGGAATCAAGTTTTCAGACCCAGGCACATTTACTTGGTCATGGTTGAAGACACCCACCTTCGTTGCCTCTGCTTCACGACAGTTATGCTGACTCATGCCTTCTGACCTGCAGGTAGGATCTAACATGGGGACAACACTTCTATTGTTGTGAAAGCTACCACAGAATTGAGATTTTACCCAACCAAATCCTTTCAAACCACCACTGCTAATGTTTGCCATGTTAATCAGACTTCGGTCCACCGATGCATCAAGCAGGTGATAGATGTCTTGTTTGCTAAAAGAACACTTTAGCCCATTTCTCCATGGAGAGGAAACAACATTATAAGAGGGCGCAGTATTTTTATCAGGTTTCAGGCTTCCCTACATAAGAGCCTCATTGTTGACACACATATAGCTACCGAGGCCCCTAACTACAACTCCACGGCACATATAAATAGAAAAGCCTCCCATTCCATCAATGGACAGGAGGTGCTGGACCACAGGGACAGTGTTGTAGAGCCACCTAGTGGACTACTGATGTAATAAGAATAAAGCCATGTGCTCTGCACAGTCCTACTTGGGAGCCATGTTGAGAGTTGCGTGTATAAACTGTGTCTCAAGATGTCACAGATTGGCGATTAGGATGCGATTTTCAGATTCCCTCACTGAAATTTTTGTTGGAGGATAATCAAGCCAAATGATGGAGAAACTGTTGGAGGTTTTTCGTTTTGCAGGAAAGCTTAAAAATCCAAGGTAAATTTCAAGCACTTGTGGCTGAACTGGCGACATCATCAGACTTCAGATGGCCATGCCTGTGGGAATAATACAGCACTTGGGTGAGTTCCTTCATGACCGAGAGACTCTCAGAGTGGTGAGAAATATTTTTAACTGCAAATAGTATTGTTGAAGTCCCAGACAATGTAAACTGTAACTGGGCGGTTTTAGAACTGAAACGGGCTATTTTCTTGACTGAAGCAGGCACCGAAGTGTATGAAATCCTGAAAAAATGTGCTTGTTCCCATCAAGCTGAAAGACATGCCACTGAAGGAGAACAGCACTACAGTCCTGAGTCCTGGAAATTGCTGAAAGTTATTGTTTTGGAACACGCAATCAATTAAATGATGAGGCTAATGGTGAGTACATTGTAGCTTTAAAAAAACTATCCATTCACTGTCATTTTAGAAACTTTCAGGGCCGAGTTTTGCGTGACCTGTTTGTGGGTTGAAAAATGAATGAATCATAAGTAAATTCTTGACAACTCCTATGTACTGTTTCTGTCAGAGTGTAGTGTACAGCGAGCGATAACTCTGATTCTCCAGCTAGCTTCAACGCCACACTAAAAAATATGGCTCAAGGTCCGAGCTTCAGAATCCAAATCCTTTAATAAATGCAGTGTAAAACTTGGCAAAGAATATAGACAGATCTTGAATTCTTATAATACAACAGGAACAATGGAATAAAACAGCAATAAAGAAAAGTTACTTATTTCATATTGTACATCAAAGATAAAATACAATCATTCCAGAATGATTGGATAAGGAGAAATGATTTACATAACTGTACTTCTAGGAATGTTCACAAATACAGAAGTTCTGTTTCTGATTAACAAAAGTTAAAGGTAGTTCTAGCTAAAATGGATGCTGCTCCATGCTGAGTCTCTCTCTTCCCGGCTGTCTGTGTCCAATTGTAAAATGTCACCCAGTGGCGGGAAAAGGGTAAGACAGCATTTGATGGCCACAAGCTGTCAAAAAGCTCCAACTATTACACTCTCCATCCAAAATGAATAATAATTGAAATTTTTACTAGTTAGTTCATGGGATGGCTTCGAGGCAGACGCCGTCTGTATGAGTATGAGTTTTGATATTAGTATCGGGTAACTGCGTTGCTTGCCATCGCTCCAGACCATAACATCCACCTTGCGTGTGATGCATGTAAGTGGCCAGTCTTTCTGGGAAGTTCTTTCTGCTGGAGGAGAATGACATCTCCGATAGAGATGTCAGGCTTAATCTCGTTCCACTTCTGTCGAGATTGCAGGCTCTGCAGATACTCCTCCGCCATCGAACCCAGAATTGATCTGCGAGATACTGGGCCCTTCGCCATTGTCTTTCTGCATGAAATCAGCAGATGGTCCCTTAAGGGGCTGAGTTTTCAGGGTCAAGAGCATGGCAGGAGTGAGTGCCTGCGAGTTATTAGCATCTGAAGAAATGACCGAAATGGGTCGAGAGATGACAATGGCACATGCTTCCACCACAAAAGTCACAAGTACATCGTGAATGAGTTGGTGTTTCCCAAGCTGGAAAAACATCAAATCTAGGACATGTCGGAATGTTCCTATCAGTCTTCCCCCAAACTCCGCCGAAATGTGAGGCTTGTGGAGGGTTGAAGACCCATTCACAATTCTGGGTAGCCAAGTATTTCACAACTTGCTCTTGGTCCAGCTCACCTTTGGTGCCTACGAAGTTTGAGCCTCCGTCGCATCTGGGCCTAGCAACTGGCTCGCAGACTGCAATGAAGCTTCATATTGCAGAGATGAATACTGAAGTGTCCAGGGAGTTGATGACTTTGACATGGACAGCTCTTATACAGAGGAAGGTGAAAATTACAGCCCATATTTTGGAATGTGCGGCACCTCCTCTGGTTTTTCTTGTCATGATGGTCCAAGGTCCGAACACATCTATACCGACGTTGGTGAAGAGGGCGTGGGTTGGAGTCGGTCTTCCGGTAAGTATGCCATGACTTGGGTGAGGAACTTGCCTCTCAGCCTTTTGCAGATAATGCATTGGTTAATGACACTCCTGACGAAGTCATGGGCTCCGGTGATCCATCTTCCTCCAGCCCATACGGCTGCAAAGGTCAGATGTTGTCCTTGATGACGCACCTCCTGATGAAAGTATTCTATGGTAAGTTTGGAGATGTGGCTGTCCTTAGGAAGGAGTATAGGATGACGGCCTCCCAGATCAAGGTTGGCTCTGTTTGCAGAGAGGGCTTTTCTTCTTTATGGTGCTGATCGAGGCCTGGCCAAGCTGGCGATCTGTTTCAAGATGGAAACTTCTTCATTGAAAGCTTGGCTCTGTATGGCATGGAAAATAACGTACTCTGCTTCTAGCTGTTCTTTTGCTGTTGATGGTCTGAGGAACCTCTTCCTTGGGTGACTGTCTATTTGAGCGTAGTGTGCATCTTTGCCTTTTATTTGACTTAAGTCTTTACCCTAACTATCAATGTTGTGATGGCTAGTTTGAGACATCCAGCTCGAGAAGCATAAAAATCTCCTACAGCTGAGCTGCTATCTGTCTCCAGGGTTTGCCGTTTTGTTCTGGTTATCAGTGACATTCGTGACTTTGGTGTGGACCTGTTTTTTCAGCTCCGGATCCTAGTCAAGTGGGAGATCGAACGGCTAAGTTTCTAGGGCCAGTGTCATAGGTCATTCTGGTTGCCAAAGGAACTCTGGTCGTATGAACCAATGGGTAGTGTTCAGCTGGTTGGCTGGTACCGATCGTGTAGCAAGGCCCGCGGGATTCTTATCTGTGGGGACCTGACGCTATTGGCTGGGGTCAGATATACTACACATCTTATGTAACCTGTTCGCCATGTACACATTAAATCATTTTGATTCTTTCGAGATATAGCCGAGGACCACCTTGCTGTCTGTGCAGTAGGTGATGCTGTCTATGGGGGCTCGACCTCTGATTTCCTGTTGGACGGGCTGCGCTAACACCGTTCCAACTATCGCGCCGCACAGTTCCAAGCGAGGTATTGAGATGGCGTGAGAGGGGGTTACTTCTCCCCCTCCTCCCCCAAACTCATTGCAATCATCAGAAGCCTTCCGTTCAGCACCTCGCTGCCCAGGCCTCCGTGCAAAAGGCTTCAGATCGGTCGGCACCTCCCTCTCTTTCTCTCCCACCCACCCCCCTCCCCTCCCCGCCCCCGGGCTTCTTTTACAACCAAGTCCCGAGCCCCTGTGTCCGGGCGTGGGGCCAATTCTGCTGGCCAAAACTACGACCCTCCAGCCCTGCTTGAAGATGTTCAGTGGTGGCGTGTAAATAAGAAAACAAATGAAAGCTTCTGAAATCAAAAAAACTTCCCTTTACTATGTTGACAGGTAAAAAAAGTTGAACTTTATTATTGATTTTTAGAGTGTTCTTGATTGCCTCCAAAATCTTCGATTTAAAAACAATGGTGTCTTTCAGCGCCGATTTGTCAATGTGCGCTGTTTTCTGCTAACTCTCCAGAAGGTTTTTCAGGAGTGGCCAGATACGTCGACTTAGGAGGAAATATTTTTGGCCAAGCTGCAAAAAATTATGAAAACCAGCACAGACATGAGGGAACGCCCCCAATACGTCAAAAAAACTCACCTAGAAAAATCGTAACTCACTCTCAAAAAACGGTGGGCGGCAAAAAACGACGCAAATGACCCGGGAAAATTGAGCCCCAAGTTCTCAGTTTCTAGTCTTTTGAGTCCTTACTCAACTTTTTCCTTGAGTGCATTTAGTACAGGACGTAGATTGCAGTAAACTAGTCTTACATCCTTCTGCACTCTGGCACTCACCTTGAAGTCTTGGATCAGACTGCCTGTTTCGCAGAACACCTTTGGATCCTACTTGATGACATCATCGTTCCACACGAAAAATCTCATTCCAATCCAGCTTCAGTGATTCCAATGGTGCAGCAGAGTGCACAGTACAACTTATAAAACATGCCCTCATCAAGAAAATGTTGGATCCAAATCCAAAGAAATGACTGTTGTGGTTGGATCACAAATTGGCAAATTTTCTGATTACCTATCATAATACTCCTCATACCACTACTGGTAGAAAACCAGCTGAGTTGTTTCTCAAATGACAGCCATGAATTAGGTTCTTGATGTTAAAACCAAACTTGGTACAGTCAGAAGAAGAGAAACAATGAAGACAGAAAGAGAAACATGATAAAGGTAGAGTTAGAGAGAGAAGTGTGCAGATGAACCAGAAGGTTAGAGTGAAGCACCATCACCATAAATGGTTAAAGTGGTTACCAGGAAGAGTAGTGAAGATATGTGACCCTCACACATATTTGGTCAAGAAGTTTGATCATGGAAAGGTTAGGTTTGTTCATAGTGATTATATCTTATCTACAGATGTACAAGGAGTTGAAAGTTGGGATGATTCAATTTATTCTGATGAGTCAGATAGTTTTGTTACAAGTGGAATACCAGTAGCAAATCCTACATCCTCTGCACCAGAAACAAGCTCAAGAGAAAGTCATAACTTAAGTCTGAGTCAGAGTCAGGCAGAGAATCAGTCTGAAAGGGTAAAGAGTCCAAATGTAGATCAAGGTCAGCACTTGAGAAAAATTCTCCTCGGGCTCAGCCTAGAATGAGTCAAAATCCTGCAACAAGATCGTACATACATGAAAGACATTGCCCCGTGTGTTGCGCAGTGAATCTAGGCCTCCAACCGGAATCCCACGTTCGTCTGGCACCACCACGTAGTTTGTAGATTTTTTCGGGTCAGAAGCGTTCGTACGAAGGACGCGTCCGACCAGTTTTTCCCCCAATATCTTTTGCTTGTATTACAGAAATCTATAATAGAATTTGAAAACATAAACTGGGTTCCATTTGAGAAATGTACACCAAAGGTTGTTTATACCATGCAAGTCATGTACAATGATTATTTGTTATGATTAAATTCTTCAATAAGGAAACAGTAGTAGTAGTAAGGTTGGGGATGGCATCAAACAAGAAATTAGGGATGCTTGCAATAAAGGTACAGCAGTTATCATGGGTGACTTTAATCTACATATTGATTGGGCTAACCAAACTGGTAGCAATGCGGTGGAGGAGGATTTCCTGGAGTGTATTAGGGATGGTTTTCGAGACCAATATGTCGAGGAACCAACTAGGGAGCTGGCCATCCTAGACTGGGTGATGTGTAATGAGAAAGGACTAATTAGCAATCTTGATGTGTGAGGCCCCTTGGGGAAGAGTGACCATAACATGGTAGAATTCCTTATTAAGATGGAGAGTGACACAGTTAATTCAGAAACTAGGGTCCTGAACTTAAGGAAAGATAACTTCGATGGTTTGAGGCATGAATTGGCTAGAATAGACTGGCAAATGATACTTAAAGGGTTGACGGTGGTTAGGCAATGACAAACAGTTAAAGATCACTTGGATGAACTTCAGCAATTGTACATCCCTGTCTGGAGTAAAAATAAAATGGCGAAGGTGGCTCAACCGTGGCTAACAAGGGAAATTAAGGATAGTGTTAAATCCAAGGAAGAGGCTTATAAATTGGCCAGAAAAAGCAACAAACCTGAGGACTGGGAGAAATTTAGAATTCAGCAGAGGAGGACAAAGGGTTTAATTAAGAGGGGGATAATGGAGTACGAGAAGAAACTTCCCGGGAACATAAAAACTGACTGCAAAAGCTTCGATAGATATGTGAAGAGAAGAAGATTAATGAAGACAAACGTAGGTCCCTTGCAGTTGGATTCAGGTGAATTTATAATGGGGAACAAAGAAATGGCAGACCAATTGAAAAAATACATTGGTTCTGTCTTCACGAAGGAAGACACAAATAACCTCCCGGAAGTACAAAGAGACCGAGGGCCTAGTGAGAAGGAAGAACTGAAGGATATCATTATTAGGCGGGAAATTTTGTTAGGGAAATTGATGGGATTGAAGGCCGATAAATCTCTGGGGCCTGATAGTCTGCATCCCAGAGTACTTAAGGAAGTGGCCCTAGAAATAGTGGATGCATTGGTGATCATTTTCCAACAGTGTATCAACTCTGGATCAGTTTCTATGGACTGGAGGGTAGCTAATGTAACACCACTTTTTAAAAAGGAGAGAGAGAGAGAGAAAGCGGGTAATTATAGACCGGTTAGCCTAACACCAGTAGTGGGGAAAATGTTGGAATCAATTATTAAGGATGAAATAGCAGCACATTTGGAAATCAGTGACAGGATCGGGCCAAGTCAGCATGGATTTATGAAGGGAAATCATGCTTGACAAATCTTCTGGAATTTTTTGAGGATGTAACTAGTAGAGTGGACAAGGGAGAACCGTGGATGTGGCGTATTTGGACTTTCAAAAGGCTTTTGACAAGGTTCCACACAAGAGATTGGTGTGCAAAATCAAAGCACATGGTATTGGGGGTAATATAGTGAAGTGGATAGAGAACTGGTTGGCAGACAGGAAGCAGAGAGTCGGGATAAACGGGTCCTTTTCGGAATGGCAGGCAGTGGCTAGTGGAGTGCCACAGGGCTCAGTGCTGGGACCCCAGATCTTTACAACATACATCAATGATTTAGATGAGGGAATTGAGTGTAATATCTCCAAATTTGCCGATGACACTAAACTGGGTGGTGGTGTGAGCTGTGAGGGGGACTCTGGAGGCTGCAGGGTGACTTGGACAGGTTAGGTGAGTGGGCAAATGCATGGCAGATGCAGTATCATGTGGATAAATGTAAGGTTATCCACTTTGGGGGCAAAAACGCAAAGACAGAATATTATCTGAATGGCGGCAGATTAGGAAAAGAGGAGGTGCAATGAGACCTGGGTGTCATGATTTATGAGTCATTGAAAGTTGGCATACAGGTACAGTAGGCGGTGAAGAAGGCAAATGGTATGTTGGCCTTCATAGCTAGAGGATTTGTGTATAGGAGCAGGGAGGTCTTACTGCAGTTGTACAGGGCCTTGGTGAGGCCTCACCTGGAATATTGTGTTCAGTTTTGGTCTCCTAATTGAATGTTGATCTTATTGAATGTTGATGCAGGCTCGAAGGGCTGAATGGCCTACTCCTGCACCTATTTTCTATGTTTCAATGTATCTCTGTCTCTGTTTCTATTGTAGAGCCTCCAAGTGGACTACAACTATAATAACAATAAAGCCATGTACTCTGCACAGTTGTACTGGGAGCCATGTTGTGACTTGTGTGTATAAACTGTATCTCAAGATATCACAGACAGAGTAATTCAGTTGAATATGCATTCGCCTCACAGCAACCATGATGGCTTTACTTTTTGCCAGTCCACTGTGCTAGTACTATTTTCAGGACAGGCAAATTTTCTCCCATGGGAGCAGAGCTATTCTCTGGAGCTCTGGTTATCAATAGCAGTATGGAACCCTCCTCGCCGACGGCACCCCCCCCGCCCCTGCCCCACAATCATGCTTTTACCTGAATTCTAGTGGAATGTACATGTAGGACATGCTAAAACAGAAATTCTGCCACCTGAACATATCAGGTAGGGTACTGTTGGGCAGCCCTCAACATGTCTTGAAAATTATCAGTGTCTATTGTATCCTGCATAACTTTCCAATACTGAGAGAGGAAATCATTCAGCCAAAGCAGCAGGAAGGTTTCCCTTGGCAGACAAGGAGGAGGAAGAAGAGGCAGGCGAATTGAGCTAGTCTGAAATGTAGACCAGAAATTTAGTGCGTCAATTGTTGAGTCATCGAACTTACTCTTAGAATCTGTACTTGTTTCGCTGCATTACCAGTCCTATAGTCCACTCTATAGTATACTGACCCCATTAACAAATGCCTCTTCTACCATTTCAGCTTCTTTCCTAATATCCGTCACATTAATATGTCCCTTCTGACAATACCTCTACACAATACATTCCAAAGTAGGTGCAAATAGTTTCTTTCCCAACTCAAGTTCTATGTCTCCACTTTATTGTTTATTTCCCTGATGCTTACCCTCGGTGCGAGTGTAGTGTGTGTGTTGTCTCGGACCGAGTCAAGTGCTTCTCTTAAGTTCCAACTCAATGAGAGGGATAAGAAGCAGCTGTTGCTTCTCAATGGGGACCTTGGGGTCTCTTTCGGGACGTGGAGCAGGTCAGCTGCCCATTCTGGTGATGAAGTGGTAGCTGTGATTTTGAGGCTCCAGCCTTATTTACATTTGCCGGGCAAGCTGCAGGGCACCAAGCAGGCATCCCATCACAGCTCTACAGATTTGGCAAAGGAAAATGGCCAGAGCTATCGCCGGGAAGGTACGCCCGCGGACAGTGGAGTTACCAGGGCAGCATTAGCCCAGCTTATTTTTGTGGGCTTCGGAAGTGCACTTCTGCTCTGATTCGCACATTAACAGGGGTCTATCACCTGAATCAGGTGGGCACTTTGGACACCCGGCAGCTTGTCAAAGCCAGGCAAAGGGAGTGAAAATCAACCCGCTGATTCTTGATTGTGGCACTTCATCTCTTTCTGCTGTGTTCTGAGATAGCCCATCAACTATCCTGAATCCGAAACCTACTGCAGCACTTTGGTTGCTATACTCGTTGGAAGCTTCTGTCTGCAATCTGCCTCTTGAAGGTCAGTGCAGGAAGTGGGAGCAAGCTTCCTTCCTTAGTGAATCAGTTAGGTTTTCACAAATTTCAGCAGCTTTTATGCTAACTCCTAAATTTATTGAAAGATAGTTCATAATTTGCTAGGATGGGATTTGGACTCAGGACACCTGACTTAGTCCAGTACCATAACCACACGGTCACCATACCGAGCAAGGGCATATTCTCACATACTACCACCCTGCGGAATAGTGCATGGTTGTAAAACATGATTTGGTACTTTTTAACCAGATTTCAAAATAAGAACAATAAGAACATTTACAATTTGGCCAGATTGAAAACGAATAAATGCTAACATAAGTGATTTAGAAATATAGAAACTTAGAAAATAGGTGCAGGAGTAGGCCATTTGGCCCTTCAAGCCTGCACCACCATTCAATATGATCGGGAGATCGAGAGCCAGTGGCAGTTGGTGAGAGGGGAGCGGCCTATCAAAAGCCCAGTGGGAGATCGAGAGCCAGCGGCAGTTGGTGAGAGGGGAGCGACCTATCAAAGGCCCAGCGGGAGATCGAGAGCCAGCAGCAGTTGGTGAGAGGGGAGCGACCTATCAAAGGCCCAGCGGGAGATCGAGAGCCAGCGGCAGTTGGTGAGAGGGGAGCGACCTATCAAAGGCGTACCGGTGCAGCTACAGCGGGAGAGAAAGCAAAATAGAAGTAGAAAGTAATCAAAAAGTGACGTCACAGCCAATGGGGTAAGTGATTGGCTGGTGATTGGTGAGTAGCTTTTCTTTTTATTTTTTATATCAGTAAGTGAACTGTAACATTGTTATTACCAATTTAAGGGTATCTAAGGTTAAGACATGGCAGGAGAGCTCGGTCACGTGATATGCTACTCCTGTACCATGTGGGAACTCGGGGACACTTCCGGTGTCCCTGGGCGCTACGTGTGTGGGAAGTGTATCCGCCTCGAGCTCTTGACGGCCCACGTTGCGGAATTGGAGCTGAGGGTGGATTCACTCTGGAGCATCCACGATGCTGAGAATGACGTGAGTATCATGTGTAGTGAGTTGGTCTTACCGCAGGAGAAGGGTCCACAGCCAGATAGGGAATGGAAGACCAGCAGGAAGAGCAGTGCAAGAAAGATAGTGCAGGGGTCCCCTGTGGTCATCCCCCTGCAAAACAGATACACTGCTTTGAGTACTGTTGCTGAGGATGACTCATCAGGGGAGGGCAGCAGCAGCCAAGTTCATGGCACCGTAGGTGGCTCTGGTGCAAAGGAGGGCAGGAAAAAGATTGGGAGCGCGATAGTGACAGGGGATTCGATGGTGAGGGGAATAGATAGGCGTTTCTGCGGACGCAACCGAGACTCCAGGATGGTATGTTGCCTCCCTGGTGCAAGGGTCAAGGATGTCTCGGAGCGGGTGCAGGACATTCTGAAATGGGAGGGAGAACAGCCAGTTGTCGTGGTGCACATTGGTACCAATGACATAGGTAAAAAAAGGGATGAGGTCCTACGAAAAGAATTTAAGGAGCTAGGAGCTAAATTAAAAAGTAGGACCTCAAAAGTAGTAATCTCAGGATTGCTACCAGTGCCACGTGCTAGTCAGAGTAGGAATCGCAGGATAGCGCAGATGAATACATGGCTTGAGCAGTGGTGCAGCAGGGAGGGATTCAAATTTTTGGGGCATTGGAACCGGTTCTGGGGGAGGTGGGACCAGTACAAACCGGACGGTCTGCACCTGGGCAGGACCGGAACCAATGTCCTAGGGGGAGTGTTTGCTAGTGCTGTTGGGGAGGAGTTAAACTAATATTGCAGGGGGATGGGAATCTATGCAGGGAGACAGAGGGAGACAAAAATGAGGCAAAAGCAAAAGACAGAAAGGAGATGAGGAAAAGTGGAGGGCAGAGAAACCCAAGGCAAAGAACAAAAAGGGCCACTGTACAGCAAAATTCTAAAAGGACAAAGGGTGTTAAAAAAGCAAGCCTGAAGGCTTTGTGTCTTAATGGAAGGAGTATCCACAATAAGGTGGATGAATTAACTGTGCAAATAGATGTTAACAAATATGATGTGATTGGGATTACGGAGACGTGGCTCCAGGATGATCAGGGCTGGGAACTCAACATCCAGGGGTATTCAACATTCAGGAAGGATAGAATAAAAGGAAAAGGAGGTGGGGTAGCATTGCTGGTTAAAGAGGAGATTAATGCAATAGTTAGGAAAGACATTAGCTTGGATGATGTGGAATCTATATGGGTAGAGCTGCAGAACACTAAAGGGCAAAAATCGTTAGTGGGAGTTGTGTACAGACCTCCAAACAGTAGTAGTGATGTTGGGGAGGGCATCAAACAGGAAATTAGGAGTGCATGCAATAAAGGTGCAGCAGTTATAATGGGTGACTTTAATATGCACATAGATTGGGCTAGCCAAACTGGAAGCAATGCGGTGGAGGAGGATTTCCTGGAGTGCATAAGGGATGGTTTTCTAGACCAATATGTCGAGGAACCAACTAGGGGGGAGGCCATCTTAGACTGGGTGTTGTGTAATGAGAGAGGATTAATTAGCAATCTCATTGTGCGAGGCCCCTTGGGGAAGAGTGACCATAATATGGTGGAATTCTGCATTAGGATGGAGAATGAAACAGTTAATTCAGAGACCATGGTCCAGAACTTAAAGAAGGGTAACTTTGAAGGTATGAGGCATGAATTGGCTAAGATAGATTGGCTAATGATACTTAAGGGGTTGACTGTGGATGGGCAATGGCAGACATTTAGAGACCGCATGGATGAATTACAACAATTGTACATTCCTGTCTGGCGTAAAAATAAAAAAGGGAAGGTGGCTCAACCGTGGCTATCTAGGGAAATCAGGGATAGTATTAAAGCCAAGGAAATGGCATACAAATTGGCCAGAAATAGCAGCGAACCTGGGGACTGGGAGAAATTTAGAACTCAGCAGAGGAGGACAAAGGGTTTGATTAGAGCAGAGAAAATGGAGTACGAGAAGAAGCTTGCAGGGAACATTAAGGCGGATTGCAAAAGTTTCTATAGGTATGTAAAGAGAAAAAGGTTAGTAAAGACAAACGTAGGTCCCCTGCAGTCAGAATCAGGGGAAGTCATAACGGGGAACAAAGAAATGGCAGACCAGTTGAACAAGTACTTTGGTTCAGTATTCACTAAGGAGGACACAAACAACCTTCCGGATATAAAAGGGGTCAGAGGGTCTAGTAAGGAGGAGGAACTGAGGGAAATCTTTATTAGTCGGGAAATTGTGTTGGGGAAATTGATGGGATTGAAGGCCGATAAATCCCCAGGGCCTGATGGACTGCATCCCAGAGTACTTAAGGAGGTGGCCTTGGAAATAGCAGATGCATTGACAGTCATTTTCCAACATTCCATTGACTCTGGATCAGTTCCTATCGAGTGGAGGGTAGCCAATGTAACCCCACTTTTTAAAAAAGGAGGGAGAGAGAAAGCAGGGAAATATAGACCGGTCAGCCTGACCTCAGTAGTGGGTAAAATGATGGAATCAATTATTAAGGATGTCATAGCAGCGCATTTGGAAAATGGTGACATGTTAGGTCCAAGTCAGCATGGATTTGTGAAAGGGAGATCATGCTTGACAAATCTTCTGGAACTTTTTGAGGATGTTTCCAATAAAGTGGACAAAGGAGTACCAGTTGATGTATATTTGGACTTTCAGAAGGCTTTCGACAAGGTCCCACACAGGAGATTAATGTGCAAAGTTAAAGCACATGGGATTGGGGGTAGTGTGCTGACGTGGGATTGAGAACTGGTTGTCAGACAGGAAGCAAAGAGTAGGAGTAAATGGGTACTTTTCGGAATGGCAGGCAGTGACTAGTGGGGTACCGCAGGGTTCTGTGCTGGGACCCCAGCTGTTTACATTGTACATTAATGATTTAGACGAGGGGATTAAATGTAATATCTCCAAATTTGCGGATGACATTAAGTTGGGTGGCAGTGTGAGCTGCGAGGAGGATGCTATGAGGCTGCAGAGTGACTTGGATAGGTTAGGTGAGTGGGCAAATGCGTGCTAGATGAAGTATAATGTGGATAAATGTGAGGTTATCCACTTTGGTGGTAAAAACAGAGAGACAGACTATTATCTGAATGGTGACAGATTAGGAAAAGGGAAGGTGCAACGAGACCTGGGTGTTATGGTACATCAGTCATTGAAGGTTGGCATGCAGGTACAGCAGGCGGTTAAGAAAGCAAATGGCATGTTGGCCTTCATAGCGAGGGGATTTGAGTACAGGGGCAGGGAGGTGTTGCTACAGTTGTACAGGGCCTTGGTGAGGCCACACCTGGAGTATTGTGTACAGTTTTGGTCTCCTAACTTGAGGAAGGACATTCTTGCTATTGAGGGAGTGCAGCGAAGATTCACCAGACTGATTCCCGGGATGGTGGGACTGACCTATCAAGAAAGACTGGATCAACTGGGCTTGTATTCACTGGAGTTCAGAAGAGTGAGAGGGGACCTCATAGAAACATTTAAAATTCTGACGGGTTTGGACAGGTTGGATGCAGGAAGAATGTTCCCAATGTTGGGGAAGTCCAGAACCAGGGGTCACAGTCTAAGGATAAGGGGTAAGCCATTTAGGACCGAGATAAGGAGAAACTTCTTCACCCAGAGAGTGGTGAACCTATGGAATTCTCTACCACAGAAAGTAGTTGAGGCCAATTCACTAAATATATTCAAAAGGGAGTTAGATGAAGTCCTTACTACTCGGGGGATCAAGGGGTATGGCGTGAAAGCAGGAAGGGGGTACTGAAGTTTCATGTTCAGCCATGAACTCATTGAATGGCGGTGCAGGCTAGAAGGGCTGAATGGCCTGCTCCTGCACCTATTTTCTATGTTTCTATGTTTCTTTGGCTGATCATGCAACTTCTGTACCCCATTCCTGCTTTCTCTCCATATCCCTTGATCTCTTTAGCCGTAAGGGCCATATCGAACTCCCTTTTGAATATATCTAACGAACTGGGCTCAACGACTTTCTGTGGTAGAAAATTCCACAGGTTCACAATTCTCTGAGTGAAGAAGTTTCTCCTCATCTCAGTCCTAAATGGCTTACCCCTTATCCTTCGACTGTGACCCCTGGTTCTGGACTTCCCCAACCTTGTGAACATTATTCCTGCATCTAACCTGTCCAAACCTGTCAGAATGTTATATGTTTCTCTGAGAGCCCCTCTCATTCTTCTAAATTCCAGTGAATATAAGCCTCGTCGATCCAGGCTTTCTTCATATGTCAGTCCTGCCATCCTGGGAATCAGTCTGCTGAACCTTCGCTGCACTTCCTCAATGGCAAAAATGTCCTTCCTCAGATTAGGAGACCAAAACTGCACACAATATTGAAGTTGTGGTCTCACCAAGGCCCTGTACAACTGCAGTAAGACCTCCCTGCTCCTATAGTCAAATCCTCTCGCTATGAAGGCCAACATGCCATTTGCCTTCTTCACCGTCTGCTGTACCTGCATGCCAACTTTTAATGACTGATGTACCATGACACCCAGGTCTTGTTGCACCTCCCCTTTTACTAATCTGTCACCATTCAGATAATATTCTGCCTTCCTGCTTTTGCCACCAAAGTGGATAACCTCACATTTATCTACGTTATACTGCATCTGCCATACATTTGCGCACTTACCTAACCTGTCCAAGTCACCCTGCAGCCTCTTAGCATCCTCCTCACAGCTCACACTGCCACCCAGCTTAGTGTCATCTGCAAACTTGGAGATATTACATTCAATTCCTTCATCCAAATCATTAATATACATTGTAAATAGCTGGGGTCCCAGCACTGAACCTTGCGGTACCCCACAGTCACTGAATTCTGAAAAGGACCCATTTATTCCTACTCTTTGCTTCCTGTCTGCCAACCAGTTCTCTATCCACGTCACTACATTACCCCCAATACCATGTGCTTTAATTTTGCACAATAATCTCTTGTGTGGGACCTTGTCAAAAGCCTTTTGAAAGTCCAAGTACAGCACATCCACTGATTCTCCCTTGTCCACTCTACTAGTTACATCCTGAAAACATTCTAGAAGATTTGTCAAGCATGATTTCCCTTTCATAAATCCATGCTGACTTGGATCGATTCTTTCCAAATGCATTGCTATTTCATCTTTAATAATTGATTCCAACAGTTTCCCCACCCCACAACCTAACCGGTCTATAATTCCCTGTTTTCTCTCTCCTTCCTTTTTTAAAAAGTGGGGTTACATTAGCTACCCTCCAATCCATAGAAACTGATCCAGAATCTTTATAGAATGTTGGAAAATGACCACCAATGCATCCACTATTTCTAGGGCCATTTTCTTAAGTACTCTGGGATGCAGACTATCAGGCCCTGGGGATTTATCGGCCTTTAATCCCATCAATTTCGCTAACACAATTTCATGACTAATAAATAGTCATCAAGATTCTTCAAGAGTTTCTGAGCAAATGCCTGATCCCACAACCATTTTAAAGAAAGTAGTTGTATTATAAAATACTAGTCCAAGAAAGACTGGTGGATAAAAATAATGTATATCCTTTCTCTGAGAAGAGATATTTAACCTGAAGCAGGTCTGATAACAACAACCACTTGGATTACATTTTCAGCAGGCTCATCTCTGGCCAGCTGCTTTGAGGTGGGCAGGACTGAACATTTATTTATTTTCCCTCAAACCCAACCTAGGAATAAAACCTAAGACTTTTCAAAAGGGTTTGAGTGGCAGGATCCATATACAGGAGCAAGAAGAATGCTGATTTCCCCAATCACTTCAATGTCAACTGACTAGAGATGAATCTTCTTGTTATGTCATCTGAGCTGAGATTGCTTTCCGAGTGAATACTTTCAATATTAAATGTCTTTCCCTCCCCCACCCCTCCCAACTCAAATGACATTAATCCTTAAATTATTTAAAATTATAGGTTCAAGCATTTTCTCCAAGAATCTTGGGGGAATCACAGCAGTTATTTTAAAATGAGTAGTTCAGTGTGATTGTAACTAAGTGGTTAGAAAGCAAAATATCTTCCCACCTGCCCCCGCCCTCAAAACTCATTTCATTCAATTGAGAAAACAGGAAGAGAGTGGATAATAGGAATCTGCTCTTTGAAATGATTCATGTCAGTCAGTAACTGTGAGCGATGGATGGCAGCAGGATAATCACACCGCTAAAATTAGAGGGGTCAAAATTGCCCCTTTCCTTAAGGCCTGTTACCATTGGAAATCGGCAGGCCACGCTGTGAAGTGCAATGGCCGCCGATTTCCGTGTAATGGCTGCCATCATCAAAATTTTGTTCCTGCAGTATCCCGGCGGTATCCTGGCCATGACCCGCTGCCAGGAGACCCCCTACCGCTCCTCTGCTGCCAAACCGTCCTAAAAGTGTCATCAGATTGCGCACCGCCGATGTCTCCCCCCGACAGTGAAATTCTACTGAGAAAATCTTCCTCCTGCCGGGCGGTGCCAAAAACTACTTTTCTAAGGCGGTCCAGTGAGGCTGTGGCCTTCTGAAATGGCGGTGGGTTTCCCATTAAAGGGGAGGACGCACTGCCGCTGCCGCCATGTATTTTTTGGGGTCGGCTGATTGACATATTGGAGCGACAATTATGCCCCGGGTTCAGCCGGGCTGCCAACATGCAGCCTAGTACCCCCTCTTGGGTGCCAGGCCGCTGGCCCAGCCGAAACCCTCCTTGGTGGCCCAGTGGACTGAACTTTAAAAATCGCGAAGGCTCTCCCCTTTAAGTGAAGAGGAGAGTCATGATGACGCAGCACCGTGATGACGTGCAGACACTACACCCCGCCCAACTTTCGCCCCACCATTATGCTCACTGCTGCATATCCGCCCCCATTATGAGCGACTTCCGAACCGCTGAAAAAAAAAGCCAAAGAGCGGAATTTCACTCAAGAGACCACCTCATCCACTGCGGCAGTAAAAACACTAGAAACGGGGTGCATGCTCCCCGTTTCCAGCGGTAGGAAATTTCGGCCCCAGAAACTTTGAAAAAAGAGGAGAAATTAAATGGCCATTTATTTCCCATATTCTGACTGAAATTAAGTCAAGTGCGTCATTGTTTAATATTTACTATTTTGAATGATAGTAGACATAATCAGAATAATAGAAAAAGAAAACAGCCCTTGCAATTGTAATCAATTTTATACCAAAAATCTGTAAAAATGAAAAATTGTGTTTAATTCTAAACCCAGCAATATTTAGCAGTTTTTTTTTAAATGGTGATGTGTTAGCACTGTAGTGCAGAGAAGCTGGTAAATAAGTCCCAGCTTTGCTAAGTTTCACATTTCAGCCACCTTCTATGTCGAGGTTCTGAACAGTGCCAAATATCCCCTTCCAAAGGAAAAGTCAATGAATTGTTATAACTGGATTAGTGTTGGGTGCCTCCAAGCAAGATTACTGCACTTTTATTATATAAGTTTGAGGTGCAGGGTGAAAGGTATAGAGAGTTGGACTGTGTGGATAACATACAGGTAAAAGAAGGGGATTGGGTACAGGCGATTGGATTGAGTAGATTGGAGACAGGAGCTATGTGTTCAAAGTGGGGAAAGGGCAGCTTGGAGCTCAGGTCAATGGGAATGGTGGGAAAGTGGGGGAATAGCCTGTTTTTTTTAAGTCTCTCTGACAGGTGGCAATGTGGAGATCAATGCCATTTGCTTTGGAAATGGAGCTGAAAGGAATCACTGGGAGGTAAGTATAATAAGTAGGTAAATTTAAGTTTTTTAGGCAGGTGTGATGGAAATAAAATGACAAAATACCATGAGAGGAATGTGTAATGGGAAATATGTGCCACACTTCAAGCGGTCAATCTAGTCAGGATTAATTGTAGTGTTCAGGTGAAGTGAAATGATGGTCAGGGGATAATTACATCCAGCATTGGAGATGTAATTCAATCTCCCTTTTAAAGTTTTGTATTATACTTTGATCTTATAGTTAAATAGCAAAATTGAGACAATTTGGTGAGCAGAGAACTACAGTTGGTTGGAGTATATGAGTTCCTTTACAGTTGCACTGAGGAGCTAAGAGATCCAAAAGTGAGATTCTATAGCTCCACCACTGGCAGAAAGATATAATTATATTGCAACAATATATGCTGTTCCCATTATAAATGTGAATATCGGAATGTATAATGACAAAATGTGTGACAAAAGGATAATAGGAAATAAGGTTTTGTCGACAGGAATGGAAACAGATATATGATTTTTTGAAAGATATATAGATGGATTTACAGATCCAAGCATGCTTACACATTAAAATGCTAAAAACACAAAATTAGCATCATATGTGCAAAAATATAAAATCGAGCCTTTATATTTCTCGGTTGCATAGACGCCAAATGTAATCTAAAAGTACAGAAGTGTATCAGGTAAAGAAGTTGCTTAGTATTGTAATGAGTTCCCAACCTGAGCTGAATCTTATGGCAAGGGACCAAGTGGAAACAAATGGCTGGATTTTACCAACCTCGTCGGGTCCGTGGCAGGCGACATCGGTGGCAGGTCCGGACCCTGCTGCAGTCTCCATTCTAGCCTCCCACATGACATTTCCCTGTTTGGGCTTGTTAAGCCCGCCCAGCAAGGTTCCCAGCAATTAAATTGAAGTGGGTCTGATGAAGTCATTTGATTAATTTTGACAGTTTTGATGTCAGTGTTCTATAGCATTGAGGTGCTGCAAACACTGACAAGCACTGCATAGAGGTGCACGGCTGCACCCAGGCTCTCCCATGACTTCCTCTATATGCTTATGAAGGGAGTCAGAGCACACAGGGAGGTTCCTTGCCTTCCAATGGACGGTAGAGACCTCAAAGGAGACCGATGCAGCCTGGTTGAACATTGCGCAGGAAGGCACAAGCAGGGATGTCGTCAGGAGGACCTGGATGCAGTGCTGCAAACATTTCAATGATCTCAGCAGATCACAAAACGTTACTGCAAAGCCACACTCAACCTCAGCCTGCTGTACCACTTATCACATCCCCATCACTCTGCCTTCCCTAATCTACTCCTGCACATCCTTACACACACCAACTTACCTTGCACCTCCACCCATCCCCCTCCATTTACAATATCACATCCCCATTAAATTAGTCACCCCTCACACTCACCCTCATCCTAGTGCAAGCATACCAGCAAACAGCACACAAGGGCAAGCACTTGGGTGTTTTCAAAAATAAAAAAGGGATGGTGGCTCAACCGTGGCTATCAAGGGAAATCAGGGATAGTATTAAAGCCAAGGAAGTGGCATACAAATTGGCCAGAAATAGCAGTGAACCCGGGGACTGGGAGAAATTTAGAACTCAGCAGAGGAGGACAAAGGGTTTGATTAGGGCAGGGAAAATGGAGTACGAGAAGAAGCTTGCAGGGAACATTAAGACAGATTGCAAAAGTTTCAATAGATATGTAAAGAGAAAAAGGTTAGTAAAGACAAACGTAGGTCCCCTGTAGTCAGAATCAGGGGAAGTCATAATGGGGAACAAAGAAATGGCGGACCAATTGAACAAGTACTTTGGTTCGGTATTCACTAAGGAGGACACAAACAACCTTCCGGATATAAAAGGGGTCAGAGGGTCTAGTAAAGAGGAGGAACTGAGTGAAATCCTTATTAGTCGGGAAATTGTGTTGGGGAAATTGATGGGATTGAAGGCCGATTAAATCCCCAGGGCCTGATGGACTGCATCCCAGAGTACTTAAGGAGGTGGCCTTGGAAATAGCGGATGCATTGGTTGTCATTTTCCAACATTCCATAGACTCTGGATCAGTTCCTATGGAGTGGAGGGTAGTCAATGTAACCCTATTTTTTAAAAAAGGAGGAAGAGAGAAAGCAGGGAATTTTAGACTGGTCAGCCTGACATCGGTAGTGGGTAAAATGATGGAATCAATTGTTAAGGATGTCATAGCAGCGCATTTGGAAAGAGGTGACATGATAGGTCCAAGTCAGCATGGATTTGTGAAAGGGAAATCATGCTTGACAAATCTTCTGGAATTTTTTGAGGATGTTTCCAGTAGAGTGGACAAGGAGAACCAGTTGATGTGGTATATTTGGACTTTCAGAAGGCTTTCGACAAGGTCCCACACAAGAGATTAATGTGCAAAGTTAAAGCACATGGAATTGGGGGTAGTGTGCTGACATGGATTGAGAACTGGTTGTCAGACAGGAAGCAAAGAGTAGGAGTAAATTGGGACTTTTCAGAATGGCAGGCAGTGACTAGTGGGGTATCGCAAGGTTCTGTGCTGGGGCCCCAGCTGTACACTGCACATTAATGATTTAGACGGGGGGGTTAAATGTAGTATCTCCAAATTTGCAGATGACACTAAGTTGGGTGGCAGTGTGAGCTGCGAGGAGGTTGCTATGAGGCTGCAGAGCGACTTGGATAGGTTAGGTGAGTGGGCAAATACATGGCAGATGAAGTGTAATGTGGATAAATGTGAGGTAATCCACTTTGGTGGTAAAAACAGAGAAACAGACTATTATCTGAATGGTGACAGATTAGGAAAAGGGGTGGTGCAACGAGACCTGGGTGTCATGGTGCATCAGTCATTGAAGGTTGGCATGCAGGTACAGCAGGCGGTTAAGAAAGCAAATGGCATGTTGGCCTTCATAGCGAGGGGATTTGAGTACAGGGGCACGGAGGTGTTGCTACAGTTGTACAGGGCCTTGGTGAGGCCACACCTGTAGTATTGTTACAGTTTTGGTCTCCTAACCTGAGGAAGGACATTCTTGCTATTGAGGGAGTGCAGCGAAGGTTCACCAGACTGATTCCCGGGATGGTGGGACTGACCTATCAAGAAAGACTGGATCAACTGGGCTTATATTCACTGGAGTTCAGAAGAATGAGAGGGGATCTCATTGAAATGTTTAAAATTCTGATGGGTTTAGACAAGTTAGATGCAGGAAGAATGTTCCCAATGTTGGGGAAGTCCAGAACCAGAGGTCACAGTCTAAGGATAAGGGGTAAGCCATTTAGGACTGAGATGAGGAGAAGCTTCTTCACCCAGAGAGTGGTGAACCTGTGGAATTCTCTACCACAGAAAGTTGTTGAGGCCAATTCACTAAATATATTCAAAAAGGAGTTAGATGAAGTCCTTGCTACTAGGGGGATCAAGGGGTATGGCGAGAAAGCAGGAATGGGGTACTGAAGTTGCATGTTCAGCCATGAACTCATTGAATGGCGGTGCAGGCTAGAAGGGCCGAATGGCCTACTCCTGCACCTATTTTCTATGTTTCTATGTTTCTATCAATGTTCATGTAAGGTTTCTGTTAATGTGTTGTCAAACATTGAAACCTTTATTTTCAACACTTTGCGGAACGCGCCCAGGCCACAGAACTTCACGTAGCTGCGGTCGCTCGTGGGACTCCTCAACTATTTTGGTAACTTCCTACTAGGGTTAAGCACCCTTTTTGAGCCCCGATGAGAACGATATGGGGAAAAAAACAAGTAATTGCTTTTGAGAAACCCAGAAACATTTTATGCTCCAACAAGCTGCATGTATTGTATAACCCGTGTAAAAGACTAGTGCTAGCACGTGACGCGACATCGTACGAAGTCGGGTGTGTATTACAACAAGCTAACATTGCGGGGAAGTTGCAACCTGTCGCCTATGCTTCCAGGAGCTTGTCTAAGGCTGAGAGGACCTACAGTATGATTGAGAAAAGGCAGCAGCATGTGTGTTCGGGGTAAAGAAAATGCATCAGTACCTGTTTGGTCCTCAAATTTGAGCTGGAAACTGATCACAAGCCCCTCACATCCCTGATCGCTGAAAACAAGGGGCTAAATACTAATGCCTCAGCCCGCATACAAAAGTGGGCACTTGCGCTATCAGCATATAACTATACCATCTGCCACAGGCCAGGCACCGAGATCTGTGCGGATGCTCTCAGTCAGCTACCATTGCCCACCACTGAGGTGGAAATGGCGCAGCCTGCAAACTTGTTGATGGTGGCGCAGCCCGCAGACTTGTTGATGGTCATGGAATCATTTGAAAATGATAAATCACCTGTCACGGCCCACCAGATTAGGACTTGAACCAGCCAAGATCCTCTGCTGTCCCGAGTAAAAAAACTGTATACTGCATGGGAGCTGGGTTGAAATGCTAGAGTTAATCAAGCCGTTCCAGCGGCAAAAGGATGAGCTGTCCATTCAGGCAGACTGCCTGTTGTGGGATAACAGCGTAGTGCTACCAAAAAAGGGCAGGGAGGCGTTCATCTCGGATCTCCACAGCACACACCCCGGTATGGTAATGATGAAACGATACCCAGATCCCATGTGTATTGGCCCGGTATGGACTCTGACTTAGAGTCCTGTATATGGCAATGCAGCGTATGTGCTCAGTTGAGCAACGCGCCCTGAGAGGCACCACTAAGTTTGTGGTCCTGGCCCTCCAGACCATGGTCGAGGATTCATGTCGACTATGGGCCTGTTTCTCGGTAAAATGTTCCTGGTGATGGTGGATGCTTTTTCAAAATGGATTGAATGTGAAATAATGTCGGGAAGCACCGCCACCGCCACCATTGAAAGCCTGAGGGCCTTGTTTGCCACCCACGGCCTGCCTGACATACTGGTCAGTGACAACGGGCCATGTTTCACCAGTGCCGAATTTAAAGAATTCATGACCCCCAGTGGGATCAAACATGTCACCTCGGCCCTGTTTAAACCAGCCTCCAATGGGCAGGCAGAGCGGGCAGTACATACCATCAAACAGAGGCTTAAACGAGTCACAGAAGGCTCACTCCAAACCTGCCTGTCCCGAGTACTGCTCAGCTACCGCACGAGACCCCACTCGCTCACAGGGCTGCCCCCAGCTGAGCTACTCATGAAAAGGACACTTCAAGCCAGACTCTCACTGGTTCACCCCAACCTGCATGATCAGGTAGAGAGCAGGTGGCAGCAACAAAATGTAAACGATAGTCGCGCCACTGTGTCACGGGAAATTGATCTGAATGACCCTGTGTATGTGCTAAACTATGGGCATGGTCCCAAGTGGATCGCGGGCACGGTGATAGCTAAAAAGGGAGTAGGGTGTTTGTAGTCAAACTAGACAATGGACAAATTTGCAGAAAGCACCTGGACCAAATGAGGCTGCGATTCACAGACTGCCCTGAACAACCCACAGCAGACACCACCTTTTTCAAGCCCATAACACATACCCAAAAGATCAATGACACCACGCCAGACCAGGAAATCAAATCCATCATGCCCAACAGCCCAGCAAGGCCAGGCTCACCTAGCAGCCCAGCGAGGGCACAGCCAACACACCAGAACAGACATTTGTACCGAGGCGGTCCACCAGGGAAAGAAAAGCTCCCAACCACTTCACCTTGTAAATAGTTTTCACTTTGACTTTGGGGAGGGGGGAGTGATGTTGTGTATCTGTAAAGCATGCACTCCCATGTTCCGCCACCAGGGAGCTCATCCCCTGATGTCCCAAGGGATCCCAGCATCCCTTGGAAGCACTATATATAATGCAGCCATTAAGGCCTGTTCCTCACTCTGTAGTGTCTTATTAAAGACTGAGGTCACTGTTACTTTAACCTCCCTGTGTGCAGCCTCATCTGTGTTAGGGACACAATAGGGAGTGTGTGTCTGAGATAGCCAAATGCTTAAAGGATCTCTGCTTTCATGCAGCAATAAGGTTGATGGCACAGAAATAGCTTCACTTTGAATGATGCTGCCTTGGACATCTAATTGAGGTGGATTATGGGACTATCTCAGCACATGATTATATTTCATTGGAGCTATCAGAGCTGCTTCTGGTGGGTAGTAATTGATTGCTGTTGTACTGGAAGCAGATCTGATAGATCCGATGTCCATTTCTGGAAATCAACAGGGATTGAAACATCCCACGCTGTGCTAAAATTGCCCCATAAGCATCTGCTCTGACGATGCAAGGCTTTATCGATGTCTCTTTTTCTTTGCCAACCATCCTCCTTATGCTCTCCATATAACCTCAACGAGCCCCCAAGAGGAAACACTCCACAGTTTGGCAAATTCTGAATTAGACTATCACTTGGGCTAAAATCTACCAAACAGATTTATGAAACAGTAAATGGATCTTCTTAGGCAGTGCCTCGGAATCGAAGATGACTTGCTTCGACATTAAAAATGAGTTCTCAGGTGACTGATAAGTCCGATGTGGGAACTACAGTCTCTTTCGCAGGTTGGGCAGATGGTGGCTGAATGGAAATTAGTTGAAGTGCCGGTTGGTTGAAGTGCCGGTTTGTTGAAGTGCTTGGCTTGTCATGCGCTCCTTCCGCTGTTTGAGCTTGGTCTCCGCTTGCTCCCGGCAAAGAGACTCGGTGTTCGGCGCCTTCCTGCATTATTCTCTTCCACTTTGAGCCATCTTGTGCCAGGGATTCCCAGGTGTCGGTGGGGATGTTGAACCTCTTTAAGGAAACCTTGCGGGTGTCCTTGAAGCCTTTCCTCTGCCCATCTGGAGCTCGTTTGCCTGTCGGAGCTCCGAATAGAGCGGTTGTTTTGGGAGTCGCGTATCGGGCATGTGGACGATGTGGCCCGTCCATTGGAACTGATCGAGCATTGTCAATGCTTCAGTGCTTAGGATGTTGGCCTGAGCGAGAACACTGACATTGGTGCACCTATCCTGCCAATGCATTTGCAGGATCTTGCGGAGGCAGCGATGGTGGTACCTCTAAAGTGCTTTGATGCGCCTGCTGTTTATAGTTTGCTGATGGTCTTGCAGGCCGGGACCGCACCGATATCCGGGCCGGGCCACCGCACGTTGCCCGTTGCAACCATTGGCGGTAGCAGCATGCAGCGGACGGCCCGGAAATTGGCATGGTCCTGACCTGCAAGACCATCAGCAGGCCAGGGCCATTGGAGGGAGCAAAGTGTGGCGGCATCCCACTGCAGAGGGCAGTGCGTGCTGCTGCAGGAGGGTGATGGCTGTGAAGCCAGGTCGCTGATTGCAGTGCGGGCAGGCAAAGCAGGAGGGGCGAAGGAGCAGCGAGTGTTTGTAGAGTGAAGTGACCGGGGCCCAGGAGAGGCGTGAGTTTGGGGCTCAGAAGAGGCGAAATCCCTGGGGCAGCACAGGACAGCCCACACTATGATATGTGTGCACAGTAGGTCTGTGCAGCAGAGCTGGTCTCCAGTCATCTTGGGTAATCCTTGCCACTGGACCAAGACCTAGCTCTGTCAAGCCCGTGTGGTGGCTGGTGTGCAACGGCCACCACACATTAAAAAAATCCACGCACAGGCATCTTCCACCCTCCAAGATGTAGTTCGGGATCTGGAATATTAGGTCCTTCATTGAAACACCTGTGAACTCATCCCTTTTTGGCGTGGAAGCAGGACATCCTCACTTCGAGGGACTGCCTGCGATGATGGTATATAGTCCATGTCTCCGAAGCATATAGGAGGGTAGGTACCAGTGCTGCTCTGTAGACCATGAACTTTGTGCCGGTTTTAAGGTTCTGGGGCTAGAACCTACACTTGTGTGCTTATCGCCCAAAAATAGGCGATGTTTCCGGCATGGGCGGTAAAAAAGGGTTTTCAGATCACTGGCTTCTCGCCCATTCTCAAAGTACCTAGTCTCCATTTTTGAAAATGGCCGTTATCGCGAGCGATCTGAAATGGGCGTTAGCGTTAAATTTTTTTGACCTTCTGCCGTAAAGTGTCACCGTCCTTAGCAATGGCATGGCAACGCTCGATTTCTGTGATTCAGGAGGTCAAGGGTCATCATGACATGCGCAGAAGAGGAGACAAAGAGAGAGGGATCTCAGAGTGTGTGTGGCTATGGTGTGTGCATGTTTGGCTGTTGTGGGAGGCAAGAGGGAGATTCACCAGCAGCAAAAAGTCTACTAAGCACCAAGAACATAGTTGACACCGAGTTTTTGTCTAACAAATAAGATATAACACGGAAGGGATGGAGGAGGCCCTGGAGCTGGTAGCCAGGAACACTGGTGGCAGAGAGCCCCAAGGTGCTACACCTCCGTTGCCAACCACACATGAGAGCCAGCAACAACATCTTGCTTCTGGCTCGGAGCATGTTCCCACCTTGGGACCATCCTCTCCTGTATCCGTCCAAGCAGCGTTTCAGCCGTCACCCGCATCCCCCCCACACCGCCCCCCAATGAAGCATCAGCTGAGGAGCTCTTCGGCCAGGCGGCTTGGAGTCAGGAGGGGAAGGGGTAGAGGTGGGGAGGAGAAGCGGGGGGAGGGGTGAAGGGTTAGTTTGTACAGAAATCCTGATGATCTCAGACTAATGTTCGGTTTAAATGTTTTTTATTCAACAAAACCTTGTAGCGCATTGGCTTAGATGGCTGCACCGTTACACGCTAGTGATTCCTTAACATCAAAGGGTATAATTACACTTAACTTTAATCAACTTAAACTTTAACTGTCACCAAGGTGATGCCCATCATGGATGTATCACCTGCACACCCAGCAGTGTGTCAGCATTGTAAATAACACCAACATTCTTTCAGGCAAAGCTATCATTGATGAGCTCCTGACGTAAGGTTCTTGCAGCTATCATGCCATCACGGGCCCTTTCATGCGGTCTACAGGGTGGCGGGGGTATAGAAACATCGAAAATAAGTGAAGGAGTAGGCCATTCGGCCCTTCGAGCCTGCATCGCCATTCAATGAGTTCATGGCTGAACATGCAACTTCAGTACCCCATTCCTGCTTTCTCACCATACCCCTTGATCCTCCTAGTAGTAAGATCTACATCTAACTCATTTTTGAATATATTTAGTGAATTGGCCTCAACAACTTTCTGTGGCAGAGAATTCCACAGATTCACCACTCTCTGGGTGAAGAAGTTTCTCCTCATTTCGGTCCTAAATGGCTTACCCCTTATCCTTAGACTGTGACCCCTGGTTCTGGACTTCCCCAACATTGGGAACATTCTTCCTGCATCTAACCTGTCTAAACCCATCAGAATTATGGCTTCAGCGGCGTCAGCCTGATTGTCTGGGACGATGTCGGCGTCCGCCTCCTCATCCTCCTCTTCCTCTCTCTGGTGAGGTGGACTCTCAGACTCATCAGGCAATTCTTGTCCCCTCCTGATAGCCAAGTTGTGCAGCATGGAACACACCACCACAAATTGAGCTACCTGCTCAGGGTGGTATTGGAGCTCGCCTCCTGAGTGGTCCAGGCATTTAAAGCGCTGCTTCAGCAGTCCAATGGTTTTCCCTACGATATTGCGAGTTGCTCTGTGGCTCTTGCTGTAACGCCTCTCGGCTTCGGTATGGGTGTCACGCAGTGGAGGTTAGCAGCCAAGTGGTGAGGCCATATCCTTTGTCACCAAGCATCCAGCATTGACCTTGTGGCTGATTGTTAAACAAGTCAGATACAGTGCTCTCATGCAGGATGTGAGCATCATGGACGCTGCCCAGAAATTGAGCATTCACTGCCAGTATAATTTGCTGGTGGTTGACAACCAGTTGGGCATTCAGGGAGTGGAATCTCTTGCAGTTCCTGAAAACCTCTGCATCCTGAAAAGGTGCCCGCATTGCGATGTGCGTACAGTCTATTGCTCCCTGCATCTTGGGAAAGTTTGCAATTCTGGAGAATCCTAGAGCCCTCTCACTCTGTGCCTCCCTGGTCATAGAGAAGCTGATCAAGTCCATCCTGCGTGCGTACAGGGCTTCAGTGACCTGTCTAATGCAGCAATGTGTGGCCTGCTGAGAAAGTCCGCAAATGTCTCCAGCTGTGGCCTGAAAAGTACCCGAGGCATAGAATGACAGTGCCGGGGTGACTTTGACAGTGCAGCACTGATGGTGCTGGCAGGCTACAGATCTGCCCTTATCAGCTGGCATACCTCAGTGATAACCTCTTTGTGGAAGCACAGTCTCCGAAGGCAGGTGGTGTCGGGCAAGTCGAGATAAGACTGCTTCTCCCTGTACTTGCGGGGGGTGTAACGTCTGGTCCTCCTCATTTGTCTGTCATGTCTTACATAGGGCACATAATGCAATGGAGCATTCCTTCGGCGATGTCGAGTCCGCTGCATGTAATTGGTCACCAAGAGATGGTGAGAAAGGACAGGCCCCTTTGCAGTAGCTCTCTGTTTTCCACCGATTGGTCACAAACAAGGAATGTCCCGACGAAGACACCTATTCAATTCCAATCGGTCACAGTATGGTCAAGAGGTTTATAGAGATGTTCACATCAACTCCAATGACCTGCAGAGTACATCCAATCTCCGCCTAGGTTGAAGCACAGCAGCCTTTTAAAGGACGCAACATGTGATCTAGAACATGACGTCCATAACGTTGCAATTAGTTCCGGTTAGTTCCACTTTATCTGGGCGTTTTTTTGGGCAAGCGATTATTGTGGACGATATGTGTGCGATGTGGTGAAATTGACGCTGGGCAATCTCATGGCCACTAGTTTTGGTAAATATGCTCTTTATAACAAAAAAAAGTGGGCGGGCAGTATTATTGAATCTCAGCGTTAAATCAGTGCGGAAATTAACACTGGCCGATATTATGGGCGTTGATTTCGCCCATTCTGCTGATTCCGCCCCAAAAAAGTGGGCAGGCGGTAATATTTTTTTCCTGGAGTTACGCACATGGGGCAAGTAACAGTCGGCGATAAGTTTCCTAAAAATTCCCGTCAGTTTACATTTTGTGCCAAAATGGACGATATATCGTCCTGCGCTTTCTACACACATCATCTGTTCTTTAGGTCGCGAGTTTTTTGTTGGTCATTGGCCTTCAGATGTCTGTAGATCTGCTTTCTTGCTCTCGAGTTGTCTTGCTCTTTCCCATTCAAGAATGCCTTGCGCTTGCAGCTTATTAACTCCTGGATCTCCTGGTCATTCTCGTCAAACCAGTTTTGGTGTTTCCTGGTCGAGTGACCGAGCATGTCCGCACAGGTCTTAATTGTGGAGGCCTTGACAGCAGACCAGGTGCTGTGGACACTCTGCGTCTTTGGATAACTGTGAGTAGCCAGGTTGGTAGTGAGGCGCTGGCTGAATAGCACGTTCTTAGCAAGGTCTTTGAGTGCTCCAGCATTGATTTTCCTGCGGCATTGTTTCTGTTGCCGCCACTGTTTTTGGGCAACATTGATGGACATCATCAAGCGGATTAGGCAGTGATCCATCCAGCAGTCATTGCACGGGTGATGCACACGTCATTGCGGTCCCTCGCTCAGACGATGACGTAGTCGAGCAGATGCTAGTGCTTGGATCAAGGGTGTTACCATGAAGACTTGTACTTGTCTTTCTGACGGAACAAGGTGTTGTTTATGACAAGGCCATGTTCTAAGCATTTTGTCTGGAGGAGTTTACTGTTGGAGTTGGTTTTCCCTACTCCCTCTCAGCCCGATCACATCTCCTCAGAGGTCTGTGTCCTTTCCAACTCTGGCATTAAAGTCACCAAGGATGATCAGCTTGTTGCCCGTTGGGACTCGGGACAGGGATTCTTCAAGGCTGTAGGAGAATTACTCTTTGATCTCGTCTGTAGCTTCCAGTGATCGGGCTTTTGCACTGAAGACCGTAGCGCACTGGTTCCGGGTTAGGGTGAGCCGAAGGGTCATGAGTTGTTCATTTATCCCGCAAGGGGAGTCTCTGAGACGGCCAACAAGCTCATTTTTTGTGGTGAAACCCACCCCATGGAGGCGGCATTCTTTTTCTAGTTTACATCTCCAGAAGAATGTGTAACCACCACCTTGTCCCTGAGCTGGCCTTCCCTGTCCTGCCGTCAGCGGGTCTAATCTTAGTAATCAGCTGCAGAACCATACTGGACATTTGCACTGTAATTGTGAGGGGCTCTCCTGAGTCCAGAGCAGATTTCCAGCACGTTCACTGCAAAACTTTTCCCCACCAAGCCAGCATTCTTCTCTGTACTGTAGCACATGGATTTCAGGCCAGCGAGGAGTCAGGAGATGGAGCGGGACGTCGAGGAGGCTAACAAAAGGCCCAACAGGAGTGTCGGCAGTTCGAGAGGCCAGCAGGGAGTCAGGAGGCGGAGCGGGACGTCGAGGAGGCCAGCTGGTGCAGCTGTAGCAGGGAGGCTAAAAAGAAGTAGAAAGAAATTGAAAGGTGACGTCACAGCCAAGGAAATAAGTGATTGGCTGGTGATTGGTGAGTAGTTTTTCTTTTTCTTTTCTATATCAGTAAGTAACCTTTAGCCGTGTTGTTCCAATTTAAGTTTATCTAAGGGTTAAGTCATGGCAGGATAGCTCTGAGACATGTTATGCTCCTCCTGTACTATCTGGGAAGTCAGGGACGTTTCCTGTGTCCCTGACGACTACATGTGCGGGAAGTGCATCCACCTGCAGCTCCTGATGGACCGCATTGCGGCACTGGAGCTGCGGGTGGATGAACTCTGGAGCATTCACGATGCTGAGGATGATGTGAATAGCACGTTTAGTGAGTTGGTCTTACCGCAGGTAAAGGGTACACAGCCAGATAGGGAATGGAAGACCAACAGGAAGAGCAGTGCAAGGAAGGTAGTGCAGGGGTCCCCTGCGGTCATCTCCACCGCTTGGGTACTGTTGGGGGGGATGACTCAACAGAGGAGGGCAGCAGCGGCCAAGTTCATGGCACCAGGGGTGGCTCTGCTGCACAGGAGGGCAGGAAAAAAGAATGGGAGAGCTATAGTGATGGGGAATTCAATTGTAAGGGGAATAGATAGATTTTTCTGCGGCCGCAACCGAGACTCCAGGATGGTATGTTGTCTCCCTGATGCAAGGGTCAAGGAGGTGCCGGAGCGGGTGCAGGGCATTCTAAAAATGGAGGGTGAACAGCCAGTTGTCGTGGTGCATATAAGTACCAACGAAATAGGTAAAAAACGGGATGAGGTCCTACGAGACGAATTTAGGGAGCTAGGAGCTAAATTAAAAAGTAGGACCTCAAAAGTAGTAATCCCAGGATTGCTACCAGTGCCATGTGCTAGTCAGAGTAGGAATCACAGGATAGCTCAGATGAATATGTTGCTTGAGGAGTGGTGCAGAAGGGAAGGATTCAAATTCCTGGGATAATGGAACCGATTCTGGGGGAGGTGAGACCAGTACAAACGGGACAGTCTGTAGCTGGGCAGGACAGGACCCAATGTCCTTGGAGGAGTGTTTGCTAGTGCTGTTGGGGAGGAGTTAAACTAATATGGCAGGGGGAGAGGAACCTATGCAGGGAGACAGAGGGAAGTAGAATGGGGGCAGAAGCAAAAGATATAAAGAAGAAAAGTAAAAGTGGAGGGCAGAGAAACCTAAGGCAAAAAGCAAAAAGGGCCTCATTACAGCAAAATTCTAAAGTGGCAAAGTGTGTTAGAAATACAAGCCTGATGGCTCTGTGCCTCAATGCGAGGAGTATTCAGAATAAGCTGGAAGAATTAACTGCGCAGATAGCAGTTAACGGGTATGATGTAATTGGCATCACGGAGACATGGCTCCAGATTGATCAAGGCTGGGAACTCAACATCCAGGGGTATTCAACATTTAGGAAGGATAGACAGAAAGGAAAAGGAGGTGGGGTGGCATTGCTGGTTAAAGAGGAAATTAATGCAATAGTAAGAAAGGATATGAGCTTGGATGATGTGGAATCAGTATGGATGGAGCTACGGAAAACCAAGGGGCAGAAAACACTAGTGGGAGTTGTGTGTAGACCACCAAACATTAGTAGTAAGGTTGGGGACAGCATCAAACAAGAAATTAGGGATGCATGCAATAAAGGTACAGCAGTTATCATGGGTGACTAATCTACATATTGATTGGGCTAACCAAACTGGCAGCAATGCGGTGGAGGAGGATTTCCTGGAGTGTATTAGGGATGGTTTTCCAGACCAATATGTCGAGGAACCAACTAGGGAGCTGGCCATCCTAGAGTGGGTGTTGTGTATTGAGAAAGAACAAATTAGCAATCTTGTTGTGCGAGGCCCCTTGGGGAAGAGTGACCATAACATGGTGTAATTCTTTATTAAGATGGAGAGTGACACAGTTAATTCAGAGACTAGGGTCCTAGGGACTTAAGGAAAGCAAACTTCGATGGTTTGAGGCGTGAATTGGCTAGAATAGACTGGCAAATGATACTTAAAGGGTTGACGGTGGAAAGGCAATGGCAAACATTTAAAGATCACATGGATGAACTTGAGCAATTGTACATCCCTTCCTGGAGTAAAAATAAAACGGGGAAGGTGGCTCAACCGTGGCTAACAGGAGAAATTAAGGGTAGTGTTAAATCCAAGGAAGAGGCATATAAATTGGCCAAAAAAGCAACAAACCTGAGGACTGGGAGAAATTTAGAATTCAGCAGAGGAGGACAAAGGGTTTAATTAAGAGGGAGAAAATAGAGTACGAGAAGAAGCTTGGCGGGAAAATAAAAACTGACTGCAAAAGCTTTTATAGATATGTGAAGAGAAAAAGATTAGTCAAGACAAACGTATGTCCCTTGCAGTTGGATTCAGGTGAATTTATAATGGGGAACAAAGAAATGGCAGACCAATTGAACAAATACTTTGGTTCTGTCTTCACGAAGGAAGACACAAATAACCTTCCGGAAGTACTCGGGGACCGAGGGTCTAGTGAGAAGGAAGAAATGAAGGATATCCTTATTAGACGGGAAATTGTGTTTGGGAAATTGATGGGATTGAAGGCCGATAAATCCCTAGGGCCTGATAGTCTGCATCACAGAGTATTAAGGAAGTGGCCATAGAAATAGTGGATGCATTGGTGTCATTTTCCAACAGTCTATCGACCCTGGATCAGTTTCTATGGACTGGAGGGTAGCTGATGTAACACCACTTTTTAAAAAAGGAGGGACAGAGAAGCAGGTAATTACAGATCAGTTAGCCTGACATCAGTAGTGGGGAAAATGTTGGAATCAATTATTAAGGATGAAATAGCAGCGCATTTGGAAAGCAGTGACAGGATCAGTCCAAGTCAGCATGGATTTATGAAGGGGAAATCCAGCTTGACAAATCTTCTGGAATTTATTGAAGATGAAACTAGTAGAGTGGATAAGGGAGAACCAGTGGATGTGGTGTATTTGGATTTTCAAAAGGCTTTTGACAAGGTCCCACACGAGAGATTAGTATGCAAAATCAAAGCCCATGATATTGGGGGTAATATACTGATGTGGATAGAGAACTGGTTGGCAGACAGGAAGCAGAGAGTTGAGATAAATGGGTCCTTTTCAGAATGGCATGCAGTGACTAGTGGAGTGCCGCAGGGCTCAGTGCTGGGACCCCAGCTCTTTACAATATACATCAATGATTTGGATGAAGGAATTGAGTGAAATATTTCGAAGTTTGCAGATGACACTTAACTGGGTGGCGGTGTGAGCTGTGAGGGGCACGCTAGGAGGCTGCAGGTTGACTTGGACAGGTTAGGTGAGTGGGCAAATGCATGGCAGATGCAGTATCATGTGGATAAATGTGAGGTTATCCACTTTGGGGGCAAAAACGCAAAGACAGAATATTATCTGAATGGCGGCAGATTAGGAAAAGGGGAGGTGCAATGAGACCTGGGTGTCATGGTTCATGAGTCATTGAAAGTTGGCATACAGGTATAGCAGGCGGTGAAGAAGGCAAATGGTATGTTGGCCTTCATTGCGAGGGGATTTGCGTATAGGAGCAGGGAGGTCTTACTGCAGTTGTGCAGGGACTTGGTGAGGCCTCACCTGGAATATTGTGTTTAGTTTTGGTCTCCTAATCTGAGGAAGTACGTTCTTGCTATTGAGAGAGTGCAGCGAAGGATCACCAGACTGATTCCCGGGATGGCAGGACTGACATATGAGGAGAGACTGGATCAACTGGGCCTTTATACATTGGAGTTTAGAAGGATGAGAGGGGATCTCATCGAAATATATAAGATTCTGATGGGACGGGACAGGTTAGATGAGGGTAGAATGTTCCTGATGTTGGGGAAGTCCAGAACCAGGGGACAGAGTCTTAGGATAAGGGGAAGGCCATTTAAGACTGAGATGAGGAGAAACTTCTTCACTCAGAGAGTTGTTAATCTGTGGAATTCCCTGCTGCAGAAAGTTGTTGATGCCAGGTCATTGGATATATTCAAGAGGGAGTTAGATATGGCCCTTACGGCTAAGGGGATCAAGGGATATGGAGAGAAAGCAGGAAAGGGGTACAGAGGGAATGATCAGCCATGATCTTATTGAATGGTGGTGCATGCTCGAAGGGCCGAATGGCCTACTCCTGCACCTATTTTCTATATTCTATGTTTCTATGTTTCAGGACTGCGGCTGAGGAGGTGCGGCGAGGAGTGCAAGTTGGATGCGCCGAGGGGCGGAGGTCGGAAGCGGTGAGGTGTGGAGAGCGGGACTGACGAGGAGCAGAGGTCGGGATCGGCGGGGTCCAGAGTAACTGGATAGGTGAATAGTCGCAATGAAATGCTGTAGTTATACAAAAGTTGCAGGTTTAACTATATTTTCTCTGAAAACGAAAAATTATAAACTGCCACATCTGCTGCGCAACACTTCACGGAGAACTGGACCCGGCTCAAGGACTTTGGTGTAACCTTGCATGGCAGTTCTCTGTTGATGTTCCAGAGTGTCTCTGTCCTATCTACAGGAATGACTCCAAGGTCCAGCACTCCATTTGCAATTGTGGCTTGCAGGAAGCACATCTCAGGAAATTATGGGTACACAGATTTTTCACCCACGAATGGAGTTGCTCCTTATCTCCTTGAAGACTTCAAATATACTAAATTGGATCAAAACAGGTTGAGATATGGGGATAATTGTAACTTAACCTACCCATTGTAAAACTGACCACATTGGATGCAATGCTAGTTTAACACCCTGCATGATTATACTCTCCAGTGAAGTAAATATTACCCCCATCATTTTCAAATTTGACTAGGGCTTATTAAATTTATATATACATTTTCAAATACATAACAACAACGATTATGCACATCAAAAATAAATTCATTGGCTGTGAAGTGCTTTGGGATGTCCAAGGAACATGAAGTGGGTAACACTAATCTTGTTTCTGATTTTACTGTCAGCGGCGAAATGACAACGCTTGCCACTGGCCTTGAAGAACGCTGCCCACAAAGATCTAGCGATCTCTGTGCTGTGAATTTCACCTCTCCCGATGTTAACTTTATTCTGGCGCCAAGGCTAGGGGATCTTCAGCATCCAGCAACAGTAATGACATCAAGCAGGCTAAATAGCCAATCAAATTGAAGAATTTTCACAGACAGCAAACCAGGAAGTAAAATGAATTGATTATCCTTCAATTTTTAAATCTATTTGCAGAAACATAGAAACATAGAAAGGTGCAAGAGTAGGCCATTCAGCCCTTCGAGCCTGCACCACCATTCAATAAGATCATGGCTGATCATGCAACTTCAGTACCCCATTCCTGATTTCTCTCCATACCCCTTGATCCCTTTAGCCGTAAGGGCCACATCGAGCTCCCTTTTGAATATATCTAATGAACTGGCATCAACAACTTTCTGCGGTAGAGAAATCCACAGGTTCACAATTCTCTGAGTGAAGAACTTTCTCCTCAACTCGGTCCTAAATGGCTTACCCCTTATCCTTAGACTGTGACCCCTGGTACTGGACTTCTCCAACATCGAGAATGTTCTTCCTGCAGCTAACCTGAACAATCCCATCAGAACTTTATATGTTTCTATGAGATCCCCTCTCATTCTTCTAAATTCCAGTGAATATAAGCCGAGTCGATCCAGCCTTTCTTCATATGTCAGTCTTGCCATTCCGGGACACAGTCTGGTGAACCTTCGCTGCACTCCCTCAATAGCAAGAATGTCCTTCCTCAGATTAGGAGACCAAAACTGCACACAATACTCAAGGTATGGTCTCACCAAGGCCCTGTAGAACTGCAGTAAGACCTCCCTGCTCCTATACTCAAATCCCCTCGCTATGAAGGACAGCATGCCATTAGCTTTCTTTACTGCCTGCTGTACCTGCATGTCTACCTTCAATGACTGATGTACCATGACACCCAGACCTCGTTGCACCTCCCCTTTTACTAATCTGTCACCATTTAGATAATAAGCTGCCTTCCTGTTTTTGCCACCTAAGTGGATAACCTCACACTTATCCACATTATACTGCATCTGCCACGCATTTGCCCATTCACCTAACCTGTCCAATTCCCACTGCAGCCTCCTAGCATCCTCCTCGCAGTTCGTACTGCCAAAATAAAGATTAGGACATACATATGGAATTAAGGTAGAGGCTGAAATATCTTAAACAGACTTTAAAAAAATGTAATATATTAAAAGCCAGAGAGGCCGAAATTGATGACCATACTGCCCACTGCCGCCGAGGTCCACCGCCAATCCTCAGATTTCACCTTGTGCGAGTCTCAATTTGGTCTGGAGCGGGCGGGAGGGGAGAACTGCTGGGAACTGCCCGCTGACTTCAGCGGATGGCCAAGTGGTGCAAGTGATTTCCCGCCTGCCGAGATGCCAGATTGGTGCGGGCAGGAGTCGGCGGGAGTCGGCGCCATGAGGGGGAAGGACCGCTGCGACGATGCTGGTCTATCCCCGATGGGAGGTATGAAGACCTGCAAGAAATGGTTAGTAAACATTTTTTAAATGTTTTCTTTACAGTGACTTATCTGGAGGGGATTCCCTGAAGGTGTTCCGATGTTTTGTTTTGAATAATTTTTATTTCCAGCTGTTCCACCCTCCCTGGGCCTAACTCCATCCTTGGCGGCACTTGGGCGGCAAGTGCCTTTGTTGCTGCGAATGAGAGCTCCCGCCCGCTGCCGCTCAGATTGATGGCATATGACCCTCTTTTGCCACTGGGCACACTTTCAAAGGAATTTTGCCGAAACTCCCTCCCAAATTACCGTCAGTTATCCCGGCAGCCATCGGCAGTCCTTTGGGCAGCACTTGGGCAGCCCTTGGCCTTCATCAATTTCTGCCCCATAGAATTTTCATCACAATGGAAAAATTTGACATTCTGCAAATATACAATATAAAATGTATTTTTCATGGCCAGATTGGTTGTTCAGCAATAGCTATGACTCATTATGCCATTAAAAACAGTTACACTTCATTGAACAAGGCTTATCTTTTTCAGGGGGTTTTAACAGCAATTTTTGAGCATAAAAGCAGACGTTCTCATCAATTCAGTGATTTCAATTGATTGCTGCCTGCGTTGATTTCCACAGCGCTCTATGGGGGAGCAGTGAAGGACTGACATCCTCACCACTACCTTTGATGCTCTAGTCCCTATTAAAACAATTAAATTATCTCATCCAGGCCGCTCCGCTGGTACAGCGCTCATCTTCGTTCCCTTATGGCCAAGGAATATAGACTTGAATGGATATGCCGGACAACCAGTTTAGCCTTTCACCACCAGATCTGGCTCGACCACCTAAAACATTATTGAAACCAGCTCTTGTCTGCCAAAACAGCTCACTATTCCAGAATCAATCTGCAATGCAAAGATAAACCTCGCCTTTTATTCTCTACTGCTAGCCATCTTCTTTAATCCCTTTCCCCTGTTGTCTCCACCCTCACCTTCTTTGTCTCTAAGATTGGGACCGATTATCCGTTCAGCTGCCTCTGCCACTTCTCTTTCTTCCCCTAGCCCATTGGTCCAAACATCCTCTAAGGTTCCCCCTGCCCTAGCCCTGACCTCACATCTTTCTCCAGTTTCTCTCCGATCTCCCTTCATGACCTCTGCGCGCTCATATTATCCATGAGACCAACTTCCTGCACCCTCGACCTTATTCCCACCAAACTGCTGACCATCCAACTTCCTTTTCTGGCTCCCATATTAGCTGACATTGTTAACAGTTCTCTCTCCTCAGGTACTGCCCCCCTCTCCCTCAAATCTGCCGCCATCACCCCTCTCCACAAAAAAAACAAATCTTGACCCTTCCGTCCTTGCAAACTACTGCCCCATTTCCAACCTGCTCGTCTCTCCAAAGTCTTTGAACGTGTTGTCGGCTCCCAAATCTGTGCCCATCTTTCCCACAACTCCATGTTTGAATCCCTCCAATCAGATTTCCACCTTTGCCATGGTACCAAAATGGCTCTCATCGAAGTCACAAATGACATCCTTTGTGACTGTGGCTAAGGTAAATTATCCCTCCTCATCCCTCCTGACTTGTCTTCAGCCAACCTCCAACTCCTCTCCATCGTCATCCAGCTGGATGGGACTGCACTCGCCTGGTTGCATTCTTATCTATCTACTCATAGTCAGAGAATCACCTGGAATGGATTCTCTTCCCGCTCTTGCATCATTAGCTCTGGTGTCCCCCAAAGATCTATCCTTGGTCCCCTCCTATTTATCATCTACATGCGACATTATCTGAAAACATAGTGTCAGCTTTTACATGTACGTTGACGACACCAAGTTCTACCTCACTACCATTTCTCTCGACCCCTCCACTGTCTCTAAATTGTCAGACTGCTTGCCTGACATCCAGTACTCGATGAGTGGAAATTTTCCCCAACTAAATATTGGTAACACCGAAGCCATTGTTTTCAGTCCTTGCCACAAATTCTGTTCCCTAGCCACTGAATCCATCCCTCTCCCTAACATTTGTCTGAGACTGAACCACACTGTTCGCAATCTTAGTGTCATATTTGACCCTGAACTGAGCTACCGACCACATATCCGCAGCATAACTAAGACCACCTATTTTAGCCTCTATAACATCACCTGTCCTTGTCCCTGCCTCAGCTCATCCATTGCTGAAACCCTCATACATGACTTTGGGGCCAAGTTTCGGCCTGAGTTGCTCCTAATTTTTTGGAGCAACTGGTTTAGAATGGAGTATCTTTAGAAATTTGAATTCTCGGCATTTAGTTTGCTCCAGTTCTAGTCAGTTAGAACAGTTTCACTTTGGAACATAATTTTTTTTCAAAAGGGGGCGTGTCCAGCCACTTACGCCTGTTTTCAAAGTTTAGGCAGTGAAAACTTACTCCAAACTAACTTAGAATGGAGCAAGTGAAGATTTTTGTACATTCGAAAAAACCTTGTCTACGCTTTAGAAAATCAGGCGTAGGTTACAAATTAGGCATAGGGAATGGGGGGGGTGGGGGGGCTAGGGTTTAAAGAGAAGTTTACAAACATTAAACACTTCAGTTTTACAAATAAAGAGCCATCATCAATAATAAATGATAAATACATCAATAAATCAACCAATAAATCAAACAAAAAAAATTAAGAAAAAATAATTTTTTAAAAAATCAATAAATAAAACATTTTCTACTTACCGACTGCAGCTCCGGGAGTCCTCCAATAGCTTGCTGGGACGGCCCCCCCAGTGTGTCTCTGTCAGTGTCTCTATCTCTCTGACTGTCTGTGTGTGTGTCTCTCACTCTCTTTCTGTCAGTGTCTGTGTTTCAGGGAAGGGGGAGAAGGTGGGGGGGGGGGAGGTGGGGGAGATGGAGGGGTGGGGGAGGGGGAGATGGGGGAGGGGAGGGCTGGGGGGGAGGTGGGGGAGATGGAGGGGGGGAGGGGGGAGGAGGAGGGGTGTGGAGGGGGGCGAGGAGAAGTGGGGGTAGGGGAAGGAGGAGAAGTGGGGGTAGGGGAAGGGGGGAGGGGGAGGAGGAGGAGGGAGATGGATGGGGGAGAGGATGGGGAGGGAGAGGGGAGAGGATGGGGAGGGAGAGGGGAGAGGATGGGGAGGGAGAAGGGAGAGAGGGGGAGAAGGGAGAGAGGATGGAGGGAGGGAAGGAAGGGAGAGAAGGAGGCTGAACGGCCGGGCCCAAGACTTCGGGCTGGATTTACAGGTAGGTGGCGTCGGGTCTCGGGGGGTCGAGGAGGTCCGGGGGGAGGGGGGGGAGTCGCGGAGGTCGGGGGGGGTGGGAGAGTCGCAGGGTGTGGAGGGTAAGAGAGAGAGTCGCGGGGGGGGGGTCGCGGAGGTCGGGTCCTGGGGGGAGAGGTCGGGTCTGGTCGGGGGTGGGGGTGCGGAGGTCGGGTCGCCGTGGGGGGAAGCAGAGGTCGAGTTGGGTCCGGTCGGGTGGGAGGAGCCATATTCACGCAGCCTCAGGGAGGCCATTCGGCCAGGGCTAGAGGCTGCGTGCTTCGGGCCCCTCCGACAGTTTTGGGTGCCTGGAGCGACTGCACATGCACGCCCACTGTAGCGCGCATATGCAGAGATCCCGGCACTGTTTTCAGCGCAGGGACCTGGCTCCGCCCCCTACAGCTCGTGCTGCGCCGCACCCAGCTCCAGAGAGCCTGCAGGGAGCCGGAGAATAGGTAAGTTTTTTTTAGGTGCACTTTGTGGCGCGAAAAACGGGCATCCAGGTCCGGCGCAGCCCGAAACTTGGGCCCAATATCTATATACTTGACAATTCCAATGCCCTTCTGGCTGGCCTCCCACGTTCTACCCTACGTAAATTTGAGCTCATCCAAAACTTGGCTGCCTGTAGCCTAACTCACACCATGTCCCACTCACCTATCACCTCAGTGCTCGCAGACCTACATTGGCTCCTGCTCACGCAACATCTTGATTTCAAAATTCTCATCCTTGTTTTCTAATCACTCCATGGCCTCGCCCCTCCCTATCTCTGTAATCTCCTCCAGCCCCACAACCCCCCAATATATCTGTACTCCTCTAATTCTGCCATCTTGAGCATCCCTGATTATAATCGCTCAACGATTGGTGGCCGTGCCTTCTGTTGCCTGGACCCTAAGCTCTGGAATTCCCTCCCTAAATCTCTCTGCATCTCTACATCCCTTTCCTCCTTTAAAACATTCCTTAAAACCTACCTCTTTGAAAAAGCTTTTGCTCATCTGTCCTAATTACACGGCTCGGTGTCAAATTTTGTTTGATAACGTTTTTGTGACGCGCATTGCAACGTTTTACTATGCTAAAGGCACTATTTTAATGCAAGTTGTTGTTGAGAGCGGGAGAATCCCTCGGAGATTTAGGGCCATAAACAATAAAAAGAAAGCCCTGCACAAATGAATAACCCAGATGAATATTAAAATTACCACTCAATAGCAAACCTAATCCATGGTTATATATATTCTACATCATCATTTTTGGCATGGAGATGAATAGTTTAAATTAAAAATAAATAACATTATTTTAAACATTTAAAAACATATAACATATTTAAATATTTTAAAACAAGGTCAATTTTATGAGCCACACAATTTAGCAGTTCTGGGCATTAAAATAATTTTTAGCAAAATGTGTGGGAGGGTTAGAAAAAGATTGGATATGTCGCCCATTCAATGGCTGTTAGTTGGTACGACTGATTAGACCTAAGTCTGAAAATTTTCTATTTTCCAAGGAAGGATAGTTAAACCTGCAACTTGTGTATATCTACAGCATTTCATTGTAACTATTCACCTATCCATTTACTCCTCAGGCCTAAGGAATAATAGACAACAAAATGGTCAGTTTTTATTACACAGAAAGACAGATTGATCAATATTTTGAGAATTAGAACTCAACACATTCATTTACCTGGACTACTTTTTAATTTTTCTTTAATTAAAAGCTAATTATTTGACAATAGTTTTGATTGCTTTGTTTCAATTCGAACGGCTCTAAACTAGATGCCAGAACCGAATAAAATGAATATTAAAACAATTAAATGAAAGAAACATGTGTAGTAGCAGTTGCAAATAGACTAAATAGGTAGAAGTTTTTCTTCAGCAGTAGCACAGATTGGGTGATGGTGAATCGGCAGCCCGTTTTACACTCCTCCTGATTTGCCTAAGACCCATTTGTACCCCAATGATTTTTCTCTCAGCTAGAATGAAATTGTCGATGAAGATTCAAGATACTGAGCTTTTTTGGCCACTTAAGTACTAGAAGTTGACATTTCTTTGTAGCCAACTGATAACACTACTAAGTATAACTATGTCAGATATGACATTTACTAGTCAATGACAGCCTTATGCTCGTTTATAATTTTCCTAACAATGAAATGCAAATCCCCAGCTGCAGAAGGCATCACTGGCTGTGATAGATGAATCTTCTGTTCTTCACACTTTTAATGCAAATCCCATACACCATGCTGCTTGGAAAAGAGCACAAGAACATAAGAAAGTGTGGAACAGGGAAAGGGTATTTAACCATTCAAGGATGGTCTTTTCAACATTCTGGATACAGTGTACACTGGCTTGGACTGTCCCAATTTATTAATCTCCTCAGAGAGATGAATAATCACAGAGGTTCTAAGGAGAAAACAAAACTGATATTTCTTCCTGATTAGATCTTTTCCCCACCCAGCAAAAGGTTATCAATAATACCCCACTATGCCACTCTAATACAATAAGCTACATATGCAACCCTGCCTGTTGACACAGAAACCATTTCTTGGTCACTGTGGCTCTGGAAATATAAGTAGAAATTACCATTGTCGAGAGAATGGTGAACAAATACAAAAATGTTCACAAGACATGCCTATGGTCTGCTACCTTAACAGATATTAACCCATTTAAAATAGATTGGTTAATAGCAGTGAGAAGATAGTCATACAATCACTATAGCCCCATTGTTAAACTAACAGGTCCAGAGAGTAAAATCAGACAGTGATTTGGGCGTCCAACCTGAACCCGAATCCGCCCCCTTTCCAATGGACAGAATAAGTTAAAATCAGTGTTAAAGTGTTTGCTCACTATTATTGCTAACTGTAATTTCTAGCTAATAGCATCTTCTGAACTATTTATCATCTATTATGCTAATTATTTCTGTAACCTTCTAATTCTGCCAAATTAGATTTTAACCCAGGTCGTTAATGGAACATTATTTGTTTTCACGAGACGTTTCTCCATACATCTACTTTGTGGGAATAGACAAGTGTTTCCCAACTCTAGTTAGTGCAGACATGTCAAAGTTATACACATGTTCTCAATTCTTTGATCACAGTTTAAGTTAAATAAACTGAGAACCTTTATTACCTATGTCTTTCCATCATGGCCCCTGTCAATCTTTTCTCTCGTGAAATCAAGATTAGTTCTGTGAGCAGCTTGTAATTTAGCCTTAAATTAACTCTTTTAGAGTCTACCTACAAAACATAAAACATTAAATCGTGGCACCCGACCTGGGTGACACACCAGACATTTACAAGGCCCTTTTTTTCCTTTTTTTGTTTCTTTTTTGAGTTTTTCTTTTTTTTTTTGTTTTTTTTTGGGCACTAAAATCACAATTTTCCAGTGCCCCCTATAAAAGGGAAGGGGACACTAAAAGCACCGGCATTTAAAACAAATTAAACTTTAAAACGTAAAATCAAATTAAAATTTGGTTGCCGGGCGTGATGATGCACTCCAGTCCCTCCGGTGCCCACCTCTCGCGGAAGGCCGCGAGCGTACCGGTGGACACCGTATGCTCCATCTCCAAGGACACCCTGGACCGGATGTAAGAGCGGAAGAGAGGTAGGCAGTCAGGTTGAACGACCCCCTCGACCGCCCGCTGCCTGGACCGGCTGATGGCACCCTTGGCCGTGCCCAGGAGCAGTCCTACGAGGAGGCCTTCGGACCTACCCGCTCCCCTCCGCACAGGGTGCCCAAAGATCAGGAGAGTGGGACTGAAGTTAGCCTTAAATTAAGGCCTGGTCCAAGTACATCACTGGTACTACTTCCAGGTAAATCTACCTTGCAATAATTTGGTAATTGCTGCCTGGTTAAAGTTAACTGGATTAATTCACCAATAATTGAGTTAATTGGTCATTTATTTCCACCAGCAGAAACAATTTGCCACCCTGTTAAACTTCCTTTTTAAATGTGAAAACAGACACTTTTACGTCTAGACAAGCTTCGCCCATGTGGCACCATCTGAGTGTTACGATTACCATCATGTGTTATTGAATGTGTTAATATTGCCATCATGTGGTATTGAATATGTTAATATTACCATCAATTGGACAATGCCTGCATCTGCGCACACACAGAGGCTGAACTCCAGGACATAATCAACGTATTTACTGAGGGGTACGAAAGCATGGGCCTTACGCTAATCATCAGCAAGACCAAGGTCCTCCACCAGCCTGTCCTTACCACACAGCACTGTCCCCCAGTCATCAAGATCCACGGCGCGGCCCTGGACAATGTGGACCACTTTTCATATCTTGGGAACCTCCTATCAACAAAAGCAGGCATTGACGACAAAATCCAACACTGCCTCCACTGCACCAGTGCAGCCTTCGGCCGCCTGAGAAAAAGAGTGTTTGAAGACCAGGCCCTCAAAACTGCCACCAAGCTCATGGTCTACAAGTCTATAGTAATACCTGCCCTCCTGTATGGCTCAGAAACATGGACCATGTACAGTAGACACCTCAAGTCGCTGGAGAAATACCACCAACGATGTCTCCATAAGATCCGACAAATCCCCTGGAGGACAGACACACCAACATTAGCTTCCTTGACCAGGCCAACATCCCCAGCATTGAAGCACTGACCACACTTGATCAGCTCCGTTGGGCAGGCCACATAGTTCACATGCCAGACAAGAGACTCCCAAAGCAAGCACTCTACTCAGAACTCCTTCACGGCAAACGAGCCAAAAGTGGGCAGTGGAAACGTTACAAGGACACCCTCAAAGCCTCCCTGATAAAGTGCGGCATCCACACTGATGCCTGGGAGACCCGAGCCAAAGACCGCCCTAAATGGAGGAAGCACATCCAGGAAGCCACTGAGCACCTTGAGTCTCGTCGCCAAGGGAGTGCAGAAATCAAGTACGGCAGCGGAAAGAGCGTGCGGCAAACCAGTCCCACCCACCCCTTCCCTCACCGACTATCTGCCCCACCTGTGACAAGGACTGTGGCTCTTGTATTGGACTGTACAACCACGTAAGAACTTATGTTAAGCGTGGAAGCAAGTCTTCCTCGATTTCGAGGGACTGCCTATGATAATGTGGTATTAGGTGTGTTAATTTTACCATCATGTGATATTGGGTATGTTAACACTACCATCATGTGGTATTAGCTGTGTTAATATTACCAGCGTGTAGATTATCATCCCCTGATTTGTGTTTGAATGAGATAAAGTACATATTTTGTGGCTCTCCTTCTAGTTTGAAAATGCTCAGTCATGTAATTGCCAGGTGCTAAATCCAAAGTACAAAAACTTGTAGCAACTGCCCTTGCCTTCCATATTGGACGGCAATATTACTTTCTACATTACAAGATTGTCTGCACTCCAAAAGTACTTCATTGGTGGTAAAGCAATTTGGAATATCCTGAGGCTGTGAAAGGATCTATATACATGCACGTCTTTCTTTCTTTAATCAAGTCATCAGCCCTGAATTTCCTTATTACTTCGGCAGGAAAAATGGTTGTTTTTAGCCATTGATGCCATTTCTTGGGGGGGCCTGCCATTGATATAGCTGGCAATTGGGACAGCCCCAGCAGAAATTCAGAGCCACCATTTGCACAGGTTCAATTCATCATGAATCTCATTAATCTTACAATCATAAATAAGAAATGGGTATAAGTAAATCTAAATCTAATTTGAATCAGACTTATGATGATGTCAATCATTCTTCAACTCATAAGATGCTTAGAAGTATTAACACAAACTCTCTAGTCATTCATATTAATACTGGCCATGTCATCCATAAAGATTGTCAATATGAGTGGAAAGCAGTTTTTCTCTCAGAAATAATTAGGTACCTGTACATTATTCAGTGAAGGCTTCAGTACCCTGGAGCGGCCTTTTGAGTTTAAATGAGATGTGTCCACACAGTGTAATTGGCTTGATTAACTTAATAATTCATCATCCCTTTCAGGGTACTGTGGTGACTATTGTCATGACACCTGTCACCTGACCACAAGCATCTGCTTCATAAAAGCTTTAAAAATAATTGCAGAAATGAAGCCCAGCAGGACGATCATTTACATGAGTTTTAGCCACAGTGTTTGCATAATAGCTATGACTTTGAAATTGCGAATAATTTCTGCTCAACGTTATTGAAATGTGGTAACTGATGTTGTGTGACTACGTAACTAATTTCACAAACTATGGTGCCAGTGCATGGGAATACTGTCGATAGAACATTTACACATTCTGTGGAAACAATGCCCCATCCTGGTCACCCACAGAGATCCCAAGTTCTAACACACAACCCCGAATTCACACATACTCCCCAAGTTCACAGACACACATCACCACCGCCCTCACTCCAACTGCCACCCCCGCACTCCCCCAGACTAAGTTCACACTTAGATCTCCAAAATCCTGAGCTTTGAAGAATCCTCTACTGATGCTGTCACAACACTACCACATCAAAACTCACTGACAATTAGAATCCTTAATCAACAATCTTTACACATTGGCCCTGAATTTCAGCAAGTGTATCCCCAATCTCTTGCTGTAACTCTGGCAGATCAGTGGAGCCTGTGAAGAAATCGTACAGACAACTATTTTCAGCAGTTTATGTTGTTTTTCTCGGGGTTGCTGCCAATCTCCTGCCCAAGTTACAGGGAGATCAGGCCAATCTTTGTGCAAATTCAGTGCCACCATCTTCAGTGAAGTAGCAACTGCTTCACAATTAAAGGTAGCTTGAGGTAGAGTTTCGGTTAGTTTGCACTTGTTTTTATCAGTGCAATCCGCGGGAAATCTGCAGAATCAGCGCAAAAGATTGTGGAATCTCCAACTTAAGCTATGTCAAGCGTAAATCGAGTTTCCATGATCTTTAATGCTGGTTTAAAAATCATTTTGCCAGAAGCTGGCCCCGCCCACACAACTGGCCACCCCCCAGATTGAAATAACATGTATGCCGAGTTTCCGCTGATTGCGCTTGTTTGCTCCATTCGAGAAAGGTCTTCAAATTAAGTTTTCTGAGGTGCACAGGCAATAGTAGGCATGTTTTAAAAGTTATTGGCCTGTAATTTACAGTTAGCAGTGAAGCAAAGGTGTTCGCTGACATAAGCTTCGTATAAAGATATCGCGATCTCTGTGATGAGAATTTTGGCTTTTCCGGCGTTCAGTTGAATTCAGTGCAAGTTAATGGAGAATCACTAACGCGAGCTGCTGTGATGTCGACAACCTGTCTAAGCAGCCAACCACGTTGTCAAATTCTCACAGACCAGGAACGAGGAAATGAATAAGCTCCTTTTCAGAGGCTGAACTCTAAGTCATAGTCAACATCTTCACTGAGGCGTACGAAAGCATGGGCCTTACACTAAACATCCGTAAGACAAAGGTCCTCCACCAACCTGACCCCGCCACACAGCACTGCCCCCCAGTCATCAAGATCTACGGTGTGGCCCTGGACAATGTGGGCTACTTTCCATACCTTGGGAGCCTATTATCAGCAAGGGCGGACATCAATGACGAGGTTAAACACTGCCTCCAGTGCATCAGCGCAGCCTTCGGCCACCTGAGGAAGAGAGTGTTTGAAGATCAGGCCCTCAAATCTGGCACCAAGCTTATGGTCTCCAGGGCTGTAGTGATACCCTCCCTCCTGTATGGCTCAGAGACATGGATCATATACAGTAGGCAGCTCAAATCGCTGGATAAATACCACCAACGGTGTCTCCGCAAGATCCTGCAAATCCCCTGGGAGGACAGACACACCAACGTTAGTGTCCTCGTTCGAGCCAACATCCCCAGCATCGAAGCACTGACCATACTCGATCAGCTCCATTGGGCGGGCCACATTGTTCGCATGCCTGACGCAAAACTCCCAAAGCAAGCGCTCTACTCGGAACTCCTAAACGGCAAGCGAGACCCAGGTGGGCAGAGAAAACGTTTCAAGGACACCCTGAAAGCCTCCTTGATAAAATGCAACATCCCCACTGACACCTGGGAGTCCCTGGCCAAAAACCGCCCTAATTGGAGGAAGAGCATCCGGGAGGTCACTGAGCACCTCGAGTCTCGTCACCGAGAGCATGCAGAAAGCAAGCACAGGCAGCGGAAGGTGCGGCAAACCAGACTCCCCACCTACCCTTTCCTTCAACAACTGTCTGTCCCACCTGTGACAGAGACTGTAATTCCCGCATTGGACTGTTCAGTCACCTAAGAACTCATTTTTAGAGTGGAAACAAGTCTTCCTCGATTTCGAGGGACTGCCTATGATGATGAAGTTCCTTTTATTCTAACTTTTATAAAATGTTACAGAGAGCAAAACAAAGATTGGGGCTCTCCCATGGGGAAAAGGTAAACCTAAAATAAAGGTGAACAAACTTTTTAAAAACATAGTTAAAAATGTTAAAATTTCTTTAAAACAAATTAATTTTTATTAAAATGGATATATTTGACACTCCACAAAATTAAAATTAGTTTTTTAGGGCCATAATTTTTTTAAGCAGTAAATATGCTGTTAAAACCCGGTTTCACCAAATCCAAAATCATTTAACTTTTAATGGGTACTTAACAGCGATATTACTGCAGAAAAGCCAAAGTTTTTGTCAATTTTGCAGATTTTCTTGATTTCACTGAGTGCCAGCTATGGGGGAGCCCACAGTGCAGCCTGTGCTGGAACAGTGAATGACTGACCCTAACTTTAGCATGCGCTAAATCCTTAAGTTGCAGTCTGTTTCAAAGTAACAGCATTTGTTTGCTGTTATTACCCAGCACAAATTCTGGGCCTTGTAATATAGAGTTCAACCTAGTGGACTACTGCTCCATCTAGTGGACTACTGTGGTAATGCAACTGCTGATGTAAATACCATAAAAGTTACATGATATATTGGAAACATCTTGTAAAATCTGTGGGGTAGAAATTGTCTCCTGGCCAAAACGATTCAGGTTCAGGTCGCCTCTTGAGCGACATTCGGCTCTTTGTTATTTTTTTCCCTTGGATCTGCAAGTCGTTCTTAATGGGGGTGGTGACAACACATGAGGGGCGGAAGTTGTGGGGGGGTTGCGGAGTGACCACAGCGATGACATCATCACGGTGCTGCATCACCACGGCTCTCTCCTTCACTTAAAGGGGAAAGCCTCCGCGATTTTATAACTTTGGTCACCAGGGAGGGTTTTGGCCGGACCAGCGACCTGGCATCCAAGAGGGGGTGTCAGGCTGCCTGTTGGCTGCCCAGCCGAACCCGGGGCCATAAATGTCTGGCCGACATATAAGTCGGCCGTACAAAAGAAAAAACATGACGGCAGCGGCAGTGCGTCCTCCGCTTTAAGGAAAGCTGCACCGCCGTTGCAGAAGGCCTCAGCCTCACTAGACCACCGGGAAAAAACAGGTTTTGGTACAGCCAGGCAGGCCGAAGATTTTCAGAGGGGAATATCACCGTCGGGGGTGGGTAGATCAGCGGTGCACACGGTGATGACGCGCTTACCACAGATCGGCAGCAGTGGAGCGGTTGGGGGGCGGGGGGGAGGTATCAGGGCACTGCCGGGAAAGCTCGGGAGGGCAATTGGGCTAGCAGCGGCCATTCCATGAAAAGTTGGTAGCCACTCCACTCACTGTGTGTTAGTGATGTCGTGAAGAATATATTACAATCCTTTGTGTGTGTGTGTGTGTGTGTGTATATATGTGTGCAGGTGCAGCATCCTGAATCCGGAACCCTCGGGACGGAGACCATTCCGGATTTTGCATTTTGCCGGATTTTGGAATGTCTTTCTGACATCACGAATCTGGAAAAACCCGAGCCCAGGTTCGGCTATTTCCGGATTTTGGAATGTCAGAAGGAGAGGGGGGGGGGGGGCGGTGGGAGAGTGAGAGAGAGGGGTTTGCTCGTCGATGAGCTGTTCGGCTCGCCGGGCAGAGCCCCACCACTGGGGAGATGTTCGGGCAGAGCCCCACCACTGGGGAGATGTTCGGGCGGGGCCCCACCACCGGGGAGATGTTCGGGCGGGGCCCCACCACCGTCGAGATGTTCGGGAGAAGCCCCGCCACCGGGGAGATGTTCGGGAGAAGCCCCGCCACCGGGGAGATGTTCGGGCGGGGCCACACCACCGTGGAGATGTTCGGGCGGAGCCCCACCACCGTCGAGATGTTCGGGAGAAGCCCCGCCACCGTGGAGATGTTCGGGCGGGGCCACACCACCAGGTAGATGTTCGGGCGAAGCCCCGCCACCGTGGAGATGTTCGGGAGAAGCCCCGCCACCGTGGAGATGTTCGGGCGGGGCCACACCACCAGGTAGATGTTCGGGCGAAGCCCCACCACCGTGGAGATGTTCGGGAGAAGCCCCACCACCGTGGAGATGTTCGGGCGGGGCCCCGCCACTGTGGAGATGTTCGGGAGAAGCCCCACCACCGTGGAGATGTTCGGGAGAAGCCCCGCCACCGTGGAGATGTTCGGGCGGAGACCCGCCGCCGAGATGTTCGTGCGTGGGCCAGTGGCCTCGCCGCCGAGGACCTGATCGGGCGGGGCCCGCCGCTGTGGAGAAGTTCCTTGTCTGGCCCGAGGTAGGTGGGGTCGGGCAGCCAAGGTAAAGGGGAGGGAGGGGGTACGGGGCGAAGTCGGGCCGGGGCGAGGTCGGGTCCTCGTATTCGAGGCGGGCGAAGTCATGACGAAGTCGGATCGGGCGAAGTCAGTTCGCCGATGCGGGGGGAGTCTTTTATATCGGAACATTTTCCGGTTTCCGGACGACCCCGCCACGGATCGGACTGGTGTCTCGATTCTGGAACATTCTGGATTCCAGAACTCCAGATTTTGGAGGTCGAACCTGTATAATGGGCCGTAATTTACTGTCCCTACAGGCGTGTACAAGGTACATACCCCCCCATAAGAGCCATGCAAGTTCCAGGTTTAGGTATGTGCCGTGCATGCATGTAAACCCGAAACTTGCGATCTGTCAATCCAATGCATCCCCGGGAAAAGGGCGTCCCCGGGCAGAGAGTGGAGCCATTTGCCCAACTTCTGCCCAGTGAATGCCTGTGAATTTCTTACGCCTGATAAAAGCAGGCATAAGGCCAAACATGCCTTTAGTGGTTCAGGAACCTAACGCTGACCCACAATCTTTGTTGGGGTCGGTGGTGGAAATTTAATGCATCTGGGTACTTGCGATTGATTTTCATGGCCACAACAACCTCTATTTAACTGAAGTGTAAGTTCCCTGAAATTATTTCCCACCCCATTCCCTCGAGAAGGGCAAAAGAATCCTCTGATATTCTAGTAAGTTTATCAAAAGAAAATATAATCATTAAAATAAATTGTTTCCACTAATTTTCATTGCTTCAGTTCTGCCCTTAGTCCCATCATGGATAGTTTAGGTTTCTGAGTGCTGCTATACTTTATGTGCAGATTGAGACTGATGCTTTGCTAGAGTGTGGGCTGCCTGCTCTGAATCACTCCGGCCAAAGAAAGCCAAGTTCTGACATGTCACTTACTGAGGCGTGGTTAATTCTCTATCAATTTCAATGGTACATCTTTGATGTGAATACATATATCTTGAAATGTTTTTCATAAGACTGCAGAGTGTAATGGATATTTCTTTAGTGAGATGTCGGACGAAATTGCCCACCGCTGGAAAAGCGGTTCACCTACCGTGTTTCGACTGTTTTTACTGACACGGTTAATGCTGTGGCCTCTTAGCAAATTCCGCTCTTTGGCTTTTTGTTTTCAGCGGACCGGAAGTTGGTCATCAGGGGGCGGTTGTGCGGTTGTGAGCGGATGTTCGCACAGTAGAGGGGTGGAAGTTGGGGGGCAGGTGTAGCGCTGATGATGTCATCACGGTTCCGTGTCACCATGTCTCTCCCCTTCACTTAAAGGTCCACTGGACAATACCGATGAGGTGATTTGTGTCATTATTTAGAAGTAACAGTCAGCACACAGTACCTCCCAATTTTTACAGCAACATCTTAGAAGCCTGCTGTGAAAATGACCATTGCTCTGGTTTTATGAAATAATTATGTTCTATTGCTAGCTTCTGTACAGTATTGATGAACTGTACCCGTGCCTGGATTACTGCTATATTCACACACAATCCTTATACGCAGTTGATTTGAGAATTAGCGTTATTATATAATGTTCTACAGAAAATGCAGAACTTTGTAATTCATTGATTTCAATACAGATGATTTGACCAAAAATTCAGATGATATTATCAATGATAAGAGCACTTTAATTACTCTCACCTGAACCAGAAGATTAGATTGGGAGCTTCACATTTAATTTTATGTTTTTAATTCGTTTTTTATGTTGGCCACAGGTGTTTTTCTGAGCATCATCATCATCATAGGCAGTCCCTCGGATTCGAGGAAGACTTGCTTCCACTCCTGAAGTGAGTTCTTTGCTGGCTGAACAGTCCAATACGAGAGCCACAGACTCTGTCACAGGTGGGACAGATAGTCGTTGAGGGAAGGGATGGGTGGGCCTGGTTTGCCGTATGCTCCTTCCGCTGTCTGCGCTTGATTTCTGCATGCTCTCGACGTTGAGACTCGAGGTGCTCAGTGCCCTCCTGGATGCACTTCCTCCACTTAGGGCGGTCTTTGGCCAGGGACTCCCAGGTGTCAGTGGGGATGTTGCATTTTATCCTTGGTGTCATTCACTTAATTTAAGGATTGTGATATCAATCCTGCTGGTTTCTTGAGAAATTTTCTGGAAATTCTACATCCATTTTAAAAAAGAAAAACAAACAAACAAACTTGCATTCATATCACACCTTTCACATCCCAAAGCACTTGACAGCATGGCAAACATGATCATAATTAGTTCATGACCAGTTAATCATTTTTTGGTGGTGTTGGTTGAAGGATAAAGGTTGTCCAGAACACCGGGAAATACCCCCGCTCTGATTTGAAAAGTGAATTAACTGAATTAACTTGCCTTGCTTAATAAAGAATAGTTTGTGTTTCATTGGAGTCAATTTTAAATCCTGCCGCTCTCGCAACCCCCCCCCCCCCACCCCTGCCCCCGCCGCCATCCCCTCCACTATCCCTATGTGCAGGAGAGGGTCAGTATTTGGGGGTTAAAATATCAGGGTCGGGCAACCCAACTCCAATCCAACACCATTCCTACCCCTTTAAGTTTTTAAGTGCAGAATTCAGATCAAAGTTGTGGCCTGATAACTTTAAGTCGTGGGGCAGATGATTTTAACAGAAAGTGAGGGGGAGACACAACCATGGGATTTGTGGTAGTTAAACCGAGGAGATAGTGGCTCTTTTATAATTCTTTGTGGGCCAGGACAACCAGGAGTGCTTCCACTAGGCTCCTCAAGGACGCCATTACCCTCCCCCAGCCCCGATCTCCAGCCTCCCTCCCTCAGCCCCGATCCACAGCCTTTACCCTCCCCCAGCTCCGATTCCCAGCCTTTACCCTCCCCCAGCTCCGATTCCCATCCTTTACCCTCGCCCCGATCCCCAGCCTTTACCCTCCCCCAGCCCCGATCCCCATCCTCCCTCCCCCAGCCCCGATTCCCAGCCTTTACCCTCCCCCAGCCCCAATCCCCAGCCTCCCTCCCCCGGCCCCGATCCCCAGCCTTTACCCTCCCCCAGCTTCGATCCCCAGCCTCCCTCCCCCAGCCCCGATCCCCAGCCTTTACCCTCCCCCAGCCCCAATCCCCAGCTTTTACCCTCCCCCAGCCCCGATCTCCAGCCTCCCTCCCCCGGCCCCGATCCCCAGCCTTTACCCTCCCCCAGCCCCGATCCCCAGCTTTTACCCTCCCCCAGCCCCGATCTCCAGCCTCCCTTCCCCGGCCCCGATCCCCAGCCTTTACCCTCCCCCAGCCCCGATCCCCAGCTTTTACCCTCCCCCAGCCCCGATCTCCAGCCTCCCTTCCCCGGCCCCGATCCCCAGCCTTTACCCTCCCCCAGCCATGATCTGCAGCTTCCTTCCCCCAGCCCCAATCTCAGGCCTCCTTCCCTCAAGCCTTCCCACCTGCTGGCCTGGCTGTCTATTTGGCCTTCTGCCAGGTGAAAGATGGCCCTACCTGATGCAAATTAAGTCCTGCCATTAAGATCGTTAGGGCCTCCACGTCCCTGACATTAACGGGTTCTACAGCCGATTTTGACCTCACCCACACCCTCCTCACATCTCTGTAAATATCAGGGCCATTGTTTTATATAAGAACATAAGAATTTGGAGCAGGAGTAGGCCATTCTGCCCCTCGAACCTGCTCTGCCATTCAATAAGATCATGGCTGTTCTTCTACCTCAACTCCACTTTTCTGCAGTATCCCCATAATCCCTTGATTCCCTTAATATCCAAAAATCTATCGATCTCTGTGTTGAATATACTCAAAGACTGAGCCTCCACAACCCTCTGGGGTATAGAATTCCACAGATTCATCACCCTCTGGGTGAAGAAGTTTCTCCTCATCTCAGTCCTAAATGGCCGATCCCTTATTCTCAGACTGTAACTCCAGGTTCTAGACTCCTCAGCCAGAGGAAACATTCTTCCTGCATCTACCCTGTCAAGCCCTGTAAGAATTTTGTATGTTTCAATGAGATCACCACTCATTGTTCTAAACTCTAGAGAATTGTTATGTGTTGATGCTTTGGGTCACCAGACATCAGAGGGCGTCACTGTCGGAAGTCATTGGGCTGTTTGCACGTGTGCGCGGTCACTGGTATATAAGCGCGGGTACGATGTCACGTGGGTATTTTGGGCGCGAATAAAGTTGGATCAGGTTTACACCTGAGGCAGTTTACAGTAACAAGACTCTTGAGTCATTACATTTGGTGACGAGGTAACTTAAGAACCTTCGCATGCACAATGGGCACTATTGGAATTCTGGAGAGATTCCTGGAGGGCGAGCATTGGGCCGATTTTATCGACCGCCTGGATCAGTATTTTGTGGCCAACAAAATGGAGGGAGAGGCTGACGCAGTTCAACGCAGGGCGGTTTTCCTCACCGTTTGTGGTCCGAAAATTTACGGCCTCATGAAGAACCTTCTCTCACCTTTACGTCCAATGGACAAAGAGTACGAGGATTTGTGTGCTTTGGTGTGTGACCATCTTAAGCCAAGAGGGGATCATCATCTCACACTGTCACTTCTATACGCATGTTCATGCTGAGGGCCAGGATGTGTTGGGATTTGTCGCTGACCTACGACGTCTTGCTGAGCCATGTAAGTTTGGGAACATGTTGGAAGACATGTTGTGAGATTTCTTCGTGATAGGCATAAACCATGATGTGATTCTCCAGAAGTTATTGGCCGAAGAGAAGCTGGACTTGAGAAAGGACATCGCGACGGCCCAGGCATGCATGACGACTGATGATAATTTGAGGCAGATATCATCGAAGAGTCGGAGCTCCACGGCAGGTACTGTAAACAAGATTGTGTCGTCTTCTGGCAGAGCTGCTTATGGAAGGGCCTACTCGACTGCTTCTGTGAAACCTGCAGCTGCTCACAGTCTGCCAACTGGTACGAATCTGATTTCACCCTGTTGGCATTGTGGGGGCAATCATTAGCCTCATCACTGTCAGTTTAAACAATACTCCTGTAATGGCTGTTCGAAAGTGGGGCATCTTCAGAGAATGTGCCCACAACTGAGTAAGCGTGCTGCTGCTCATCACATTATTGATGACGGCTAGTCTAGTACTGGCCTGAATACACAACCCGAGGAGGGAGTGTATGGTCTGTATTCATTCTTGGCAAAGAGCCAGCCGATAATTGTTAATGTGAAGCTGAATGGCATGCCTGTATCAATAGAGCTGGACACGGGTGCGAGTCAGTCGATAATGAGCCAAAGGACAATCGACAAGCTGTGGGACACTGAGGCTGTGAAGCCTAAGCTGAGTCCAGTCAATGCCAAGTTGGGTACCTACAATAAGGAACTCAGACCAGTGATTGGCAGTGCAGTAGTCAAAGTGTCATATGATGGTGTGTTTCAAGATCTACCATTATGGATCATCCCAGATAATGGTCCAACGCTGTTCAGCAGGAATTGGTTCGAGAAAATCAAGTGGAACTGGAATGATATCAAAGCGTTTTCCTCGGTGGATGACATTTCGTGTGCTCAAGTGTTGGAAGAAGTTTCCTCCTTTGTTTGAACCGGGCACTGGTAATTTTACTGGAGCCAAGGTGCAGATTCACCTGGATTCTGATGCAAGGCCTGTCTATCATAAAGCTCGGTCTGTTCCTTACATAATGAGGGAGAAGGTTGAAATTGAGCTTGACAGACTCCAACGTGAAGGGGTCATATCACCGGTCGAGTTTAATGAGTGGGCCGGTCCTAGTGTTCCTGTGTTGAAGAGTGATGGCACTGTCAGGATTTGAGGAGATTACAAGGTTACGATTAAACGATTTTCGAAACCGGATCAATATCCATTACCGAAGGCTGATGACCTGTTCGCCATGCTAGCTGGTGGAAAGTAATTCACTAAACTAGATCTGATGTTGGCCTATATGACACAGGAGCTTGTCGGCACTTCGAAGAAACTTAACTGCATCAACACCCATAAAGGACTGTTTGTCTACAACAGGTATCCCTTTGGAATTCGTTCGACTGCAGCCATATTTCCGAGGAATATGGAGAGTCTACTGAAGTCCATTCCTAGAACAGTCATGTTTCAAGATTATATTCTGGTCACAGGTCGCGACACTGCTGAACATCTGAACAATCTTGAAGAAGTCCTACAGCGTCTGGACAAAGTGGGACTCGGGCTGAAACGTTCGAAGTGTGTCTTCATGGCACCTGAATTTGAATTCTTGGGGAGGAAGATTGCTGCTGATGGCATCAGGCCTACTGATTCAAAAATCAAGGCCGTCAAAAATGCACCCAGGCCTCAGAATGTGACGGAGCTGCGTTCATTCCTTGGGCTACTCAACTACTTCGATAATTTCTTACCCAGACTGAGCACTTTATTAGAGCCACTGCACATGTTACTCAGAAAAGGCGACAACTGGATCTGGGGTGTATCTCAAGATAGAGCCTTTGAGAAAGCTAAGAATCTGCACTGTTCAAACAAGTTGCTTGTTCATTATGACCCGTGTAAGCATCTTATATTGGCCTGTGATGCTTCATCATATGGGGTTGGCTGTGTACTCCAACAAGCAAATGAGTCGGGTAGGCTATAACCTGTTGCATATGCTTCGAGAAGTTTGTCAAAAGCGGAAAGAGCTTACAGCATGGTGGAAAAAGAAGCATTGGCCTGTGTGTATGGGGTCCAAAAGATACATTTTGAACTCGAAACGGATCACAAGTCACTCATTTCATTGTTTTCGGAAAACAAAGGTATTAATACCAATGCATCGTCCCATATTCAGAGGTGGGTGTTGACATTGTCTGCTTATGATTATGTTATTTATCATAGACCTGGTACTGAGAATTGTGCCAATGCACTAAGTCGTCTGCCTTTGCCCACACCTGATATGGAGACGCCTCAACCTGCAGATCTACTGTTAATAATGGATGCTTTTGAGAGTGAAGGAACTCCTGTCACTGCTCAACAAGTGAGGATTTGGACCAGTCATGACCCTATTTTATCAGTTGTGAAACGTTGTGTTCTCAGTGGTGATTGGTCTGCAATACCTATGGAGATGTGTGATGAGACCAAACCTTACGACCGTCACAAAGATGAGCTGTCCATTCAGTCAGATTGTTTACTGTGGGGGTACTGCTGGAGTTGGCTTTCCCTACCTCCTCTCTGCCAATCACGCCTCCCCAGAGGTCGGTTTTCCTGCCGACCCTGGAGGATCCTTGAAGTCACCGAGGAGGATCAGTTTGTCGCCCGCAGGGATGTAGGTCAGGAATTTTTCGAGGTTGGAGTAAAAACCCTCTTTGGCCTCATCTGTTGCATCGAGTGTTGGGGCGTAACCACTGATGACTGTGGCACACTGGTTCCGGAATAGGGTAAGTCGAAGCGACATGAGGCATTCGTTAGTCCTGCAGGAGGAGTCTTTGAGGCAGTCGACCAGCTCGTTTTTGATGGTGAAGCCAACTCCGTGGAGGCGGCGTTGTGCCTCTTGTTTCCCTTTCCAGAAGAAGGTGTAATCTCCACCTTGTTCGTTGAGCTGGCCTTCCCCTGCCCGCTGGGTCTCGCTTAGGGCTGTGATATCGATATCAAAGCTTCTAAGTTCCCGGGCAATTATGGTGGTGCGGCATTCTGGTCTGTCGCTGTTGGGGTTGTCCATGGGGGTCCTGATGTTCCAGGTCCCGAACTTCATGTTAGAGGAGTGGAAGATGCCTGTGCATGATTTCTTTTAACGTGGGGTGATCGTTGCACGTCGGCTACCACATGGGCTTAGCTGAGCGAGGTCTTGGCCCAGTGGCAAGGGGGTCCAGGACGACTGGAGACCAGGCACTGCTATATCGGCCTAATTGCCTACGGCGAGGTGTTGGCCACAGGCTCGGCGCTGGGTAGCGCCCTTGGTGGTAGGTGGTCCAAGGTTTGTTTGGGGACAGGCATTGGGGGGGCCAGGATGGGGGGGGCAGGGGGGTAACAGCCATTGTACTCACCATGTGCTGGAGGAGGAGAGGAGGCCAGGCCATCAGTGAGGAAGGAGAGGTCCAGGGGGAGGAGGTGGAGGCCCGATAGCCAGGTCCAGCTGCCCAGTCGCCGCAGGAGGTCCAGCCGGGAGGTCCAGGTCGTGTCGAGTCAGCAGGAGGTCCAGCCGGGAGGTCCAGGTCATGTCGAGTCAGCAGGAGGTCCAGCCGGGAGGTCCAGGTCATGTCGAGTCAGCAGGAAGTCCAGCCGGGAGTCGCCGAAGTGCAGAGTGGCGGAAGGCCTGAGGTAGGCCCGAACTTTTGGGATTCGCAGGGTTGGGGTTAGGGTGAGGATTTGTCTTTAAGACCCCCTATTGGGGTCTATTAGGATTAGGGCTGGGGCTTGGGGAAGTTTAGACAGTGGGAGCCGGGAGGTTGAGGGCCGAGGAGCTGTTTAGCATGGGAGCTCCCTAGGGAGCCGCTACCCCGATGTCTATCTTCTAGCTTCGGAAACCTAATCAGATCCATCATTGACATCAACATAGCCCCAAAGCAGAAGCAGTGTCACAAAAAAGTCAATGTCAGGGCACTTAAGGGCCCAGCTAAGAGAGTCCTTTACAGTCAACGCCTCACAGCTAACATGGTGTACCTTGATGACCTCAAGACGCAGAATGCCCACAGCGCTTGGTCTGCCCTCCAGGCCACCATAAACAGTGTCTGCAAGGAGACATTTGTTCACTCAACCAGGAAACACCAGGACTGTTTTGATGAGAATGATCAGGAGATTCAAGAACTAATAGACTGCAAGCGCAGGGCATTTCTGAGCCTTAAACAGCAACCTAACTCGGGAGCAGCAAAGCAGCATTACAGACAGCTAAAGGCTAAGGTTCAACAAAAAACCCGGGACCTAAAGAACAGGTGATGGATGGAGAAAGCACGGGAGATACAGCAGCTGGCCGACAGCCATGATGTGTGAGGATTCTTCACCGCAGTCAAGGCCACATACGGACCAAACTCCCAAGGCCCCACCTGGCCAAGAACAGGGAAACACTTATCAAGGACACCGAAGCAGTCAGGGCCCGCTGGAAGGAACACTTCGAAGATCTCCTCAACCGAGACTCTGCTTTTGACTCGAATGTTCTCGACTCCATTCCGCAGCATGCTACCCGCCACCAGCTCAGTGAGACCCCAACAGGGCATGAGGTAGAAAAGGCCATAATACAGCGAAAAAACAACAAGGCTACGGAGCGGATGGAATCCCTGTTGAAGCACTGAAGTATGGAGGAGAGGCACTACTGGCACGAATACATGACCTCATCTCTCTCATCTGGAGGGAGGAGAGCATGCTGGGAGATCTTAGAGATGCAGTGATTGTGACCATCTTTAAAAAAGGGGACAAGTCTGACTACGGCAACTACAGAGGAATCTCCCTGCTATCAACCACTGGGAAAGTCATCGCGAGAGTCGTCCTCAATCGTCTTCTCCCCGTGGCCGAGGAGCTCCTCCCGGAGTCGCAGTGCGGATTTCATTCCCACCGGGGCACAATGGACGCGATTTTTGCAGCGCGACAGCTGCAGGAAAAATGCAGGGAACAGCGTCAGCCCTTATACATGGCCACCTTCGACCTTACAAAGGCCTTTGACACTGTCAACCGCGAGGGTCTATGGAGCGTCCTCCTCCGTTTCGGATGCCCCCAAAAGTATGTCACCATACTTCGTCTGCTCCACGACATGCAAGCCGTGATCCTTACCAATGGATCCATCACAGACCCAATTCATGTCCGGACCAGGGTCAAGCAGGGCTGCGTCATCGCCCCAACCCTCTTAATCTTCCTCGCTGCCATGCTCCACCTCACAGTTGATCTCCCCGCTGGAGTAGAGCAAACTACAGGACCAGTGGGAAGCTGTTCAATCTTCGCCGTCTCCAGGCCAGGTCCAAGACCACTCCAATCTCTGTCGTCGAGCTACAGTACGCGGACGGCACCTGTGTCTGTGCACACACACAGGCTGAACTCCAGGACATAGTCGATGTATTTACCGAGGTGTATGAAAGCACAGGCCTTACGCTAAACATTAGTAAGACGAAGGTCCTCCACCAGCCTGTCCTCGACACACAACACTGCCCCCCAAACATCAAGATCCACGGCGTGGCCCTGGACAACGTGGACCATTTCCCCTATCTCGGGAGCCTCCTATCAACAAGAGCAGGCAATGATGATGAGATCCAACACCGCCTCCAGTGCGCCAGTGCAGCCTTTGGCCGCCTGAGGAAAAGAGTGTTTGAAGATCAGTCCCTCAAAACTGTCACCAAGCTCATGGTCTACAGGGCCGTAGTAACACCCACCCTTCTGTATGACTCCGATACGTGGACCATGTACAGTAGACACCTCAAGTCGCTGGAGAAATACCACCAGCGATGTCTCCGCAGGATCCTGCAAATCCCCAGGGAGGACAGATGCACAAACATTAGCGTCCTCATCCAGGCCAACATCCCCAGCATTGAAGCACTGACCACACTTGATCAGCTCCGCTGGGCAGGCCACACAGTTCGCATGCCAGACACGAGACTCCCAAAGCAAGCGCACTACTCGGAACTCGTCCACGGCAAACGAGCCAAAGGCGGGCAGAGGAAACGTTACAAGGACACCCTCAAAGCCTCCCTGATAAAGTACAACATCCCCACTGAAACCTGGGAGTCCTTGGCCATAGACTGCCCTAAGTGGAGGAAATACATTCGGAAGGGCGCTGAGCTCCTTGAGTATCGTTGCCGAGAGCGTGCAGAAATCAAGCGCAGGCAGCAGAAGGAGAATGCGGCAAACCAGGCTCCCTGCCCACCCTTTCCCTCAATGACTATCTGTCCCACCTGTGACAGAAACTGTGGTTTCGTTTTGGTCTGTACAGCCACCTAAAAACTCATGCTAAGGTTGAAAGCAAATCTTCCTCGATCCCGAGGGACTGCCTATGATGATGATTACTGTGGGGTAATCGTGACATCATGTCCAAGAAAGGTAGAGAAAATTTGTACGTGACCTACATAGCACACTCATCCTGGTATTGTCATGATGCAAGCCATTGCTAGGTCTCTTGTATGGTAGTCTGGAATTGACTATGATCTGGAATCATGTGTTCATCAGTGCAATACTTGCATGCAGCTAAGTAAAGTACCAGCGGAATCTCCGCTGAGTCTTTGGTCGTGGCCATCTAAACCATGGTGGAGGATCCACATCGATTTTGCAGGCCCTTTCCTGGGAAGGATGTTTTTTGTTGTGGTGGATGCATATTCAAAGTGGATAGAGTGCATTGTTATGTCATTCAGTACATCTACAGCTAATATTGAGAGCCGTCGTGTCATGTTTGCTACTCATGGTTTGCCTGACATTGTTGTGAGCGACAACAGATCTTGCTTCACACGTCTTGAGTTTCAGGAGTTCATGAAACTCAATGGTATTAGACATGTGAGGTCAACTCCATTCAAACCTGCTTCTAATCGTCAAGCAGAGTGTGCTTTCAAACGATCAAGCAAAGTGTGAAACGTGTAACTCAGGGTTCACTGCAGACTCGTTTCTCATGTATATTGCTCAGTTACAGACAAGACCTCATACGCTTACTGGGGTTTCCCCTGCTGAACTACTGATGAAGAGAAATCTCAAGACCAAGCTTTCTCTTGTGCATCCTGATTTGAATGATCGTGTTGAAAACAGATGTCAAAGTCAGCAATGGTATCATGCTCTTGCTGCTGTATCACGTGACATCTCTGTCAACGATCCGGTTTATGTCCTGAACTATTGTCAAGGTCAAAGTGAATCACCGGTACTGTTACAGCCAATGAGGGTAACAGAGTGTTTATTATCGTGCTCAAGAATGGGCAAAAATACAGGAAACATGTTGATCAGGTCAAACTGTGGCACACAGATGAATTGGAACCGTTTGAGGAAGATGCAGTCAGTGACCAACCAACCAATGTTCATTCATCAGAGGACTCTGTTGCCATTACTGAACCTGGTCTTCAAACACACTTTTCCTCAGGCGACCGAAGGCTGCACTGGGGGCGGTGTTGGATCTCGTCGTTGATAGGAGGCTCCCGAGATAGGGGAAGTGGTCCACATTGTCCAGGACCGCGCCGTGGATCTTGATGACTGGGGACAGTGCTGTGTGGTGAGGACAAGCTGGTGGAGGACTTCAAGGAGTCCCTGGCCCAAGACTGCCCTAAGTAGAGGAAGTACATCTGAGAGGGCGCTGAGCATCTTGAGTCTCAACGCCGAGAGCATGCAGAAATCAAGCGCAGGCAGCGGAAAGAGCATGCTGCAAACCAGTCCCATCCACCCCTTCCCTCAATGACTATCTGTCCCACCTGTGACAGGGTCTGTGGCTCTCGTATTGGACTGTTCAGCCAGCAAAGAACTGACTTCAGGAATGGAAGCAAGTCTTCTTCGATTCCGAGGGACTACCAATGATGATGATGATTTCTTAATTGCTTGCCATATCTGCATGTTAATCTTCAGTGATTCATGTACAAGGAACACCCAGGTCCCATGAACACCAACATTTCCCAATCTCTCAGCATTAACAAAATACTCTGCTTTTCTATTTTTCCAACCAAAGTGGATAACTTCACATTTCTCCACATTATATTCCATTTGCCATGTTCTTGCCCATTCACTTAACCTGTCTATATCCCCTTGAAGCCTCTTTGCATCCTCCTCACAACTTACAATCCCACCTAGCTTTGTATCATCAGCAAACTTGGATATATTACATTTGGTCCCCTCATCCAAATCATTGATCTAGATTGTGAATAGCTGGGGCCCAAGCACTGGTCTTTACGGCATCCCACTAGTTACAACCTACTAAAGTACTCTCTGTTTTCTGTCTGTTAACCAATCCTCAATCCATGCTAGTATATTACCCCCAATCCCATGAGCCCTAATTTTGTTCAATAACCTCTTTTGTGGCACCTTATTGAATGCCTTCTGAAAATCCAAATACTCCATCTCCACTGGTCCCCCCCTTAACTATTCTGCTAGTTACAACCTCAAAAAATTCTAACAGATTTGTCAAACATGATTTCCCTTTCATAAATCCATGTTGACTCTGCCCAATCCTATTATTATTTTCTAAGTGCCCTGTTACCACATCCTTAATAATAGATTCTAGCATTTCCCTACTACTGATAACAGGCTAACTGGTCTGTAGTTTTGTGTTTTCTCTCTCCCTCCTTTCTTAAATAGTAGGGTTACATTAGCTACCGTTCTAGAGTCTATGGAATTTTGGAAGATGACAACCAATGCATCCACTATCTCTATAGCCACCTCTTTCAAAATCCTAAGATGTAGGCTATCAGGTCATGGGAGGTTTGCGATAATTATAATTTTTTTGCCCTATAGTGAATTTTGAGATGATGCGGACATATTCCTATGATTTATGGAGACTACAATCCACGAATTTTAATTATATAGATAAGCCAGTAATGCATACTATAAAAACAGCTTGTACGAAACTATTGTATCTTCCTGCACATTCGGCAATACAGCAAATAGACTGAATTAACAAAGCAAGAAAAAATGGATGCAAATTCAGTTACTGCTCATTTTTCAAATGTCAGCATTGCTGAAAACTTATACAATAACATTTTGCTCATTCTCTAGTCCATACTCATGCTGGAAAAGTATTATAGACTATTAACTCTAACCTCTTCCACACATTTCTCAAAATCTACATTGTGGATTACACACAAAAAATGAGTGAGAAAAAGAGAACGGCAAATATATTCTAGGGGGTTCAAAGTTCCACGTCCAGAACCACTCTATTTAGTCGGTAGCAGATCTATCAAATTTAATCTATTTTCCAATGACAGCTACTGTTTTTGTGAAAATTGTAACATTTCTCTGTGAGTCTCACAGTAAAGAAAATCCACAATCACAGCTCTGTCATTTTCATGGGTTTGCAACCTATCACTCACTCCCTCTCTCAAAAATATCTCAATCCAATGTCTTCACCTTGGCATTACTGGGTAGATTGGTTAATTGAGTCTTCTGAATTCTTTTATGTGGCTGGAAAGCTTATCGGCTAGAAATTCATCTACTTACCGCCACTCCATAGCACCATGAAATGGCGAAAAAATGGCAGGTCCCACAGCGGATACCATTTTCCTTCCTCCCTTTGCACTGCCGGTAATGTGCAGCATCCTGGAAAAGAAATGGTGGCTTGGTGACGTCAATTGGCATGCAACACGGTCAAACTTCGACCCTAGCACTGAATTAAGTGGTGGATCCTAAACCCAGTGTGAAAGCAGACTGGCGCTGCCAGCATCTCTTAAAGTGGCATAAACATTTTTTAGGTAAGTTTGGATTTAAGCTTTTGGACAGTTGGTAGGAGACAGCTTTTGAAGATGCATTCACTGACCTTGACCAGTAGTCTGAGGTCATGAAGTTTCTTTGGGCACTGGAGCCAGGTGATGAGGACGAAGACTACTGGTAGTGATGGCCTCGGCAATGTGGTCCCACATCATTCTTTCTGGTGGGCCTCCTGGCTGCTGTGGATAGAGGACTTCTCTTGCAGTGTTGACCCCCTGCAGAAAGCTAGGTGTGATGCCCTGGATACTCCTTCACTGGTTTGCTGAGCCATTTGTGTTAGTGCTGAAGCACTGTTCCGATTCTTTTGAACTTCCGCAGGAAATTCAGTTTTAAGAGCTGATTAATAATTTGGGACTTCTTTTTAATATTAAATTGTTTTTTGAAAGAGAGTAATGGCTGAAAACTGTATTTTTTTCACTGCATTTTAATTTGAATAATTCTGAGTGCATTGCCCCTTTAATTCACAGCCCTTTTAATTGCCCACAATTGCTCCACAGGGGCTGCGCAAAGCTCAAAAGTCTCTTCAGGACAGGAACATCGCCTCAGAGGTCTCGCCATCAGGAGGACATTTCGCGGAAGGTTAGCGCTGCGCCGTCAATCTCCAGCCGCCCCCAGACGGATTTATTCTCCTTAGCATTGCGACCATTTTCAGCGGCTGTTAACTCCAGTTGTCGGTGACACTGGCAACTTTCATGGCAAACACGAATTTCTAGCCGTTTGTTCTGTATCAGCAAGTGGCAGTGGTTAGTGGCCACAATCCAAGTTTGGTCAACTTCTACTTATTGTTGGATATGGCATACTTCGAGATAAGAATGGGACTTGAAAAGGTAGACATTTGTCAATTGAGAGGCATCTATCTATGGAAATATTTGCAAAATGCAAAATACTGATCCAATTCTTAATAAATAATTCAAAATAAAAATACTTCCCTGACTGTGGAACTGGGAGGAGCAGGAGTGCATCCTCTGGCTCCACATTAGAACTAATGCACGCTGCCGGCCACTGTTCACTAACGACCCCCTCCCGATCGTTCCCCATTCTGATGTTCCGATCACCCTTTCTTCCATTTTCAGACCAGAGTCTCCCTGCTTCATCTGCACCTCATAGATTCTCTGTAATTTCCAGGTAAATAATTCTACTGTGGGAGATATGCTTGCTCAGATAGTTATGTGAAGTTCTGGGCCATCTTCTGCTCCACTTCTCACTGTGTTATCAAATAACCAACCCTGGCCATTGCACCATTCTGTGGTGCTGACAAATTACCTGCAATACTCAATTCTGTTACAGCTGTGCTGATGGCTAAAACTTTTGCTCTTCCTTTGTATAACTAATGGGATTTCTAATCTGAGTTCAGGAGTCACTTTTATTTACATCCCTCTGCACACTTCTGCATAATTTCTCACAAGAAGCTCAGAGAAGAAAGAAAAAAAGAAGTCACTTTTGTAATGTGGGAAACACGGCAGCCAATTTGCACACAGCAAGCTCCCACAAACAGCAATGTTAACAAGACGAGATAATCTGTTTTTAGTGATGTTGATTGAGGGATAAATATTGACCAGGAAACCGGGGATAACTCCACTGCTCTTCTTCGAATTAGGACCATAGGATCTTTTACGTCCAACTGAGAGGGCAGACGGGGCCTCAGTTTACCATCTTATCTGAAAAACAGCTTAGAGGTGTTGCAGAGGAGATTTACTGGAATGGTATCAAGGATGAAGGACTTCAGTTATGTGGAGAGACTAGAGAAGCTCGGATTGTTCTCCTTAAAGCAGTGAAAGGTAAGGGCTATTTAATAGAGGTGTTCAAAATTATGAAGGGTTTTGATAGAATAGAAAGGGAGAAACGTTTCCACTGGTAGGAGAAAAACAAATTTAAAATAATTGGCAAAATAACTGGGAGCAAGGTGAAGAGTTTTGTTTTATGCAGTGAGTTATTATTTGGAATACAATGCCTGAAAGGGTGATGGAAGTAGATTCAATAGTAACTTTAAAAAAGGAATTGGATAAATAAATATTTGAAAAGGAAAAATTTGCTAGGCTATGGGGAAAGAACAGGGGAGTGTGATTAATTGAATAACTCTTTCAAAGAGCCGGCATAGGCACAATGGGCCGAATGGCTTCTTTCTGTGCTGTATATAATCCTAGGGAGAGTTAATAAGCAAACAACAACATGCATTTATATAGCACCTTTAACGCAGTGAAACTTCTCCAAGGCGCTTCACAGGAGCATTATTGAACAAAATTTAACACCGAGCCACAAAAGTAGTTATTAGAACAGATGACCAAAAACTTGGTCAAAGAGATAGATTTAAAGAAGCATCATGAAAGAGAAGAGAGAGGTAGAAAGGGGGAGAGGTTTAGGGAGGGAATTCCAGAGCTTAGGGCCCAGGCAGCTGAAGGCACAGCTGCCAATGATGGAGCGGTTAATATTAGGGGTGCGCAAGAGGCCAGAATTGGAAGGCAGAGGTTTCGAAGGGTTGTAAGGCTGGAGGAGATTACAGTGATAGACAGGGTCAATAGGCAGGGCCAAGGCCATGGAGGGATTTTAAATCAAGGATGAGAATTTTAAATTGATGTGTTGCCGGAACTGGGAGCCAATGTAGGTCAGCGAGTATCGGAGTGATAGGTGAACGGGACTTGGTGTGAGTTAGGATTCGGGCTGCTGAGTTTTGAATGAGCTTAAGTTTATGGAGGATGGAAGATGGGAAGCCGGCCAGGAGTGTGTTAGAATAGTCAAGTCTTGAGGTAACAAAGGCATGGATGAGGTTTTCAGCAGCAGGTGAGCTGAAACAGGGGCAGTGTTAAGTAGGTGGAAGTAGGTGGTCTTGGTGATGAAGCGGATATGTGGTGGGAAGCTTATCTCGGTGTCAAATAAGACATCAAGGTAGTGAACAGTTTGTGTCGGGGACCGAAGACAATGGCTTTGGTCTTTCCAATATTTAGTTGGAAGAAAGTTTTACTTATCCAGTCTGTATGTTGGACAAATCAGAGACAGTGGAGGTGAGGTAGAGCTGAGTGTTGTCAGCATGCAGGTGGAAACTGATGCTATGTTTTCAGGATGATGTTGCCGAGGGGCAGCATGTAGATGAGAAATAGGAGGGGGCCAAGGATAGATCCTTGGAGGACACCAGAGGTAATGGTACAAGAGCAGGAAAAGAAGCCATTACAGGTGATTTTCTGGCTACGACTGGATAGATAACAATGGAACCAGGCGAGTGCATTCCCAACCAGCTGGAGGATGGAGGAGAGGTGCTGGAGGAGGATGGTGTGGTCAACCGTGTCGAAGACTGCAGACAGGTCCAGAAGGATGAGGAGCTATTGTTTACCTTGGTCACATTCACATATGATGTTATTTGTGACTTTGATATGGCCAGTTTTAGTACTGTAGTGGGGTTGTAAACCTGAGGGGTTCAAATATGGAATTATTTGAAAGATGGGCACGGATTTGGGAGGCAACAACATGTTCAAGCACTTTGGAGGGAAAAGGGAGGTTGGAGATGGGGCAGTAGTTTGCAAGGTCAGAGGGCTCAAGTGTTTTTTTGAGGAGAGGGGTGATGACAGCAGATTTGAAGAGAAGGGGGACAGTACCTAAGGAGAGGGAACTGTTAAGAATATCAGGTAACATGGGGGCCAGAAAAGGAAGTTGAGTCATCAGTACTTTGGTGGGAATAGGATTGAGGAAGCATAAGGTGTGTCTTTTGGACAAGATGAGCTCGGAGAGGTCAAGAGGGGAGATCAGAGAGAAACTAGAGAAAGATGCGAGTACAGGGCTCGGGCAGGGAGGAACATTAGGGGAAGTTTTGCCTGGTTTTCTAGGAGAAGGGAGGGAGAGTCGGCTGAACGGATGGTCTCAATCTTAGTGACAAAGACGTCACTGAGCTCCTCGCACTTGTTGTCGGAGGTGAGGGTGGATGAGGCAGTGGAGTAGAGTTTAAGAAGACCGTTGCAGTGGAGAAGAGAAGCCAAGGGTTATCTTTGCATTCCGCGGTAAGCAGTTTTAATGGGTTCAAGGGCATCAAAGGTGGAGGTGAGGGTGTGACTGAGCAGATTGGTAACTGCACAGTTGTCATTATGAATAGACATTTGTTTGCAAATGTCATTTTAGGAGGAAAAAAAAATCAGAGCAGTGGTAACAATGACCAAAAAGTCAGTTAGTGCATTATACCAGCCTTGTTGACCTGTTTACACAAGTCTGCTTATTCATTAACATTAATGACCAGAGGAAAATGTAGCCCTTATTCCTACTGATATCTTTGTGGTCAGAAATACAGAGCATAATGGATAAGTATGATAGAGTTATAAGAAAGTAACACAACGGAGGGATTTAAATGACATCATTAAGTTCTATATTCTCTGAACCCTGAGATTGTGTTACTGACCTTCTAAATATCTATCACTTTTTATAATATAATTTTGACATTTAGTCAAGGGAGGTGGGTGCAGCTGCAAGGCAACGGAATCTAATCTCTTTGGCTTTGCTTATCCTTTTAGCTGATGCATATCAGATTAGTTTCCGTTGCCTAATAGCTCTATAATCATCTCGACTGATTGGAATTAGGTATTAAAGGTACAAGAGTAGCTAACTCAGAACAGGGAGCATTCTGTTGGCTTTTAACTCTTAGAACACACAATAAAAGGTTAGTAGAGTTGTTGTGTATGGAGTAAGAGTCAGACTGAACATGATGAGCTCAAAGTAAAGTGTGACCTTAGTCTTTTATTGCAGGTCTCCAGAATGCCTCTCCAACCTGTGAAGCCTCCTTAAATACCTGTGCTCCCAATGGATTATGGGATCCCTTGGGACTCCAGGGGATGAGCCCTCTGGTGGCTGTACACTAAATACAAGTCCACAAATATAACAACACTCCCCCTCAAAGTCAATAGTGTAACTATTTACAATGTGAGTCGATCTGGGGCCCTTCTTGCCCTGGTTGATTGTCTCGGTGTGAAAGCTGGAGTTGTTGAATCATTTGTTGGGCCCTCGCTGGGCTGCTATGCAGCTGGCCTTGCTGGGCTGCCTGGTGTGTTAGGCCCTGCAGGGCTGCTGCGGATGATAGGTTCTGCTTCGTGGGCAACCGTGGTGCCGGTTGCTACTGGTGTGTATATTAGGGTATCAAAAAAGGTAGGGTCCAAAGTGGGTTGCTCAGGATAGTCCATGAATCTGGGTTTGATTTGGTCCAAGTGTTTCCGGTGAATGAGTCCATTTCAAAGTTTGACCTGAAACACCCTGCTCCCCTCTTTGGCCACGACAGTGCCGGGAAGCCACTTGGGACCTTGTCCATAATTTAATACAAATACAGGATCATTGATTTCAATGTCACGTGACACATTTGTGTTATCACGGTATGCAATATGTTGAAGCCGCCTGCTCTCTACCTGTTCATGTAGATCAGGGTGAACTAACGAGAGCCTTGTCTTAAGTGCTCTTTTCATGAGCAGTTCATCAGGTGGGATCCCAGTGAGTGAGTGGGGGTCTCGTGCTCTGGCTAAGCGGGACTCGGGATAGGCGAGTCTGTAATGAGCCTTCAGTTACCCTCTTCAAGCCTTGCCTGATGGTTTGCACTGCTCTCTCTGCCTGACCATTGGACGCTGGTGCAAATGGGGCAGATGTGACATGTTTGATCCTGTTACAGGTCATGAATTCTTTGAACTCAGCACTGGTAAAACATGGCCTGTTGTCGCTCACCAGGACATCGGTTAAGCCGTGTGTGGCAAACATGGCCCGCAGGCTGGCAGCGGACGTGCTAGCCAACATTATCTCACATTCAATTCACTTGGAGTATGCGTCTGCAACCACGAAGAATATTTTACCCAAGAACGGGCCTACATAGTCGACGTGTACCCTAGACCACGGTTTGGAGGGCCAAGACCATAAACTTAGAGGCGCCTCCCTGGGTACATTGCTTAACTGCGAGCATGTATTACATCTGTGAACGCAGGACTCTAAGTCCGCATTGATAGCGGGCCACCACACGTGGCATCTGGCTATCGCTTTCATCATTCCAATGCCTGGGTGGGTACTGTGGAGGTCATTGATGAAGGTGTCTCTGCCCTTGTTGGGGTCCACTACTCAATTGCCCCACAGAAGGCAGTCTGCCTCGATAGACATTTCACCTTTGCGCCGCTGGAACGGCTTTATCTCTTCCTGCATTTCCACTGGGATACTGGACCAGCTCCCGTGAAGCACACAACGTTTGACAAGAGATAATAAGGGGTCTTGGCTTGTCCAAGTTTTGATCTGCCAGGCAGTGACGGGTGATTACTCACTCTCAAATGCTTCCATAACCATGGCTAGATCTGCGGGATGCGCCATTTCCACCCCCGTGGTGGGCAATGGCAGCCTACTGAGAACATCGGCGCAGTTTTCTGTGTCTGGCCTATGGCGGATGACGTAGTTGTATGCAGACAACGTGAGCACCCATCTCTGGATATGGGCCGATGCGTTAGTATTTATTCCTTTACTCTCGGGAAACAGAGATATAAGTGGCTTATGGTCAGTTTCCTATTCGAATTTTAGCCCAAACAGGCATTGATGCACTCCCTTTACCCCATAGACACAAGCTAATGCTTTTTCAATCATGCTGTAGGCTCTCTCAGCCTTAGACAGACTCCTGGATGCATAAGCAACCGGTTGCAGTTTCCCACAATCATTAGCTTGTTGCAATACGCACCCGACACCATATGAAGATGCATCACAGGCTAGTACCAAATGCTTACATGGATCATACAACACAAGCAATTTGTTTGAGCATAACAATTTTCTCGCTTTTACAAAGGCATTTTCTTGGCTTTTGCCCCAAACCCATTTGCCCCCTTTTCGTAGTAAGACATGTAGTAGTTCTAGCAGTGTGCTGAGAACCAGTAAGAATTTACCAAAGTAGTTCAGGAGTCCCAGAAACAACCGCAGCTCCATCATGTTCTGTGGCCTCGGTGCTTTCTCGATTTCCTCCGTCTTCACGTTGGTGGGCCTAATGCCGTCCGGTGCAATCCTCCTTCCCAAGAACTCCACTTCAGGTGCCAGGAAAATGCACTTTGAGCATTTTAATCTGAACCCCACGCAGTTGAGTCGACTAAGAACCTCCTCCGGGTTCTGCAGGTGCTCGATAATGTTCCGACCTGTGACTAAGATGTCATGCTGGAAGACCACGGTGTGCGGGACCGACTTCAGTAAACTTTCCATGTTTCTCTGGAATATCACCGCCGCTGATCTGATTCCAAATGGGCATCAGTTATAAACAAAAGCACCTTTGTGTGTGTTGATGCAGGTGAGGGCCTTCGATGATTCCTCCACTTCCTGCATCATATAGGCTGAAGTTAAATCCAGCTTCGTGAATGCCTTTGTCCCGCCAGCATTGCAAAGAGGTCGTTGACCTTTGGTAGTGGATATTGGTCCTGCAGGGAGAAACGATTGATAGTTACTTTGTAATCGCCACAGATTCTGACGGTGCAGTCTCCCTTGAGGACTGGGACAATAGGACTGGCCCACACGCTGAACTCGATCGGTGAAATGATGCCCTCTCGTTGCAGCCAGCCTAGCTCGATCTCTAGTCTTTCTCTCATCATGTACGGTACTGCTCTGGCCTTGTGATGGATAGGTCGCGCCCCCAGAATTAGGTGGATCTGCACTTTTGCTTCTTGGAATTTCCCAATGCCTGGTTCGAACAGCGAAGGAAATTTGTTTAAGACCTGGGCACACGAAGTGTCGTCAGCGGGCGATAGTGCTCGGATGTCGTCCCAGTTTCAGCATATCTTTGCCAGCCAGTTCCTGTCGAGCAGCGTGGGACTATCGCCCGGTACCACCCAGAGTGGTAGCTTGTGCGCCGCTCCATCGCAGGAGACCGTTACGGTAGCACTGTCGATTACAGAAATCAATTCTTTCATGTAAGTTCTTAGTTTCGTGCGAACTGGCCTTGAGGCCTTGTTGCACCACAACCTTTCAAAAGTCTTTTTGTCCATGATGGACTGGTTAGCGCCCGTGTCCAGCTCCATTGACACCGGGTGTCCATTTAGTTCAACCTTCAGCATTATCGGGGGACAAGTTGTGGTGAATGTGTGCACCCAATGTACCTCTGCCTCCTCGGTCTGAGGCTCTGGTTCATCGTGATCCTCCATGGATCTGTCCTCCTCTGCAACCTAGTTGTTTGCAGGTTTAACAGGCTTTGTAGCTTGGCTGCACACTCATTGGAGTTGTCCCATTGTTCCACAGCCCTTGCAAACAGATTCTTTGAATCGGCATGAATGGAAACGATGATCACCCCCGCAACGTTAACAAGGTGTTAATGGCCTTGCATTCATCACACTTGATGGTGGACTCTGAGTCATCTGTGGATGGCAGCTGCAGGTATGTGTGACCTGCCCTGTATGTTACGATTCGAAAACAACATCACTTTGTTCACAGTACTTGTAGCAGCACTTGTGTGCTGAAAGATTTGCTTCGTATTGTCACTGGTGGCAATGAACGCCTGGGCTATCGCAATGACTGGGGTCTCGACAGTCAAAAGTTTGCGATGTATGGTTTCGTGGCCAATGCCAAGTACGAAAAAGTCTCTGAGCATGTGCTCTAAATGTCCTTCAAATTCGCAATGTCCTGCAAGGCGTCTTAGCTCGGCGTCATAACTCGCCACTTCCTGGCCTTCAGACCTTTTGTAGGTGTAGAACTGGTAACTCACCATCAGAACGCTTTCCATCGAATAAAAAATGCTCTTGGGCCAGTGTGCACAAATCATTGTACGATTTCTCCATGGGTTTCGCTGGAGAGAGCAGATTGTTCATGAGGCCATACGTTGGTGCCCCACAGATGGTGAGGAGGATCGCCCTTCGTTTGGCAGCGCTCTCTTCCCCATCTAGCTCTTTGGCCATGAAGCATTGGTCGAGTCGCTCCGTAAAAGTTTCCCAATCATCTCCCTCCGAAAATTTCTTCAAGATGCCCACTGTTCTCTGCATCTTTGGGTTGGCTATCTATATCTCATCGACAGTTGTTGTGTATGGAGAAAGAGTCAGACGGAACACTGTGAGCTCAAAGTAAAGTGTGACCTTAGTCTTTTATTGCAGGTCTCCAGAGTGCCTCTCCAACCTGTGAAGCCTCCTTAAATATTTGTGCTCCCAAGGGATTATGGAATCCGTTGGGACTCCAGGGGATGAGCCCTCTGGTGGCTGTACAGATTAAATACAAGTCCAGATATATAACAAGAGTAATGAAGGACCAACTGTAGAAATGTTTTTGAAATGATAATCAGAGGGACAAAATTCCTCCTATTAATAACTTTACTGAAAATGTCATTCAGCATGAATAGGACTTTCTCCAACTTTATCAACAGAAAGAAATTAAACCACTCGAATAGGCCTGCTCTGGCATAAAGTATTAACGGCAATCACAGGTCTCTTATTAACCTATTGGGTCACCTGTATAAAAATATACACACATACTAAATCCCTTTTTAGAGTTTCTAAATGAGCATTTCCGTTTCCATAATTGCTAGAAACTGTAAACATAGAAACATAGAAACGTAGAAAATAGGTGCAGGAGTAGGCCATTTGGCCCTTCGAGGATGCACTACCATTCAATAATATCATGGCTGATCATTCACCTCAGTATCCCTTTCCCGCTATTTCTCCATACTCCTTGATCCCTTTAGCCGTAAGGGCCATATCTAACTCCCTCTTGAATATATCCAATGAACTGGCATCAACAACTCTCTGCGGCAGGGAATTCCACAGGTTAACAACTCTCTGAGTGAAGAAGTTCCTCCTCATCTCAGTCCTAAATGGCTTACCCCTTATCCTAAGACTATGTCCCCTGGTTCTGCACTTCCCCAACATCGGGAACATTCTTCCTGCATCTAACCTGTCCAGTCCCGTCAGAATTTAATATGTTTCTATAAGATTCCCTCTCATCCATCTAAACTCCAGTGAATACAAGCCCAGTCGATCCAGTCTCTCCTCATATGTCAGTCCTGCCATCCCGGGAATCAGTCTGGTGAACCTTTGCTGCACTCCCTCAATAACAAGAATGTCCTTCCTCAGATTAGGAGACCAAAACTGAACACAATATTCCAGGTGAGGCCTCACCAAGGCTCTGTACAACTGCAGTAAGACCTTCTTGCTCCTATACTCAAATCCCCTAGCTATGAAGGCCAACATACCATTTGCCTTCTTCACCGCCTGCTGTACCTGCATGCGAACTTTCAATAACTGATGTATCATGACACCCAGGTCTCGTTGCACCTCCCCTTTTCCTAATCTGCCGCCATTCAGATAATATTCTGCCTGCGTGTTTTTGCCACCAAAGTGGATAACCTCACATTTATCCAGATTATACTGCATCTACCATGTATTTGCCCACTCACCTAACCTGTCCAAGTTATCCTGCAGCCTCTTAGCGTCCTCCTCACAGCTCACACCACCACCCAGCTTAGTGTCATCTTCAAACTTGGCGATATTATAATCAATTCCTTCATCTAAATCATTAATATATATGGTAAATAGCTAGGGTCCCAGCACTGAGCCCTGCGGCACCCCACTAGTCAATGCCTGCCATTCTGAAAAGGACCCGTTTATTCCGACTCTCTGCTTCCTGTCTACCATCCAGTTCTCTATCCACATCAGTATATTACCCCCAATACCATGTACTTTAATTTTGAACACCAATCTCTTGTGTGGAACCTTGTCAAAAATTTTTGAAAGTCCAAATACACCACATCCACTGGTTCTCCCCTGTTCACTCTACTAGTTACATCCTCAAAGATTTGTCAAGCATGATTTTCCTTTCATAAAGCCATGCTGACTTGGACCGAACCTGTCACTGATTTCCAAATGCGTTGCTATTTCATCTTTAATAATTGATTCCAACATTTTCCCCACTACTGATGTCACACTAACCGATCTATGATTACCCGTTTTCTCTCTCCCTCCTTTTCTAAAAAGTGATGTTACATCAGCTAACCTCCAGTCCATAGGAACTGATCCAGAGTCGATAGACTTTTGGAAAATGATCACCAATGCATCCACTATTTCCAGGGCCACTTCCTTAAGTATTCTGGGATGCAGATTATCAAGCCCCGGGGATTTATTGGCCTTCAATCCCATCAATTTCCCGAACACAATTTCCCGCCTAATAAGGATTTCCTTCAGTTCCTCCTTCTCACTAGACCCTTGGTCCCCCAGTATTTCCAGAAGGTTATTTGTGTCTTCCTTCGTGAAGACAGAACCAAGTATTCGTTCAACTGGTCTGCCATTTCTTTGTTCCCCATAATAAATTCATCTGAATCTGACTGCAAGGGACCTATGTTTGTCTTCACTAATCTTTTTCTCTTCACATATCTATAGAAGCTTTTGCAGTCAGTTTTTATGTTCCTGCAAGCTTCCTCTCATACTCTATTTTCTCCCTTGTAATTAAAACCTTTGTCCTCCTCTGCTGAATTCTAAATTTCACCCAGTCCTCAGGTTTGCTGCTTTTTCTGACCAATTTATATGCCTCTTCCTTGGATTTAGCACTATCCTTAATTTCCCTTGTCAGCCATGGTTGAGCCACCTTCCCCATTTTCTTTTTACTCCAGGAAGGGATGTACAATTGTTGAAGTTCATCCATGTGATTTTTAAATGTTTGCACAGGGCCTACAGTGATTATAATTTCTCTAAAAGACAAAAAAAGGTCTGCTGTTTGATCACCATAGGTTGTTTCTCTTATTAAACTGAGCTAAAATACTGGCAGTACAACATTCCCTCAACTGATCAATTTGGACTAAGTGACTCATTGAGCTTGATTAATAGACTCTATTTGCAGATTATTTTTTCATATTTATTGATGATGTGCAGGAAGAATCTTCTTCTTTAGCGGTCCCTCGAATCGAGGATGACTTGCTTCCATGCCAAAAAGGGATGAGTTCGATGAATTCCAAGGTGATTCAATGAAGGACCTAATATTCCTATTCCCAAAATGCATATTGAAGGATGGAAGATGCTTGGGGCGCCGATTTTTTAAATATATGGTGGCCGTTGCACACCAGCCACCACAGGGGCTTGACAGAGCTTGGTCTTGGTCCAGTGGCAAGGATTACATTGAAATATAGAAACATAGAAATTTCGTGTAGGAGCAGGCCATTCAATAAGTTCATGGCTGATCATTCAACCTCAGTACCCCATTCCTGGTTTCTCGCCATATCTGTTGATCCCTTTGGCCGTAAGGGCCAGATCTAACTCCCTTTTGAATATATCTAACGAACTGGCCTCAACAACTTTCTGCGGTAAAGAAGTACACAGGTTAACCACTCTCTGAGTGAAGAAATTTCTCCTCATCTCGGTCCTAAGTGGCTTACCTCTTATTTTTAGACTGTGACCCCTGGTTCTGGAACTCCTCAGCAATGAGAACATTCTTCCTGCCTCTAACCTTTCCAATCCTGTCAGAATTTTATATGTTTCTATGAGATAGTCTCTCATTCTTGTAAACTCCAGTGGATACAAGCCCAGTTGATCCAGTCTCTCCTCATATGTCAGTCATGTCATCCCTGGAATCAATCTGGTGAACCTTCGCTGTACTCCCTCAATAGCAAGAACGTCCTTCCTCAGATTAGGAGACCAAAACTGAACACAATATTCCAGGTGTGGCCTCACCAAGGCTCTATACAACTGCAGTAAGGCCTCCCTGCTCCTATATTCAAAACCTCCAGCTATGAAGGCTAACATGCCATTTGCCTTCTTCACTGCCTGCTGTACCTGCATGCCAAACTTCAATGACTGATGTACCATGACACCCCGGTCTCGTTGCAGCTCCCCTTTTCCTAATCTGTCACCATTCAGATAATATTCTGTCTTCCTGTTTTTGCCACCAAAGTGGATAACCTCACATTTATCCACATTCTACTGCATCTGCCATGCATTTGCCCACTCAGCTAACCTGTCCAAGTCACCCTGCAGCCTCTTAGCATCATCCTCACAGCTCACACCGCCACCCAGCTTAGAGTCATCTGCAAACTTGGAGATATTACACTCAATTCCTTCATCTAAATCATTGATGTATATTATAAATAGCTGGGGTCCCAGCACTGAACCCTGCGGCACCCCACTAGTCACTGCCTGCCATTCTGAAAAGGACCCATTTATCCCGACTCTCTGCTTCCTGCCTGCCAACCAGTTCTCTATCCACGTCAATACATTACCCCCAAAACCATGTGCTTTAATTTTGCACACTAATCTCTTGTGTGGGACCTTGTCAAAAGCCTTTTGAAAGTCCAAATACACCACATCCAATGGTTCTCCCTTGTTCACTCTACTAGTTACATCCTCAAAAAATTCTAGAAGATTTGTCAAGCATGATTTCCTTTTCATAAATCTATGCTGACTTGGACCGATCCTGTCACTGTTTTCCAAATGCACTGCTATTTCATCTTTAATAATTGATTCCAACATTTTGCCCACCAGTGATGTCAGGCTAACCGGTTTATAGTTCCCGGTTTTCTCTCTCCCTCCTTTTTAAAAAGTGATGTTACATTAGCTACCCTCCAATCCATAGGAACTGATCCAGAGTCAATAGAATGTTGGAAAATGATTACCAATGCATCCACTATTTCTAGGGCCACTTCCTTAACTACTCTGGGATGCAGACTATCAGGCCCTGGGGATTTATCGGCCTTCAATCCTATCAATTTCCCTAACACAATTTCCTGACTAGTAAGGATTTCCTTCAGTTCCTCCTTTTCGCTAGGCCCTCGAACCCCTACTATTTCCGGAAGGTTATTTGTGTCTTCTTTAGTGAAGACAGATTCAAAATATTTGTTCAATTGGTCTGCAATTTCTTTGTTCCCCATGATAAATTCACCTGATTCTGAATGCAAAGGACCTATGTTGGTCTTCACTAATCTTTTTCTCTTCACATATCTATAGAAGCTTTTGCAGTCAGTTTTTATGTTCACTGCAAACTTCCTCTCATACTTTATTTCCCCCCTTCCAATTAGACCCTTTGTCATACTCTGCCGAATTCTAAATTTCTCCCAATCCTCAGGTTTGCTGCATTTTCTGGCTAATTTATATGCCTCTTCCTTGGATTTAACACTATGCCTAATTTCCCTTTTTAGCCACGGTTGAGCTACCTTCCCCTTTTTATTTTTACTCCAGACAGGGATGTACAATTGTTGAAGTTCATCCATGTAATCTATAAATATTTGCCATTGCCTATCCACTGTCAACCCTTTAAATATCATTTGCTAGTCTATCCTAGCCAATTCACATCTCATACCATCGAAGTTACCTTTCCTTGAGTTCACGACCCTAGTCTCTGAATTAACACTGTCACTCTCCATCTTAATAAAGAATTCTACTATATTATGGTGACTCTTCCCCAGGAGGCCTCGCACAACACGATTGCTAATTAGTCCTCTCTCATTACACAATAGCCAGTCTAGGATGGCCAGCTCTCTATTTGGTTCCTCGACATATTGGTCTGGAAAGCCATCCCTGATACACTCTAGGAAATCCTCCTCCACTGCATTGCTATCAGCTTGGTTAGCCCAATCTATATGTAGATTAAAGTCGCCCATGATAACTGCTGTACCTTTATTGCACGCATCCCTAATTTCTTGTTTGATGCCATTCCCAACCTTACTACTACTGTTTGGTGGTCTGTACACAACTCCCACTAGCGTTTTCTGCCCTTTGGTAATCCGCAGCTCTACCCATACAGATTCCACATCATCCAAGCTAATGTCCTTTCTTACTATTGCATTAATTTCCTCTTTACCCAAGACGACTGGAGACCAGCTCTGCTGCATACACTTCAGAATTGAAGGGCATTGAAATCCAACTAAGTTGGCAATTAAGATGCATAGCACCAAAGTAACTTAAACTTGGTTCTGAAAGGGGGTGGGGGGTCAAATATTCACCCTTGGCTGACAAATGGCTCAACGGATAATTGAACTGCTGTGTCATACTCAGCCACACAAACCATACAGGTCCCAGGTTTAATTGTTAATCTCCATGGAGTCAGCACACTCCACTTATGATTAGCAGTTTCTTCCCCTTTACTTTTATTTCTTTTCTGAAGGTAGTGACCTATTGTGTGGCAGTAGGCTCTAACAGTACCTTGTCAAAATGCTCATTCTTAAGGTATGAGTCTTGACAGTTTTTTTGATGGGGTGGGGACCATTGTCGAGTCCAATGGTGTCCTCACTCAATATACCTTTACATGCCCATTTTCCAACAATGTTATTAGACAGAAATAAGGAACAGGAATCCTGGCTGATTTTTGTCTTTTCTCAGGCCAAATATAGCAACTCTACTGCTAATGCAGCAGGTAGAATAAAGTGGCTGTAAATAACTTTTGACCAGGTAGGGTCCCTATACATTTAGAATTCCTTCTGTGAGAACTCTACCTGAGGCACCGTGTAAGGGTTTAAACGTTTCGTGATCAGGGCATAGCAAAAGGCCATGGACTAAAATGGTTTAAAAGAAAACCTGTGGGACTGTTGGACGGGAGAAAGAGTGCTAGCCTGGAGCAGGTGGTGACTCATAACTGATTAATGCAATTTCTGCGGCAGGAGCAGACCCGATTAACATTGAGACAAAGGGTTTTGATAAAATCAAGCAGAGAAGCCCATGGATTAATTGGCTGGAGGGGAAAAAACAGTTCTCTATGGAGACTACCAGTCTGCGAAAATCCATAACCGCAAAGGATCCCACAAGGCGTGCATTTTTGGATAACGAGGCACAAAAGATAAGGAGTTATCTTTGGCCCTGTTGATTCCATGCACAGATTAGTGATGGAAGCAACAGTTAATGAGGTGTGAATTGTGGCCATCCAAACAGATCCAAACCCATCATTACAGCCAGCAAGGTTCATCCATACGCATTAACTGAAAGCAGCCCAACAGGAGACTTGTATAATTGAATGGATATATATGAAGGAGCTCACAGAAGTAAAACATCTCCGAACAACAGATCAAAGGAACAACAACCATGAAGGGGAACAATGGAAAGAAGAACAAGAAGAGAGAGACGATGAAAATGAAACACAAGCAGGAGGAGAGACAAGCAGAGAAGCAAGCAGCCAGCACCCACCATCTTTCCTAGCTCTACGAGCCTACAGTCGACATCAGCAGCAATTGGCTGGGTGGGTGATTGTATGTCTTTGATCAATCTCTAAGAAGTCTTATTCTGTCATTTTTAGTTGTTTTTTGTGTAATAAACGAACAGTTGGGTTTAAGCTTAAACTTTGTGTTGCGTGGAGTCCTTCCTGTAATTCCCGAGGTCTTTGAATCAAAGTAGAGTGAAAAACGAACAGCCTACAGCCATGCACTTATGAGAAAGCAACTGCCCACATCTTTCCTCCCCCAGGCTATTTGCATAGTCTGGGAGAACTCCAGGTGCAGTATCATCCCCCTGACTGAACTAAAACGGGCCTCAAAATCTTCAACCCCATAGATACTTGGGATTATTTTAATACTCTGTGCAGGTGGCTTATGCAATCAACATATTTGTTTTATGTGATCTGTTAGTTTAAATTTACATATGGTATAATTGGTTACAACAGTTGCATCTGCTAAAAGATGCATTGACGTACAACTTTAAATCATAATACATTCCACATTATTAACCATGTAGGACTAACAGCTATTGGAGAAACCAAGAGGCTTGAGAAGTTTGGCAAGTTAATTAAAGAATAATAGTTTTACTACTGAATTGCCATAGCAGTTATTTATCCCTCAATCAACATAACAAAAACAAATCATCTGATCATTATCACATGACTGATTGTAGGAGCTTGCTGTGTGCAAATTGCCTGCTGCGTTTCCTACATTGTACCAGTGACTACACTTCAAAAGTACTTAGTTGCTGTAAGGTGCTTTGAGACATTCAATGGTCGTGAAAGATGCTATATAAATGCCAGGCTTTCTTTCTTTACAAAATAACATTTCTATCACAGTGCAATATTCAAAATATACTGGTTTATATAACACTGATTTTAAAGGGAAGTAAAAAAAAACGACAGAGATGTAATGTTTTCAAATTTTATTCTGAAAGTGCTAATTCTGTGGATCTAAATATGGTGAAAATTGTTCCCAAAGAGATACATCACTCAGTTGCTAAGACAACAAATGCTTGTTGAAAAATTAACTAATCTATTTGTTCCAAATGCTTTTGGTACAAAGGAAGACCATATTGCAGTTTTAAAATACATGCTACCCAACACTATAAATACGACAGCTTGCATTTATATAGTGCCTTTAACGTAGTAAACTGTCCCAAGGTTCTTCACAGGAGTGTTATAAAACAAAATTTTAAAGGACATTTAGGATGTAAGTTTAACTCCAAAAATGGATGGGTTTGGGTCGGTTGGGAAGTTAAAATGTTAAAAATCTGAAACAGAAACCCAACCTGCCTCAAACCCGCTCACTTCCAGTTTTAACAGAGGCGGGACGAGGGGCGGTAGACCAACCCACTCCAAGGAGGCAGTTTGGTCATTGAACTCCTTTAACGAGGCTGTGTGCTTTCATTTCAACAGGAAACCTGACAGTTAAATGGAGGCAAGATGGGCCGGATAAATCAAGTAAGTGCTTTTACAGCACTGCTTGTGGGCCACGAGGAGTTGGAGGAGCACCCCCACCGCCACCCGCTCCTGCTCGGAAATCCCGCCTCAGTAAATATTCGGGCTTTAGTGTTAAAACAGGGAAAGAAACAAAGAATAAGAAGCACTCTGGAAAAATTGTAATTTTATGGTGTGCAACTTGCAGCTTAACAGTACATCATCTAATTTTCAATACAAAACAAGTTTAAGAATGATATAAAATCAGGATAACATCAGGTTGCTCATTTATCATGAACAGACTATTAAATAACAGTAGAGTAGCTGTTACTTGCCTCACGGCCAAGAAACCCTCCCAATTAAGTCATTCCTGGCATCCAGTGCTCTTTATATGCTGGACATTTAATTGGAGTAAAACTCATAAAGGTATCCTGCTATGTACAACTAACAGACGACTCCTAATGGCTGTTATCTCAGTATGTTTATTTGCCTGATGGTTATTCTCACAGCAGAAGATGGAGGATTTTGACACCTGCACCAGTGGTGCTCGCTGCTGGAACATTAGGATGCAGTTTCACTCATCCTAGTAAAGCCTGCTTATGTCTTAAGAGCTGCATAATATGGCCTTATACTTTTATCACAGTGCATGGAAATTAACCTCAGCAGAAACACTACCTGCCCCACTCACCAGTTGTGTGCTACTTATCGAAGCCTATTGGGGTAAATGTTCATCTTCATTGTGTGGGCAGTAATCTGGTGGAGCAGTCCACCTGTTGTAGAACCCACCTGATTTTAACTGTATTGATTTCCACTGAATGAAAACTGGCAGGTTGTACAAAGGACAGGCGATCCGTTCTGTAATATCACCCGCGCGATGAAGATGAAAATTTCTCCCATCATTTCCAAGGACATTTTTTTCAGTCAATCGTTGATGAATCTGATTTTCCTTACAAACATACTTGTTTTATCAATGCCTCTGCAATGACATCAAAAGGAATAACAGTATTGCACAATCAGGCCCTCATTCCATTAACTGTGTTGTGCCATTAGTTTCCTTTGAAATAATTACAGTCCTTCCATGTGATTTAGGCTTGAGCTTCAATTGGATAGAAACATAGAAACATAGAAAATAGGTGCAGGAGTAGGCCATTCGGCCCTTCGAGCCTGCACCGCCATTCAATAAGATCATGGCTGATCATTCCTTCAGTACCCCTTTCCTGCTTTCTCTCCATACCTCTTGATCCTCTTAGCCGTAAGGGCCATATCTAACTCCCTCTTGAATATATCCAATGATCTGGCATCAGCAACTCTCTGCGGCAAGGAATTTCATAGGTTAACAACTCTCTGAGTGAAGAAGTTTCTCCTCATCTCAGTCCTAAATGGCCTACCCTTTATGTTAAGACTATGTCCCCTGGTTCTGGACTTCCCCAACATCAGGAACATTCTTCCCGCATCTAACCTGTCCTGTCCCGTCAGAATCTTATACGTTTCTATGAGATCCCCTCTCATCCTTCTAAACTCCAGTGAATAAAGGCCCAGTTGATCCAGTCTCTCCTCATATGACAGTCCAGCCATCCCTGGAATCAGTCTGGTGAACCTTCGCTGCAATCCCTCAATAGCAAGAATGTCCTTCCTCAGATTAGGAGACCAAAACTGTGCACAATATTCCAGGTGAGGCCTCACCAAGGCCCTTTACAACTGCAGTAAGACCTCCCTGCCCAGCTATGAAGGCCAACATACCATTTGCCTTCTTCACTGCCTACAGTACCTGCATGCCCACTTTCAGTGACTGATGAACCATGACACCCAGGTCTTGTTGCACCTCCACTTTTCCTAATCGGCTGCCATTCAGATAATATTCTGCCTTCATGTTTTTGCCCCCAAAGTGGATAACCTTACATTTATCCACATTATACTGCATCTGCCATGCATTTGCCCACTCACCAAACCTGTCCAAGTCACCCTGCAGCCTCTTAGCATCCTCCTCACAGCTCACTCCGCCACCCAGTTTAGTGTCATCCGCAAATTTGGAGATATTACACTCAATTCCTTCATCTAAAATTGTTAATGTATATTGTAAAGAGCTTGGGTCCCAGCACTGAGTCCTGCGGCACTCCACTAGTCTCTGCCTGCCATTCTAAAAAGGACCCGTTTATCTCGACTCTCTGCTTCCTGTTTGCCAACCAGTTTTCTATCGACGTCAGTACATTACTCCCAATACCATGCACTTTGATTTTGCACACCAATCTCATGTGCGGGAACTTGTCAAAAGCCTTTTGAAAGTCCAGATACACCACATCCACTGGTTCCCCCTTGTCCACTCTGCTAGTTACATCCTCAAAAAATTCCAGAAGATTCGTCAAGCATGATTTCCCTTTCATAAATCCATGCTGACTTGGTCCGATCCTGTCACTGCTTTCCAAATGCGCTGCTATTTCATTCTTAATGATTGATTCCAACATTTTCCCCACTACTGATGTCAGGCTAACCGGTCTATAATTATCCGTTTTCTCTCTCCCTCCTTTTTTAAAAAGTGGTGTTACATTAGCTACCCTCCAGTCCATAGGAACTGATCCAGAGTCGATAGACTGTTGGAAAATGATCACCAATGCATCAACTATTTCTAGGGCCATTTCCTTAAGTACTCTGGGATGCAGACTATCAGGCCCCAGGGATTTATCGGCCTTCAATCCCATCAATTTCCCTAACACAATTTCCCGCCTAATAAGGATATACTTCAGTTCCTCCTTCTCACTTGACACACTGTCCCCTAGTACAGTTGGAAGGTTATTTGTGTCTTCCTTCGTGAAGACAGAACCGAAGTATTGGTTCAATTGGTCTGCCATTTCTTTGTTCCCCATTATAAATTCACATGAATCCGACTGCAACGGACCTACGTTTGTCTTCACTAATCTTTTTCTCTTCACATATTTGTAGAAGCTTTTGCAGTCAGTTTTTATGTTCCCGGCAAGCTTCCTCTCGTACTCTATTTTCTCCCTCTTAATTAATCCCTTAGTCCTCCTCTGCTGAATTCTAAATTTCTCCCAGTCCTCAGGTTTGTTGCTTTTTCTAGCCAATTTATATGCCTCTTCCTTGGCTTTAACACTATCCTCAATTTCCCTTGATAGCCATGGTTGAGCCACCAACCCCGTTTTATTTTTACTCCAGACTGGGATGTACAATTGTTGAAGTTCATCCATGTGATCTTTAAATGTTTACCATTGCTTATCCACCGTCAACCCTTTAAGTATCCTTTGCCACTTCACGCCTCATACCGTCGAAATTATCTTTCCTTAAGTTCAGGACCCTAGTTTCCGAATTAACTTTGTCACTCTCCACCTTATTAAAGAATTCTACCATATTATTTTTTTTTTAAGTATCATTTCATATGTGGTTTTCAGTGCTGCTTGAAGCTCTTAGCACAATTTGTTTTTACAGTTAGCACAAAACACTCCACAGCTTCTGTTGCATATTTAGTTCATTACAACTGTATCTTGAAATTTTTTGATTCTAAAGATCATGATACCGATTTTCCTTCAACTTTCCTCATATTCCTGTGTACTGATCAAGTGGAGTACACCCCAACTATATTCATCCTGACATGATCAGAACCTGTCCAGAATTGTCAGTTCAGATCGTTGACCATAAGTGCAGGTCTACCCCTGACGAGGCCTTGCATATGGAATATGTGTAGAAATGCAGCAGTGGCAACGATTGTAAGCTTCAGAGCCTTCTGGCTGATGTCCAAAATCAGCTTGGCTCAGTTGTAACACTCTTGCCTTTGAGGCAAATGGTTGTGGGTTCAAGCCCCACTTCAGGATTTGAATACATGGGGGGGAATTTTAACATCAAAGAGTGAGTGGGTTTGGTAGCGGGTGGGTTGTAAAATGCGTTGAAATTGACAACGCATCGGGAAGCCGACTCTAACCTGCCAACATCCTCATTTCACTCAAACGTGTTTGGCAGCGTGCGACAAACCCCCTCAGGAGAGGTGGGTTACCAATTGCAAGCAATTAGGAGGTAGTTAACAGGGATTTTCATAGAATCATAGAAACTTACAGCACTGAAGGAGGCTACTTTGGCCCATCGTGTTCGCGCCGGCTAACAAGAGGCTATCCAACCTAATCCCACTTTCCAGCTCTAGGTCAGTAACCCTGCAGTGCACAGCACTTCAAGTGCCCATCCAAATATTTTTTAAATGTGGTGAGGATTTCTGCCTCTACCATCCTTTCAGGCAGTGAGTTCCAGACCCCCACAACACTCTGCATGAAGAAATTCCCCCTCAAATTACCACAAAACCTTCTACAAACTACTTTAAATTTATGCCCCCTGGTTGTTGACCCCTCTGCTAAAGGAAATAGGCCCTTTCTATCCATTATATCTAGGCCCCTCATAATTTTATACACCTCAATGAGGTTTCCCCTCAGCCTCCTCTGTTTCAAGGCAAACAAACCCAGCCTATCCAATCTGTCCTCATAGCTAAGATTCTTCACTCCCAGCAACATCCTCGTAAATCTCCTCTGTACCCTCTCCAGTGCAATCACGTCCTTTCTGTAATGTGGTGACCAGAACTGCACGCAGTAGTCCAGCTGTGGCCTAATCAGTGTTTCATACAATTCAAGCATAACCCACCTGCTCTTATCTTCTATGCATTGGCTAATAATGGCAAGCATTGCGTATGCCTTCTTAACAACCTTATCGACCTGGCCTACTACATTCGGGGATCTGTGGACATGCACTCCAAGGTCCCTTTGTTCCTCTACACTTTTCAGTGTCCTGCCATTTAATGTGTATTCCCTTTCTTTGTTAACACTCCCGAAATACATTACCTCACACTTCTCTGGATTAAATTCCATTTGCCACTGTTCTGCCCACCTAAGCAATTAATGATATTTTCCTGCAGTCCGCAGCTTTCTTCTTAATCATCCATCACACAGCCGATTTTAGTATCATCTGCAAACTTCTTAATTAAACCCTCTATATTCAAATCTAGATCATTGATGTATGCCACAAAAAGCAAGGTCCTACTACTGAGCCCTGCTGAACCCCATTGGAAACATCCTTCGCAAAAATACCCATTAACTATTACCCTTTGCTTCCTGCCTCTGAGCCAATTTTGGATCCATCTTGCCACTTGAACCTGGATTCCATAGGTTTTTACTTTCGTGACCAATCTGCTATATGGGACCTTATCAAAAAGCTTTGCTAAAATCCATAAAAGCTATATCATATGCACTGCCTTCATCGACCCTACTGGTTATCTCCTCGAAAAATTCAATCAAGTTAGTCAGATACGACCTTCCCTTAACAATTCCATGCTGACTGTCCTTGATTATTCCGTGTCTTTCTAAATGAAGATTTATCCTATCCTTCAGGATTTTTTCCAATAATTTACCCAACACTGAGGTTAGGCTGACTGGCCTGTAATTACTTGGTCTATCCCTTTCTTCCTTCTTAAACAAAGGTAGCACAGTCCTCTGGCACCAGACGTTTAGCCAGAAGATTGGAAAATGATGGTCAAAGCCTCTGCTATTTAACCTTTTGCTTTGCTTAACAGCCTGGGATACATTTCATCTGGGCCTGGGGAATTATCCACTTTCAAAGCTGCTAAACCCCTTAATACCTCCTTCCTTACTATGCTTATTTCATCTAATATTTCACACTCCTCTTCCTCGATAGCAGTGTCTGCATCGTCCCTTTCTTTTGTGAAAACAGATGCAAAGTATTCATTTAAGAACCATACCCACATCTTCCGCCTCCACACACAGATTACTCTCATGCTCTCTAATAGGCCCTACTCTTTCTTTAGTTATCCTCTTGCTTTTAATATATTTCTAAAACATCTTTGGGTTTTCCTTGATTTTAATTGCCAAGGATATTTCATGCTCTCTCTTTGCTTTCATAATATCGTTTTTAATTTCACCCCTGGACTTTCTATACTCCTCTAGAGATTTGGCAGTATTTTGCCCTCAGTATCTGTCATAAATTTCCCTTTTTTTTCTTTATCCCTGTATGTCCCTTGATATCCAGGGGACTCTAGATTTGTTAGTCTCACCCTTTTTCTTTAAGGGCACATATTTGGCCTGAACCCTCCGGATCTCCTCTTTGAATGCTTCCCACAACTCTGACGCTGATTTACCTTCAAGTAACTGATTCCAGTCCACTATGGCTAAATCTTCTCCCAGTTTAGCAAAGTTGGCTTTTTCCCAATTTAGAACTTTTATTCCTGATCTATCCTTGTCCTTTTCCGTAACTACCTTAAATCTAACTGAATTATGGTCACGAGCACCCAAATGCTCTCCAACTGATACCCATTCAATTAACCCAGTTTCATTCCCTAAACTTTCACACTGGGTCTATGGGTTTCCTGGGCTACATGGAACTCACCAGTGAAAGCAAGGCAAGAGAGCAACAGTAATTGAAGGGGCTGAACACGACAGGCAAAAAATACCATAAGTAGTGAGAACTCACACCTACTTCCTTGTAAGAACTTAAGATAAAAACATAAGAAAAAGGAGCAGGAGTAGGCCACCTGGCCCCTCGAGCCTGCTCCGCCATTTAATAAGATCATGGCTGCTCTGATCATGGACTCAGCTTCATTTCCGTGCCCGCTCCCCATAACCCTTTATCCTCTTATCGCTCAAAAATCTGTCTATCTCTGCCTTAAATATATTCAATGACCCAGCCTCCACAGCTCTCTGGGACAGAGAATTCCATAGATTGACAACCCACTGAGAGAAGAAATTCCTCACCTCAGTTTTAAATGGGTGGCCCCTTATTCTGAGACTACGGTCCCAATTTTCCCCCCAAAAAACAAACCTTACCTTACCTGGACGGCCATTTTTTTTAGGCCCCTCAGCGCTGGAAATAAATATGCTTAATTTCCTCATCATATGCGCACCCTCTGGTGCCGGTAGTACCCGATCCAACTCTCCTTGGCAGAGCCTCCAACGTGCGCTGAAACGGCACAGCACGTGTATGGAAAAAAAAGAAACATTTCTAACCTACTGCGCAATGTGCATGCACACAAATAAGAAAAAATGTTTTTTGTAATCCCACTGCGCAAGCGCATTGCACATGTGCACAAAAAGAAAAGATCCATCTGCACATGCGCAGTAGAAAGTATTAAAAAAAACAGTACATGTGGGGACTGTGTGGATCACCATTGAGAATCCATTGATGGCAGTGGTAGTTTCTCAGGTAGGAAATACAGCTTTGTTCACAAGATGGCTGCAATGGAAGGGTGCAGAGAAGGCGAAAGGGCCAGGGATGGAGAAGGGGAAACTATAAGGGCGAAAAGATTTTGCGGGGGATGAAATTGTGCGCCTGGTTCGACTTAGATGGGGAGTTCTTGAGAACAATGGGAGCTTCGGAAAAAATAAACTTAAACCGTCTGCACTCGCAAAAGTTTGGGACCAGGTCGCAGTCAAGTTTAATGGAATGTCCATGACCCCGAGAACCAGTGTGCAGCTGAAAAACAAGTGGCAGTACTTCAGACAAGCAGTGACTGTGGATGACCTGGAAGAAGGGGCAGAGTGTAGTGTGACAAAATTTATAGATGACACAAAGATTAGTGGGAAAGCGGGTTGTGTAGAGGACACAGAGAGGCTGCAAAGAGATTTGGATAGGTTAAGCGAATGGGCTGAGGTTTGGCAGATGGAATACAATGTCGGAAAATGTGAGGTCATCCACCTTGGGGAAAAAAAACAGTAAAAGGGAATATTATTTGAATGGGGAGAAATTACAACATACTGCGGTGCAGAAGGACCTGGGGGTCCTTGTGCATGAATCCCAAAAAGTTAGTTTGCAGGTGCAGCAGGTAATCAGGAAGGCGAATGGAATGTTGGCCTTCATTGCGAGAGGGATGGAGTACAAAAGCAGGGAGGTCCTGCTGCAACTGTACAGTGTTTTGGTGAGGCCGCACCTGGAGTACTGCGTGCAGTTTTGGTCACCTTACTTAAGGAAGGATATACTGGCTTTGGAGGGGGTACAGAGATAATTCACGAGGCTGATTCCGGAGATGAGACGGTTACCTTATGATGATAGATTGAATAGACTGGGTCTTTACTCGTTGGAGTTCAGAAGAATGAGGGGTGATCTTATAGAAACATTTAAAATAATGAAAGGGATAGACAAGATAGAGGCAGAGAGGTTGTTTCCACTGGTCGGGGAGACTAGAACTAGGGGGCACAGCCTCAAAATACGGGGGAGCCAATTTAAAACTGAGTTGAGAAGGAATTTCTTCTCCCAGAGGGTTGTGAATCTGTGGAATTCTCTGCCCAAGGAAGCAGTTGAGGCTAGCTCATTGAATGTATTCAAATCACAGAAAGATAGATTTTTAACCAATAAAGGAATTAAGGGTTATGGGAAGTGGGCGGGTAAGTGGAGCTGAGTCCACGGCCGGATCGGCCATGATCTTGTTGGGTGGTGGAGCGGGCTCGAGGGGCTAGATGGTCTACTCCTGTTCCTAATTCTTATGTTCTAATACATTAAACTTACATTTATTTGGGCTTTAAAATATATGTATATTTATGCACTGCAATAACATCTGTAAATGTAATCCGTATGCACGTGAGTGTTCAGAAGGACCATCTCTTAAAAAGTTCCATTTGCAGAAGATGGTGTGACAGATCAACCGAGAATGGTCACAAACTGGAGGAGGTCTGCCAAGTAGGCTGCAACTAATAGCCCTGGAGCAGAGGATAGCGTCAATGATAAAATGCCACAGGAAAAGACCAACAATCAATGCAGAAGCTGGGCCCAGTTTTCCATTAGAGGGTAAGCCCTGCAAATTGCACAGCCTGGGTTGGCTAAATGTTATGTCAGGCGTGTGCTTCCTCTGCTTCTCCTTCCTCAATGTTGCTAATCAAGCATCTATCTTGTGTTTCGCAGAGGTTGAGCATCAGGAGGAGACCGAAGGTGCACCTGAAGTTGAAGGCGAGAATGTTCAAGAAAACGGCATGTCAGATATTCCAACTCAGGACAATGATGGGCAGCAAGAAGTCATAGATGACAAGATGGTCACCCTGGATTTGGAGGTGCTGAACCCCTCGAGGATTCCAAGCCTTTTCATGAGCGAATCAAGCGAGAGGACTTTTCTCGGTGTGACATCTGGGGCTGCGGGTACAAGTGTGTCGCAGCCAGCCACATATGCGAGACGTTGTAGGAGGGCGAACTCCAGACCTGATCCAGAAACACTGGACTCTGAGAACATAGGACATCTTGTGGGAATGAGCAGGGAGAACATTGAACAATCTCGATTGCTCGTGGAAGCCGTTGGTGGGGTGAGGGCAGAGGGCAGAGTCGGGGGGAACTGTCATTACATGTTGAAAGACTTTCGGAACGATTGAACGAGGTAGCATTGGCAATAGGAGGGCTCACCCAGGCTGTCCTTAATGTGAGAAGCGCTTTCCACTCTGCACCAAATTCAAGGGTTGATCCTAAGGATGACGTTGACGACGAAGAGGTACCTGGGCATTCCACCATGACACATTTCGGCTCTGTCCCTGTTGTAGCCCTGCATCAAGAAATGCCACGCCAGAAAAGAAACAGACTGCACCTGGGATTCGGGGCCGGGGGGCAAGGAAGCAGAGGTCTGCAACTACAGGCATGCGTAGGGGTAGCGGCATCTACTGGGGCAGGATTGGCGCACAGTGCTAATGAAGAGGATAGATGCCTTGTTTGTTTTTTGGTTGATTTCGTTGATTGTTCTTTGTAAAATTTGCCATGGCTCTGAATAAAGTTTTTAAAGTCTTGAAGGTTTAAACATAAGTAAAGTCACGCTAATTACAACTGTGCTGTACAAATGTTGAATAAACATTTGAATTTTGGACATTTAACCTGACTCCTGCCCTTAATTTTTTAATGCTGTACTAATAAATATTGCAGGAGAACTGGACTGAAAATATAAAATGGCATCAACCCTTGCAACCTATTGGTTTAAATGATACAGAGGCAGGTTCCAGTATTCAGGTGTTCATGGATCCTGCCTTGTTCTGGGTCACTGATGCATGCAACAAATTACCATGCTGCATATATCAGTGACCTTCACCCAGTCTGGATCCATGAACAACTTAGTCTTATTGTCCACCTAAGCACTCCAACACACGCAAACTCCATTTAAACATTCAAGGTTTGTGGTGGGAATATTTAATAAACATAAGGTTATATCCATCTAAGCACTCCAACATTCCTTTAAAACTTAAAGGAATGGTGGTGGGAATACTTAATAGCCATTATGTGATGTCCACCTAAGCATTCCAACACTCCTTTGAAATATAAAACATTTGTGGTGGTAACATTTAATATAAATTATATATTTTCCACTTAAGCACTCCAACACTCCATAAAAACCTAAAAGGTTTGTGGTTGGATTATGTTTCTTTTTCAATTTAAAGTTCCACTGCTGCTTGCCTTTGAGCCTGGAGTGTCTTGCACTGTCCTTTGTGTGCAGACCTTCGGCCTGGGCTAGCAGCGGGTCCCGTGGGAGGAGAAACTGCGACCGGGGGCCAGCAACAGGAGAGTGGGGAGAAGGCTGCACTGCATCGCAGAAGAAGAAGAGGTTTGGTGTGCTGATTCTACGTTTTTGGAACTTTTTAACTTCCTTCAATGATTTGGATCATTTTGGGCCATGAGGACATCGATGGAAAAAGGTGAAGATTTTATTATTTTTAATTTTTTTGGCATCATTCTTTTTTCATCACAGGAGCATCAGTATAGGTATGTTTTTATTTATTTTTTATTTTATACCTGCTTATAGTTTAAATTTGGTCTTTAACTTACCTTAGAGTTTAATTGTAAACTAAATGGAAGTCCCTTCGGCCAGGGATAGCAGTGGGCCAGCACGGTTTCTCTAACTGCAGGTAAGAGTTTTTCATACGGTGTTTCTAGGGACTCTGCGCCGGTTTAAAAAATTTTGTAGGTGGGGAAAATTTCCCTTTTGTAAAGAAATGGCGTGAAACCTTCTTTTACAGGTACTCCAGTGCCAGAATGTTTCGCGTCAATGCCGGCGGCCCAACACTGGGGAAGTTTTGGACTGAGTTTTGGAGTCTAAAAATTCACTGGGTGCCGAAACAACAGCACCCAGTGATGGGTAAAATTGGGACCATAATATGTCCCCTAGTTTTTGTCATATATGCCGACTGTGCAGTCAGTGTATATGTTGCATAAGATGGAGACTTGTTACCTGATGTACTTTCAATAAGATTTGCACTGTGTATATACTATGCTGGCACCACTAGAGGGGAAACTGGTGGAGACCAGGGTTTCCTGCCCCTGTGACAGAGGCTGTCCACCAGAGGGCACTGTGGTGGGAGACCCGATGGTCACCTTCATAGATGTGCAGGACCCGGAATAAAAGGCTGCCCACCATGTTTGTGCCTTACTCTGGAATTACAAATAAAGGATCAAGGTCACTATAGTTTGAGTACAACACATTGCCTCGTGGAGTCATTCATAAGTGCATTACAGACATAACAACTGGCGACGAGAATACGGACTTTCATGGCTACCTTTGGCACACTAAAATACTTCGCAGAGGGTGATGATTGGGATGCCTTCAGGGAAAGGCTCGAGCAATATTTTGTGGCAAACGACCTGGCAGGGAAGAAGCGCAAGGCTATACTGCCGACCAGTTGTGGGCCCGAGGTCTATCGCGTCATCAGGGACCTGCTGGCACCCACGAAGGCCAAGGATAAGACATACGATGAGTTGACTGAACTAATTCGTGACCAACTAAAATGAAAACAGAGCATCCTCACGGCCAGGCACAGATTCTACACTTACTGCAGACCTGAGGGCCAGGAGATTGCAAATATGTTGCCGACTTCAGGAGACTTGTGGCACCGTGTGATTTCAGCATGCACCTCAACGAAGCATTGCGAGATATCTTATTTATGGGAATTGGCCACGAGGGCCTCCTTCACAAGCTATTATCTGCTGACACCACAGTCAACCTGCAGAAGGCCATCAGCATCATTCAGGTGTTCATGACCTCGACCTGCAGGACCAAGCAAATTATTCATCCTGTGGACTCAAACCCGGCAAGTACTGTACACAGAATGGTGCCTTTCACAGGCAAGACTGTAGAACATGGCTCTGCCCAGGGCAGAGAGCACAGACCTCAGGGTTCCAGAACTCAGAGTCTGCCGAGGGGTGCTAATCAAGTAGCACCATGCTGGCGTTGCAGAGGAAACCATAGGGCTCACCAGTGTCGGTTTGCTGAGTACGTATGCAAAACCTGTAACACGAAGGGCCACCTCCAGCATATGTGTAAAAGAAATACGACTCACTGTCTAGCAGAGGAGTCGGTAGATGACTTTGAATCCAGCGGGGAGTATGATGATTTGGCCAGAGAGGCAGCTCAGCCCCAAGAAGAAGTGTATGGAGTGTATACCGGCACCAGCGATTGTCCTCCAGTGAAGATGGAAGTCGAGAAAAATGGCATTCCAGTCTTCATGGAAGTGGCCATGAGAGCGAGCCAGTCAGTGATGAGCCAGGATGCCTTTGAGAGGCTATGGAACGAAAAACGACCCGAGCTGGTTCCAGTGCAGGAAATGTTGCGCACCTAAACAAGGAGCTGATCCCAGTCCCTTGGTAGTGCAGATGTAAGTGTAATCCATAATGGCTTGGTGCGTAAGTTACCTCTGTGGATTGTTGCAGGTGATGGTCCAACGCTACTCGGAAGAAGGTGGATGGGGAAGATCCAGTGGAAATGGGAAGACTTCTTCACTCCAGCAATCGATGTCCCTCATGCTCAGAGGCAGAACAAAATCTCACCTTTGCTTGGGCCAGGCACCAGAGAACAGACCAGCGCAGCACCTGAAGCACAGTCCGCCCATCACGACTGCGTGGCAATGATCTGACCGGAATGACCTAAAAGTACCTTCTCGGCTCCAGTGGCAGGACTCCTAGGGAGGAAGATCGAATTCACATGGAACTCTTCCAGCTTTTGTGGTAAAATCGCGGGAGAGAAGGATCAAGGCAGTCGACCTCGAGGACAGAGGCAAGATGGCGAGATGCAGCGTGGCTGAAATAAAAGATGGCCGCGCCCATATCACGAGATGCAATGCTGAGGGACCAACACGTGGTGTCTAACAAAGGATTTGATTGTGGTAAAACCAGCAGGGTTCTCTTAAAGGAGACCTGCAACCAACTGAACTTAAAGAGACATTGTATGCATGGCAATCAATGTAACGAACCGATTAAGATTGTGAACAAAATGTTGTTGTGAGATGTCAGGAATAGAGTGTCCCCAAAAGTAGCAAATGAGCGAATTCAAGAGGGAAAAGGTGCTGATCCTGATGCCCTGCCCCAGGTGTCCCCACAAGTTATAGGCCAGTGACCTCAGGAGGGTGAAGGCATGGATCCTAATACCCTGCCCCAGGCACTATTCGCCACGGACCTGGAAACGAAAACAGCGCCAATACGCACAGTCGGCCGCCGTTGCCCACCACCCGGGTGGAGACGGCACAGCCCCCAGACCCAGTCATTACCTCGGCCATGTCTGGGAGTGAAAGGTCAGAACCAACGAGTTCCCCAAACGGGACCTGGAACAGCCAGGTTCCCAATACCGTTAGAGAGCAGGCAGAAGATTCTGCAGCCCTCAAAGGAGGACAGGGAGGCCACACACATCTGTGGCTCTGCCCAGCACTAAGCAAAGGCAAAGGCCCTGAGTTCTGGCTAGGTGAGCGAATCAAGCCCACTCTGCTAGCAGCGTGTGCAGCGCCGCTATCAGACGACTAGGAACCCGTCCGGTTGCTCTGGAACCTGTGTCTTTGTATACCTGTACGGCTACCTCAATACTTACCATGACTGAACCATGAATGCAATCTACCCAATCCTGGCGCATGACCACAAAATGTAGCAAATGTAAGTCACTGAACCAAGGTGTCATGACACAAACTGTAACTTCCTTTCTTTGTACTTGCACTGTGTCTGATCCTGTATGTTAATGTAATGGGCCTGCTGCATGATCTCACTGTGGCGGGGGGCGGGGGACGGGGGGAAATGGATGAATGTAGCCATGGACACACACATGGATGATACCTAGAACTCATTGGAACCTCCACAGCATCATAGAACCATCCAAACTGGTAACCACTACCCAACGTTGTGGCAAAAGGACTTGGGGCTCAACAGGGAGAGAGCCAAGCCAAAGCACAGCCAAGGTGCAAGGGCTATTGGCACTTAAGTCTGGGGAGAGCTAAGCCAGAGCACATAGTGCAAAGGTAATCGGCACAAAGGACTTGGGGGAAAGTGATGTTATGTATGCAGACTATAGTTATACTCTCTGTGTAGTCACTGTATAGTTGCATAAGATGGAGACTTGTTACCTGATGTACTTTCAATAAGGTTTACACTGTGTATATACTATGCTGGCACCACTAGAGGGTGCAACTGGTGGAGACCGGGGTTTCCTGCCCCTGTGGCAGAGGTTGTCCACCAGAGGGCACAGTGGTGGGAGACCTGAGGGTCACCTGCATAGGTATGCAGGGCCCAGTATAAAAGGCTGCCCACCATGCTTGTGCCTTACTCTGGAGTTACAAATAAAGGACCAAGGTCACTACAGTTTGAGTACAATACCTTGCTTTGTGGAGTCATTCATAAGTACATTACAGACATAACAGTTTTAGTTTCCCCTATGAGTGGAAATATCCTCTCTGCATCCACCTTGTCTAGTCCCCTCATTATCTATATATCTAAGTTAAAGGCTTTTTCCTCACAGAACTTGATCTGAGAGTTTACTTTCAACACTTTGTAGGTGATTTCTATTACTTTGGAGGTGATTTTCATTACATTGGAGGTCGCCCTCACTACTTTGGATGTTTGTGCATCTGATCTCTACTTTAAATCTGTGACCGATCAGATCAGCATGGGTGATCATTATGCTGTTTCACCTTGGACCTTAGATGAAGACCAAGATGAACACTAATGTCACCAGTACCAGCAGTGGCACACATTCCTGCCTGAGATTCAATCATCATGGCAAGACTTAGTTACGATGCACCACTGCACCCATATGCTGAACACAATTGTCCGAACCAACCCCAGCACAAAGCTGTCTGCAATCAGCAAATCATCCCTTTCACAGGCAACCATTGTTCAGAGTTAAGTATTTTCTTAACATTCATCAGAACTGAGTTGGCCAGTTGCCAGGCTGCAAGCAAAATGGGAAAGACTGGAAAGTGGTGCAAAGAAATAATTTTATATGATGTTTCAAAACTTACAAATTAAATTATCATTGTGACATGTCTAACACACTTGTGTACATACCCTTGTGCAACTAATAATTTTTCATCTTCCTTTCCCTATAACTGCTATGACATAAAACCTCTATGGCTTCAGCAGCAGTAGAGGCAGCTAGCTCACTTCCCTGCTCTGACTGCTCAGATGCTTGTGATCGACATCCTCTGGGTTTCGGAGCCCACGAAGCCCTGCCAAGGACCGCTCTACCTGCCCCTGTGCAGGGGCACACTCTCCGCTTCTATGTTCCCTTTTGCCATCATCCCTCTCATGGTTCACCTGCATTTCCCTGCTAGCAGTGAGCTGGAGAGCACATTGCTGCACATCAGTGGGGTGCTGAACAGCCAAGGCTAGGTTTTGATCCATCCTAGTTAAAGTGGCATTCAGAGTGTGCAAGCCATTGGTGAGAGCGAGCATGCACTTGTTTGACTGTTGCGTTTGATGCTGCATGCAGGTGGCCACTCTTTCTGTGGGTGAACACATTGTAGCCATAGCCTGTGACATCATGCCACTCATGCTTGGGAAAGGACTCCTCTATTCTCTCTCCAAGTGTGCACATCACGGCTGCAAATCCTGCCAAAGTGTAAGGGGATAAAATACGATCACTAAAGTGGGAGACAGACAGATGGTCACTAAAAACGATACTAAAGGTAGTGAGTTGTACGATATCATAAAGTTACTGATTGTATGTAAAGCACGCTTATATACTTGCTTGAAAGGGTTTTAAGAAACATAGAAACATAGAAACATAGAAAATAGGTGCAGGAGTAGGCCATTCAGCCGTTCGAGCCTGCACCACCATTCAATAAGATCATGGCTGATCATTCCCTCAGTACCCCTTTCCTGCTTTCTCTCCATACCCCTTGATTCCTTTAGCCGTAAGGGCCATATCTAACTCCCTCTTGCATATATCCAATGAACAGGCATCAACTACTCTCTGCGGCAGGGAATTCCACAGGTTAACAACTCTGAGTGAAGAAGTTTCTCCTCATCTCAGTCCTCAATGGTCTACCCCTTATCCTAAGACTGTGTCCCCTGGTTCTGGACTTCACCAACATCGGGAACATTCTACCCGCATCTAACCTGTCCCGTCCCGTCAGAACCTTATATGTTTCTATGAGATCCCATCTCATCCTTCTAAACTCCAATGTATAAAGGCCCAGTTGATCCAGTCTCTCCTCATATGTCAGTCCAGCCATCCCGGGAATCAGTGTGCTGAACCTTCGCTGCACTCCCTCAATAGCAAGAATATCCTTCCTCAGATTAGGAGACCAAAACTGAACACAATATTGCAGGTGAGGCCTCACTAAGGCTCTGTACAACTGCAGTAAGACCTCCCTGCTCCTATACTCAAATCCCCTAGCTATGAAGGCCGACATATCATTTGCCTTCTTCACCGCCTGCTGTATCTGTATGCCAACTTTCAATGACTGATGAAGCATGACACCCAGGTCACGTTGCACCTCCCCTTTTCCTAATCTGCCACCATTCAGATAATATTTTGATTTTACGTTTTTACCCCCAAAGTGGATAACCTCACATTTATCCACATTATAATGCATCTACCATGCGTTTGCCCACTTACCTAACCTGTCCACGTCATCCTGCAGCCTCTTAGCGTCCCCCTCAAAGCTCACACCGCCACCCAGTTTAGTGTCATCTGCAAACATGGAGATATTACACTCAATTGCTTCATCTAAATCATTGATGTATATTGTAAAGAGCTGGGGTCCCAGCACTGAGCCCTGCGGCACTCCACTAATCACTGCCTGCCATTCTGAAAAGGACCCGTTTATCCCGACTCTCTGCTTCCTGTTTGCCAACCAGTTCTCTATCCACATCAGTATATTACCCCCAATAACATGTGCTTTGATTTTGCACACCAATCTCTTGTGTGGAACCTTGTCAAAAGCCTTTTGAAAGTCCAAATACTCCACATCCACTGTTCTCCCTTGTCCACTCTATGAGTTACATCCTCAAAAAATTTATCAAGCATGATTTTCCCTTCATAAATCCATGCTGACTTGGACCGGTCCTGTCACTGCTTTCTAAATGCGCTGCTATTTCATCCTTAATAATTGATTCCAACATTTTCCCCACTACTGATGTCAGGCTAACCGGTCTATAATGACCCACTTTCTCTCTCCCGCCCTTTTTAACAAGTGGTATTACATTAGCTACCCTCTAGTCCACAGGAACTGATCCAGAGTTGATAGACTGTTGGAGAATGATCACCAACGCATCCACTATTTCTAAGACCACTTCCTTAAGTATTCTGGGATGCAGACTATCAGGCCCCGGAGATTTATCGGCCTTCAATCCCTTCAATTTCCCTAACACAATTTCCCACCTAATAAGGATATCCTTCAGTTCCTCCTTCTCACTAGACCCTCGGTCCCCTAGTACTTCTGGAAGGTTATTTGTGTCTTCCTTCGTGAAGACAGAACCAAAGTATTTGTTCAATTGATCTGCCATTTCTTTGTTCCCCAATATAAATTCACCTGAATCTGACTGCAAGGGACCTACGTTTGTCTTCACTAATCTTTTTCTCTTCACATATCTATAGAAGCTTTTGCAGTCAGTTTTTATGTTCCCGGCAAGCTTCTTCTCGTATTCTATTTTCCCCCTCTTAATTAAACCCTTTGTGCTCCTCTGCTGAATTCTAAATTTCTCCCAGTCCTCAGGTTTGCTGCTTTTTCTGGCCCATTTATATGCCTCTTCCTTGGATTTAACACTATCCTTAATTTCTCTTGTTAGCCACGGTTGAGCCACCTTCGCCATTTTATTTTTACTCCAGACTGGGATGTATAATTGCTGAAGTTCATCCATGTGATCGTTAAATGTTTGCCATTGCCTATCCAGCATCAACCCTTTAAGTATCATTTGCCCATCTATTCTAGCCAATTCATGCCTCAAACCATCGAAGTTAACTTTCCTTAAGTTCAGCACCCTAGTTTCTGAATTAACTGTGTCACTCTCCATCTTAATAAAGAATTCAACCATATTATGGTCACTCTTCCCCAAGGGGCCTCACACAACAAGATTGCTAATTAGTCCTTTCTCTTTACACATCACCCAGTCCAGGATGGCCAGCTCCCTATTTGGTTCCTCGACATATTGGTCTAGAAAACCATCCCTAATACACTCCAGGAAATCCTCCTCCACCGCATTGCTACCAGTTTGGCTAGCCCAATAAATATGTAGATTAAAGGCGCCCATGATATCTGCTGTGCCTTTATTGCATGCATCCCTTATTTCTTGTTTGATGCTGTCCCCAACCTCACTTGTATTGTTTGGTGGTCTGTACACAACTTCCACTAGCGTTTTCTGTCCCTTGGTATTCCGTAGCTCCACCCATGCCGATTCCACATCATCCAACCAAATGTCCTTTCTTACTATTGTATTAATTTCCTCTTTAATCAGCAATGCCACCCCACCTCCTTTTCCTTTCTGTCTATCCTTCCTAAATGTTGAATACCCCTGGATGTTGAGTTCCCAGCCTTGGTCACCCTGGAACCATATCTCCGTGATGCCAATTATATCATACCTGTTAACTGATATCTGCGCAGTTAATTTGTCCACCTTATTCCAAATATTCCTCGCATTGAGGCACAGAGCCTTCAGGCTTGTCTTTCTAACACACTTTGCCCCTTTAGAATTTTGCTGTAATGTGGCCCTTTTTGCTTTTTGCCTTCGGTTTCTCTGCCCTCCACTTTTACTTTTCTTCTTTCTATCTTTTGCTTCTTCCCCCATTCTACTTCCCTCTGTCTCCCTGCATAGGTTCCCATTCTCCTGTCATATTAGTTTAACTTTCCCCAACAGCACGAGCAAACACTCCCCCCCTAGGACATTGGTTCCAGTCCTGCCCAGGTGCAGACTGTCTGGTTTGTACTGGTCCCACCTCCCCCAGAATCGGTTCCAATGTCCCAGGAATTTGAATCCCTCCCTTCTGCACCACTCCTCAAGCCACGTATTCATCTGAGCTATCCTGCGATTCCTACTATGACTAGCACGTGGCACTGGTAGCAATCCTGAGATTACTACTTTTGAGGTCCTCCTTTTGCATTTAGCTCCTAACTCCCTAAATTCGTCTCACAGGACCTCATCCCATTTTTTACCTGTATCGGTAAGAAGGGACAATAGCAAAGCTTGCTATCGCAGCAAAGTGTGGAAGCCCTGGGAGCAGTGCGAGCAAGTATAGGAGGGTGACGGCAGCGAAGAGTGACTGCAGCAAGGTCCAGGTCGGTGATTGGAGCGGCGAGGTTGGGGCGACGGAGTGGCGAGAGATTGTAGAGCGACATGTTCAGGGCCCAGGGGAGGCGTGAGTTCTGGGCCAGGGGCCCAGTGGCAGCACGGGCGAGCCCACACTGCGATATGTGTGCGCACTAGGCCCGTGCAGCAGAGCTGGTCTCCAGTCGTCTTGGGCAATCCTTGCCACTGGACCAAGACCTAGCTCTGTCAAGCCCGTGTGATGGCTGGTGTGCAACGGTCACCCCACGCTAAAAAAGTCCACGCACAGGCATCTTCCACCCTTCAGGATGTAGTTCAGGTCCTTCATTGAAACACCTGTAAACTCCTACTTTTTTGGCGTGGAAGCAAGTCATCATCGTTTCAGGGGACCGCCTATGATGATGATATTAATGGTTAATGAACCATCCTAAGTAGCCAACAATGCATTGACCCTGAGCACAGACTGATAGATGAAAACATACACCAACATACACTCAATACTGAATAACACATGCACCAAGGGCAGCGGGGAGTCAATAATCTAGAAACATAGCAAACCCTGGGAAGCAAGGCTACTTCACATGTCATGAGGAACTGAGGAAAAGTTGACATCACTGAATAACACATTCCAGAAGGGTAACATGTGATGGGAGATGGACAGGTGGGGAAGAACCACTCAAAGCCAGTCTGACAAGGGTTAACAAATCAATGTAACTTCGCTGATAACAGTAGACCAATCGTTGGTTTTGTAGGAGGATCGCTCACCTTGAAAAACTGTATAATTGTAATTGTAAAACCTCTGATCGGGGAAGAGTTCATCGGAACCCTACCCTACCATGCTTGAATAAAAACCGGTTAACTGAGTGATTCCGTGATCGCTATACGGATGGGCGGGTGTCGATTCCTTATATCAGGGAGTCCACCTTGAGGAAGAGAAGTCTTCTTTTTACCCCAATACAGACCCTCAAGCATTTTTTGCTGCTTCATCAGAATCATCCTCTTTGTGGCCTCTGAGGTTCAGCAACTGCTTCCAGATGAGCAGAAATTGGAGCACTTGCACCCTCCATGAGGACTCTCCACTGCTGTCCCTGTCTCCATCTGCTCTTGCTCACATTAGATGTGTGAGACACAAGGTGGCAACAGTACTATCTGAATTAATGGTCCCACTGACATGTGTGAATCTGCGCTGGTGCTTGGTGTGCATGTGTCCATTGACGGTGCACCCTCAGAGTTAGCGACTTAGCAGAGTAGACCATGGAAGACAGAGTTCATGAGGTCCACGCACAACAGGATGTAGTTGAATGTTACATTGCACTCACCTTTCTTTCCCTCGTGAGATTATTAATGCGCTTCCTGCACTGTATCCAGGAGCGTGGCACCATACTCCTGCTACTCACATCCTCTGCAATCTCCAGCCAGGCCTTCTTCAGCAGTGAGGTTGGCTTCTTCCTCCCATCAACAGGGAATAAAATCTCCCTGCAGGCCCTTACAGCTCACAGCATAAGGTCCAGGGAGGCATCACTAAAGCTAGAGACAAGCTTTGGAATATTGAGACTCCATTATATGCAGCTAGCTAACTTTCAACTATCCTCTTTGCAGTGTTTCTTTGAATACCTCAGCTGAAATAGAACCCTCCGTGCCATCATCATGCCCACTCGCGCTAATTGTCCGTAAACCTCAAGTCAGATGCAAATGCAGATGAGGGAATAGCCCTTGCCACCGCCTATCAGATGAACAGGACTACAAGGAGGAGGAGTGGGATGAAGAGGATAAAGAAGAAAGGAAGCTGCTGTATGTGAAGAACTAATTCAAGTGCAATACTACTAACTTCAACCCCAATTCTCCATTCACCAACAGTCCCATACTCCTTACCTTCCTCTGTCACTGACCATCACATCATTAATGATTTAGACGAGGGGATTAAATGTAGTATCTCCAAATTTGCGGATGACACTAAGTTGGGTGGCAGTGTGAGCTGCGATGAGGATATTATAAGGCTGCAGAGTGACTTGGATAGGTTAGGTGAGTGGGCAAATGCATGGCAGATTAAGTATAATGTGGATAAATGTAAGGTTATCCACTTTGGTGGCAAAAACAGAGACAGACTATTATCTGAATGGTGACAGATTAGGAAAAGGGGAGGTGCAATGAGACCGGGGTGTCATGGTACATCAGTCATTGAAGGTTGGCATGCAGGTACAGCAGGCGGTTAAGAAAACAAATGGCATGTTGGCCTTCATAGCGAGGTGATTTGAGTACAGGGGCAGTGAGGTGTTACTACAGTTGTACAGGGCCTTGGTGAGGCCACACCTGGAGTATTGAGTACAGTTTTGGTCTCCTAACATGAGGAAGGACATTCTTGCTATTGAGGGAGTGCAGCGAAGGTTCACCAGACTGATTTCCGGGATGCCGGGACTGACATATCAAGAAAGATTGGATCAACTGGGCTTGCATTCACTGGAGTTCAGAAGAATGAGAGGGGATCTCAGAAACGTTTAAAATTCTGATGGGTTTAGACAGGTTAGATGCAGGAAGAATGTTCCCAATGTTGGGGAAGTCCAGAACCAGGGGTCACAGTCTAAGGATAAGGGGAAAGCCATTTAGGACCGAGATGAGGAGAAACTTCCTCACCCAGAGAGTGGTGAACTTGTGGAATTCTCTACCACAGAAAGTTGTTGAGGCCAATTCACTAAATATATTCAAAAATGAGTTAGATGTAGTCATTACTACTAGGGGGATCAAGGGGTATGGTGAGAAAGCAGGAATGTGGTACTGAAGTTGCATGTTCAGCCATGAACTTATTGAATGGCGGTGCAGGCTCGAAGGGCCGAATTGCCTACTCCTGCATCTATTTTCTATGTTTCTATGTTTCTATCACCTTGGCCACAATTCAAAAATAAAAGCCAATGCAAAATAAACATTCCAAACCAAATGTATAAACCAAGTCATACAACATTACATACAAACTTATACTAATCACCCTTGTGTATTCCCTTAGTGCCTGTCTTGTATGTGCCTTTGCCTGTCATAGTGCTCCTACACAGTGCCACCCCAGTGGCTGCAGCATGGCTGGAGGAAGGCTGCTGACTTTCATTGGATGAGACTGCAGATGGCCTTGCAGCAGAACCTCGATCAGCTCTGGGCCGAGAAAACCCAACTGCAAACTGCACCACCTCGGCATGGGCAACAGCAGTCTGGGCTGGCTGGCTGACGGACACTGGAGCAGTGGCAGGTGTGGGACCACGAATGCTATCATCCTGAGAGAGGACAACAGGTTCAAGCTCCGTGGATCCACTGCCACTCCCCTGGGGCATGGCCTCAGCAATCCTAGTAATCCGTTGGAGGACAGATTGCTGAACTGCTGTGACAGCCTGCAAGCCCCTTTTGACCACTGGTATCCACATCATGATGGAAGCAGTCTGAGCTTGCATGACAGCAAGCTGACCTTGCATGACTTCAGTCTGAGCTTCCACTGCAGTACTCAGATTTTTGGTGGAAGCTGCTTGCACTGCGATGGAAGGTGAGACACTGGCCATCAGGTGTTGCATTATGATTGGGTCCACAATGTGCTAATGGAGTTGGCCATGCAGGAAAGGACAAGCTCCAAGCTCTGTGCAAATTCCTGTGCCAAGTTGGTGCCAGACTCCTCCATGTTCCTTAACATTGAGGGCAGGCTTTCTAGCAGGCTTCCCAATGCACCAACCTTCTTGTTATGTACACCCATCAGCCTTCTTCTGTAGCCTTGCCCATCAAAGTCCTCATCAGAGTCTCCTGCAGCAGAACCCGTGTGAAAACACGTCCTCTGGCGAGCTGGCACCTGCGCTATCCTTGCACCCTGTCCTGGCTGCAGTGCACATGTGCCCGGTGTCTCACCACGTGCAGATCCGCCTCTAATCTATCCTCTAAGATACACACAGTGTCATTATCTGGGCTAGTGGATGCGAGTGTGAAATCGAATGATGGTGTGTCTTCATCATCACTCTCTTCTTGGTCTTCCTCCACTACCTGGGCAGAATCATAGAATCATAGAATCACAGCAAGGAAGAAGTCTATTCGGCCAGTCCAGCTAATGTTGACTCTCAGCTAGTCCCAATCCCCTGCCCTTTCCCCATAGCCCTGCAAATTGTTTTCCTTCAGATACTTATCTAACTCCCTTTTTAAAGATAAGATTGAGTCTGCCTCAGGCAGTGCATTCAAGATCACAACCACTTGCTGCGTAAAAAAGTTTTTCTTACATCGCCTTTCGATCTTTTGCCAATCACCTTAAATCTGTGTCCTCTGTTTCTCGAGCCTTGTGCCAATGGGAACAGTTTCTCTCTATCTACTCTGTCCAGAACTCTCATGATTTTGAACACCTCTATCAAATCTCCTCTCAAACTTCTCTGCTCTAAGGAGATCAACCCCAGCTTCTCCAGTCTATCAACATAACTGAAGTCCCTCATTTCTGGAATCATTTTTGCAAATCATTTTGTATCTTCTACATAACAACATAAGAACATAAGAAATAGGAGCAGGAATGGGCCATTTGGCCCCTCGAGCTTGTTCCGCAATTTAATAAGATCATGTCTGAACTGATCATGGACTCAGCTCCACTACCCTGCCCGTTCCCCATAACCTCCCTTATCGCTCAAAAATATGTCTATCTCCGCCTTAAATATATTCAATGACCCAGCCTCCACAGCTCTCTGGGGCAGAGAATTCCATAGATTTACAACCCTCTGAGGGAAGAAATTTCTCCTCATCTCAGTTTTAAATGCGCAGGCCCTTATTCTAAAACTATGTCCTCTAGTTTTAGTTTCCCCTATGAGTGGAAATATCCTCTCTGCATCCACCTTGTCGAGTCCCCTCATTGCCTTGTACATTTCAATAAGATCACCTCTCGTTCTTCTGAACTCCAATGTGTATAGGCCCAACCTACTCAACCTCATAAGTCAACCACCTCATCTCCGGAATCAACCTAGTGAACCTTCTCTGAACAGCCTCCTATGCAAGGATATCCTTCCTTAAATAAGGAGACCAAAACTGTACGCAGTACTTCAGGTGTGGCCTCACCAATACACTGTACAGTTGTAGCAGGATTTCTCTGCTTTTATACGCTATCCCCCTTGCAATAAAGGCCAATATTCCATTTGCCTTCCTGATTACTTGCTGTATCTGCTTACTAACTTTTTGTGTTTCATGCACAAGGACCTGCAGGTCTCTCTGTATTGCAGCACTTTGCAATTTTTAAAATCCATTTAAATTATAAACTAACTTAGAATGGAATAAGTGTAGATTTTTGTACGCTCACAAAAATCTTGCCTACACTTACAAATCAGGCGTAGGTTACAAATCAAGCGTAGGGAACGAGAGATAGGGGGTGGGGGGAAGGGAAGTAATTTTATTTTACAAGCATTTAACTGTTTTACTTCTACAAATAAAGAGCCATCCTGAATAATAAATGATAAATAAAGCAAATTTAAAAAAAAATAGAATTTTCCCACCTGTCTGAAGCAGCAGCAGCAGCCTTCCGTGCTGCGAAATAACTTGCAGGCAGGCAGGCAGGCTGTTCGGCCAGTGAACAGGGGCAGGAGATGTCAGTGAGGCGGGCCACAGACACACACAAACGCCGGCAACAGAGCAGCCTCCGAGCTGCGAAGTAACTTGTAGGCAGGCAGGCCGTTCGGCCAGTGAACAGGGGCAGGAGACGACACTGAGGTGGGCCACAGGCACACACAAACACTGGCGGGTCAGAATCATGTCCTTCCTTCTCATTGGCTGATGATACAGTCGAGCAGATGCAAATACTGCAGCTCTACAAGCCGTCATCTACAACCGAATGGGGTACATCGGACTTATCTTAAGCATGGCCTGACTGGCTAGAAACCTGAACTCGTGGGAAATTCAATAACTCTTTATTTTATCTAAAGACAAAGACCTAACCCTGCCACTCTTGGGCCTAGTCCTGGCCGCAGCAGGAAAATCTGCACAGTTTGGACTCCACCCTTGATTGCCGGTGGCCATAGAAGGCCCTACGCCATTCACTGCCCTACTCCACTCCAGCATCATGGTTGTAGCTGGCCTCTGCTTACCAATTTGCCTACACCCCCTAATCCAAGACATGCCTCTGCTTGGGGGCCCTGACCACCTTGTTTATTGCCGCAGGCGCACTTACTCAAAACGACATTAAAAAAATAATTGCATTCTCAACATCAAGCCAGTTAGGTACACACATGTAGCCCAAGATACCTTGCTTAGCCATACCCCCAATGGACTTCAGCAGTGATAAACATTGATGTATGAGCGCAAGCTTGAATCAGTTAAGGTTAACTGGGGGAGTAAATCTCGTGCCAACCACCGCGGTTATACGAGTGATCCATATTAATACTCTCCCGGCGTAAAGAGTGGTTTAAGAAAACATTTAATAACTAAAGTTAAGACCTCATCAATCTGTTACATGCACTCATGAGTGGAACCATCAATGACGAAAGTGACTTTATAATACCAGGATTCTTGATGCCACGACAGTTGGGCCCCAAACTAGGATTAGATACCCCACTATGCCCAACCACAAACTTAGATGATAACTTACTGTATTGTTCACCAGAGTAATACAAGCACTAGCTTAAAACCCAAAGGACGATGTACCTTTGAAAATGGGCGAGTGCCAATGTTTATTTCACACTGCGCATGCGCGCACGCTCCAGCGCGCATGCGCAGGGTTGCCGGCACAACGTCGGCTTCTGCGACCTAGCCCCGCCCCCTTGCAGGCAGAGAATCGGCACCATGCTTTGGCCCCGCCCCCTACAGATGTCTCTACATTGCGCCGACCTGGAACGGAGCCGATTTCAACTGGAGAATCATGCAGTAAGTTTTTGATGCACTTTTCAGTGCAGAAAACAGGCATGACTCTCGGAGCTGTGCTGTTCTAGGCACGGCCTGAAACTTGCCCCCTATATTCCATCTGCCAAATGTTTGCCCACTCACTTAGCCTGTCTATATCTCTTTGCAGATTTTTTGTGTCCTCCTCACAATTTGCTTTCCCACCCATCTTTGTTTCATCAGCAAACTTGACTACATTACACTCAGTCCCTTCATCCAAATCGTTAATATAGATTGTAAATAGTTGAGGACCCAGCACCGATCCCTGCGGCACCCCACTAGTCACTGCCAACCGGAAAATGACCCATTTATCCGACTCTCTGTTATCTGTTAGTTAGCCAATCATCTATCCATGCTGCTATATTCCCCCCAACCCTGTGAGCTTTTATCTTATGCAGTAACCTCTTATGTGGTACCTTATTGAATGCCTTCTGGAAATCCAAATACGCCACATCCACTGCTTCCCCCTTATCCACCCTACTTGTTACATCCTCAAAGAACTCCAGCAAATTTGTGAAACATGTTTTCCCTTTCATAAAACCATGCTGACTCTGCTTGATTGAATCATGCTTTTCCAAATGTCCAGCTACTGCTCCTTTAATAATGGACTCCAGCATTTTCCCAACGACAGATGTTAGGCTAACTGGTCTATAGTTTCCTGATTTTTGTCTTCGTCCTTTTTTAAATAGGGGCGTGACATTTGTGGTTTTCCAATTCACTGAGACCGCCCCAGAATCCAGGGAATTTTGGTAGATTACAACTAATGCATCCACTATCTCTGCAGCCACTTCTTTTAAGACCCTAGGATGTAAGCCATCAGGTCCAGGGAACTTGTCCTCCTTTAGTTCCATTATTTTACCTAGTACTATTTCATTAATAATAATGATTGTATTAAGTTTCTCCCTACCTATAGTCCCTTGATTATCCACTATTGGGATGTTTTTAGTGTCTTCTACTATGAAGACCGATACAAAATATTTGTTCAACGTCTCTGCCATTTCCCTGTTCTCCATTATTAATTCCCCAGTCTCATCCTACAGGGGACCAACAATTACTTTAGCCACTCTTTTCCTTTTTATTGTACTATCTGCTTTTATATTTTGTGCTAGTTTATTTTCATAATCTACTCTCTCTTAATCATTTTTTTAGTTGTTATCTGCTGACTTTTAAAAATTTCCCAATCCTCTGGCCTCCCACTAGTCTTGGCTACATTGTATGCCTTTGTTTTTAATTTGATACCTTCCTTTATTTCCTTAGTTAGCCACGGATGGTTATCCCTTCTCTTACAGTCTTTCCTTCTCATTGGGATATATTTTTGTTGCGAGTTATGAAATATCTCCTTAAATGTCTGCCACTGCTCATCGACCATCCCATACTTTAGTCTATTTTCCCAGTCCACTTAAGCCAACTCTGCCCTCATACCTTTGTAGTCTCCTTTATTTAAGCTTAGGACCTTGGTTTGAGAACTAACTTTCTCACCCTTCAACTGAATTTGAAATTTTGTAAAGTGTAATGCCCAGAGTTGGACACAATACTCCAGTTGGGCCGAACCAGTGTTTTATACAGGTTCATCATAATTTCCACACTTTTGTACTCTATACCTCTATTTATGAAGCCCAGGATCTCGTAAGGCTATTTAACTACTTTCTCAACCTGCCCTCCCACCTTCAACGATTTCTGCCCACATACCCCCAGGTCTCTCTGTCCGTGCACCCACTTTAGGGTTGTAAGCTTTAGTTTCTATGTCCTCTCCTCATTCTTTCTACCAAAATGTTGCACTTCACACTTTTGCGCGTTAAATTTAATCTGCCATGTTTCCGCCATTTCACCAGCCTGTTTATGTCTTCCTGAAGTCTATTCCATGAACTTCAACTTCGCTGACAAGCCTATTATGTGGCACTTTGTCGAACGCCTTTTGGAAACCATGTACACTACGCCAACCGCATTACCCTTATCAACCCTCTCTGTTACCTCATCAAAAAACTTGATCAAGTTGGTTAAACACGATTTGCCTTTAACAAATCCGTGCTGGCTTTCCTTAATGAATCCACACCTATCCAAGTTACTGTTAATTTTATCCCTGATTACTATTTCTAAAAGCTTCCCCACTACCTATGTGTTTTCCGCCCTCAATTCTCTCAGCATCCCAGGATATATCCCATCCGTTCCTAGTGATTTAGTTACTTTATCAACCTTTCTAATACCTCTTCTTTATCAATTCTTATCCTATCAAGTGTCTCTACTACCTCCTCCTTCACTATGTCTATGGCAGCATCATCTTCCTTGATGAAGACAGATGGAAAGTACTCATTTAATACCTCAGCCATAACCTCTGCCCCCATGTATAGGTCTCCTTTTTGGTCCCTAATCAGCCCCTCCTCTTACTATCCTTTTACTATTTATATGCCTGTAGAAGATTTTTGGATTACCTTTTATGTTGGCTGCCATTCTATTCTCATATCATCTCGTTGCTCCTCTTAATTTTCTTTTTCACTTCTCCTCTGACCTTTCTATATATAGCCTGATTCTCAGATGTATTTGCAACTTGACATCTATCCTACATGCTCTTTTTCTGCTTCATCATATTCGCTATCTGTTTCATCATCCAGAGAGCCCTGATTTTAATTGCCCTGCCTTCCCCCCTGGTGAGAATGTACCTCAATTGTACCTGAACTATTTCCTCTTTAAAGGCAATCCATTGTTCCAGTTTTGCTTGCCAATCTTTGATTCCAGTTTACATGGGCCAGATCCATTCTCACCCTACTGAAATTGGCCTTCCCCAGTTAAACCTTTTTTCTCTCGATTGCACCCTGTACTATTCCATTGCTAATCTAAACCTTATGATGCAATGATCACTGTTCCCTAAATGTTCACCTACTGACACTTGCTCCACTTGACCGATCTCATTCCCCAGAACCAGATCCAACAATGCCTCCTCCCTCATCGGACCAAAAATATATATTGATCAAGAAAGTTCTCCTGAACACACTTCAGAAATTCTTCCCCTTCTCTGGCCTTAACACTATTATGATCCCAGTCTATATTAGGATAGTTGAAATCCCCCATTATTACTACTCTATAATTCTTGCACCTCTCTGTAATTTCTTTGCAAATTTGCTCCTCCATATCATTCCCACTTTTGGGTCTATAGAATATACCTAGTAGTGGAATGGCACCTCTATTATTACATTACTCTAACCATATAGATTCTGTCCTTGACACTTCAAAGATATCCTCCCTCTCCAACACTGTAACATTCTCCTTAACCAATACTACCACACCACCTCCTATCTTTCCTTCCCTATCTTTCCTGAACACCTTATAACCAGGAATATTTAAAACCCAATCCTGCCCTTTTTTGAGCCAGGTCTCAGTTATTGCTACAACATCATATTCCCATGTGGCTATTTGTGCTGCAGCTCACTTACCTTGTTTACTATGCTTCGTGCAGTCACATACATAACCTGTAAACCCATATTTGACCATCATGTATTCTCTTTTAGTTTGACCCCACCTAATAGCTTACTATTTATTACTTTAGTGCTCTCTGCCTCTGCCAATCCTTTGGGCACTTTATTTTCCCTTTCTAATGTGAAATCCTGGTGCCCATCCCCCTGCCAAATTAGTTTAAACCTTCCCCAACAGCACTAGAAAACCTTCCCATGAGGATATTGATTACAACTCTGTTGTGGTGCAACCATGTGACCTGTACAGATCCCACCTCCCCCAGAACCGGCCCCTATGCCCCAGGAATCTGAAGCCCTCCCTCCTGCACCAACTCTCCAGCCACACATTCATCTATTCTATCCTATTTCTATACTTCCTCGCATGTGGCACCGGGAGTAATCCGGAGATTAGTACTTTGAGGTCCTGCTCTTTAACCTATTTTCTAGCTCCTTATAATCTGCCTGCAGGACCACATCCCTCTTTATACCTATGTCGTTGGTACTGATATGGACCACGACCTCTGGCTATTCATCCTCCCCCTCAGAATGTTCTGCAGCTGCTCAGAGACATCCTTAACCCTGGCACCAGGGAGGCAGCATACCATCCTGGAGTCATATCTGTGGCCACAGATACACCTGTTTGCTCCCCTAACTATCAGCTACAATGCACCTTCCCTTTAAGAGGTGCAGGATAGCTTTAAGTAAGGCTAACAATTTACAATTTTGGGCCCCTGCTGATGCATGCAGCCAATGAACAGTGTGGTTAGCGCTGGCTGCACATAGAGGTTATGATAATGAGAAGGCAGCATCAGGATGGAGTGCTGTCTGCATTACATCGAATGGGCACGGGTTAATAGCGCATCGTGATCCCTGCGCCCGTTTTCATGGGCTATTTGATTTAGCCCCCCATAAGTTTCCACCAAAGGCCATTGCGATTTTTGAACAGATCTTGATTTCGTCAGTCAGCGCTCCTGCCACAAACAGGAAGGAGCCTAATAAATATATTTTAATGAGGGTCTTCTGATTCAATAAAACCCCAGAGCCATTTTTGTCCAACTCAGTGCTCCTTCCTAAATCAGCCCACGACATGAGCAGTACAAGACAGGCAATATATACTGCAGCGTCAGAGTCAACAGAATGACTGAGAGAAAGGGCAGGGGTTCTAATATTAGGTTGTAATGGCAAGGGTAAGCAGTAGTCAATGAGTAGGGATGCATATTGAGTGCATGAGCTATAGTAGGAAGAATAACAGAAAGGAAAATGTCCAGGCACTCTAGTGTCTCCTGCCTCCTGCCTCGCCAGGTCTAATGTTGAATGTATACCCGCTGCCAATGATGTTGATGGCGCGATCCTCCAATGGAATGAGCAATCTCTCCAGTTCTTCCATTTTCCCTCCTGTTGAGTGCAAGCTTCACCTACAAGAAGAGTGGGAATGGGATTTTGTTCGGCCTGTGAAAAGGTTGTGAAAATGTGTGAGGCAACTTAGCAAAGTATGCATGTTGAGAGGATGAAGCAGCAAAAGTTGGCGAGAGGAGAAAGTAATTGGATGAAAGTAACAGTGAGAAGGATCAAAGGACTTAACAGAGATATGAGAATTTATCCGAGTGGGAACAACATAAAAGAAAAATGTTGGTTGTACCAGTTTTGTTGGCAATAGTTGGTGTTGAGTGTGTCAACACTCTACTTGCACGATAAGTAGAAGGAGATATAGTGTAGTGTAGTTATAAAGTCATTAAAATATATATATTTGGCTCCTTCCTGTGCTTGCTGATGGTTCAGCACCACATGCTATGGTCATTGCTACTCTCCACCTCTCAAATTATGTTATCTGAATATTGTCCTATTTCCGGGGGCATTCAGCTTGTAATGTTATCAAAAAATGTAACCAATCATAATAAAAACAAAGAACATAAGAAATAGGAGCAGGAGTAGGCCATACGGCCCCTTGAGCCTGCTCCACCATTCAATAAGATCATGGCTGATCTGATCATGGACTCAGCTCCACTTCCCCGCCTGCTCCCTATAACCACTTATCCCCTTATCGTTTAAGAAATTGTCTATTTCTCTCTTAAATTTATTCAATGTCCCAGCTTACACAGCTTTCTGAGGCAGTGAATTCCACAGATTAACAAACTTATGAGAGAAGAAATTTCTCCTCATCTCAGTTTTAAATGGGCGTCCTCTTATTCGAAGATCATGCTCTCTTGTTCGAGACCCTCCATCAGTTGAAACATCCTCTCTGCATCAACCTTGTCAAGCCCCCTCATAATCTTATACGTTTCGATAAGATCACCTCTCATTCTTCTGAATTCCAATGAGTAGAGGCCCAAACTACTTAACCTTTCCTCATAAGTCAAACCCCTCATCCTCAGAACCTAGTGAACCTTCTCTGAACTGCCTCCAAAGCAAGTATATTCTTTCGTAAATATGAAACCAAAACTGCACGCAGTATAGAAACATAGAAACATAGAAATTAGATGCAGCAGTAAGCCATTTGGCCCTTCTAGCCTGCACCGCTTCAATTCAATGAGTTGATGGCTGAACAGACAACTTCAGTACCCCATTCCTGCTTTCTCACCATACCCCTTGATCCCCCTAGTAGTAAGGACTACATCTAATTCCTTTTTGAATATATTTAGTGAATTGGCCTCAACAACTTTCTGTGGTAGAGAATTCCACAGGTTCACCACTCTCTGGATGAAGAAGTATCTCCTCATCTCGGTCCTAAATGGCTTACCCCTTATCCTTAGACTGTGACCCCTGGTTCTGGACTTCCCCAACATTGGGAACATTCTTCCTGCATCTAACCTGTCGAAACCCATCAGAATTTTAAACGTTTCTATGAGGTCCCCTCTCATTCTTCTGAACTCCAGTGAATACAAGCCCAGTTGTTCCAATATTTCTTGATATGTCAGTCCCGCCATCCTGGGAATCAGTCTGGTGAACCTTCGCTGCACTCCCTCAATAGCAAGAATGTCCTTCCTGAAGTTAGGAGACCAAAACTGTACACAATACTCCAGGTGTGGCCTCACCAAGGCCCTGTACAACTGTAGTAATACCTCCCTGCCCCTGTATTCAAATCCCCTCGCTATGAAGGCCAACATGCCATTTGCTTTCTTAACCGCTTGCTGTACCTGCATGCCAACCTTCAATGACTGATGTAGCATAACACCCAGGTCACATTGCACCTCCTCTTTTCCTAATCTGTCACCATTCAGATAATAGACTGTCTCTCTGTTTTTACCACCAAAGTGGATAACCTCACATTTATCCACATTATACTTCATCTGCCATGCATTTGCCCACTCACCTACCCTATCCAAGTCACTCTGCAGCCTCATAGCATCCTCCTCGCAGCTCACACTGACACCCAACTTAGTGTCATCCGCAAATTTGGAGATGCTACATTTAATCCCCTCATCTAAATCATTAATGTACAATGTAAACAGCTGGGGCCATAGCACAGAACCTTGCGGTACCCCACTAGTCACTGCCTGCCATTCTGAAAAATACCCATTTACTCCTACTCTTTGCTTCCTGTCTGCTAACCAGTTCTCAATCCACATCAGCACACGACCCCCAATCCCATGTGCTTTAACTTTGCACATTAATCTCTTGTGTGGGACCTTGTCGAAAGCCTTCTGAAAGTCCAAATACACCACATCAACTGGTTCTCCCGTGTCCACTCTACTGGAAACATCCTCAAAAAATTCCAGAAGATTTGTCAAGCATGATTTCCCTTTCACAAATCCATGCTGACTTGGACCTATCATGTCACCTCTTTCCAAATGCGCTGCTATGACATCCTTAATAATTGATTCCATCATTTTACCCACTACCGATGTCAGGCTGACCGGTCTATAATTCCCTGTTTTCTCTCTCCCTCCTTTTTAAAAAAGTGGGGTTACATTGGCTACCCTCCACTCGATAGGAACTGATCCAGAGTCTATGGAATGTTGGAAAATGACTGTCAATGCATCCGCTATTTCCAAGGCCACCTCCTTAAGTACTCTGGGATGCAGACCATCAGGCCCTGGGGATTTATCGGCCTTCAATCCCATCAATTTCCCCAACACAATTTCCCGACTAGTAAGGATTTCCTTCAGTTCCTTCTTCTTACTAGACCCTCTAACCCCTTTTATATCCGGAAGGTTGTTTGTGTCCTCCTCAGTGAATACCGAACCAAAGTACTTGTTCAATTGATCTGCCATTTCTTTGTTCACCGTTATGACTTCCCCTGATTCTGACTGCAGGAGACGTATGTTTGTCTTTACTCACCTTTTTCTCTTTACATATCTATAGAAGCTTTTGCAGTCCGTCTTAATGTTCCCTGCAAGCTTCCTCTCGTACTCTATTTTCCCTGCCCTAATCAAACCCTTTGTCCTCCTCTGCTGAGTTCTAAATTTCTCCCAGTCCCCGGGTTCGCTGCTATTTCTGGCTAATTTGTATGCCACTTCCTTGGCTTTAATACTATCCCTGATTTCCCTTGATAGCCACGGTTGAGCCACCTTCCCTTTTTTATTTTTACGCCAGACAGGGATGTACAATTGTTGTAGTTCATCCATGCGGTCTCTAAATGTCTGCCATTGCCCATCCACTATCAACCCCTTAAGTATCATTTGCCAATCTATCCTAGCCAATTCACACTTCATTCCTTCAAAGTTAGCCTTCTTTAAGTTTTGGACCATGGTCCCGGAATTAACTGTTTCATTCTCCATCCTAATGTAGAATTCCACCATATTATGGTCACTCCTCCCCAAGCGGCCTCGCACAACGAGATTGCTAATTAATCCTCTCTCATTACACAATACCCAGTCTAAGATGGCCTCCCCCCTAGTTGGTTCCTCGACATATTGGTCGAGAAAACCATCCCTTATGCACGCCAGGAAATCCTCCTCCACTATATTGTTTCCAGTTTGGTTAGCCCAATCTGTATGCATATTAAAGTCACCCATTATAACTGCTGCACCTTTATTGCATGCACCCCTAATTTCCTGTTTGATGCCCTCCCCAACATCGCTACTACTGTTTGGAGGTCTGTACACAACTCCCACTCATGTTTTTTGGCCTTTCAAGGTGTGGCCTCACCAATACCGTCTATAGCTGTAGCAAGACTTCCCTGCTTTTATACTCCATGGTTTGCATTACTACATTCTACGTCAGCACCTGGCGCAGTGCTTTGTAAAAGAAAAGGGAATATGATACAATGCAACCTTTGTTTGACTGTCGGGTCTTAAATAGCTGAAGTGTTTCATTGTATCGACAAATATAGCAGGTATTAAAAGGTTACTTTTTTAGAGGGGTATTATTTTAACAAAGGGTGGAAACAGGCACAACATGGGTGCAGTGCTAATAAGACTAGCCTGTTTGAAAGTCCAAATTTAGCACATAATTTTGTTCCTAATTGCTGAACACCATAATTTGAACTTACCTGGAGGTGCTAAACAGACACCTGGGGCTAAAAATTCAACTGCCCCCAAAAATGGACATGGGTGTTGCGATGCGCAATCAACCCACACCCCTTAGTTCTGATGCAAGCAGCACCCAAACTGTGTGCTCCCTGGTAATTTACATGATTGCAGCTCTGAATGCACTGCTGAATGGCCACATGCTCAGCAGGGGGCCCAGGTTTGTGCAAGGCTAGCACCAAATAAAGTTCGCCTGTACTTCTTAAAGCCAGCCTGCACCTCACAAAGGGCAGGTACACTTTGACGAAAGCAGGTGCTGGAAGTCATTCCAGAAGTGGGTTTGACCTGGGATCCTAACCTGAGTGGGCAGATCCATTAGCGCAATTGTGGACCCAACCATGATACTGCCTCTGATGGCCGATGTCTCAGCTTCCATTGCAGCACAAGCAGAAGCCACCCAATGTCTGAGTGCTGCAGTGGAAGCTCAGACAGAAGCCATGCAAGCTCAGCTTGTTGCCATTCAAGCACAGACTGCTGCTATCATGGCAGTGGTTACCAGTGTTAAAATGGGCTTGCAGGGTGTCACAGCAGCTCAGCAATCTGTCAGATTACTAGGGTTGCAGAGGTGCTCTCCCAAGAGAGCGGTAGTGGATCCATAGAGCATGAACCTGTTGTCCTCCCTCAGGACAACAGCATTTGTCCTCTGCCAGTGCCCTTGCTGTTGCCAGCCAGCCCAGACTGCTTCCACCCTTGTAGAGATGGAGCAAACTAAAGCTGGGCCTTCAAGGCCCAGAGCTGCTAGAGGGCATACTGTGTGGCCATCTGCAGTCTTCCCCACTGAAAGTCAGCAACTTTCCATCAGCCATGTTGCAGCCACTGGGGTAGCACTAGGACAGGCAAATGCACATACATGAAAGGCACTAAGAGAATTCACAAGGTTGATTAGTAGACTTTCTTGTACTATTGGATGGATTGATGTATAAAGTTGGTTTGGAATGTTTGTTTTGAGGTGGCTATTATGTAGAATTGTGGCCAAGAGGACACAGTGATGGTCCGCAACAGAGGGAAGGTAAGGTGTGGGATTGTGGGTAAATGGAGAATTGGAGTTGTGTTCACTGGTACTGCAGTCGGATCAGTTGATCATGGACAAGCGGGCTAGAAAGGGGCTGTCTTAGTTGCCGCCTCCTCTTCCTCCTCTTCTTCCTCCTCAGCATTTGTAGTATACCTGGTGGCAATGGCTGTGCCCTCATGATGGCGAAATTGTGCAGCAGACTATGATGAATCATGCAAGGCGCTCTGGCAAGCACTGCAGGACTCCTCCAGACCAGTTCAGGCAGCACGATCGTTGTTCAAGGATGCCGTGGATCTGCTCTATCAAATTCTGTGTTGCAGCATGGTTTTTGTTATAGACATGCTGCCCATGTGTGGTTGAGTTCATAGCGGAGTCATAAGCGAGGTGGTCAGTGGATAGCTCTTGTCGCCCAGTAGCCACCCTCTGGTTTGTTGTCGTGGATCAAATGCAGATGGTACAGCGGACTGCCACAGATTGAAGGCATCCTGGCTGATGTCAGGATACCGAGAGTTGATTTGCATGATGTGCTTAGTATGGTTGCACAGCAGCTGGACATTGAGGGAGTGGAATCCTTTCCGGTTGCGGTGCATCTCCGAGTTCACATGCGGCACCCGCAAAACAACGTGTGTGGAATCAATGGCACCCTGCACAATGGGGAAGACTGCTACCCTGGTGAACCATGTGCTCACTCCATCTGTTTCTCTCTGGTAAGAGAAAATGAAATGTATTCATCTCTCTTTGCATACAGAGACTCAGTGACCTTCCTTACGCAACGGTGAAGGGCGAACTGTGAGATGTTGGAAATGTCACCTTCTCCAGCCTGAAAGGAGCCCGACGCATTAAAAATTCATTACCATGCTTACCTTCAACATCATCATCATAGGCAGTCCCTCAAAACGAGGATGACTTGCTTCCACACCAAAAACGCATGAGTTCACAGGTGTTTCATTGATATTCCGGATCCCGAATTACATCCTGAAGGGTGGAAGATGCCTATGCGGGATTTTTTTAACGACTGGAGACCAGCTCTGCTGCGCGGACCAAGTGCGCACAAATATTGCAGCATGCTTACCTTCACAGCCATTGGCAATGCTGTCCTTGCCCTACTCTGAGGCTGCAGGTCTGCCTGCAACAGGTGGCAGATTTCAGGAAGCACCTCCTGAGTGAAGCGGGGACGTTGCATACACTGTTCCTCACTAAGGCTGAGGTAGGAGAATTGAGCCCTGAAGACCTTGGGTGGATATGGCCTCCTGCTGAGAGCCCATCTCCCTTTCCTCCTCCTCCCCCCACTTCAAGCAGCTTGTCCTGCTCTGGGCCACCTCTGCTCATTCTCTCTGTCATGATGTAGGCCAAGGGGAATAGCACGCATGTCTCGGAGAAATTGGTCCAAGCAAAAGCCTTGAGGTAGCCTGCCACACCACTCCTTGGAGACATCAGCAACTTCAAATGAGGCACAAAAGCAAGAAGCACCTTGACAAACTCAACAGGAGCCAATAGAAATCCATCAGCAACTAACCTGAAAGCAGGTGATGTTCCCTTTAAATAGTGCAGGTTAGTTCCCTTCCTGATGTTGAATGCATGTTGCGTTGTGGGAGATTAAGAGAGGGCGGTGGTTCTTGCATTTAGGTCGAAAATGGCAGCGCTGATGTCAAACCAGCACTGCACACTGATGGACATCGTGGTCTGTGTACTCTGCATACTTCTGGCGCATGCTTCTTGCGCCGACACAAATGACCTCAACAAAATGGCGTCTGGCACGGGCCGCACCAGGAGTGTGCGCATGCAGCACGGATGGCATTTTTGACAAAAACAGCACATGTAACACCGAAAAATTGGGTGCTACGGACTCAAATTTCTAGGCCCTGCAGCAGGTTGAACACTCAAGTGCTGATTAGACACAATTTTTATGAAACAGTATATGTGGGCTCTTGGCACCCACTTCCATTCATTGGGCTCAAATTTGGACAGGAGTTGCTCCGTTTTTTTTTGAGTAGGCTGCGTTTTCTGGCATAACTTAAAAATCCCAAGTTTCCCGAATCAATTTGCACCATTGCAACACATTTAGTTAAATATTTTTTAGATTAGTTTTTTTTTCTCAAAGGGGGTGGTTACCAGCCACCTACGCCAGTTCTGCCCATTTAGGCAACTTTGGCCAGCTAATAGTTACTTAATTTCTACTTAGACCAGCGTATGTGGCCACTTGAGAAAACCCTTGCGGAGAGATAAAGAAATTGGCGCAGGCAGGTACATCGGAGGCCATTCGGCCTGGGATAGAGGCGAGAAGCGGAGAGCACCTGAACCTAAACCAACCAAAGCCTTACCCTTAGCAATGTTTACAAACAAAAACTAGTAACAAATCTATAAGAAATAAAAAATGTAAATCCTACCTTCATCTTCAAACTGCAATTCACCTTTCTGCACTTGGCCCGGGAAGGCAGCAGGCCAGTGCGGGAGGTCACTCGGCCTGGGCTCGGGGCGGGACAACACACCGGGAGGCCACTCGGCCTAGGCTAGGGGCGGGATAACGCACCGGGAGGCCACTCGGCCTGGGCTAGGGGCGGGACAACGCACCGGGAGGCCACTCGGCCTGGGCTAGGGATGAGACAACATACCGGGAGGCCACTCGGCCTGGGCTAGGGGCGAGACAACACACTGGGAGGCCACTCGGCCTGGGCTAGGGGCAAGACAACACACCGGGAGGCCACTCGGCCTGGGCTCGGGGCGAGACAACACACCGGGAGACCACTCGGCCTGGGCTCGGGGCGAGACAACACACCGGGAGGCCACTCGGCCTGGGCTAGGGGCGGGACAACGCACCGGGAGGCCACTCGGCCTGGGCTAGGGGCAAGACAACACACCGGGAGGCCACTCGGCCTGGGCTAGGGGCGGGAAAACGCACCGGGAGGCCACTCGGCCAGGGCTAGGGGCGGGACAATGCACTGGGAGGCCACTCGGCCTGGGCTAGGGGTGGGCAGGAGAACTGATAGAAATCACCGACAGGCAGGAGCACTATCAGTTCTCCTGCCCACCCCTCGCCCCTGGCCGAGTAGCCTCCTGGTGCGATCTCTTAGTGCTCCTGCCTGCCGGTGATTTTTAAGAGATTGATCGTGTTGTGTATGTATATACCCTTAACACTCAATGTGCTGTTATATAAGACCAATGAATGTATCTTTACACTGTATACAATATGACTGTACCACCAGAGGCAACAGGTGGAGACCTCGAGGTCACCTGTACACTGTGGTGACCAGGTATAAAAGGGAGCCTACCTTGCTGTTACCTCATTCAGGAGCTGCAATAACTGGACTAAGGTCACAACAGTTCAAGTGCAATATCTTACCTCATGGAGTCATTACTAAAGTGCCTGCAAACACCACAATTGGCGACGAGAATACGAATTCCACGTGAAAAATGTCTAATCTTATCAACTTTCAACAATTCGCTGATGGAGAAGATTGGGATGCCTTTGTGGAAAGGCTAGAACACTACTTCATTGCAAACGACCTGGCTGGAAACACACCAACCTCGCTGGCTGATAAGCACCGAGCCATCCTGCTCAGCAGTTGTGGGCCCACCTGGTCAGGGACTTGCTAGCCCCAGAGAAGACGACAACAAAAACATTCGTGGAGCTCGTAACCTTGATACAGGAACAGCTTAAGCCAAAAGAGAGCATCCTAACAGCCAGACACCGGTTCTACACACACCGGCAGCCTGAAGGCCAAGAAATCACAAAATACGCTGCAGACCTGAGGCGATTGGCTGTACCGTGTGATTTTGGCGACCACCTCGCCGATGCACCGAGACGTCTTTGTTATCGGAATCGGCCATGAAAGCATCCTCCACAGGCTGCTCTCTGCAGAAGGCAATTAACGTGAGCCAAACGTTCAGGCCTCGGCTTGCGATTCCAGAAGGATAATGACAAGTACAGTGAACCGAATGGTGCCTTTCAGAGGCAAGACTGTGCCCCGAGCCCCGCAACCCTGAGTCTGCCGCAGGGGGCCAACTGGCCAGCCCCATGCTGGCCTTGTGGAGGAAATCACAGAGCCCACCATTGCAGATACAGAGACTATACTTGCAAGGGCTGTAACACTAAAGGCCATCTACAGCGAATGTATAAAATAAATTTTACTCAGAGTCGCTGAAGAGTTGGCCGATCACCCGGGCTCCAGCGCTGATGAAGATGAAGAGAGAGTCCAGGAGGCAGCTCTGCCCCAGGAAGAGGTGTACGGAGTGTTTACCTGCTCCACCAAGAGTTCCCCATTGAAGATAGAAGTTGCAGTTTCGATGGAGATTCACACGGGGCGAGCCAAGCGCTGATGAACCAGGCGGCCTTCAAGAAACTCTGGGACAACCCTATCGAACAACCTAAAATGCTACCAATCCAGGCGAAGCAGCTCACTTACACAAATGACCCCATCCCAGTCGTTGGCAGCGTGGATGTCCAGGTGCCCTATGCTGGCGCGATGCACAAGCTACCTTTGTGGATCATTGCTGGTGATGGTCCAACGCTGCTAGGAAGAAGTTGGATGATGCAAATTCAAATCTATTGGAGACGGGAAAGCCTCCAGACCCCAGTGATTGATTTCCTAGGCGGCTCCAAATTTGGATCCATCACAGCACCTGAAGATCCTACCGTCCAGCTTGACTGCGTGGCGACGACACAGACCGCACTACCCAACGGCGAGATGATCCAACCCAAATGGACAGAGCACAGCTTCCATGTCATGGCAGGACTCAGAAGGGAGAAAATTGACGCAGAAGGTATTTCCCCAGCTTCAGTGGCAGACCCTGGGGAGAGAAGGACCAGCGCAGCCTACCTCGAGGAGAAGGAAAAGATGGCACCTGCACCATGAGGTGAAGTGCCTAAAATCAAGATGGCCGCGACCAGACCTCAAGGGACAGCGTTGAGGGAGCAACACGTGATGCCGAGCAGGGAACCGATTGGGGTAAAGATTGCATGGCCCTCTTAAAGGAGACCGGCAACGCAGAACAATTAAAGGGACAGTTCCACTTTTTGTACAGAGATACCGGTGATACTAAAGTGAGACATGTAATTAACAAATGCAAGTATTTAACTGTACCGTTGAACAGTGATGCCGATAGGATACGCGGAAAAGGTGTAATTGATGAACACAAGTATCTAAATGTAACATTGTACAGCAATGTTGGTAATATACAGGGAAAATATGTAATTGAGCATAAAGATGTAATTGACAAATGTGAACTCGTATCTGAAAGCGATCGGAGTCAATGTACCATGAATGTAAACGATGGAATAATGTTAGATGCCGGGTTCAAGATGCTTGCCATCAAAATGAAGGGCAATCTCCCATTTGAAGCACCCAGGTCCAACGGGCTACCCAATCATGTAGCCTGCGCCTCCGGGACCAAGGTGATGCCCCACGGAGTGTGGCCACACACAGTGGGAGCTTACCCACTGCAGGGCCAGCGATCAGCGGATGGCACAGGCACCACCACTGGCACCCTGCCCCAGATCAGCCCTACCCCTCTGGCCACCAGGGCCAGCACAGGGATCAGGAATCCAGCAACCTCCAGCCCTCCCGATGGGACCTGGGATGACCAGGCTCCCACTATCGCTGAAGGGCAGCAGGGAGACCCTGCAGCCCTCAAAAGAGGACAAGGACGCCATTCAGTCCTATGGCTCTGCCCACCAGTAGGCAACGGCAAAAGCCCTGAGACCGAGCCAAGGGAGCAATTCGAGCCCACCCAGCTGGCAGGGGGTGCAGCGCCATCATCAGACAACCTGGACACAGTCCAGTGACTCTGGAACTAGCGTCCTCACCCAACTGCACCTACACCCCAGGGGCAAGACTGTAATACCATGTATGTACCGTACCTGTAAAATGTACTTGTTCCACCACTGCTAAACCCAGTCATGTAACCAATTTTTTTTTCTACATGTATATAAATGCAACTGTCGAGCCACACACATGGTCTATGTATGGGGGGGGGGGGCAAAGGGAATTGCGGGTATGTAGTCATGGACACATGGATCATACCCAGAACACACACAAACCCCCACTTCAACCTCAAACCATCCACTGCTGACCATTTCCCAATGTAGTGGCAATAAGGACTTGGGGAGGGAAGAGAGCCATCCCCAAGCACAGACAAAGTGCAATGGCTTTGGGCACTCAAGTCGAGGGCCAGAGCACCCAATGCAAAGGACAGTGGCACAAGACTTAGGGGGGGGTGATGTTGTGTATGTATATACCCTGTACACTCAATGTACAGTTACATAAGACCAATGAATGTATCTTTACACTGTATACACTATGCCTGTACCACCAGAGGATGCAACAGGTGGAGACCTAGAGGTCACCTGTACACTGCAGGTGACCAGGTATATAAGGGAGCCCACCTTACTGTAACCTCATTCAGGAGCTGCAATAAATGGACGAAGGTCACAGCAGTTCAAGTGCAATACCTTGCCTCGTGGAGTCATTACTAAAGTGCCTGCAAACACCACAGATCGCACCGGGAGGCCACTCGGCCAGGGCTAGGGGCGGGCAGGAGAACTGATAGAAATCACCAGCAGGCAGGAGAACGCAAGAGATCGCACCGGCAGGCAGGAGAAGTCACAGAACACATGCATAGGTACTTCAATGCACCACACTCAATTATTTTACCAATGAGAATTATTTAGTTTAGTTCAAAAATACTGGCAGTTCTATAAAGTTGTATAGGTTCATGACTTTGCGATTAAACATTAAAGCCTCCATAAGAATCATAATAGAGAACTGGCAGAACTCACCGGCAGGCACGAGAACTCACAGGTTACCATGGCAGCCTGATCTTTTTGGCGCAGATCAAGGCTCCACACCCCTCGAATTAGGCCACGCCAAAATGAGAGATCCTAAGGGAAAACTTACAACACATTTTTTTTGTCATACTCGGGCCACAAAAAATCAGGCGTAACTCTTCAAGTACTCCAAAAAAAATGCTTTGGGGAAAATTGAGCCCAAAGTGTGGAGTGCTCTGGTTCAGACACAGTAGCACATTGCAGAATGGCTCATGGACTGAGGGGGAGGGTGCACAGGTACTCGGATGTGGCACTGGACGTTCAGGTGAAGGAGGTCCAGAGGAGGAGGGATGACCGGTACCCACAGGGGGATTGGATGTCAACCCACCCTGTTCATCCTCCTATCCCTATCTTCTGCAGCAGCTGGTGCTCTTTTGCCTGCCATCAAGTCTTCCACATATTTGTCTTCCAGACCAAGAGGGTTACCTAGCAAGTTACATGTTTCTGCCAGTTATGATGGCAATAGTAGGAATAGTAGGAATGTAAACGTTTCTATGGGCTAGAACCTCCACTTTTTGCTGATCGCCCAAAGTGGGCATTATTTCCGACGTGGGCGTTAAAAAAGGTTTTTCAGATCACCGGCTTCTCGCCCATTCTCAAAGCACCTAGCCTCTATTTTTGAAAATGGGCATTACTGCGAGCGAAATGGAATAGGTGGTAGCATTACATTTTTTTGACCTTCTGCAATGAAGTATGGCTGCCCTTAGCAACGGCATGGCAACGCTCGATTCCCACAATTCAGGAAGTCAAGTGTCACCATGACATGCACAGAAGAGGATATAGAGAGAGAGAGAGCTCAGAGGGACCAAAGGCATGGCTGGGTGTGGTGTGTCTGCTTTGGGAGGAAGGAGGGAGATTTTAGAGCTTCACAGCAAACAAAAATTAGCTTTTACCAGCCACATATTTGCCTGAATTTGGCCTATTTGGAGAAAGAGGAGGAGGCATCACAACAAGCTGTGGAGACTGATACTGGAGACAGCAGTGAGGTGGAAGAGGAGCATATTGGAGGACGCAAAAGAGCCAGGAGGTTCTCAGACGAGGCAAATGCCTCCATCCTGGAGGTCGAGTTATGCTGGGGTGATTTGACACAGGAAGATTTGGCGTGGGAAGCCCACCACAAAGTCATACCAGAGGATATGGACTGAGAATGCAGAGGTGGTCTTATCGGCGACCAACGAGGTTCGTGAGGGCAACCAAAATGCTGCAAATGATGGAACACCCTTGTGGGATCCGCAAGAGTAAGTATTACATTGATTTACATGTACTTATGTATTTATATGTTGATTTGTAACAGTCCTGAGTGACTATCATCAGATGTGAGGTCTTTCACTTTTACTGGGAATGTTTTACTCAAAGCCTGCGGGTCATGGTGTACGTCTTTAGGTAAAGAATGATACTTTTCATAATAATCATGATTACATCTGTCAGTTATGTGTTGTATCAGTCTCTGTGACAGTACCTAGCAATGATATCATGCAATGATCTCATGCCAGGTCGTCCTGTCACCTTTTACAGAAGAAGCTATCGACAATGAGGTCCGTGCAAAGGCGAACGGGTGGGGGGCCCACCAGTCCCCAGCAATATCACTGAGATGGAGGAGCGGGTGCTCACACTCATGGGGAAGCACCCCCGGACAGCCATGGACGCATCTGCAGACCTGGAAGTGATGCCACATGAGTAAAGCTTGCACCATTGCATGATGTGACGTCAATAGATGCCACACCTACTCATATCCGAACAATCATTTATGATAGATGATTTCTAAAATTGTCCTAGAAATAATGCTGGCCTAATGAAAATCATTGGAATGCAAATGTGTTGATAGTCATGAAATGTGATGCCTGCGATAATTTTGAGAGCGGTGGTGCTTTTGTTGTGCATATGCTGTGTGTAGCGCTGGACTCACCTTGCGACCCTCGCATCCCCTTCTCCTCTAATAATCTCATTTGTGTTTTGCAGCTCAGCCAGCGTCGCGTCCCAAGACACAGAAGCCAGAAGATAGGGGCATGGGGCCCGACTCTCTGGACGATCCTACATCTGGTGCTGAGGAGCTCCAATTCTCGCCGGTCAATCCGCTGGGTCTGTTCTCCATGGGTGAGAGCATGGACTTCGAGGAACCTGCATTGCCATGCTCCAGAAACTATTTCACCCCAAGGCCATCTAGTGGTCCTCCAGTCATTCACGCCTCCACTCAGGAGGTACTGGCCCCAAGCACCTCGCCACAGGGCACCCCATTTTTCCCCAGGACGGCGCCGACCTCACGGAGGTCTCGTGGACGGGGCAGGTCTGTTCCACGAGCGCCACATGACAGCGGAGAGATGGTACAGTTGTCCAGGAGGACTGTAGAAATTGGTGACCAGCTCATCGAAGTATTGGGGGGCATATCCCGACAGCTGGCCACCCTGACCAAGTACATTCTGCGGATGGCGGAGTCCCTGGATGTGATAGCCAGGAACACTGCTGGCACAGGCCTCCCAATGGTCCCCGAACGCGGCACTCCACCCCTAGGTTCCGCACCACCACTGCGAACGACAGATGAGAGCAAGGACCAAGATCCTGTTTCTGCATCAGAGAATGTTGCCCCCTCGGCACACCCCCGCTCCCGTACTCGTGTAACGACAGCATCTGCCTTCATCCCCCCCCAATGAGGCACCGCCTGAGGAGCTCCTCGGCCAGGCGCCGTGGAGCGAGGAGGGGAAGGGTAGAGGTGGGGAGAAGAAGGGGAAGGGAGAAGGAAAGTGAGGTGCATGTCCGCATGTGGGCGGGGTTTGGGTGTTTTTGCCTCTGATACTTATGATTCAGACCAATGTTGATATAATTTTTGGTTTATTGAACACAACCTTGTTGCGCATTGTCTCAGATAGCTGCACCGTTACACACTGGTGATTCCTTAACATGAAAGGGTTAAATACAACTTAACATCAATCAACGTAAACTTTTATTGGCACCAAGGTGGTGAGCACCATTGATGTCTGAGCTGCACACACACAGCAGTGTGTCAGCATTGTCACTCACATCAACGCTCTTTCAGGCAAATCGTTCGGATATCAGCTCCTCACGTAAGAGTCTTGCAGCTATGTAGCCACCATGGGACCTTTCCTACGGTCTGGAGAGGGTCGTGGGCATGGTTGCATAGCCAGCCTGATTGTCTGGCCCTAAGTCAGCGTTCAGCCCCTTGTCGTCCTCTTCTCTCTCTCCTGAGGTAGAGCATCAGTGCCTTCTGGCAATTCTTGGCCTCTCCTGATAGCTAGTTGTGTAGCATTGAGCACACGACCACGAATTTATCTACTTGCTCAGGGTTGTATTGTAGCTCCCCTCCTGAATGGTCAAGACATCTGAAGTGCTGCTTAAGCACAGTTATTGTTTGGTGGTCCCATTGCATTGAAAGAATAATAGTGATTGATCAGAAGCAATGATTTCCTCACTAAAATACACCTGGAGTAAAGCCCCAATAGTCCAGAGTCTGAAAATATGTCTGTTGAGACATTCACTTCACCTGAGAAGAATTCCAGAGTCAATGCAAATTCCCCCGAAGTTGAGGCAGCCTTTTGAATGAAGCGACCTGTGATTTTAAAAATGCCAGACACACTGCTGGCGTTCGCTCAGAACAGTTCCACTTTTTCTGGGCCTTTTTTTGGGGGAGCGATATTGTGGGCGATATGTGTGTGAGGTGTTGAAAGTGACGGTGGGCGATCTCCTGGGCGTTAGTTTTACCAAATTATTATTGGGCAGTATTATTGAATCTCGGCCTTAATTCCGTGCGGAAAGTAACACTGGCCGATATTATGGGCGTTGGTTTCGCCCATTCTGATGATTCCGCCCCAAAAAAGTGGGCAGCGGTAATAGTTTTTCCTGGCGTTAAGCACATGGGGAAAGTAACGCTCGCCGATAAGTTTCCTAAAAATGCCCGTCAGTTTCCATTTTGTGCCAAAATGGGCGATATATGGGCATTATACGTCATTTCAGCGGTAAAATGGGCATCAATTGGGCGTTAAGCTTGCAAAAAAAGTGGATGTTCTAGCCCTATATGTATGTAAATAGGAAGAGATTAGTGAAAGTAAACATGGACCCATTAGAGACAAGTATAGGAGAAATTATGATGGGCAATAAGGAAATGCCCTGTGTTAACCTTGCACAGGTGAACATGCATTCAGCAGCAGGAAGGACACTCCCAGTAGAGCTATTTAAAGGGATCATCAACAACTTTCAGCTAACTTGCTTTTTGATTTCTACAGCTCTGTGTAAGTTTGCAGCATTCTAGAGTTGTTTAATGTTGGTGAGATGACAGGGAGTAGTGCTGCAAGTGGAGAAAGTCTTGCTTCTAACTTCAATGGCTCTGGTCAGACCACTTGTTCCCAGTCATAGGTGCTCTAGTTGTCATCCCCCATGACCAGCAGCATTGCAGGTAGATGGAGCAGAGGCAGCAAAGAAGAGGACACGCTACTCGCATCGGAAGGAGGAAGATGGGGGGAAGAGCTCTCAGCAGGAAGCCTTAGCCACCTGGGATCTTCCGAGAGCAATTCTCTTACCACGAGCCAGGAGCAGTTTCTGAGGTGTCTGCACTTTACGAGGGAGGTGCTTACAGAACTCTTCCACCTCTTTCAATCAGACCCGCAGCCTCACACCAAGGCAAGGACAGTACTGCCAGTGGCTGTGAAGGTGACCGTGGTTTTGAATTCCTTCATGTCGGGATCCTTCCAGGCTCGAGCAGGCAACATCTGTAACATCTCCCAGTTCATCATCCATTGCAGCATTAGAGAGGTGACAGACAACTCCTTATGCCAGGAGGAGGGTGTTCATTGTCTTCAACTAATCTGACCAGAGAGAAGCAGGCAGAGGGTGCAGGTGGCTTTGCCAGGATAGCGCACTTCTCCATGGTGCAGGGCGCCACTAACTGCATGCATGTGGCTTTGCGGGCACCGCATCTAAATGCTGAGATTTAGCGCAACCATAAATGTTACCACTCGCTGAATGTGCAGTTGGTGTGCGACCATGCTCAGCACATCATGATGGTGAATGTCCAGTTCCTGGCAGCAGTGATGATTCTTTTATTTTGTGCCAGTCCACTGTTCCCTCAGTCTTTGAGCCACCAAGACAAGCCAGAGCGTAGCTACTGGATGACAAGGGCTATCCATTGAGCATCTGGCTCATGACTCTGCTCCATGACCCAACGATACATGGCCAGCATGCATACAGAATGAGCCATTTTGCCACACAAAACTTGATAGGGCAAACAACTGGGGTACTCAAGCAATGGTTCCGCTGCCTATAGTACGCACCGGAGCATGTGTCCTGATTCATGGTGGTCCGCTGCATCCCCCACTACCTGGCCATCATGAGGCCACAACTCTTGCCACCAGGGATATGGCCACCAGCTCAGGAGGAGGAGGAGGAAGAGGAGGAGGATGAAAAAGAAGAAGATGAGAAGAGGAGGAAGCGGAAGGAAGGAGGCAACTCAGACAGCCCCTTTCTAGCTGGGATATCCGGGATCGAATCATCCACCTGCGATATGAGTGATGCAATCTTAATTCTGCTTTCAAAATTAGTCCCACACCTTACCTTCCCTCTGTTAGTGACCATCACAGCATCCTCTTGGTCACAATGCTGAAATAAAAACCACCACAAAGCAAACATTCGAATCCAACTTTATCCATCAATCCATCCAATATTACATTAAAAAATTCAACTAATCACCCTTGGGCATTCCCTTAAGTGACTGTCTTCCATGTGCCTTTGCCTATTCTAGTGCTCCTACGCAGTGCTACCACAGTGGCTGACACTTCAGCCATCAGATGTGGCATGATAGTTGGGTCCATAAGTGCGTTAATGGATCTGACCAGCTCTTCCACACTAGAAAGGATAGGCTGCAACCTCTGCCCAGAGCCCTGTGCAAGACTGGACCTGGACTATTCCATGCTCCTTGAAATACCACTCAGGCCTTCTGGCAAGCCTACCAATGCACCAAACATTTCAATATGCATACCTGTTGTTCTGTAGGCCACACCATCAAAGTCCTCATCTGAGTCCTGTGCAGCAGAATTCGTGTGCTACCTCGCTCTCCAGGGAGCTGCCATTTTCCCCTCCAATAGCTGCAGGTCTCTTGTGCCTCGTGTAACATCATGTAAGATCCCATGTCTAACTTGTGCGAAGAACCAGTATCTGAGTTGCTAACAGGGAGCGTGAAATCGAGTGACGGTGTTTCTACTTCTCCTTCACTCTCCTCTCTCTCTTCTTTTTCAACCATTGGTTAGGCAGGCTGTTTTGTCTGAAATGAGACAGGCACAAGGATAGGGTTGTGGTGAGGGGAGGGGGGAAGCAAGAGGTGCATGCAAACACAATGTGCAGATTGTAAATCAGAAGAGATTGTGGGATGAGGGATAACACAGAAACATAGAAAATAGGTGCATGAGTAGACCATTTGGCCCTTCGAGCCTGCACCACCGTTCAATAAGATCATGGCTGATCATTCACCTCAGTACCCCTTTCCTGCTTTCTCTCCATACCCCTTGATCCCTTTAACCATAAGGGACATATCTAACTCCCTCTTGAATATATCTAACGAACTGGCCTCAACAACTTTCTGCGATACAGAATTCCACAGGTTAACAATTCTCTGAGTGAAGAAGTTTCTCGTCATCTCAGTCCTAAATGGCCTACCCCTTATCCTAAGATGGTGTCCCATGGTTCTGGATATCCCCAACATCAGGAACATTATTCCTGCATCTAACTTGTCCAGTCCCATTAGAATCTTATAGGTTTCTATGAGATCCCCTCTCATCCTTCTAAACTCCAGTGTATAAAGGCCCAGTTGATCCAGTCTCTCCTCATATGTCAGTACTTCCATCTCGGGAATCAGTCTGGTGAACCTTCGCTGCACTCCCTCAATAACAAAAACGTCCTTCCTCAGATTAGGACACCAAACTGAACACAATATTCCAGGTGAGGCCTCACCAAGGCCCTGCAGTAGGACCTCCTGCTCCTATACTCAAATCCCCTAGCTATGAAGGCCAACATACCATTTGCCTTCTTCACCGCCTGCTGTACCTGCAAGCTAACTTTCAATGACTGATGTACCATGACATCCAGGTCTCATTGCACCTCCCCTTTTCCTAATCTGTTGCCATTCAAATAAAATTCTGCCTTCCTGTTTTTGCCACCAAAGTGGATAACCTCATATTTATCCACATTATACTGCATCTGCCAAGCATTTGCCCACTCACCTAACCTATCCAAGTCACGCTACAGCCTCTTAGCATCCTCCTCACAGCTGACACCACCACCCAGCTTTGTGTCATCTGCAAACTTGGAGATATTACACTCAATTCCTTCATCTAAATCATTGATGTATATTGTAAATAGCTGGGGTGCCAGCACTGAACTCTGCGGCACTCCACTAGTCACTGCCTGCCATTCTGAAAAGGACCCGTTTATCCTGACTCTCTGCTTTCTGTCTGCAAACCAGTTCTCTGTCCACATCAATACATTACCCTCAATACCATGTGCTTTAACTTTGCACACTAATCTCTTGTGTGGGACCTTATCAAAAGCCTTTTGAAAGTCCAAATACACCAAATCCACTGGTTCACCCTTGTCCACTCTATTAGTTACATCCTCAAAAAATTCTAGAAGATTTGTCACGCATGATTTCCCTTTCATAAATGCAAGCTGACTTAGACCGATCCTGTCACAGTTTTCCAAATGAGCTGCTATTCCATCTTTAATAATTGATTCCAACATTTTCCCCACCACCGATGTCAGGCTAACTGGTCTAGAATTCCCCGTTTTCTCTCTCACTCCTTTTTTAAAAAGTGGGGTTACATTAGCCACCCTCCAATCCATAGGAACTGATTCAGAGTCGATAGAATGTTGGAAAATGATCACCAATGCATCCACTATTTCTAGGGCTACTTCCTTAAGTACTCTGGGATGCAGACTATCAGGCCCCGGGGATTTATTGGCCTTCAATGCCATCAATTTCCCTAACACAATTTCCTGACTAATAAGGATTTCCTTCAGTTCCTCCATCTCGCTAGACCGTCTGTCCCCTAGTATTTCCGTTATTTGTGTCTTCCTTCGTGAAGACAGAACCAAAGTATTTGTTCAATTGGTCTGCCATTTCTTTGTTCCCCATTATAAATTCATCTAATTCTGATAGCAAGAGACCTATGTTTGTCTTCACTAATCTTTTTCTCTTCACATATCTACAGAAGCTTTTGCAGTCATTTATTTTGTTCCCAGCAAGCTTCCTCTAATACTCTATTTTCCCCCTCCTAATTAAACCCTTTGTGCTCCTCTGCTGAATTCTAATTTTCTCCCAGTCCTCAGGTTTGCTGCTTTTTCTGGCCAATTTATATGCCTCTTCCTTGAATTTAACACTATCCCTAATTTCCCTTGTTAGCCATGGTTGAGCCACCTTCCCCGTTTTATTTTTACTCCAGACGGGATGTACAATTGTTGAAGTTCATCCATGTGGTCTTTAAATGTCTGCCATTGCCTATCCACCGTCAACACTTTAAGTATCATTCGCCAGTCTATTCTAGCCAATTCGCGTCTCATACCATCGATGTTAACTTTCCTTAAGTTCAGGACCCTAGTCTCTGAATTAACTGTGTCACTCTCCATTTTGATAAAGAATTCTATCATATTATGGTCACTCTTCCCCAAGGGGCCTCGAACAACAAGCTTGCTAATTAGTCCTTTCTCTTGACACATCACCCAGTCTAGGATGGCCAGCTCTCTAGTTGGTTCCTCGATATATTGGTCGAGAAAACCATCCCTAATACACTCCAGGAAATCCTCCTCCATCATCTTGCTAACAGTTTGGTTAGCCCAATTTATATGTAGATTAAAGTCACCCATGATAACTGCTGTACCTTCATTGCACGCATCCCTAATTTCTTGTTTGATGCTGTCCCCAACATCACTACTACTGTTTGGTGGTCTGTACACAACTCCCACTAGCGTTTTCTGCCCTTTGGTATTCTGCAGTGGGATATGAGAAGGAAGATGGCCTTTGAGGATACTGGCATCTTATATTCTTTCAACCCCGCCACTCGCCACGGGCTCAGCGATACCCCTGCCAAGAATGGCCAGCATGATCTCATCCAAGGGGGTGAGGTTATGCAGACAAGTCAATCCCTCACTGGTTAAGGTCTGTTGGCACCTGTTATGCACCTGCAAGGGAAAGGGAAGTGTGTCAGTGAGTATGGTGTAATGTGTTTGTTTGATGTGCCTGTCATAGTTCAATAGTTGACAGTGTGTTCAAGCTGTGAGATGTGTGTATGAGGCAAGCAGCAGTCGTAAGTGTGAGAGAGTATGGTGATGCTATGAATGTGAGCCGTGAGTTGTGTTTGGTAGAGATTATTGGTAGGTGTGTGATGGATGTGGGGCACTGAGCAGTCTGTGAGGCTAGTGATGCAGATGGTAGGATATGGCATCTGAAGATGAATTCACTGAACTTGACCACTCGTGTGAGGTCATTAAACGTCTTCCTGCACTGAGCCCTGGTTGGGGCTATACTGCTAGTAGTAACCACATTGGTTATCTTCTCCCACAGCAGTCTTGCCTGGAGGATCTCCTGATCCCCTGTGGAAAGAGGTACTCTCCAATGCTGCATCGGAGAACCTTGGAGCCCTTTCTCTGGCGTGTTGAGCCATTATTCAGTCTTCTTCTTTAAAAATCTTGCCTCCACAAGCAGTTCCAGCACCTGCTGCAGGCAGAAGGCACCTCTCCTTCAGGAAGTGCAGACTGCCTTTAAGAAATAGAGGCTAGCTTTAATTGGAGCTAGCCTCAGCTGACTTGGAGTGCCTGCTGAGCATTCAACCCCTCTGCAGTGCATTCAGTGATCGGCTGAACACTACAATCATGTAAAGTAGCAGGCAGCAAAATTTTATGCGTTGCATGCAGTCCTCCAAACAGGTGCAAGTTACTATTGCATCACGATCTTCGCGCCTGTTTCAGGGGATACCGAATTTCTAGGCCCTGGGCTGCAAAATTAGGCTCCATAGCATGGTAGTTTTGGCCAGTTTTAAAGGAAAAATGGTGTCCGCCTTGCTTCTGCCCACTTCCGGTGCGGCATGCGCTGATTGCCATTTTGGTAAGGGTGAAACGTGGGTGTATGTGTGTGCGCTGGCAGTATGCACAGTAGGTAGATCATGGATAAGTTCCTATGGATTTTAGGGTAGCTAATGAAACCCCACTTTTTAAAAAAGGAGGGAGAGAGAAAACAGAGAATTATAGACCAGTTAGCCTGACATCAGCAGTGGGGAAGATGTTGGAATCAATTATTAAAGAGGTAATAGCAGCGCATTTGGAAAGCAGTGACAGGATCAGTCCAAGTCAGCATGGATTTATGAAAGGGAAATCATGCTTGACATAGAAACATAGACAAATCTTCTAGAATTTTTTGAGATGCAATTAGTAGAGTGGACAAGGGAGAACCAGTGGATGTGGTGTATTTGGACTTTCAAAAGGCTTTTGAGAAGGTCCCACACAAGAGATTGGTGTGCAAAATTAAAACACATGGAATTGGGGGTAATGTATTGATGTGGATAGAGAACTGGTTGGCAGACAGGAAGCAAAGAATAGGAATAAACGGGTCCTTTTCGGAATAGTGGGGTACCGCAAGGTTCCGTGCTAGGACCCCTTCTATTTACAATATACATTAATGATTTCGATGAATTAATTGAATGTAATATCTCCAAGTTTGCAGATGTCACTAAGCTGCGTGGCAGTGTGAGCTGTGGGGAGGATGCTAAGAGGCTGCAAGGTGACTTGGATAGGTTAGGTGAGTGAGCAAATGCATGGCAGATGCAGTATAATGTAGATAAATGTGAGGTTATTCACTTTGGTGGCAAAAACAGGAAGGCAGAATATTATCTGAATGGTGACAGATTAAGAAAAGGGGAGGTGCAACAAGACCTGGGTGTCATGGTACATCAATCATTGAAAGTTGGCGGTGAAGAAGACAAATGGCATGTTGGCCTTCATAGCAAGAAGATTTGAGTATAGGAGCAGGGAGGTCTTACTGCAGTTGTTCAGGGCCTTGGTGAGGCCACACCTTGAATATTGTGTACAGTTTTGGTCTCCTAGTCTGAGGAAGGATATTCTTGCTATTGAGGGAGTGCAGTGAAGGTTCACAAGACTGATTCCCGGGATGGCAGGACTGACATATAAAGAAAGATTGGATCGACTAGGCTTATATTCACTGGAATTTAGAAGAATGAGAGGAGATCTCATAGAAACATATAAAATTCTGACGGGATCGGACAGGTTAGATGCAGGAAGAATGTTCCCGTGTTGGGGAAGTCCAGAACCAGGGGTCACAGTCTAAGGATAAGGGGTAAGCCATTTAGGGTCGAGATGAGGAGAAACTTCTTCATTCAGAGAATTTTGAACCTGTGGAATTCTCTACCACAGAAAGTTGTTGAGGCCAGTTCATTAGATATATTCAAAAGGGAGTTAGATGTGGGCCTTATGGCTAAAGGGATCAAGGGGTATGGAGAGAAAGCAGGAATGGGGTACTGAGGTTGCATGACCAGCTATGATCATATTGAATGGTGGTGCAGGCTCGAAGGGCCGAATGGCCTACTCCTGCACCTATTTTCTATGTTTCTATGATGTCAGTCAATGTGCAACGCTGATTCGACGCACGGCCTGCCATTTTCAATCATGCCCCTCTATTCAATACCCTCTCCTAAATACACAAAGCTGAACACTACCACGTGAACCCACCAGTGCCACTTAAAGGGATCCATCCAACTTGCACGGTAGTTGATTATTGCTTATGTACTGGCTTTTGCCGATTTGTAAAAGTACTGGCTTGCTGGAAGAGATTGTTGTTAAAGTTTGCAGGGAATATTATTAGGGGTTGGTAAGGCATTGGCAGCTACTGGAAGGCCTCTGAGTACACCAATTTCTCCCAGTCATGGGGCTGTAGTTACAGTCTCCCTTGTGCTGCAGTATATCAGGAAGATGAAGCAGATGGGGCAAAGGCGGCAAGTTGCTCGCAGGGGGAGGAGGAGCAGGGGAGGACAGCGCACAGTAGGAGGCCTTTCCCATCTAGGTTCTTCAGGGACCACTTTTCCGACCTGCACCAAAGCCAGGAGAGTGTTAATGTTGGCTCTGCTTCACCAAATATGTGGTCAGAGAACTCTGTCACCTCCTGGAACTGGACTTGCAGCCTCAGAGCAGGGTGACAACAGTGCTGCCAATGGCCCTCAAACTGACTAGAAATTTTTCACCAGTGGATCCTTCCAGGGTGCAACAGATGGCATAACAAACATCTCGCAGTTCGCCATCCATCGCTGCATCCGGGTGGTCACAGGGCTCGGTACGCTAGGACAGGGGACTTCATTCCTTCTGGACTCAACATTGAGTTCAACAATTTCAGACCATAACCTCTGCCCTTATTTTTTCACATTGCAGCTATTGATGATTCGCCATTCCCATTTACACCTCTTCTAGACTCGTCTTTTGTTTTTTTATTTGTCCCATTATCATCTCCTTTTGCCTTTCACCGTCATTCCTTTTGTCATTTAATCTCTCCTGCCTTCCATCCTATCACAGTCCTTGAGCTGGATTTTCCGTTTTTGAGTATTTTCGTGAAACTTACTGTTTTCGCTGCACCATCGTTTTTAGGTTGAATTTTCGTGTTTTACATCTGGTAAGGGGAGCGCTGCATGAGAATTCACGGCGCAAAAATGTGAGTTTTGCCAAATTTAGTCAGGGACCGGGAGCGCTGCGAGAGAGGCCTTGGGAAGGGGGGAAAAAAAATTCCAAAAAACATTCCAAAAATATTTACAAGACCGTTAACTATCGAATCGCTGAAATAAAATTAGAAAATAAAAACTTTATCTTACCTTTTTTGCAGGTTTTCATACTTACTGGCAAAGGGCTGGCAGGGCTACACCGACAGGTTTAACCTGTCAGTATTCTGGTCGTGGCATCCGGGTCAGGAGAATGCTAAAAGTCTGACGGAAAGGCAATCCGCGTCTTTGCACGTCGATGCACCTTTCCCCGGCGGCACTTGGAAGCGCTACCTCAAACAGATACCCAAGGATCCTGCTCAGGCTTTGCGACCGGGTTTTTGCCGTGGCGAAACGCGGCAAAAACCCGGTTGCAAACTTTGCGAAAATCCGGCCCCTTCCCTTTTTTTCTTTCCTCCCCTCCCCCTTTCCCTGCCTCTGCACTTTTTAAAAACTTATTACATCACAAACTTTTTTCAGTTCTGACAAAAGGTCTACACGACATTAACTCTGTTTCTCTCTCCACAGATGCTGCCTGAGTATTTCCAATATTTTCTGTTTTTATTTCCGTTTTCCAGCATCCGCAGAATTTTGCTTTTGTATTAGCATTTAATTCACTGCCACTTCTCTTCGAGGAGTGCACACCTTGAAGAAGTTCTGCTCTTCTCTCTGACAGGATTTCCATTTGTCTCTTTTACCTTGTTCATCATCATTGCTTTCTCTTTCCTTTCTCATGTTTGGTCAAGTATCTACCAAGATTCGCTTTCACAGCCACATCTCTTTCCTCAGCAACTGCCTCCAGCTCCAACTTATTCCACGTGGATTCCAACTGAACTTCCACCCTTCATGTTTTGGATCTACCCAGGATTACAGGTTTCTCCAAGATATTCAGCGTTCCTTGATCCACTCGCTGCATCCTGAGATCCACGCTCAATGCCATGCGTCACCACATGCACGCTCTCGACCTCTCTCTTCAGCAGCACCAACTCACTCTATCTCGAAGCTGTCATGTTCTGCAGTTCCATTTCATCCTTCACCTCATCTGGTGCTTTAATAAAAAATCTTTATTTCTTCCTTTCAGGTGCCAACAACTTAAGCTTCAACAACTCTTGGACACCAACGCCCCTCTGGATCCTTCTTCCCCTTCATTTTCCTCTGACCTCATCCCTTCTTCCAATCTCAATCCCTGCCATGTTTTCACTACTCCCTCTGACCTTCCCCTCTCTGACCGCAAATGATCGGTCCTCAGCAAAGGCCTGACCTTCACCCCCTTATGCCCCCATCTCAATGAATTTCGAACTCAGCACAACGCTAAGCTCTTTTTCCGTCACCTTCTTCTCCGTGCCCACTTCTTTGGCCAGGAGCCTTCCCCCCACACAGCTGACCCTTACTCCCATTTTCAGAATTCTCATTCTACCTGGACCACTCCTTCTGGCCTCTTACCCTCTCTAGATCTTTTCATTGCGGACTGCGGGTATGACATTGGCTGTCTTAATTTCTCTGCTCCCCTCACTCACTCCAACCTACCTCCCTCTGAACTTGTAGAACGCCATTCTCTCAGATCCAACATTTACATTATACCTGTGGACAAGGGTGACGCTGTTGTTGTTTGGCGAACCAACTTGCGGAGGCTGAACACCAACTCTCTGATGCTGGATCATGACCCTACTAGCAAACATCAAACCATCGTTTTCAAGAATGTCACTGATCTCAACTCCTCTGGAGATCTTCCCTCCATGGCCACCAACCTCATAGTTACCCAACCTCGCACAGCCTGTTTCTACCTCTTTCTCAAGATGCACAAACAGGATTGCTCTTGTAGACCCATAGTTTCAGCCTGTTCTTGTCGCATGGAACTGATTTCTTCCTAACTCAACTCTATTTTTTCTCCTCCAGTCCAATCTCTTCCCACCTACATCTTCCGACTCTTCCGACACCCTCCACCACTCTAACAGTTTCCAGTTTCCTGGCCCCAACTATTTCCTTTTTACAATGGACATCCAATCCCTCTACACCTCCATCCCCCACCAGGACAGCCTGAGGGTGCTCCGGTTCCTCCTTGAACAGAGACCCAACCTCCGCTCCCCCCCATCCTGGCTGTGCGGTCCATTAAAGGGGCTGTGCACCCAAAAGAAATTTCAGGAAACCTTGCCTACAACTCTCTGAGATCTCTGCTCAACTTCATCGCTGACTTCTTGTGCATCCCCACTTCCTATGCCCCTTCATTGATAGTTGCGCCTTCAGCCGCCTAGGCCCTAAGCTCTGGAATTCCCTCCCTTAACTTCTTCACCTCTTCCGCCTCCTTGAGGATGCTCCTTAAAACCTACCTCTTTGAAATCAGTGGAAATAAAAATCAGGAGCGATGTAAGACGGACTGGCTATTCACTATCACCTGATTTATACTATTGCACAAAGTCAAATTGTACCCTGTTGAGTTTTGAAAGAAAATAAAAGAAGTGTCGGTAGGAAAGGGCTGGTTGATGGTGTGAGGGACTCTGGCCTCTCATCACTCACCATTGAGGGAGAGTATCAGAATGGGGAGAGTGGATGAAGGGTTCAGGGCTGGATGACTGATGGAGCAAAGGGGAGAGGAGAATATAGACATTGACGAGAAGAGTTAGAGATAGTGATGAAAGTGAAGGGTGATATGAAGGGATTTGGATAGTGGGAAGGTTAAGGGATAGAGGATGTGATGGCATTGAGGGGGGATTAGGGGAGAGACTCGCAAGAAGGCTGAAAAGGGCCATATTTTCCCCACAACTTTGCCATATTAGGGCCATATTTTCCCCAGTTTTTTAAATGATAAGGGAATAAGAGGTAGTGGACCTGAGTCCATGATCGGATCAGTCATGATCATATTAAATGACGGAGCAGGCTTGAGGGGCCATATGGCCTACTCCTGCTCCTATTTCTTATGTTCTTATGTTCTAACTTCCACCCCAAATTCAGCATGCAGCCATTGGAGGCTCCTTTCCAGGCCACACCATGCAATACTACCGACCACCTTCCACACAAAAGGAGAAAATAAAGTAAAAAATAGAGAGAAAAGCAAAAAGAAGAGTTAATAGGAGAGAAGCAGAAGAGACAGAGAGAAACAGCAACACAACAGCACAGACGAACAAATAAAATATATTTACATACAAAGGGCCCAAGTTTCCACATGATTTGCGCCTGATTTTTAGGAGCAACTGGTGGAGAACGGACTATCTTAGAAATCGTAATTCTCCACAATTTTTTTTCTGCAGTTCTAGTGAGGTGGAACAGTTCTACTTTGGAACAGAATTTTTTCTTCAAAAGGGGGCGTGTCCGGCCACTGACGCCTGATTTCAAAGTTTCCACAGTGAAAACGTACTCCAAACTAAGTTAGAATGGAGCAAGTGAAGATTTTTGTAGAACTGAAAAAACCTGTTCTACACATTAAAAAATCAGGCGCAGGTTACAAATTAGGCGTCCAGAACAAGGTGGGGGGGAGGGGGGGAAGGGAAGTCATTAAATTCTACAATAAATCCTTATTTATACTTCTATAAATATTATACAAATAAATCCAACCTGAATAAACATTTATAAGCAAAGAAAAGATTAAATAAACCATCTTCCTACCTGTGTGAAAGTGCTTCAGGCACAGAGAATGCTGCAGTCAGCCTGAGGCGCCCGTTCTTTCCGCGGGGGGGGGAGGCGCCCATTCTTCCCGCGGGGGGGGGTGAGGGGAGAGAAGGTGCCCGTTCTTTCCTGCGGGGGTGGGAGGAGGCGCCCGTTCTTCCCGCGGGGGGGCGGGAGGAGGCGCCCGTTCTTCCCGCGGGGGGGGAGGCGCCCGTTCTTCCCGCAGGGGGGGGGAGGGGAGAGAAGGTGCCCGTTCTTCCCGCGGGGGGGCGGGAGGAGGCGCCCGTTCTTCCCGCGGGGGGGGAGGCGCCCGTTCTTTCCGTGGTGGGGGGAGGTGCCCGTTCTTTCCACGGGGGGGAGGGGAGAGGAGGCGCCCGTTCTTTCCCGCGGCGGGGGGAGGCGCCCGTTCTTCCCGCGGGGGGGGGTAGGGGAGAGGAGGCGCCCGTTCTTTCCCGCGGGAGTGGGAGGAGGTGCCCGTTCTTTCCGCGTGGGGGGGGGGAGGCGCACGTTCTTCCCGCGGGGGGGGGGAGGAGGCGCCCGTTCTTCCCGCGGGGGGGGGGAGGCGCCCGTTCTTCCCGCGGGGGGGGGGGGTAGGTGAGAGGAGTCGCCCGTTCTTCCCGCGGGGGGGGGGGAGGCGCCCGTTCTTCCCACGGGGGGAAGGAGACAGTGAGAAGGCTGAAAGTGCTGATGTGCTGATGGCAATGTGCTTTTATTAAAAAAAATTCAAAAATTAAACAGCTACAAAGAACTACAAAAATGGCCAAGTGCCAATGTTTTTTTCACACTGCGCGTGCGCGAACGCTCCAACGCACACGCGCAGCGTTGCCGGCAGGAAAAAAACTAATTTAAATAGTACCCGCCCCCTCCCACTTACAAAATCGGCGTGAGTGTAGGCGCCGCGCGAAACAGACAAGGAGCTGCAGAACGCTCCAGAATCGCAAGTTTTTTTTAGGCGCCGTTTTAGGTGTGAAAAACGGGCGCCCAGCTCGGAGAGGCGCCCGTTTTTTATCGTGTGGAAACTTGGGCCCCATAAATTATTAAGCGAAAAGCTACCACATACAATACAGGTGACATAAGAAAAACTCAATGGCATGCTCTTACTTCTTTTGATTGGAATATTGTAAACAAAAATTTGCAACTGTTGTAAGATAATACCCATATTAAATGTTTTGCTGCTTGTATTTTGCTAAATCATGGCACAGGGAGAATGTCCCATAGGAAATACATGTAAATGGTATGACAGAAATCGCCCTGTCATTTTCAACACAAAATTATTAAGCATAACAAAAAGTGGGACAACTGATTACTGTAAGGGGAGCTTGGGGTGTGGGTTTGAATCCACACTCGCCTGGGGTTCTGTACGTGCGATTTATGAGGATGGGTGAGTAATGAGGCACCAGACACAGTGGGTAAGAGTGCAAAATGGCTAATGTTGTTTACTTAGAATAGTAAACACCAAGATAGAGGGCATAGGAAGAGGTCATAAGTAGCAGTAATGGCACAATCTCACTCAACAACACGAAAAATCTCGCAACAGGGAAGGGGAAAATAAGAGGTTAAAACATTCCACTCACACACAACCCCACCTCCCACTTCCACCCTTCTTACCAATTCCTATCCTAAATTGAGTCTGTGAGGGGGTTTGGCTACACTCACAATCCTGTCAACTCCGGGGTTCTGGGGCACTTATTTTAGCTCGGGGTCCCTCTGGGGTGGGTTTTACGTTGTTGGTCATTTCTCGGTTTTCCTCCTCGATGTTGTGTCGGTTTCTTCTCTTTTCTTTTCAGTTGGCTCCTAAGCAAAAAGCTGCTGGAGTTAAGCACACCGTCCCCAGAGCGAGGGCCCTGTGAAAAACTGACTCAACTCCCAAAAGCTGACTCCAACCTCCAACCTCTGGTTGGTTTCCTTGCTCAGCTCAGCTGTGGGAAGTCACTGCCATTGCCTGCTGGTTTTCAGTCTCGGTGGCTTCGTCTGCGGAACTGCTGCTTCTTCCTCTGGTGGAGCGAGAGCGAGCGGGAGAGAGAACACTCTCTGGATACAAGCTGCAAGCTGCAAGCTCCAAGCTCTAAGCTCTCCAACTGCTTCCACACCCTGCTGCTTCTACACCCCCGGTGGTTCTGTAGGTCCTATAACCAATTTAGTTCTGGCCTTTTCGCGCTCAAACTCAGTTGGTGGTCCATTGTGTAAGTTTGGGCAGGGAGATAGCTTTGAATATTTCATCAGAAGATGTCACAGATACAGATAGGTGTGAGGACAGGGGTATTGTTTCAGTGCACATTGGTGGTCCTAAAATTCTGCTGGTCCTTTGTTACAGTCCTGGGAGTCAATTGGTTTGGGCCTCCCCTTTGCTGGGCCATTACTGCAGTGATTGTCCACTGTCCATATTAATTAGGTCGATGATGGTCCACATTCATTAGGGGTGAGTCATATTTTCAAACTGGGCCGGGTAGTCCCTATTGGTTGAGGATTTCCCCGCTTCAGGCCCGACTCGACCCCTGATTTTCCTGCCAGAATGCACTTTTCCCCCATTGGCCAGTGCCTCTGTCTTGCTTGTGAGCCAGACTCCACAATGTCTGTATCTGCCCACACGTTTCCCAGCCTGCCTGGTCTGAGGGTTTGGTGGCCAAAAGATGTTCATTTAAAATGAATAGAACGATCCCATGTTAGTTTTCTTGTCCTTAGGGTGTTTCAATAAAATGTGACCGTGGATTTTTGAACCTTACATTACTTACACATCTTTTTTTTAATAGATTTCAAGCCTAAGTACAGTCTTGAAGTAAATTATGCTGGCTACCGAGGTAACAGATTGGAAACAAAAATCTTTGTTTTACCGCCAGAACTGAAACACTTGTCATCTGACCTAAAAATACATTCACTATTAAAAACATTCTTCTGTGCGGTTTGAAAGTATATCAAGGACAAATGTGTAATTAAAATGATGAGACAATAACCTTGATACTATCCAGCAGACCACATTAACTCAAACATTTCATTGAAAGCAACAAGATAACTATCATCTCTTTTACCTGAAAATTACAAAAACAAACAAAGGCAGCACACGCCTCAAGAGACAGAAGCAGGTGATCAAGTCTGGAGCAGCCTGTGAGTCACAAGGGAGAAAGAAGGGAGGTAATAGATGAAGGAAAAGCAGACAATGGAGCTTGAGCAGCAGATATGTCAGGTGCATCCTTACAGCTTGCTTCTGACTCCAGAAACACAACATTTTCTTTCTTTATAATAAAGTTATGTTTAGAGAATTGAATTATTGATGCTTCATCTTGATATTTCTGTGATCTCCAAAATTGGCAGGCATTAATGTATGATTTCTTTAAAAAAGCGTTGACTTGGAAAGACTTATCACTTTAAACATTGTTGGCTCAAAGTGTGGACTGCTTCAAAACAAGTTTTGTGGTAAATAATTTTCATATTTCATATTTAAAAGTGCTGTGCCTGCAAACTGTGAATGAAATTGTCAAACAAAAGTACAAAGAATATTACCCTTCTTAAAAGGTGTCATCATAAATGAATGAAGTCAAACATGCAGCTAGTTTGCATTGAAATGTAATTTATTCAATTGTTTTGCTAACTAGAAAGTAACACCTAATTCTAAGGTATCCACACTGCAGCACCCACTTTTTTTCTCCGTTTTTCCTCTTTCCCCTGTTTCATTTTTTATCATTGACTCTACCTATCTGATTCTTTCACCAATCACTCCATACATGTTCTTGCTTTTAATGTTTCTGCACATGTATAACCTCTGCGCTCATCTCCTCCCTTTCAGTGTCTGCCTGTTTATGCAGAAGGGTGCAATTTCCTGGCAGGATGGTTCTTTTTTAAGATGTGAAATCAATAGAATATAAGAACATAAGAATTTGGGGTAGGAGTAGGCCATTAAGCCCCTCGAGCTTGCTCCGCAATTTAATAAGATCATGGCTGATCTAATCTTGGGCTTAGCTCCACTTCCCTGCCCGTTCCCCATTATCCTTCAGAAATCTGTCTAAAATATATTCAATGACTGCGCCTCCACAGCTCTCTGGGGCAGAGCATTCCACAGATTTACGACTCTTTGAGCGAAGAAATTCCTCCTCATCTCAGTTTTTCCTTAACTATGCCCCCGAGTTCTGGATTCCCCCACGAGTGGAAACATCCTCTCTGCATCTACCTTGTTGCGCCCCCTCAGTATCTTATATGTTTCAATAAGGTCATCTCTCATTCTTCTGAACTCCAATGATTATAGGTCCAACCTGCGGAATATTTCTTCAACCTTCTCTGGAATCAACCTAGCGAACCTTCTCTGAACTGCCTTCAATGCAAGTATATCCTTCCTTAAATAAGAAGACCAAAGCTGTACGCAGTACTCAAGGTGTGGCCTGTCGGCTGTTCGTTTTCCACTCTACTTTGATTCATAGACCTCGGGAATTACAGGATGGACTCCACGTAATGCTAAGTTTAGGCTTAAACCCAACTGTTAGTTTATTACACAAAAAAACAACAAAAAATTAAACAACAAGACTTCTTAGAGATTGATCAAAGACATACAATCACCCATCCAGCCGATTGCTGCTGTTGTTGATTGTAGGATCATGGAGCTAGGGAAGATGTTGGGTCCCAGCTGCTTGCTTCGTGGTCATTGTTCCTTTGACCTGCTGTTCTGAGGTGTTTCTTCGACCTGTTCCCCTGAGCTGTTGTTCCTAGCTCTTCATGTTGGTCCGAGCTCTTGTTTCAGCTCTTACATACATATCTATTTGATTATACACATCTCCTATTGGACTGCTTTCAGTTAATGCATCTGGATGAGTCTCAATGGCTGTGATGATGGGTCTAGATCTGTTTGGATGGCCACAATTCACACTTACTTTGGTGCATGAAATTGACAAGGCAAAAGATAACTCCTTATCTTTTGTGCCCTGTTATCCAAAAACGCACACCTTGTGAGATGTTGTCCTGGGTTTTCGCAGACTTGTAGTCTCCAAAGGGAACTGGTTTTTCCCTCCAGCCAATTAATCCATGGGCTCCTCTGCTTGATTGTATCAAAACACTTTGTCTCGATGTCAATTGGGTCTCGCTCCTGACCGCAGAAATTGCATTAATTAGTTATGAGTCACCACCTGTCCCAGGCTGGCGTTCTTTCTCCCGCCCAACAGTCCCACAGGTGTTCTTTTAAACCATTTTAGCCCATGGTCTCTTGCTGTGACTTGATCATGAAAAGTGTAAAGCTTACAGGTCTCACCAGTACCCTGCACAGTTGTAGCAGAACTTCCCTGCTTTTATACTCCATCCTCTTGCAATTAAGGCCAACATTCCATTTGCCTTCCTGATTAATTGCTGTACCTGCATACTAACTTTTTGTGCTTCATGCACAAGGACCCACAGGTCTCTCTGAACTGTAGCATTTTGTACTTTCTCTCCATTTAAATAATAATTTGTTTTTTTATTTTTCCTGCCAAAATGGATAACCTCACACTTTCCCACATTAAACTCGATCTGCAAAATGTTTGCTCACTCACTTAGCCTGTCTATATCCCTTTGCAGATTTTTTTGTGTCCTCCTCACAACTTGCTTTTTCACCCATCTTTGTATCATCAGCAAACTTGGCTACATTACACTCGGTCCCTTCATCCAAGTCATTAATATAGATTGTAAATAGTTGCGGCCCCAGCACTGATCCGTGTGGCACCCCACTAGTTACCGTTTGCCAACCAGAAAATGACCCATTTATTCCCACACACTCTTTTCTGTTAGATAGCCAATCCGTTATCCATGCTGATATATTACTCCCAACCCTGTGAACTTTTATCTTGTGCAGTAAACTTTTACATGGCACCTTATCGAATGACATCTGGAAATCCAAATACACCACATCCACTGGTTTCCCCTTATGCACCCTACTCGTTACATCCTCAAAGATCTCCATCAAATTTGTCAAACATGATTTCCCTTTCATAAAACCATGCTGACTCTGCTTGACTGTATTATGCTTTTTCAAAAGACCTGCTACTGCTTCCTTAATAATGGATTCCAGCATTTTCCCAATGACAGATGTTAGGCTAACTGGTCTACAGTTTCCTGCTTTCTGTCGACCTCCTTTTTTAAATAGGGGAGTTACATTTGCGGTTTTCCAATCTGCTGGGACCTCTCCAGAATCCAGGGAATTTTAGTAGATTACAACCAATGCATTCATTATCTCTGTACTCTCTTCTTTTAAGACCCTAGGTTGCAGGCCATCAGGTCCAGGTGACTTGTCCACCTTTAGTCCCATTATTTTACCGAGTACTTTTTCTTTCGTGATAGTAATTGTTTTAAGTTACTCACTCCTGATAACCCCTTGATTATCTATTATTGGGATGTTTTTAGTGTCTTCTAACTTGAAGACCGATACAAAATATTTGTTCCAAGTCTCCGCCATTTCACTGTTCCCCATTATTAATTCCCGAGACTCATCCTCTAAGGGACCAACATTTACTTTGGCTACTCTCTTCCCTTTTATATACCAGTAGAAGCTTTTACTATCGGTTTTTATAATTTATATTCTATCTTCCCTTTCTTTATAATTTTTTTAGTTTTCTTTTGCAGATTTTTAAAAATGTCCCAATCCTTTGGCCTACCACTAACCTTGGCAACTTTGTATGCCATTTTAAAAATTTGATAGCATCCTTTACTCCTTAGTTAACCACGGATGGTTCCCCCTTCTCTTAAAATCTTGACTTCTCACTGGAATATATTGTTGAGAGTTATGAAATATCTCCTTAAATTATTGCCACTGATTATCAATCATCTTACACTTTCATCTATTTTCCCAGTCCACTTTAGCTAACTCTGCCTTCATGCCTTTGTAATCGCCTTTATTTAAGATCAGGACACTGTATTGAGATCCAACTTTCTCACCTTCCAACTGAATTTGAAATTCAACCATGCTATGGTCACTGTTTCCGAGAGGATCCTTTACTATGAGATGATTTATTGATCCTGTCTCATTACACAGTATCAGATCCAAGATAGCCTGCTTCCTGGTTGGTTCCACAATGTACTGTTCAAGGAAGTGCCTCAGATACATTCTATGAACTCTTCCTCAAGGCTGCCTTGGCCAATTTGATTTGTCCAATCAATATAAAAATTAAAATTGTCGATGATTATTGCCGTACCTTTCTTACATGCCTCCATTATTTCTTTATTTATAATTCGTCCAATAGTGTAGCTTCTGTTCGGGGGCCTATAGACTATGCACACCACTGACTGCTTCCCATTATTATTTCTTATCTCCACTCAAACTGATTCTACATCTTGATCGTCTGAGCCAATATCATTCCTCACTACTGCACTGTTCTCATTCTTTATTAAGAAAGCTACCCCACCTCCTTTTCCTTTCTGTCTCTCCTTCCGAATTTGTCAAATATCCCTCAATATTCAGTTCCCAGCCTTGGCCACCTTGCAACCACGTCTCTGTAATGGTTTTAGATCATACCCATTTATATTTATTTGTGCCATCAACTCATCTATTTTATTACGAATGTTGCGTGCATTCAGATAAAGAGATTTAAATTTTTTCTTTTGATCATTTTTCCCTGCTTTGACCCCACTTTCTGATACACTCTTATTTTTAGACATTTTGTCCCTTCCTGTCACACTCTGGTTATCATTTCCCCCGCTGCTAGCTTGCTCTATTGCCTTCTCCTTGCTCTTTGACTTTTAAAATTTCTGCTCACCTGAACTCCACCAGCCCCCGCGCCCCCCCCCCCCCCCCCACCCCATTATTTAGTTTAAAGCCCTATCTACAGCCCTAGTTATTCGATTCTCCAGTACACTAGTCCCAGCATGGTTCAAGTGGAGCCCGTCGCCACAGAACAGCTCCCTCTTATCCCAGTACTGGTGCCAGTGCCCCATGAATCAAAACCCATTTCTCCCACACCACATGTTCATCTCTCTAATCTTGTTTACCCGATGCAAATTTGCTCTCGGCTCAGGTAGTAATCCAGAGATTATTACTTTTATGGTTTTGCTTTTTAATTTAGACCCGAACTGCTCATACTCCCTCAGCAGAACCTCTTTCTTTGTTCTTTCTATGACATTGGTACCCATGTGGACCACGACAACTGGATCTTACCCCTCCCATTCCAAGATCCTCTCCAGCCTAGAGGAGATGTCCTTTACCCTGGCACCGGGCAGGCAACACAGCCTTTGGGACTCATGCTCTAGTCTGCAGAGAATATCTATCCCCCTAATGATACTGTCCCCTATCACTACAATATTTCTTTTTCCCCACTTGAATGGCCCCCTGTACCATGGTGCTGTGGTCAGTTTGCTCATCCTCCCTGCAGTCCTTGCTCTCGTCCAATCAGGCAACAAGAATCGCGTATCTATTGGACAAGAGCAAGGGCTGAGGCTCCTCCATCACTACCTTCTGGGCCCCCATACCTGCCTCACTCGTAAAACACAATTCCTATTGCTGTAAAAATTGTGTTTATAATTATTTAGTAAGCTTATAGTTAATCCCATATATATGAACATAGGAACATAAGAACTAGGAGCAGGAGTAGGCCATTTGGCCCCCTCAAGCCTGCTCCGCCATTTAATAAGATCATAGCTGATCTGATCTTGGGCTCAGCTCCACTTCCCTGCCCGCTCCCCATAACCCTTGACTCCCCATATCATTCAAAAATCTGTCTATCGCTACCTTAACTATATTCAATGACCCAGCCTCCACAGCTCTCAGGGGCAGAGAATTCCACAGATATACAACCCCTGAGAGAAGAAATTCCTCCTCATCTCAGTTCTAAATGGGCAACCTCTTATTCTTAAACTATGCCTCCTAGTTCTAAATTCCCCTACGAGTGGAAATACTGGGGCCAAAATTCAGCCTCCCGAAAAGGCCTCTTACCACCAGAAAGCAGAGGTCATGCGGTGGTGTCGCGTGGCCGCCAATTTGCTGTCGCATGTCCGCCACTCGCAAAATTCTCCTCGGGGTTTTGTGCAGCGGTGTTGATATCCACCCCGTTCCCCCCACTTCCGCCACAATCCTGTAGACGCAGCCTAAAAGGCGTCATCCCAGTGTGCACCGCAGCCTTGCCACCCCGGATGTGAAATTCATTTAAAAAACTTGACCTGCCATTTGTCGGTGCCCCCGACAGCTTTTTGTGTTGGTGCACTGTGCCAGCTCAAGACCGCCAGCAGTGAATCTTCATTTTTTTTGTTTTAAAGTTTTTCAGACTTCGGAAAAGTTTCCCACTCACCCTTATCATATTGCCATTGAATACTAGTGGCCTGGGGGCCTCAATCTCAACTCCACAGAGGCCTAATTGTGAAGGTTGAGCTTGCAGAGGCAATTAGCTCAATGCGGGCAGGGGATCGCCTTGTGCATATTGCGCGTGGCAGGGAGGCACGTCGGAGAAGTCGGCGCCGTCAGCAATGGCACCAAAGGCAGCAGGCAAGGGAGGCAGCAGACATGGATGGCCAACATAGAGAAGGGCATCTGAAGGGCGACAAACGTCAAGGCAGAGAAGTTGGCAAGGAAGGACCTGGTGTGAGGAGGAGGGTCAGGTACGCTGACCCCCTGCACCAGATGGTGGGCTAGATACAAAGAATGCAGGATGCAGACAATGCAGATGCTTGCCAGCAGCAGGCTGCAGAGGCCGAGGAGCATGAAGAGGATGAGGGAGAAGGCAATTAGCCAGCTGCCATAGAAGGAGCCCCGCATAGAGTTGGGGAAAGAAGGCCTTATCGTGCAAGGGTCTATGTGCAGCAGTTTTCCTTCATGGAGCTCACAGATAACCAATGTCTCTGATTCAGGAAGGACATCCTCAGGGAGCTTTGCAATCTCATGCGGCCAGATCTGCAGCCTCAGACAAGGCCGACGACAGCTCTGAGTGTAGAAACCAAAGTGGCCATTGCACTAAACTTCTATGCAACTGGCTGTTTCCAATCTGCCACTGCAGACATCTTTAACCTTTCTCAGTTCTTCACCCATCGCTCCATCTGTCAAATTACAGATGCTGTCTACAAGAGAAGGCTCGAATACATTTATTTTCTGATGAGCAGGGAGAAGCAGATAGAGCGGCAGACCAGATTTGTGCGCATTGCGGGGTTCCCCAGGGTGCAGGGCACCATCAACTGCACACACGTCGCATTGAGGGCACCACAAACCAATGCGGAGATGTTCATGAACCAAAACGAATTCCACTCCCTCAACGTGCAGCTGGTGTGCGACCACCAGCGCAAGATCATGGCAGTTGATGCCCGGTATCTACGCAGCAGCCATGTTGCCATCATTCTACGCCAGAGCTGTGTGCCCGCCATATTTTTGGCACCAAAACAAGGTAGTGGCTGTGCACTTGGCTGCTGACTCCCCTTCGCAACCCCAGGACTGCTGCTCAGCATGCCTATAACGACTCTCATAATTGAGCACTGCATCGGGATCCTTAAGCAGCGGTTCCGTTGCCTGGACCCTTCTTGTGGAGTGTTGCAGTATTCGCCTGAGTGGGTCTCCCTATTCATGGTCATCTGGTGCATGCTTCACAGCCTAGCAATCATGAAGGACCAGCCACTGGAGGTCGAACCAGCAGTAGCACCTCAGGAGGAGGCGCACAAGGAGGATCAGGATCAATGTTGCCAGCCACCCCAAACCTGCAAGGGAAGTGCAGACCCATCTCATTGCTGCTCATTTCCGATGAATTAATGCCCACTTCACCTTTCATCTTTGCATTTCTATGGCCATCCCAATGAGTCCTTTCACGCATCATTGCCCACTGCCAAATGATATACCTGCTCAGATATGGGAATAAAAATTAAGATTTATTACAGAGTAAAGAAAGGTGCAAAAAACATACATATAATCATTTCTCACCCTTGTGCATCTCCTTATAACCCCTCTTATGCAAATGTATTCTGCTACTATGCTGCAGTATCTTCCCTGTGGCTGCCTCATGGGTCTGGGAAGGCTGCTGTCTTTCATGTGTAGAAGCCACTGCTGTCCTTCTAGGACATCCTCGACCAGCTCTGGCCCTGGAAGGGCCGGCTGCAGACGTGTCATCACCCTACTCGAAGGGTTCAGTCGGCCTTGACTTGGGCGACTCCATGCTTAGAGGCAATGGCAGAGTGACAGGTCTGGAGTCTGGGATGATGTGATCCCGAGAGAGCACATCATCAGGATCCTGGTCCAAGGAGCCTGCGCCACACCCCGGGGGCAGTACATCACCACCGGCACCAATCTGAGGGAGCACAGTGTGGCCCATGGTGAACCCAGCTGCGAAGGCAACACTGTCTCATGTGGCATTCAGCTGAGACTGCATGAGATCAGCCACAGTGTCAAAGCCACCAGAGATGACAGCAGTAAGACGCTCCATGGCATGTTGCCCAGAGTACATAAGAGCATTCTGAGCTTCCAGGGCCACGGCCATCCTCTCCAAAGCAGCATTGATGCACTCGTTCACTTGCGCCTGTGCTGTAATGGTAGCTGCCACATCACCAACGAGTTGCGGCATCATAGCTGGATCTGCACAGTCAATCTGGGAGTCCACCATCGCCAGCACACTGCCAATGATGGGCTCCATGGTGTGCGCAGAGCTGTCGACTATGCGGGAGGTGGACTCCTCCACGTTCCTCATCACTTCCGACAGCCTCGCTGGCACCCTTGCCACTGCCCCCAACATCTGGGAATGCATGGCCTCCATCCTTCTTTCATAAGCCCCAACATCGATGGGCTCGTCTGGGTCCTCTTCAGCAGAACTCGCATGCGCACTCGCCCCCCGGAGAGATGACACCCGAGGTTTCCTTTTGTCCGTTATCATGCTGCAGCCCATTAGGCCCCGGGGCAATACCCAGTGCAGACCCCTCTGCTATCTCTAACTGATCGGTCCGCGTACTCCCAGTATCTGAGCTGGCGCGTGTGACTGTAGGAAGCAGTGACGCGGTGGTCCCAGCAGTGTCCCCCTCTTCCTCCACCTCATCTGACATCATGCCAACAGATGGACTGGCCTCCAGTGTACCATCCAGACTCGTGCCCCCAATGTCCTCCAGGTTGTCAGGATGGCCATGGCTGTCAGTGCCCTCTTGGCCGTACTCCAGGCTTGGCCTCTCAATGTCCTCATCAGGCTCTCCCTGGCCTTGGTTGCCACTGCCTTCAAGGCTGTCATCCTGCCTTGCCCTCCCACTCACATCAGCACTAGGACCCTCGCCTTGACTCACACTCGTCCTCTCATCTGCAAGCATAACTGGCACAAAAGCTGCCGTGAGGGGGAGGTAGGGAATTGATGCATGCACTCAGCAACTTGCACACTTTCATAAGGAAATGCACAGTAGGCGTTGGTGCTTTCAAGGAGAGATTAAAGGAGGGCCTTCACTTTCCTATGCTGCCCACAGCGGGATCAGCAGTACCAGAGGCCACAGGAAAGGCAGTATATCTGGCCACTAGGGCCTTGATCCTTTCCTCCAAAGGAGTGAGCAGCTGTGTGTCAGGATCCCCACCACCAGTCCTCCTTTGCTCCATGCGGTTGTGAGCAATCTTAACCTGCAAAACAAAGAATGCTTGCTAAGTAGCATGTGGCATCAGAAATGAGTGCCTAAGAGTGTGTACCTGACATGCAACTGTCCATTGCAAGAACGCACACATATATATACAGGCCACAACAATCAAATGCTGCTTCAGTGACTAGATAGTGAAGGTGGGAAATAAATGAAGGATGAAGGAGAGGCTCGCAGATGGAAGGTCAGCAGTTGGTGGAACAGGTACTCATTTTCATCAGATGAATGTTGTTCATCCTTTTGCGGCATTGCGTGGGGGGTGGGGAGTGGTCATGAATGGAGGTCCCTGACACCGCCACAGCTATCTCTCTCCAGGCATTAGTGAAAACTTCCCAAGTTGGTCTGCCTGCATCGGGGTACACAGGAGTGTCTCCAGTTCTGCATCCAAAAATCTGTTTGCCCTCCTTGCTACTGTGGCATTAGCCATGGCCTCCACTCAAATGCCTTCCCCTCTCAGGGCCTTGATGCAAAAACTGGCCTTTAAGAAGGCCAGGGACTAACTGGCTTTCCAGGAGCAAATCATTTATATTCACCTTGTCGGGCCCCTCAGTAACTGATATGTTTCAATAAGATCACCTCCCATTCTTCTACACTCCAATGCGTATAGGCCCAACCTGCTCAACCTTTCTTCATAAGTCAAACCCTTCATCTCCGGAATCAACCTAGTGAACCTTCTCTGAACTGCCTCCAATGCAAGTATATCCATACTTAAATAATAAGACCAAAACTGTATGCAGCACTCCAGGTGTGGATTTACCAATACCCAGTGCAGTTGTAGCAGGATTTTTCTGCTTTTATACTCTACCCCCTTGCAATAAAGGCCAACATTCCATTTGCCTTCCTGATTACTTGCTGCACCTGCATACCAACTTTTTTGTGTTTCATGCACAAGGAGCGATCTCCGCCTCCTTAAGAACTGGCGCCCGGTCTCCCTCCTCAGCACGGACTACAAAATCTTCGCCAGGGCGATGTCTGCTCGCCTTGGTGCCGTGCTGGACCACATGATCCACCCCGACCAGTCCTACACGGTCCCGGGCCAGACAATCCACGATAACATCCATCTGGTCCGGGACCTCATCCATTGTTCCCAGGAGGCTGGTCTGTCGGTCGCCTTCCTATCCCTCGACCAAGAGAAGGCGTTCGACAGGGTGGATCACGACTATCTGCTCGGAACTCTGCGCGCTTTCGGGTTCGGGACGCATTTCGTCGCCCGGATCCGACTTTTGTACGCCGCCGCGGAGTGTCTGATTAAGGTTAACGGGTCCTTGACGGCGCCCCTTCGCTTTAGGAGAGGGGTGCGCCAGGGATGCCCCATATCCGGCCAGTTATACGCCGTTTGCGTGGAGCCTTTCCTGCGCCTCTTGCGGACGAGGTTGACAGGACTGGCTCTGCAAGGGCCGGGCGTGGAGGTCGTCCTCTCGGCTTACGCCGATGACGTGCTCCTCGCGGTAGAGGATCCCGCTGACCTGCGGAGGATGTGTGAGTGCCAGGAGATTTACTCGGCCGCGTCCTCCGCCAGGATCAACTGGGAGAAATGTTCCGGACTCCTGGTGGGTCAGTGGCGGGTGGACTCCCTGCCGGAGGAGCTCAGACCTTTTGCCTGGAGCACGACCCATCTCCTCTATCTGGGAGTCTACCTTAGCCCCGACGAGGGAGCCTGGCCGGCGAACTGGCAGGAGCTGGAGGCCAAGGTCGCCGCTCGCCTAGGGCGCTGGACAGGACTGCTCCGAGTGCTGTCCTACAGGGGTCGAGCGCTCGTCATAAACCAGCTGGTGGCCGCAATGTTGTGGTACCGGCTGGTCACTTTGACCCCTCCCCCTGCGTTTGTCGCCAAGATACAGAAGAAGCTGGTGGACTTCTTCTGGAACAACAGGAAGCACTGGGTCTCTGCCGCGGTCTTGAGTCTCCTGCTTGAGGAGGGCGGTCAGTCGTTGGTGTGCGTCAGCGCCCAGCTCGCGACTTTCCGTCTTCAGACCCTGCAGAGATACCTTTACGTCGAGCCCCCTCCTAGGTGGTGTGCTCTGGCGAGGTATTTCTTCCGCCAGCAGCGCGACCTCAATTATGACACGCAGCTCCTGTTTGTGAACTTGGGGGGTGCCAGGACCGCCCTCCGGGAGCTGCCTGTCTTTTACAGGGAACTCATCAGGGTCTGGAACAAAGTCTCCACCAAGCGCAGCTCTCCGCCGGCTGGAGTGGCGGCCGTCCTGCAGGAGCCGCTGCTCGGGAATCCGTACCTCCACGGCCGAGGTTTCATGTGGCGGTCGGAAGAGAGGGCTGTGGCTGGTGAGGTGACCAGGGTCAGGGACCTGCTCGATGGCGGAGGAGTGGGCTGGATGGCGCCAGACACGCTGGCGCGGCGCCTAAACTCTGCCAACGTCCGCCACGCGGCCGATGCCATCGAGTCGCTAAAAACAGCTCTGGGCCCTGACTCCGTTAGGTGCATCGAGGAGGCTCAAGCACGTGGGGAGATCCCGTCCGAACTGACCCCCGTCCGGATGGAATTCCTCATCGGAGCCTCCCTCGGGGGCCGGCGCCTCACAACTTGAGCCGCCTAGGGGAAATCCCCTCCGTGCCTTTCAGTTCCGCGCGGAGGGGTTTCCTGTACGGGCTGCTCCTGCACACCCTCAACTTTGCCATCCTCGCCGGCCGTCCGGACACGCCATGGCGTACCATCTTGCCGTCCGGAGGAGGCGGGCGTCCCCGATGGAGGGCACTCTACGCAGGGGTCCTCCCACTATTCATCGGGGACTTGGCCTGGAGGGTGGTGCACGGAGCAGTGCCGTGCAACAAATTTTTAAGCCGGTTCACGGACTCCCGGGCTGCCTGCAATTTCTGCGGTCTGGAGGAGTCCGTGTTCCATGTTTTTATTGAGTGCACGAGGTTGCAGCCCCTGTTCCATTATTTGAAGGGGCTGCTCCTGAAATTCTGGCTGCACTTCAGTCCCACTCTCCTGATCTTTGGGCACCCTGTGCGGAGGGGAGCGGGTAGGTCCGAAGGCCTCCTCGTAGGACTGCTCCTGGGCACGGCCAAGGGTGCCATCAGCCGGTCCAGGCAGCGGGCGGTCGAGGGGGTCGTTCAACCTGACTGCCTGCCTCTCTTCCGCGCTTACATCCGGTCCAGGGTGTCCTTGGAGATGGAGCACGCGGTGTCCACCGGTACGCTCGCGGCCTTCTGCGAGAGGTGGGCACCGGAGGGACTGGAGTGCATCATCACGCCCGGCAACCAAATTTTAATTTGATTTTACGTTTTTAAGTTTAATTTGTTTTAATTGCCGGTGCTTTTAGTGTCCCCCTTCCCTTTTATAGGGGGCACTGGGGAAAATTGTGATTTTAGTGCCCAAAAAAAAAAACCAAAAAAAGAAAAACACAAAAAAAAAAAGGGGGAAAAAAAAAAAAAGGGCCTTGTAAATGTCTGGAGTGTCACCCAGGTCGGGTGGCACCGTTTAATGTTTTATGTTTTGCAGGTGAACTCCAAAAAGAGTTTCATGCACAAGGACCCCCAGGTCCCTCTGTACTGCAGCATTTTATAATCTCTCTCCATTTAAATAATAATTTGCTTTTTTATTTTTCCTGCCAAAGTGGATAACCACACAATTTCCCACATTATACTCAATCTGCCAAATTTTTGCCCACTCACTTAGCCTGTCTATATCTCTTTGCAGATTCTTTGTGCCCTCCTCACAACTTGCTTTTCCACCCATCTTTGTATCATCAACAAACTTGGCTGCAGTACACTTGCTGCACAATCCACACTGAGAGCTTTTTAAAAACCATTTCCTGGGATGTGGGTGTCGCTGGCAAGGCCAGCATTTATTGTCCATCTCTAATTGCCCTTGAGAAGGTGGTTGTGCGCTGGCTTCTTGAACTGCTGCAGTTCATGTGGTGAAGGTACTCCCACAGTGCTGTTACGGAGAGAGTTCCAGGATTTTGACCCCGCGACGATGAAGGACCGGTGATATATTTCCAAGTCAGGATGGTGTGTGACATGGAGGGGAACTTGGAGGTGGTGTTGTTCCCATGTGCCTGCTGCCCTTGTCTTTCTCGGTGGTAGAGGTCGCGGGTTTGATGGATGATACCAGAAAGTATGTAAGAAGATCAAGTGTGAGGTTAATTCCACCTCCCTGGGGAGAAATATTTGATATTCATTTGACATTTCTCCAGTTTCCCTGGCTAAATTTGGTGTTGCTCGCCTATTCCTCTATTCTTAATAAATCCAATTTTGATTTGATCAAAACTTAATTACTATGGAGAAAGTTTACAATGTTAAAGATTAAACTTACTAATGTTAGACTTTAATACACTATTGCCCATGCCATCTACAGGAATGCCTGTGGACAATTCACTCACACCGTTTCCGAATGCTATGGTACACACTCCAACTTCAGTGCTGAGGCAGCTGCTGACAGCACCTTCTCACAGCACCTTTCTGCCCTTCTGACTTTTTCTATCAGATCAATGCTGATTTTAAAAGTTTTCTGTCAGGGCACAGATCTACCCACAAGCTCAGTAACAGCTGCAAATATTCAGAAGAAGTCACCAATTTTTAGATTGTATACATTTGTAGATGTAGTACCTGGAAATGATTAATATTCAGCAGCATCTTGAAATCAATCAGCCAAGGGATCATTCAATATTGTCATCATTTCTCAAAGTACCAATACTATTCTGTGAATAAACCCTTCCTCCTCCTCAAACATATATTGGTAAACGAGGTTAACATCCAATCATAAAATCACCGCCAAGTTGCATTGCATTCAGAATAGATTCCAGCTGTGCTTTAAACATGGGAAGCAGCTGGTGCAATTTAAACTAATGTGTAGTGGCAGATGAATCTATAGATGAAAAAACACGACTAGATCAAAAATGCCTTCATTTTTGACATATGTATTTTTAAAAGGAAGTACCTCTAACTAAAAATTTATCAGCACCCCCAAATCCCCATAAACACTCTTTGCCGATAGAGTATTGGTTCTACTGTAAAATGCTGACAAATTTAATCAATTCTTAAGCAAGCATGCCTTAGAATAAGTGAAGACATCATTCACATGAAGCATTTGTCTTTAGGGAGGCTGGGGAAGGAAAAGCTTCCTGAAAATTTTCAAAAGTTAAATGCTGAAATACATCAAATATTTACAGGGAATTTTGGCTTCAATAGCTCCAAGTTAAAACAATTTTGATGAACTATTATTAATTTCAAAATCTCATAATTTTGAATGTTGAGAAATTATATCAGTACGTTTCTGGGAAATTATGTTTAAAACCATATCAAAAGCTTGAGATCACATCAAAAGCTTAAAACCACAAGACTGACTAGGTGGCAGATGGTATGGAAGCATTAATATTTGGTGACATAAAAAATGGGGATGTAGCCTTGAGTCCACATTGCTGAGTTTTTGATTCTAGCTGTGCTGCTGTGGGGAGGCACAGAGCAGAGATCATTGGAATGGAAATCAGGTGAGATTTGGGGGCTGAAATTGCCACTCACCGAAAACGCGGCGCACCTACTGTGACTCGTCTGTTTTTACCATAGCGGTGGATGCGGTGGCCTCTTGCGCGAAATTCCACTCTTTGGCTTTTTGTTTCGAGCGGCTCGGAAGTCGTTCGTAATGAGGGCGGAAAGTGCGGTGGAGAGCGGAGGTTTGGTAAGTAGAGGGGCAGAAGTGGGGCGCAGGCGGACTGTGGCCGCTGTCACTTATCAGCGTAGCACTGATGATGTCATCAAGCTGGAGTGTCACCACGTCTCTCCCTTTTATTTAAAATGGGAGAGCCGCTGCGAGCTCTGCGATTCTTTAAGTTAGGTCCATTGGGCCACCAGGGAGGGTTTTGGCCGGGCCAGCATCTTGGTACCCAAGACGGGGTACCAGGCTGCCTGTTGGTGGCCCGGCCGAACCTGGGGGCATAATTGTCGGCCTGACATGGCAGTCGGCCGACAAAAAAAAATAAGATGCTGACCACGTCAATAGGCCCTCCCCTTTAATGGCAGCCGCACTGCCATTTGACAGCACTGCAAACTCAGCACACCGGCAGAAAAACCTGTCGGTGGCACCGAGAGGTGAGAGCAAGAGTTTTAGCGCAGAATTTCATGTTCAGGGGGCACATCGGTGGTGCGTGCTCTGTTGACGCACTTAGAATGGATCGGCAGCAGTGGAGCTGATTTCTGGCGTTAACTGGCCTTAAGTGAAGGGGAAATTTTAACCACTTATAGCGGGCGAGTATTTGTGTTCCCACTGATCATTGGGATAGCTGATTTGCCGGCATCTATCAGATCCTGAAGGCCCTGAGAGAGAGCAACATGCATTGCAGCTGCCATGAGTTGGTAGCTGGTAACAGGGTGCTGTCATGGCAAGAGCAGAGTGCTTTTTGATGAGTTCCATGGCCCTCTGCTCATTAGTTGAGAGGTATTTCAGCTTGGGGATGACCCCTCCTTTAGTCTGCCTCTCGCGGGTATTGTGCACCATTATTTTCCTGCAACAAGATTGAGTGACTTGGTTAAAGGCTAGCACTTGAGGAAGGTGTGACAAGAGGCATGGAATACAAAAACACAAGAATTAGGGGCAGGAGTAGGCAATACAGCCCGCTTCACCATTCAATAATGTAATGTATTCAACTGTCATTGTAATCCATGTATAAACTGACCTAAGTTGTACACTGTGAGAACACTGACCACTAGGTGGTGAACTTGTGGGAGATACTCCTAACCTGGACTTTCAGGTATAAAAGGGGAAGCTCCACCCACCTTCATCACTTCAGTGCTGGCAAATAAAGGTTACTGGTCACTGAGTGACCTTCTCTCTAGTATGGGCCTCGTGTGCATTTTTACTGTATAGTAAGGACATATTATTGGCAACGAAGATGGGATTTAAACCACCGAGCATGGCCACGAGCAGCACAGATGGGAGGTACTGTGTTGCTGATGATTGAGACGATTTTATTGAGCGACTAGAGCAAAGTTTTGTCACTAAGGAATGGCTGGGACAGGATTCGGCCGACAAATGCAGGGCTCATCTCCTGACGGTTTGTGGATCCAGGACGTATTCCCTGATGAAGGACCTTCTAGCGCCAGAGAAGCCAGCGGACAAGACTTTTGAAGAGCTCAGTAAGTTGATCGGGGAACACTTTAAACCGGCAAGCAGCATGCACATGGTGAGACACAGGTTTTACACGCACCGACGGCGAGAAGGGCAAAGCGTTCCAGACTTCGTGGCAGACCTGTGGTGACTGGCGAGCCTATGTAAGTTCCCAGATGCATGCAGAGCGGAAATGCTGCAAGACATTTTTATTGAGGGCATCGAACACGCTGGGGTTTTCAGGAAACTGATTGAGACCAAAGACTTGACCCTGGAAACGGCAGCTTTGATGGCCCAGGCATTTATCTCAGGGGAGGAAGAGACCAGAATGATGCTTGACAAAAATCTTGGTTTAAATGCAGAAAATGGACAGGGAGTCAACATTGTTAACGCGGCACACAGTTCTCCATGCAGACAGGGACAATTGGACATGCCCGAGCATGTAGTCGAACCCAAAGGGGGAATTGAACAGAGACAATGGCTAGCTGAATGGCGATTCATGCCATCGCAAGGGACAATGCGACCAGTAATGGGGCCATCAACACCTGTCGATGGTGCATTTAAGGACAGTTACAGAGACAGTCAGAGACGATCGACTGATAATGGACCTTTTGTTTCCAACAACGGCTCAAGTTGGAGGTGTGGAGACAAACACACAGCCAGAGCTTGCAGGTATCAGCAATATACCTGCAGAAATTGCAACATCAGCGGTTACTTGGCACGTATGTGCAGGAAGCCTGAAGCCAGGTTGATGTACGAGGAGGACGGGCCCGATGTAAGCCCTACGAGGCCAAATGGACACTGGGGGAAATCGCTGGAAGCTGAAGTTCAGCGAGTTCATGTGGAGCACAAATACAGTTCATACACCAGGACGCCACCGATAATGATGAAAGTGCTCTTCAATGGCATCCCAGTATCAATGGAGCTAGACACGGGGGCCAGCCAGTCCCTGATGAGTATCAAACAGTTCGACAAGTTGTGGGCGTCCAAGGCCAGGAGGCCAAAATTATTGCCGATTGACACACAGCTACAGACATATACAAAGGAGATCATTCCGGTGTTAAGCAGTGCCACGGTAGTCGTGACCCACAAAGATTCGGAGAACAGGTTGCCACTCTGGATTGTCCCGGGGGACGGTCCCGCACTGCTGCGGAGGAGTTGGTTTGCTGTCATGAACTGGAAATGGGTCGATGTCAATGCAATTTCTTCTGTGGAGCGAGTATCATGCTCACAGGTCCTGGACAAATTTGATTCACTATTTCAACCCGGCATTGGCACTTTCATGGGGACCAAGGTAGTGAGTCACATAAACCCGGACGTCAGGCCAGTACACCACAAGGCAAGAGCGGTGCCACCATGATGCGGGAAAAGATAGAAGGTGAATTGGACCGCCTGCTGAGGGAAGGCATGATCTCGCCAGTCAAATTCAGTGACTGGGCGAGCCCAATTGTGCCGGTGCTCAAGGCAGATGGGTCAGTCAGGGTATGTGGTGATTACAAGGCCACCAACAATCGGGTGTCACTCCAAGACCAGTACCCACTACCGAGAGCGCAGGACCTCTTTGTGAAGCTATCCTGTGGCAAATTTTTAAAAAAATTGGACCTGACCTCAGCTTACATGACCCAGGAGCTGGCGAGTGAGTCGAAGAAGCTGACCACCATCACAACACACAAGGGGTTGTTTGAGTACAACAGATGTCCGTTCGGGTTTCGCTCGGCCGCCGCGATCTTTCAACGAAACATGGAAAGTCTCAAGTCGATTCCAAGGACGGTGGTTTTTCAAGACAACATCCTCATCACGGGTTGTGAGACTAAAGAACACCTCCACAACTGAGAGGAGGTGCTACGCAGACTGGACCGGGTAGATCTGCGACTGAAAAAGGCGAAGTGTGTCTTCCTAGCTCCAGAGGTAGAGTTCCTGGGGATGAAGGTAGCAGCAGACGGGATCAGCCCTACTGTGTCCAAACGGAAGCGATCCAGAGAGCACCCAGACCCAGTAACACGACGGAGCTGTGTTCGTTCCTGGGGCTCTTGAACTATTTTGGTAAATTTCTTCACAAATTGAGCATGCTGTTGGAGCCGCTACACGTCCTCCTATGCAAAGGTCGCGAATGGGCCTGGGGGGACAGCCAGGAAAGGGCTTTTGATAGAGCACGCAATTTGTTATGCTCCAACAATCTGTTAATGCTGTATGACCCATGTAAGAAACTTGTTTTAACGTGCGATGCGTGGTCCTATGGGGTCGGGTGTGTGTTGCAGCATATTAGTGCCAAGGGTCAGTTACAGCCGATAGCTTATGCCTCCAGAAGTCTGTCCCAGGCAGGAAGGGACTGCGGGATGGTAGAAAAGGAAGTGCTTGCATGTGTATATGCAGTAAAAAAAATGCACCAGTGTTTGGCAGGAAATTTGAGCAGGAGACAGATCACAAACCCCTAACGTTCCTTTTGGCCGACAACAAGGCCATAAATGCAAATGTGTCGGCCCGCATACAGAGGTGGGCACTCACGTTAGCTGCCTATGAGTATACAATTCGGCACAGACCGAGCACTGAAAACTAGCCACCGCCGAGGGGCAACCGAGCATGCTGCTGAGATGGTCATGGCTGTTGAAGCTTTCGAAAGGGAAGGCTCACCCGTGACAGCCCGTCAGATCAAAGTCTGGACAAATAGAAACCCACTACTGTCTTTAGTCAAGAAATGTGTCCTGAATGGGGACTGGGCAGCCACGTACGGGGCATGCCCTGAGGAATTTAAACCATATCACACGCGCAAGGATGAACTCTCGATTCAGGCCGATTGCCTATAATGGGGAAACCGAGTAGTCATGCCCCAGATGGGTAGAGAGGCGTTCATCCGAGAACTCCACAATGAGCACCTGGGCATTGTCATGATGAAGGCAATTGCCAGGTCACACGTTTGTAGCCAGGAATAGATGCAGATTTGGAAATTTGTGTTCGCAGGTGCAACACGTGTGCCCAGCTGGGCAATGCGCTCAGGTAAGCCCCCCTTAGCCCCTGGTTCTGGCCCGCCAAGCCATGGTCACGCATCCATATGGACTACGCAGGTCCTTTCATGGGAAAAATGTTTTTGGTTGTAGTAGACGTCGACTCCAAATGGATCGAGTGTGACATTTTAAATTCAAGCACATCCTCTGCCACGGTAGAAAGTCTACGGGCAATGTTCACCGCCCATGGTCTACCAGACGTCTTGGTCAGCGACAATGGCCCGTGCTTTACAAGCATTGAGTTCCAGGACTTCATGGCAGAAAATGGTATGAACCATGTCAGAACAGCACCGTTCAAGCCGGCCTCAAACGGCCAGGCGGAACGAGCAGTGCAGATAATCAAACAGGGGATGCTCAGAATCCAAGGGGGTTCCCTACAAAGCTGCTTACCATGCCTCCTATTGGCCAATAGATCCTGACCACACTCGCTCACAGGGCTTCTACCTGCAGAGCTGTTAATGAAAAGGATGCTCAAAACCAGGTTATCCCTCATACACCCCACCATGAAAGAAATTGTTGAGAGCAGGCGACGGTGTGACTACCCTGACGGGAATACGAGGGCGCGATGTATAGATGTCCATGACCCTGTCTTTGTCCTCAACTACACTGCAGGGCCCAAATGGCTCGCAGGCACTGTGATTGCCAAAGAGGGGAATAGAATTCTGGTAGTTAAACTTACCAATGGACAAATCTGCCGCAAACACATGGATCAAACAAAAACGAGGTTCAGCAACCCCATAGAAGAAGCAGAGGAAGAACACGATGTAGAGTTCACTTCACCACAGGTGACCGAACACGGGAACCAAGTGGAGGAGAGCCCAGTCACTGTGGGCAGTCCGGACAGGCCTGAGGCACCGCAAACAGCAGACACTCAGGCCAGCGCTCAACAACCGGAGCCCCAACTCAGGCACTCTACAAGATAGCGTAAACCACCACCAGAGAGACTTAACCTGTGATCCCAATAAGACTTTGGGGGGGAGGTGATGTCATGTATTCAACTGTCATTGTAAACCATGTATAAACTAACCTAAGTTGTACACTGTGAGAACTCTGACCACTAGGTGGTGAACTTGTGGGAGACACTCCTAACCTGGACTTTCAGGTATAAAAGGGGAAGCTCTACCCACCTTCATCACTTCAGTGCTGGCAAATAAAGATTACTGGTCACAGAGTGACCTTCTCTCAAGTATGGGCCTTGTGTGCATTAGTACTGTGTAGTAAGGACATATTAAATAAGATCATGGCTGATCTACGACCTCAACCCCACTTTCCTGCCCAATCTCCATATGCTTTGATTACTCTTGAGTCCAAAAATCCAACTATCTCAGCCTTGAATATACTCAATGTGAATGCCGTGAGCGGTTTGCTGTCCTCCACTAGGGGTATTTGCATGTAACTGCGGTGCATGTCGAGTTTTGTAATGACTATTGAGCCGTGGAATTCTGAAGATAGTTCGTCGATGGTAGGAAGAGGGTACTGTCGGGGATGATGGCCTTGTTGACCTCTTTCAGGTCGATGCATAGGTGGATCTCCCCATTTTTACGGCAAGTAATGACTAAGTTCGAGATCCAGGGTGAGGACTCGATGCTCTCAATGATTCCTTGAGATTCGAGTCGCGATACTTCTGCAGATACTTGGTCGTGAACCGCGAATGGGAGACGGAAGGGTCAACTCGGGGACGATGGCAGAATTTTGTTGTCACTCCAAACCCTGTGAAGATTGAGGGATACTGCTTGTCAAAGTCCACTGTGTACACAGGTGTGCCGGTTGGGTCGTAAATTTGAACTCAAGCTTGTCAAAAAGGTTAACACCCATGAGGCTTTGTCCCTTCGTGACCTGAAAGGAAAAGTTCTCCAATGTTATGTTCTTCGGGACAATATATATCGGGACAGATATGACCTCAAGTACCTCAATTTTGGAGTTGGAGTATGCATGTAGAGTGGAAGTTGTGGGCTGCAGTTGACAGTGCATGAAGTGGGTTTTGTACACAGCCTTGCTCAGTATGGAGACTTTGGTTCCAACGTCAATGCAAGGTGTGCCGTCAATGTTTACCTCATAATCTTTGAATTTGTCTGAACCGATGTGTGAAATATCACTAACGATGTAAACCATACTGGGTTTATCACTATCGGGGTTGTCCACATGTCGAATATGCTGCGATGAACGACAGACACTACCAAAATGGTCCATTTTACCACATGCAGAGCATTTCTTCCCACGTGCAGGGTAGTTAGGACTCTTTGCTGAGTGTGATTTGTCCCCGCAGTTAAAGCAGTGGAAGTTAAGCCCGCGATCCGTAGTGGGTGGCTTATTACTTGCCCTCGGTCTCTGCTGTGATTTCTGCTTTGGATGAACACCTTGCACATGGGTTGTTGCTGCAGTCTGCTGCACAGGGGGAGCATGGGATCTGATCGCTTTTGAATCAGAAAACACAAATTCGATTTGAACAGCCAAATTAGTTGCTTTGTCCTATGAAAATTTGTCATTCTCCATTAGCAAGCGTTCCCGAATGCGGGGGATTGTTGTTTTCTCAATAATTTGATCCGTGATCATTTCCTCTGTGAATGCTCCAAAGCTACACGTAGCAGCCAGTTCAATTAATGAAATGACATACTGTTTGATTGGTTCACTGTTCCCTTGCCCCCTTTTACAAAATTGGTATCTCACCATCACGATACTTTTCTTTGTCCCAAAATAGTTCCCAAGGGCGCTTACCATTTTGTCGTAGGACTCCGTGTCTTCGATTTGGCCAAAGATGCATTGGCCTTTGGTGCCAAGGCAGTGGATAAGTATTGCACAGTGGCGAGCTGGTGTTACGTTGTCACCATCTAACCCATTCGCCATGATGTATGTAGAAAAACGTTTTATCCATCTCGGCCACGGAATTAGAGGGTCCCCGGGTGTGGAGAGGAAAGGTCGGGGGGTAGGATGGTTAATTTGAGTCATCCTCATCGCCAAATTATGTTGTGGACACGTAAGTAACTGACAAACTGAGCCAGGAGAAATGTAACTTAACTTAACTATGCTTTTATACGACCCAAAATGGAGTCCCCAAACCGGCATACAGCAACTGTGAATAGTTCCTGGAGGGTCCTAATGCCCATCCTGTGAGCTGTAGCAAACAAATAGAGTATGAACACAACACTTTCAACTGAACCATTTAATAAATATGTTTTCAAAAAACGATTGACAAAAAACATAGCTTGACTTTAAAAATAAGCAGTTATTAACAAATTATTTTTCTAAGTTACATTTTTAAACTTGGAAGCTAATTAAAGTGAAAAGTCATTTTTCAATAGAGTGACATACTCACTGAAGAACATTTTCCCGTTAAAATTATATTTAGCAGGTTGCTATACCATATTTATATATGATTTGTTTTCAGTATGACTTTCAAAGCTGAGATATCAGATGCAACCTGCTGGGATTTTTCCCCACCTTAATTTCAAGGAAATCTACTTTCTTGGGTGCTTTCCTTCATTCTCCCTTACCACAGTTTCACTCAGCACAGCTGGATATCAGCTGATCTTTCTGTCTGTTTCAGGTCAACTGCAGTTTGCATTACTTCTTATCATTGCTTGAATGACAGCTAAAACTACACTGAAAATTATACTGTGCTGCTGATGACAATATTTCAGTGACTTATGTTACACTGTAGCCTGTGTCTAGTTGATGGACACAATGGCCCAGACATCCCCGTTTTTCCTTCCCGCGGGCGTTCGAATGGATTATAGAAAAAAGATGCGCACCTACCTGAAGCTGCTGCGGCCACGCAAGATCCCAGTCCAGAGGTCTCTCGTGACTGTGCATCGCAGCGCGTGCACGTCAGGATGTGCAGAAGCCTGGAGCTGGAGTCACATGGCTCTGGGCAGCCAATCAGGTATAGTATAATTCTCATTCATAGTAATAGGAGTTTCGTAAGTCCGAAACTCCTATTACTATGAATGAGAAACACCCCCAAACACCCAAACAATACATAAAACATTCAAAAAAACACCTCACATAAATACACTATAGAAATTAAAGTTGATAGAAATATTTTTGGAAAAATAAAATTTGCTGATTTTTGAAAAAAGTTTCAATTATGGTTTAAAATAAAATTACCTGAGTGGGCAAGGCTTTTTACATAAATATGTTTTTTTGAATTTTATTTTAATATCTTTTTGATATGTCTTTAAACTTTTACACTGGTAAAAGTAGGCTATATGCCTGCTTTCACCAGGCACAAGAGTTTTAAGGACATTCGCAGGGTAAAAGATGGGCCAAATAGCCTAATCTCTGCCATGGAAATGTACTCGCTCCCGATATGTGGGAGACCTGTCAAACCAGAAATTTGACAGATCGGAAAAGCCGGTTTTCAGCACATGCGCATTGCGCGCCAAAAAACGGCTTTTCTGATGCCTTCCCGGGTCCGTAGAAACTCCATAAGGACACAGGGAGGCTGCGATTTCTGGGCCAATATATAATGGTTTGTTTCTTCTCTTTCAAACAATGGCACAATAGGAAGGAATGTTTGAGTGCAATAACATTTGTCTATGTACTAGTTTTATTGGCTTTTATTTGATTGTGAGATAATCAATTTTAACCCCCAAAAAAGGGTAGGATGTTAAAATTTAAAAAAAATCTCAAACTGGATCCCAACCCCCTTATGTCCAGGTTTAATAGAGGTGGGACAAGGGATGGGCAACAGACCCACTCCCAGGAGGTGGGTTGGCAATTTAGGTATTTTAATGGGCTGGTATCTTCTGATTTAACTTGCTTTGCAGGTTTAACCCTGTCCGACCGGGTTTCCCAGGCCTCAGGAAACACAGCAGCTGAATACAGGTGAGGATAGCTTCGGGGAGAAGGAAAGTGTCTTTACAGCACTGCTTGTGGGCCATCAGGAGCAGGAGTTCTCCCACCCACCTCCTCCCCCCACCCCCCCACCCTCTAGCACCCCAAGCTTACTTTCTTCCCTTGAATCAGACCGCACCACCCCCCCCCAATCAGACCAGCCCCCATACAACGATCCCACCCCGGGGTCGGTGATTGGACCTCCCTCTGGGATCGGACACCATCCCATCCACACCCGCCCCACCCCATGCTCCCAGTAGCAGCTGCAGGCTCCCTACCTGGAGCTGTGACCAGCTCCAGAGTGCTCCTTGCCCGCCTGTCAATCCAGCTGCAGATTCTAGCATTAACAACAACAACTACTTTTATTTATATAGTGCCTTTAACGTAGTAAAACGTCCCAAAGCGCTTCACAGCAGTTTTATAAGACAAAACAGATAAATTTGACATCGAGCCACATAAGAAGAAATTACGGCAGATGACCAAAAGCTTGGTTAATGAGTAGGTTTTAAGGAGCGTCTTAAAGGAGGAAAGCGAGGTAGTGATGCAGAGAGGTTTAGGGAGGGACTTTAGGAAAAAAAGTGCATGCTATGCATGCGAGGAAACCCAGACTCCCATCCAAAACTCCACCTCCCCACTTACGCAACCCGGCCATTTCAATATCGGGGCTAATGTTGTATGAATGAAATGCATTCATTGGTGCGGCCGGGGGGGGGGGAAAGGTGGGGGGAGTCTTCCTAAAGGTTTCTCCCACTCTGCTGCTAACTTCAGTGAAAACCCCACTTATGCAGCTTAACAGGAATTCCATCTAACTTTTCCCAAAGTTACAGCAGCAGAGCTTTAGAAGCATCAGGGAAATTTTTGGAAAAGAACATTTCAGTTTAAAAAAGATAATATCTTGTTTATGCATAGCATTGTATAGTGTTAGTCCATTTAATCAATTTATGGCACTTGAGAAATCCTGGCAGCTGAAGTACTTTACAATTTACTCCCAGCTAGATAAAGGGTAAATTTTGTGAGATCATGTTCTCAGTACAGATACTTGCTTAATGGGTGCACAGATTAGAGAATCGGGTTGAGAGGTCATGTCAGACTCCTGATACTCTAATTTTTACTGCTTATTCGAATTAATCATCAGCAAAGCAGGAGCACTGCAGACTGGATGTGTTGACCTCCGTACTCCAGTCAAGGTTGCCTATGTGGTGTGAGTGCCACCTCACAAAATGTGGCTTTTGGTCATTGTCTGCATCTTGCCTGATTAAGATGTGTGAATTTCAGCAATAAGCCAGACTACAATTTGATACACCACATGGCAATCGAGCATAATGTCTAAGAGGGTTCCAAAGAATTGCATTGGTGGAATTACAGTATTCTTCTTCATCTATCCTAATATTATTTTGAAAAATTAAGGGCTGGATTTTTGGCTCATTTGAGTGTTTGTTTGCGCCCTGGAGGGACGGTAAATGGTGTTTCTGGGCATAACGCCGGATATCCAGCTTTTAGCGCCCGGCCGGTAAATTAGACTCTTGTTTTGTGACGACACAAAAACTTACCGTCCCGCCCTTTAATTTCATTGAGATCATGTCGTCAATCGTCATGCAATGCTCCACTAGTGCCCCAGATGAAAACTTCAGCCCCAATGCTTCATTTAACGCCTGCTGCATATTTAAATGCATGGATCAGGATTCTACATTGCAGCTCACATTGAGTGCAAGGGTTCGGCACAGATGGCTGCACGATTCTCAGACTTGCAAACGGCACTTTTATCTGACATTAGAGTAGCCTCACAACATCAGGGGGGCATTACTATTTCACCAGGCGGCGTCAAGCTAGAAGAAGAGCTGCTGGCCATGTCAGGACATGGATAAGGAGAGGGTGAAGATTTCTGGGGAGGAGGGCTTAATCCCCACCTGTTCACAGGTACCAACGCTCACACCTCCAGTTCTCTGGGGAGTAGTGTGTGAGAAGGCTGCGCTTCCTAAACGAAGTGCTGACAGAGATATGCCATCTCCTATGGTCACATCGATGCCTGGACCGCTCTGGAGGCAGCCTTCACTATCTCCCTCAACAGATCTCCGAATTCATTGTGGTGTGCTGGATGCTGCACAATTGGCCATCATGAAGGACCAGGCATTGCCAATGGGGATGGCAGGGCCACCTCGGGATTCGGAGGATGATGAAGATGAGCCTGGAGAGGCATTGATTACACAGCCACCATATCCATGGGGGAGGCAGCTTGGAGATGCTGCCGGAGCAGGAGCCGCACGTCGCCAGCTCATAATGGACCGGTTTGCTTGAGTGGAGGAAGCTGAAGGATGGATCTAATACTGGCCACGCTATATGCCACTGTAAAGGCACATCTATGCTGAGCATCACAATGATACACAGGACAAGAACGGGAAAAGCTCAAAGTTATAATATTATGAACAAAAGTATCAAACAATACCCCCCCAAACAAATGCAATGAATCAATTAACAAACAATTTCAAAAGATACTATAAAACAGCAAAAGCAAACTATACTATAAACCATCAAAACAAAACTATACAATAAACAGCGTCTTGCTACAATTTACTCAGGTTAAAATAAATTATAACAAAATAACTATGTACAGCGCATTCATTATACGTGAACGCATTTGCACATGATTGTGCGATGCCTTATTGGGACTTGCCCATAGATTTCCCCTCCCTTCCCTTCATTCCCTCCCACACCTGCTGCCCCTCCTCAATGAGGCTTACAGCGACGTTGCTTGAGGGCTGCTGAGTTATAAGGGCAGACACTGCAGATGGCGAATAACGACGCCCTGGACCAGCTCTGGGCCTGGAAGGTCTAGCTACGGACTGCTGCACCTCAGCATCGGTGGCTCGGGTGTGGACTAGGTAAGGCGCATCGCTGGAGAATTAGTGGTGCACTAAGCAAGGACAGTATCTTCCATTTCCTGGGTGCCACTGACACTCCGACAGGGTTGGGCCTCAGCATTCGGAGCACAATGTGTCTCCACAACTTGCTGACCTGCTTCATCACCATCACTCCCCCGTTGGACAGTGGCAAAGACAGACTGGATGACACCAGTCATCGACCACATCACATCATCAAGCTACAGCGTAGCTTGTGCTTGCAATTCAATCGATGCTGCGACTCGATCAAAGGCACACACCACACACTCTGGAATGTCACTGTCACTGCTGGAGGCCACCTGCCTCTGTGTGTGAGCAGTGATGGCCTCGCTGGAGTCCTGAGTTGCACCGACAATGCATGGTGCAGCCGCCGCAACAATCACACCAAATTTGTCGATGCTCTCTGGGATCCTACCCAATGCACTCATGAGCTCACAGTGCATCTCTGTGTTACCCCTGGACATTGCCATCAAGTCCAGTTCCATGTTTGTCTGTTCTTCAGCAGGCCTACTGTGCCAACTCACCCCTCGGAGAGCTGGCCTGCGAGATACCCTTCTTGCTCCGCGTTGCTGTAGGCGACTGGGGCCAGGAGCCTCCAACGACTCAAACTCCAGGAAATTGGCCTCGTCGCCAGATGTACTGTGCCCAGACAGAGCAACTGGAGGGCTCTGTGGCTCAGGCATAACACTCTCTGCGCAAGCCTCATCATCTCCAGCCATGGCCAGATGTAGATGGCTCCCTTGATGGTTATCACACTTGTGCTGGTCATCTGCAAGCAGTAAACAATAGACGTGTGGTTAGCAGCAGGGAAGGGAGCAGGGTGACATCAGGAAGGTGGCATTGGGCATGTATATGTAAAAGGGCTAGGTCACTTTATATTAGGGCTCAATGAAGTCACATCAGTCCCGTGATCCATTTACATAAACTCACTAGCTGAACGGGGCTCGGCATTGCTCCCGGCAAGTGTCCGAACAGTGGCTCCAATGAAGGTCGACACCTGTTCCTCCACATCAGTTAAATCCAGGAGCTGAGGCGGTCCCCCGCCCATCCGGCACTGCTCACGTCTGTTGTGTGACAGCTTCACCTGCAATGAGAAAAATAAGAAGGGTTCAGTAAGAGTACATATGCTTTCCATAATTCAATAGCTGCTACTGTGTAAATGTGCAAATGTCTTCACATCAATGTGTGTGGATGTTGCATGAGGTTTTTGAGCGATTGGGAGGAGGTGAGAGGCAGGTACCATAGGGGCTCTAGGTCATCTTTATGAAATGCATATGAGTATTGGGAGTGCAGTGCGAGGCGTGCTCACAAGGATTAGGGAACAAGAGGATATGTGCATCCTGAATTCAGAGGCAATGGCTGGAGAAGTCAGCCCTCAACTTTCTGTTGCATTCTGCTACCCACCCCATGGCCTGTAAGATGCTGAACTTTTTTCAGCATTGGGTGCCAGTTCTGGCCACTGTATCTGCCGCTGATGCTTCCTATGCTATCTTATGCCAGGTATACCTAAATTTGGTTGGCAGCAGCCTCCCTCCCCCAATCAGATGCAGTGCAGTTCACCTCTGTTATATATGTAAACTTGTATTTACTCTGTACAGCCACCAGAGGGCTCATCCACTGGAGTTCCAAGGGATCCCATAATCCCTTGGGGGCACAGGTATTTAAGGAGGCCTCACAGGTTGGAGAGGCACTCTGGAGACCTGCAATAAAAGACTAAGGTCACACTTTACTTTGAGCTCACAGTGTTCAGGCTGACTCTTTCTCCACACATAACAACTGGCAACGAGATACAGATACCGAACCCAAAGATGCAGAGAACAGTGGGAATCCTGGAGAAATTCTTGGAGGGAGATGATTGGAAAACTTTTGTGGAGTGACTCGACTAATACTTCATAGCCAACGAGCTAGATGGAGACGAGAATACTGTCAAACGAAGGGCGATCCTCCTCACTGTCTGCGGGGCACCAACGTATGGCCTCATGAAAAAGCTACTCACTCCAGCGAAATTCACGGAAAAATCATACGATGAGTTGTGCACACTGGTCCGAGAGCATTTGAACCCGAAGGAAAGCGTTCTGATGGCGATGTACCGGTTCTACATCTATAAGAGGTCTGAAGGCCAGGAAGTGGCGAGTTATGTCGCCGAGCTAAGACGCCTTGCAGGACATTGCGAATTTGAAGGACATTTGGAGCACATGCTCAGAGACATTTTCATACTTGGCATTGGCCACGAAACCATACTTCGCAAACATTTGACTGTAGAGACCCCAACCTTGAGTAAGGCCATAGTGATAACCCAGGCGTTCATTGCCACCAGTGACAATACGAAGCAAATCTCTCAGCACACAAGTGCTGCTAAGAGTACTGTAAAAAAAGTCAGTTGGTTTCAAATCACAATGTACAGGGCAGGTCACACATGTCTGCAGCTGCACGTCCGCAGATATCTCAGAGTCCACCATCAAGGGTGATGAATGCGAGGCCATTAACACCTTGTTGGCGCTGCGGGGGAGATCATCGTTTCCATTCATGCCGCTTCAAAGGGTACGTTTGCAAGGGCTGTGGAACAATGGGACATCTCCAACATATGTGCAGGCAAGCTGCAAATCCTGTTAATCCTGAAAACCACCATGTTGCAGAGGACAGATCCACGGCGGACCACGATGAACCAGAGCCTCAGACCGAGGAGTCAGAGGTACATGGGGAGCACACATTCATCACAACTTTTCCCCCGATAATGCTGAATGTTGAACTAAATGGACTCCCGGTGTCAATGGAGCTGGACATGGGCGCGAGCCAGTCCATCATGGGCAAAAAGACTTTTGAGAAATTGTGGTGCAGCAAGGCCTCAAGGCCAGTCTTAACTCCAATTCGCACAAAACTAAGAACTTACATAAAGGAACTGATTCCCGTAATCGGCAGTGCTACCGTAAAGGTCTCCTACGATAGAGTGGTGCACAAGCTACCACTCTGGGTGGTACCGGGCGATGGTCCCACGCTGCTTGGCAGGAGCTGGCTGGGAAAGATCCGCTGGAACTGGGTCGACGTCCGAGCGCTATCGTCCGCTGAAGACTCTTCGTTTGCCCAGGTCTTAAACAAATTCCCTTCGCTGTTCGAACCAGGCATCTGAAAATTCCAAGGAGCAAAATTGCAGATCCACCTAATTCCGGTGGCGGGATCCATCCATCACAATGCGAGAGCAGTTCCGTACATGATGAGAGAAAGGGTGGAGATTGAGTGAGACTGGCTGCCAAGAGAGGGCATCATCTCACCAATCGACTTCAACGAATGGGCCAGTCCTATTGTCCCAGTACTCAAGGGAGACGGCACCTTGGCCAGACAGGAGCTGGAGGAATCATTGAAGGCTCTCACCTGCATTAACACACACAAAGGTCTCTTCATTTATGACAGATGCCCGTTTGGAATTCGATCAGCGGCGACGATATTCCAAAGAAACATGGAAAGCTTACTGAAGTCGGTCCCGCGCACCGTGATCTTCCAGGACGACATCTTGGTTACAGGTCGGGATACAGTCGAGCATCTGCAGAACCTGGAGGAGGTTCTTAGTCGACTCAACTGTGCGGGGCTCAGGTTAAAACACTCGAAATGCATTTCCTGTGTGCCTGAAGTGGTGTTCCTCGGGAGGAGGATCGCGGCAGATGGCATCAGTCCCACCAATTCGAAGACGGAGGCAATCAAGAACATAGCGAGACCACAGAATATGACGGAGCAGCAGTCATTTCTAGGACTCCTGAACTACTTTGGTAACTTCATACCGGGTCTCAGCACACTGCTAGAAGCACTGCACATCTTACTGCTTAAAGGGGATGAATGGGCATGGGGCAAAAGCCAAGAAAATGCCTTTGTAAAAGCTAGAAAATCGTTATGCTCAAACAAATTGCTTGTATTGTATGATCCATGTAAGCGTTAATACTAGCATGTGATGCATCGTCATATGGCGTCGGGTGTGTATTGCAACAAGCTAATGATTTTGGGAAATTGCAACCGGTTGCTTATGCATTCAGGAGTCTGCCTCAGGCTGAGAGAGCCTACAGCATGATTGAAAAAGAAGCGTTAGCGTGTGTCTATGGAGTAAAGAAAATGCATCAATATCTGTTTGGGCTAAAATTCAAATTGGAAACTGACCATAAGCCACTCATATCCCTTTTTTTCCCGAGAGTAAGGGGATAAATATTAATGCATCGGCCCGCATCCAGAGATGGGCGCTCACGTTGTCCACATAAAACTGCGCCATCCGCCACAGGCCAGGCACAGAAAACTGCGCCAAAGCTCTCAGTAGGCTGCCATTGCCCACCATGGGGGTGGAAATGGCGCAGCCCGCAGATCTAGCCATGGTTATGGAAGCATTTGAGAGTGAGCAATCACCCGTCACTGCCCGATAGATCAAAATCTGGACAAGCTAGGACCCCTTATTGTTGCTGATCAAAAACTGTGTGCTTTACGGGAGCTGGTCCAGCGTCCCAGTGGAAATGCAGGAAGAGATAAAGCCGTTTCAGTGGCGCAAAGATGAAATATCTATACAGGCAGACTGCCTTCTGTGGGGCAATCGAGTATTGGTTCCCAAGAAGGGCAGAGACACCTTCATCAGTGACCTCCACAGTACTCACCCAAGCATCATAATGATAAAAGCGATAGCCAGATCGCACGTGTGCTGGCCCAGTATTGATGCGAGTCCTGCGTGCACAAATTTAATACATGCTTGCAGTTAAGCAATGCACGCAGGGAGGCACAGCTAAGTTTATGGTCTTGACCCTCCAAACCATGGACTCGGGTACATGTCGACTCTGCATGCCCGTTCTTGGGTAAAATGTTCCTTGTGGTTGTAGATGCGTACTCCAAATGGATTGAATGTGATATAATGTCGGCTAGCACGTGCGCTGCCACTACTGAAAGCCTACGGGCCATGTTTGCCACTCATGGCCTACCCAATGTCCTGGTGAGCGACAACGGGCCATTTTTTACCAGTGCTGAGTTCAAAGAATTCATGACCCGTAACGTAATGAAACATGTCATATCTGTCCCATTTAAACCAGCGTTCAATGGTCAGGCAGAGAGAGCAGTGAAAACCATCCAACAAGGCTTGAAGTGGGTAACGGAAGGCTTACTGCAGACTCGCCTATCCCGAGTCCTGCTTAGCTACCGCACGAGACCCCACTCATTTACTGGGATCCCACCTATTGAACTGCTCATGAAAATAGCACTTAAGACAAGGCTCTCGTTAATTCACCCTGATCGACATGAACAGGTAGAGAGCAGACGGCTTCAACAAAGTGCATACCATGATAGTGTAAATGTGTCATGCGAGATTGAAATCAATGATCCTGTATTTGTATTGAATTATGGACGAGGTCCCAAGTAGCTTTCCGGCACTGTCGTGGCAAAAGAGGGAAGCAGGGTGTTTCGGGTCAAACTTTCAAATGGACTCATTCACCGGAACAACTTGGACCAAATCAAACTCAGATTCACGGACTATCCAGAGCAACCCACTTTGGACCCGACCTTCTTTGACCCCCCAACATACACACCAGTGGCAACCGACACCACGGTTGGCCACGAAGCAGAACCCATCATCCACAGCAGCCCAGCAGGTCTCACCACACCAGGCAGCCCAGCAAGGCCAGCTGCACAGCAGCCCAGCGAGGGCCCAGCAGTTGATTCATCAATACCAGTTTTCACAAGGAGCCGATCAACCAGGGCAAGAAGGGCCCCAGATTGACTCACCTTGTAAATAGTTACACTGTTGAGTTTGCGGGCCAGTGTTGTTATATATGTAAGCTCTGTACAGCCACAAGCCATAATCCTTTGGGAGCACAGGTATTTAAGGAGACCTCACAGGTTGGGGAGGCACTCTGGAGACCTGCAATGAAAGACTAAGGTCACACTTTATTTTGAGCTCACAGTGTTCAGTCTGACTCTTTCTCTATACATAACAACCTCCTTTCCACTGCTGCCTCAGCATTCTTCGATGAAAACCGCCTGGCATGCTGCCTGCCCTCCTGCTGCACTATCCCTGCTCAAGTCCCAGAAGTCGGCGGGTCATCTGCGCATGCGCGCAGGAAGCCACCGCACCCTGAAATACCGACTGCACCTAGGCTCGGGTGCAAAAAGTTCATTGTGTAATGCCTATTTTTGCGCCCCTAATCATGGAATCTCATTTTTTGGTGAAATTTCCAGTTGAGGCCGCAAACTTTCTTCAGGCAGTATCGAAATCGCCCCGCCGCCATTAACGCCCCAAAATCAGTAAAGCCGAAAATCCAGCCCTAAGTTCTGTACTGCTACTTTAATATTTCTGCAACTTTTAAATAATGTGCTAACATTTCTTTTCAAATATACTTTTGTTTCCGTCTCCTTTGCTAAAGACTGACTTGTGTTGGGATACGGGTATGGAAAGCTCATTGATACTTTGCTAATGTGAGCCTGGACAGTAACTGTTGTCATGTTATTCAAACATGGGGCCACTTTCAACTTCTCCAAATGCAATAATCGTGGAGGTTTTTAATCTTCATAAAGATAGGGCAAATTAAATTGGCAAAGGTAGTCTGGAAGATGAGTTCATGGAATGCTTTTAAGACAGTTTCCTAGAACAATACATCGTGGAACCAACCAGGCAACAAGATATTTTAGCTCTTGCATTGTGTAATGAGATAGGGTTAATTGGTAATCTCACAGTAAAGGATCCTCTGGGGGAAGAGTGATCATAATATGATAAAATTTCACATTAGGTTTGAGAGTGAAATATTTAAATCTGAAACTAGAGTCTTAAACTGAAATGAAGCCAATTAGAGGCGACTTGGCTAAGGTATATTAGGACATTTGATTAAAAGGCATGACAGTAGATAAACAGTGGCAAACATTTAAATAAATATTCCAAAATTCTTAATGAATATACATTCCATTGAGAAATAAAAACTCCATGGGAAAAGTGATCCATCCACGGGTAACTAACGAAGTTAAAGATAGTATTATATTAAAAGAAGAGGCCTATAATTTTGCGAAGAGTAGTAGTAAGCCTGAGAATTACCTGCAAAGGATGACCAAGAATTTAATAAAAAGGGAGAAAATAGTATATGAGAGTAAACTAGCAAGATATATAAAAACAGATTGTAAGTATATAAAAAAAGAAGAGAATAGCAAAAGTAAGTGTTGATCCTTTAGAGGCAGAGACATGAGAAATTATATTGGGGAATAAGGATATGGCAGAGACGTTAAACAAATATTTTCTATCTATATTCACAGTAGAAGACCAATCAAAAATAGTGGGGAACCAAGTGACTAATGAGAGTGAGGAACTTAATGGGCCCAAGTTTTGGGCCGCGCCGGACCTGGACACCCATTGTTCGCGCCAGAAAGTGCGCCAAAAAAACTTACATATTCTCCGGCTCCCTGCAGGTCCTCTGGAGCTGGGCGTGGCGCAGCATGAGCTGTGGGGGGCAGAGCCAGGTCCCTGTGCTGAAAACAGTGCCGGGACCTCTGCACATGAGCGCTACAGTGGGCGCGCATGTGCAGTAGCTCCAGGCGCCCCAAACTGTGGGAGGGGCCTGAAGCACGCAGCCCCTAGCCCTGGCCGAATGGCCTCACAGGGGCTGCGTGAATAAGGCTCCTCCCACCCTACCGGACCCGACTCGACCCCCGCTCCCCCCCTCTGGACCTCCGTGACTCTCTCTCCCCTCCCCCCCGGACCTCCGCGACTCTCTCTCCGCCCCCCCCCGGACCCCCCCCCGGACCTCCGCGACTCTCTCTCCCCCCCACCCCCCCGGACCTCCGCGACTCTCTCTTCCCCCGACCTCCGCGACTCTTCCCCCCCTCCTCCACCGGACCTCCGCGACCCCCCCCGAGACCCGACGCCACCTACCTGTAAATCCAGCCCGAGGTCTTGGGCCTGGCCGTTCAGCCTCCTTCTCTCCCTTCCCCTCCCCTCTCTCCTTCCCTCCCTCCCTCCCCGCTCTCTCCTTCCCTCTCTTCTTCCATCCCCTCTCCTTCCCTCCCTCCTTCCCTCCACTCTCCTTCCCTCCCTCCCTCATCTCTGCTTCCTTCCCTCCCTCTCTCCTTCCCTCCCTCCCTCCTCTCTCCTTCCCTCCCTCCCCCCTACTCCCCCTCTTCCCCCTCCTCCCCCTTCTTCCCTTCCCCCTTCTCCCCCTCCCCACCCCCTTCTCCCCCTCCCCCTCCCCCTCCCAACCCCCTTCTCCCCCTCCCCTCGCTGTCAGAAACACAGACACTGACAGACAGAGTGTGAGAGACACACACACAGACAGACAGATAGAGACACTGACGGACACACACTGGCGGGGCCATCCCAGCATGCTGTTGGAGGACTCCCGGTGCTGCAGTCGGTAAGTAGAAAATATTTTTTTTATTGATTTTTTTTAAAATTATTTTTTATTAATTTTTTTTGATTGATTTATTGGTTGATTTATTGATGTATTTATCATTTATTATTGTTGATGGCTCTTTATTTGTAAAACTGAAGTGTTTAATGTTTGTAAACTTCCCTTTAAACCCCCCCATTCCCTACGCCTAATTTGTAACCTACGCCTGATTTTCTAAAGTGTAGACAAGGTTTTTTCGAACGTACAAAAATCTTCACTTACTCCATTCTAAGTTAGTTTGGAGTAAGTTTTCACTGCCTAAACTTTGAAAACAGGCGTAAGTGGCCGGACACGACCCCTTTTGAAAAAAAAATTCTGTTCCAAAGTGAAACTGTTCTAACTGACTAGAACTGGAGCAACCTAAATGCAGAGAATTCAAATTTCTAAGTTACTCCATTCTAAACCAGTTGCTCCAAAAAAAACAGGAGCAACTCAGGCCGAAACTTGGCCCCAGTGTAACTAAGATCAGTAGAGAAAAAGTACTGGAGAAACTAATGGGATGAAAAGCTGATTAATCCCTTGGACCTGATGGCTACATCCTAGGGTTCTAAAAGCGGTGGCTGCAGAGATAATGAATGCATCGTTGTGATCTTCCAAAATTCCCTAGATTCTAGAATGGTCCCAGCGGATTGGAAGATAGCAAATGTAACTCCTCTATTTAAGAAAGGAGGGAGAGAGAAAACAGCGAACTAAGGCCAGTTAGCCTGACATCAGTCATCAGAAAAATGCTGGAATCCATTATTATGGTAATAAGGCAATTAGAAAATCATCATATGATTAAGCAGAGTCAACATGAAAGAGAAATCATGATTAACAAATTTCTGAGAGTATTTTTGAGGATATAACAAACAGGGTAGATAAAGGGGAACCAAGGGATGTAATATATTTGGATTTACAAAATGCATTCAATAAGGTGTAACACAAGATAAGGGTTCATGGGGTTGAGGGTAATATATTAGCAAGGATGGAGGAGTGGTTAACAAATAAAAAACAGAGAGCAGGGATAAACAGGTCATTTTCAGGTTGGCAGGCTGTAACGAGTGGGGTGCCGCAAGGATCAGTGTTTGGACCTCAGCTATTTACAATCTATATTAATGATTTAGATGAAGGGACGGAGTGTAATGTATCCAAGTTTGCTGATGTTACAAAGCTAGGTGGGAAAGTAAGCTGTGACGATAACACAAAGAGCCTGCACATGGATATAGACAGGTTAAGTGAGTGGGCAATAAGGTGGCAGATGGAGTCTAATGTGGGGAAATGTGAGGTTATTTACTTTAGTAGGAAGAATAGAAAAACAGAATGTTTGAAATGGTGAGAAACTGTTGAGAGAGATTTAGGTGTCTTCATACAGGAAACGCAATAAGTTAGTATGCTGGTACAGTAAGCAAATGGCATGTTGGCCATTATTGCTGAGGGTTGGAGTATAAGAGTAAGGAGGTCTTATTACAATTGCACAGGGCTTCGGTGAGAACACACCTGGAGTACTGTGCACAGTTTTGGTCATTTATCTGAGAAAGGACATACATGCCTTAGAGACAGTGCAATGAAGGTTCACTAGATTGATCCCTGGGATGAAAACATTGTCCTATGAGGAGGGATTGAGTCGATTGTGTCTGTACTCTCTGGAATTTAGAAGGATGAGAGGTGGTCTCACTGAAACATATAAGATTCTGGGGGGAATTGGCAGAGTAGATGCTGAGAGGCTTTTTCTCTTGACTCAGCTGTCCATGTCCTAACTCGCACCAAGTCCCATTCACACATTACCCCGGTGCTCGTTGACCTACATTGACTCCCAGTTAAGCAACAGTTCAATTTAAAAATTCTCATACTTGTTTTCAAATCTCTCCATGGCATTGCCCCTCCCTATCTCTGTAATCTCCTCCAGTCCCAAAACCGTCCGAGATATCTGCGCTGCTCGAAGTCTTCCCTCTTGAGCATCCCTGATTATAATCGCTCAACCATCAGTGGCCATGCCTTCTGTTGCCCCCTGCCTAGGTACTTAGCTCTGGAATTCCATGTCTAAACCTCCCTGGCTCTCTACCTCTCTTTCTTCCTTTATGACACTCCTTAAAACCTACCTCTTTGAACAAGCTTTTGGTCATCTACCCTAATTTCTCCTTATGTGGCTCGGTGTCAAATATTTTGTCTTATAATTTTCCTGTGAAGCACCTTGGGTTCTTTTATTATATTAACGGTGCTATAAAATACAAGTTGTTGATGTTGGAGAGTCTAGAACTAGGAGGTAAAGTTTCAGGATAAGGGGTCGGTCATTTAAGACTGAGATGAGGAAGAATTTCTTCACTGAGAGGACTGTGAATCTTTGGAATTGTCAATCCCAAAGGTCTGTAGATGCTGAATCGTAGAGTATATTCAAGGCTGAGATAGATAGATTTTTGGATGGGGGAATCAAGAGATATGGGCATTGGGTGATAAAGTGTTGAGGTCGAAGATCAGCCATGATTTTATTGAATGGCGGAGCAGGATCGAGGGGTTGTATGGCCTACTCCTGTTCCTAATTCTTTTGTTCTTATGTTCACCCTTTGGGCGGTAAACTGGCAGAGTGGATCTGATTAATTTTAATGGAAACTAATGTCAGGCAGGTTCAATACTGGGTGGGCAATCTACTCAAGTGGTGATGGTGACTATTATTTCCCAAGGCCGGCATCTCAGCTGAACCTGATCCTGTACTCATCTAATACCCACACATGTACATTTTCCAGCAGAGATCTTGGCAATGTGATAAGCAGCAGAATCCCTGGTTGTTCTTTCTTTACCCTATCCAAGAAATGCTGAGGCCTATTGTATCACTCCAACTGCTGTGATCCTGTTCCATTATGAAACTGGACATCATTTCAAACATAGTCCTCTTTTACTCAACTGGATAATATTGTTCCACCACAGTTGAGCAGTACAACCAAAATAGTGCTTAAACATTAAGAGGTAGATTTTCTCCTTAATTGTATTTGGATGCAAATATTGCTTGCGCTCAGTGTGTACAGAGATTCCATTATGTGTGCGTGATCCTCCTCCTTCTGATTTGCGCCTATGCACCGTGTCCTGGCAATCCATTATGCCAAGGTACAATAAGAAAAAAATCTTTCTCCATCCCTTCAAAATGATTAACCAAAATCATCTTTACCTTACTTCTGTCACCATTTTTCCCACAAATAAATTTCCACATATGCAACATAAAATTTGAATAAAAATTGACATAGCGTGTATTTGCAATGTTTGCAACTAGCAGTGATTATGTTGACATGTGGAGAATGCAAGGGTCATTTGTCTAATGAGATAACTGTTATATATGTGGACTTGTAGTTACTCTGTACAGCCACCTGAGGGCTCATCCCTTGGAGTCCCAAGGGATCCCATAATCCCTTGGGAGCACAGGTATTTAAGGAGGCTTCACAGTTTGGAGAGGCGCTCTGGAGACTTGCAATAAAAGATTACGGTCACACTTTACTTTGAGCTCACAGTGTTCAGTCTGACTCTTTCTCCATACACAACAACTGGCGATGAGATACAGATAGCAAACCCAAAGATGCAGAGAACAGTGGGCATCCTGGAGAAATTCTCGGAGGAAGCTGATTGGGAAACTTTTGTGGAACGACTTGACCAATACTTTCTGGCCAACGAGCTAGATGGGGAAGAGAGCGCTGCCAAATGAAGGGCAATCCTCCTCACCGTCTGTGGGGCACCAACGTATGGCCTCATGAAGAATCTGCTCAGTCCAGCGAAACCCACGGAGAAATCATATGACGATTTGTGCACACTGGTCCAAGAGCATTTGAACCCGAAGGAAAGCATTCTGATGGCGATGTACCGGTTCTACACCTACAAAAAGTCTGAAGGCCAGGATGTGGCGAGTTATGTCGCCGAGCTAAGACACCTTGCAGGACATTGCGAATTTGAAGGACATTTGGAGCACATGCTTAGAGACATTTTCATACTTGGCATTGGCCACAAAACCATACTTCGCAAACTTTTGACTGTAGAGACCTCAACCTTGAGTAAGGCCACAGCGATAGCCCAGGCATTCATTGCCACCAGTGACAATACGAAGCAAATCTCTCAGCACACAAGTGCTGCTACAAGTACTGTGAACAAAGTGATGTTGTTTTCGAATCGTAACGTACAGGGCAGGTCACACATACCTGCAGCTGCACATCTGCAGATGTCTCAGAGTCGACCATCAAGTGTGATGAATACAAAGCCATTAACACCTTGGTGGCACTGTGGGGATGATCATCATTTCCATTCATGCCGCTTCAAAGGGTACGTTTGCAAGGGCTGTGGAACAATGGGACACTTCCAACGAGTGTGCAGGCAAGCTGCAAAGCCTTTTAAACCTGTAAACCACCATGTTGCAGAGAGGACAGATCCACGACAAACCAGAGCCTCAGATAGAGGAGGCAGTGTTACATGGGGTGCACACATTCACCACGAATTGTCCCCCGATAATGCTGAATGTTGAACTAAATGGACTCCCGGTGTCAATGGAGCTGGACACGAGTACGAGCCAGTCCATCATGGGCAAAAAGACTTTCGAAAGGTTGTGGTGCAACAAGGCCTCAAGGCCAGTCTTAACTCCAGTTCGCACGTAACTAAGAACTTACACTAAAGAACTGATTCCTGTAATCGGCAGTGCTATCGTAAAGGTCTCCTACAATGGAGTGCTGTACAAGCTACCACTTTGGGTGGTACCGGGCGAGGGTTCCACGCTGCTCGGCAGGAGCTGGCTGGGAAAGATACGCTGGAACTGGGACGACATCTGAGATCTATCGCCCGCTGATGACACTTCGTGTGCCCAGATCTTAAACACATTCCCTTCGCTATTCGAACCAGGCATCGGGAAATTCCAAGGAGCAAAAGTGCAGATCCACCTAATTCCGGGGGCGCGACCCATCCATCACAAGGCGAGAGCAGTACCGTATATGATGAGAGAAAGGGTAGAGATCAAACTAGACCAGCTGCGAAGAGAGGGCATCATTTCCCCGATCGAGTTCAGCGAGTGGGCTTGCCCTATTGTCCCAGTCCTCAAGGAAGACGGCACCATCAGAATCTATGGCAATTACAAAATAACTATCAATCCTTTCTCCCTGCAGGACCAATGCCCACTACCAAAGATCGATTACCTCTTTGCAACGCTGACGGGAGGAAAGACGTTCACGAAGCTGGATCTGACTTCAGCCTACATGACGCAGGAACTGGAGGAATCAACGAAGGCCCTCACCTGCATCAACATGCACAAAGGTCTTTTTGTTTATAACAGATGCCCGTTTGGAATCCAATCAGAGGCGGCGATATTCCAGAGAAACATGGAAAGTTAATTGAAGTCAGTCCCGCACACAGTGGTCTTCCAGGACGATATCTTGGTCTCAGGTCGGAACACAGTCGAGAACCTGCAGAACCTGAAGGAGGTTCTTATTCGACTCAGGTTAAAATGCTCAAAGTGCGTTTTCCTGGTGCTTGAAGTGGAGTTCTTGGGAAGGAGGATTGCGGCAGACGGCATCAGGCCCACTAACACGAAGACAGAGGTATTCGAGAATGCACTGAGGCCACAGATGGAGCTGTGATCGTTTCGGGGAATCTTGAACTTTTTTGGTAACTTCTTACCGTGTCTCAGCACACTGCTGGAACCACGATATGTCTTACTATGAAAAGGGGGCGAATGAGTTTGGTGCAAAAGCCAAGAAAATGCCTTTGTAAAAGCGAGAAAATTGTTATGCTCAAACAAATTGCTTGTGTTGTATGATCCATGTAAGCATTTGGTACTAGCATGTGCTGAGTCGTCATATGGCATCGGGTGTGTATTGCAACAAGCTAATGATTTCGGGAAACTGCAACTGGTTGCTTGTGCATCCAGGAGTCTGTCTAAGGCCGAGAGAGTCTACAGCATGATTGAAAAAGAAGCGTTAGCATGTGTCTATGGGGTAAAGAAAATGCATCAATACCTGTTTGGGCTAAAATTCGAATTGGAAACTGACCATAAGCCACTTATATCCCTGTTTTCCGAGAGTAAAGAGATAAATACCAACGCATCGGCCCGTATCCAGAGATGGGCACCCACGTTGTCCGTATACAACTACACCATCCGCCACAGGCCAGGCACAGAAAACTGCGCCGATGCTCTCAGTGGGCTACCATTGCCCACCACGGGGGTGGAAATGCCGCAGCCCACAGAGCATTTGAGAATGAGCAATCACCCGTCACTGCCCGGCAGATCAAAACCTGGACAAGCCAGGACCCCTTATTATCCCTTGTCAAAAGCTGTGTGCTTCACTGGAGCTGGTCCAGTGTCCCAGTGGAAATGTAGGAAGAGATGAAGCCATTCCAGCGGTGCAAAGGTGAAATGTCTATACAGGCAGACTGCCTTCTGTGGGGCAATCGAGTAGTGGTCCCCAAGAAGGGCAGAGACACCTTCATCAATGACCTCCACAGTGCCCACCCAGGCATTGTAATGATGAAAGCGATAGCCAGATCCCACGTGTGGTGGCCCGTTATTGATGCAGACTTAGAGTCCTGCATTCACAGATGTAATACATGCTTGCAGTTAAGCAATGCACCCAGGGAGGCGCCGCTAAGTTTATGATCTTGGCCCTCCAAATCGTGGTCTAAGATACACGTCGACTATGCAGGCCCGTTCTTGGGTAAAATATTCCTTGTGGTTGTAGACGCGTACTCCAAGTGGATTGAATGTGAGATAATGTCGGCGAGCATGTCCGCTGCCACTACTGAAAGCCTGCAGGCCATGTTTGCCGCTCACAGCCTACTCGATGTCCTGCTGAGCGAAAACGGGCCATGTATTACCAGTGCTGAGTTCAAAGAATTCATGACCCGTAACGGGATCAAATATGTCACATCTGCCCCATTTAAACCAGCATCCAATGGTCAGGCAGAGAGAGCAGTGAAAACTATCAAGCAAGGCTTGAAGACGGTAACTGAAGGCTCACTGCAGACTCGCCTATCCCGAGTCCTGCTTAGCTCCCGCACGAGACCCCACGCACTCACTGGGATCCCACCTACTGAAATGATCATGAAAAAAGCACTTAAGACAAGGCTCTCGTTAGTTCACCCTGATCTACATGAACAGGTAGAGAGCAGGCGGCTTCAACAAAGTGCATACCATGATAGTGTAAATGTGTCACGCGAGATTGAAATCAATGATCCTGTATTTGTATTAAATTATGGACAAGGTCCCAAGTGGCTACCCGGCACTGTCGTGGCCAAAGAGGGGAGCAGGGTGTTTCGGGTCAAACTTTCAAATGGACTCATTCACCGGAAACACTTGGACCAAATCAAACTCAGATTCACGGACTATCCTGAACAACCCACCTTGGACCCTACCTTGTTTGCTATCCCAACATACACACCAGTGGCAACCGGCACCACGGTTGACCACAAAGCTGAACCCATCATCCACAGCAGCCCAGCAGGGCCCAACACACCAGGCAGCCCAGCAAGGCCAGCTGCACAGCAGCCCAGCGAGGGCCCAACAAATGATTCAACAATACCAGCTTTCACACCGAGACAATCAACCAGGGCAAGAAGGGCTCCAGATCGACTCACATTGTAAATAGTTACACTATTGTCTTTGCGGGGGAGTGTTGTTATATATGTGGACTTGTATTTACTCTGTACAGCCACCAGAGGGCTCATCCTCTGGAGCACAGGTATTTAAGGAGGCTTCACAAGTTGGAGAGGCACTCTGGAGACCTGCAATAAAAGACTAAGATCACACTTTACTTTGAGCTCACAGTGTTCAGTCTGACTCTTTCTCCAAACGCAACATTAACTAACTTGAGAAAAAACCTAATCAATTTTGTAACAGTAACCAAGTGTAGTGCTAAAGTGGAAGCTGTTATAATGATGCTTACTGTACATCCTACATCCTTCTCCCAGATCTTTCTAGGCAATAGCAGATCGAATAATGACAGCCAAAAAAGAACCAAACCTCTTCTACAGTAATAATACCCTGCCATGCACCATCACTGATGCTCTGCAGCTCAGCAACACTGGAGGAACCCTCTCCACAAGAATCAATGCTTATGACACAGTCCAGTCAGTCTCCATAGTGATGAGTACAATCAAGTTCTAACTCAACATGGAAAATTTCTATTAAAAAGACTCAAAAAAATTTATTTTTAAAGATATTGAGCAGCAGAACTATGACAAGCAATATGGAATGAATTCCCCCCCCACTAAATATGATGTACTTTATATATGTCACTTAGGGTTAGAACCTCCACTTTTGTGCTTATCACCCAAAAATAGGTGTTATTTCTGGCCTGGGTGGTAAAAAAGGGTTTTCAGATCGCCGGCTTCTCGCCCATTCTCAAAGCACCTAGAAAATGGGCGTTACCGCGAGCGATATGAAATGGGTGGTAGCGTTAATTTTTTTTGACCTGCTGCCGTAAAGTTGGCTGTCCTTAGCAAAGGCATGGCACCGCTCAATTCCTGCAATTCAGGAGGTCAAGGGTCATCATGACATGCACAGAAGAGGAGACAGACTGAGAGGGAGCTCAGAGGGACTGAAGACGTGGCTGGGTGTGGTGTGGCTGCTTTGGGAGGAAGGAGGGAGACTTTAGAGCTTAACAGCAAGTGAGCAAAGAAAAATCAACTGTTACCAGCCACATATTTGCCCAAATTTGGCCTATAATGGAGAGAGAGAAGGAGGCATCAAAGCACGCTATGGAGACTGACGCTGGAGAGAGCAGTGAGGTGGGAGAAGAGCACATTGGAGGGTGCAAAAGAGCCAGGAGGTTCTCGGACGAGGCTCCTGCAGGAGGTCGAGTTACGCTGGGGTGATTTGACACAGGGAGGGTGTGGAAAGTCCACCCCAAAGGCCTACCAGAGCATATGGACCGAGATAGCAGAGGTGGTCTCTTCGGCGACCAACGAGGTTCGTGAGGGCAACCAATGCCGCAAACGATGGAACGACCTTGTGGGATCTGCAAGAGTAAGTATTACATTGATTTACATGTACTTATGTATTTATATAATTTGATTTCTAACAGTCATGAGTGACTATCAGCAGATGTGAGGTCTTTCACTTTTATCGGGAATGTTGTAGTCAAAGCCTGTGGCCACGGTATTGTCACGGTGTACGTCTTCAGGTAAAAAATGATAATTTTCATAATAATCATGATTACATCTGTCAGTTATTTATCAGTCTCTGTGACAGCACCTAGCAATGATATCACGCAATGATCCCATGCCATGTCGTCCTGTCACCTTTTATAGAAGAAGCTATCAATGCTGAGGTCCATGCAGAGGCGAATGGGTGGGGGGGCCACCAGTCACCAGCGACATCATTGAGATGAAGAAGCGGGTGCTTGTACGCGTGGGGAAGCACACCCAGATAGCCACGGAAGCATCTGCAGAACCTGAAGTGATGCCATGTGAGTAAAGCTGACACCATTGAGTGATGTGAAGTCAATAGATGTCACACCCACTCATATCCGAACAATAATATATGGTAATTTCTAAAATTGTCATAGAAATAATGCTGGCCTAATGAAAATCATTGCAATGCAAGTATATTGATGGTCATAAAATGTGATGTCTGCGATGAGTTTGAGAGCGGTGGTGCTTTTGTCGTGCATAAGCTGTGTGTTTAGCGCTGGACTCACCTTGTGACCCTAGCACCCCCTTCTCCTCTAATAACCTCATTTGTGTTTTGCAGCTCAGCCAGCAGCGCATCCCAAAGCAAGACCACAGAGACCAGAAGGTGGGGGCGCGGGGCCGGACTCTCTGGACGATCCAACATCTGGTGGTGAGGAGCTCTGATTCTCTCCCCTCAATCCGCTGGGTCTGTTCTCCACGGATGAGAGCGCTGACTTCGAGGAACCTGCATCGTCACACTCCAGAAGCCATTCCACCCCAAGGCTATCTAGTGGTCCTCTGGTCATTCCCGCCTCCACTCTGGAGGTACCGGCCCCAAGCACCTCACCACACGGCACCCCAATTGTCCCCAGGATGGTGCCGACCCCGCGGAGGCCTCATGGACACGGCAGGTCTGTTCCACGAGCGCCACATGACAGTGGAGAGATGGTACAGTTGTGCAGGATGCCTGTAGATATTGGTGACGAACTCATCGAAGCATTGGGGGGCATATCCCGACAGCTGACCACCATGACCAAGTACATTCCGTGGATGGCAGAGGCCCTGGATGAGATAGCCAGGAGCACTGCTGGCACAGGCCTCCCAGTGGTCCCCGAGCGTGGCACTCGACCGCTAGGTTCTGCACCACCAGTGCGACTGACAGATGAGAACAAGGACCAAGATATTGCTTCTGCATCAGAGAAAGTTGTCCCCTGAGAATTCCCCGCCCCCGTACCCGTGCAACGACCACAACTGCCTTCTTCCGCCCCAATGAGGCACCGCCTGAGGAGCTCCTCGGCCAGGTGCCATGGAGCGAGGAGGGGAAGAGGTAGAGGTGGGGAGAAGAAGGGGAGGGGGGATGGAAAGTGAGGTGCATGTCCGCAGGTGCTGGCTATGTTATATCTCCATCTGGGTGTATGCAATTTGTTGTAATGTATGGGGGCTGGGGACCACCCTCCTGTGTTGCTTTTGTATTCTGTGTTGCTGGACATGTTGAACAGTTGATTGATGTCAATGGTGGCAAAAGTGGGGTGTGGGCGGGGGTTGGGTGTTTTTGCCTCTGATACTTATGATTTCAGACCAATGTTGGTATAATTTTTTTTTATTGAACATAACCTTGTTGCGCATTGTCTCAGATAGCTGCACCGTTACACACTGGTGATTCCTTAACATGAAAGGGTTAAATGCAACTTAACATCAATCAACGTAAACTTTTATTGGCACCAAGGTGGTGAGCACCATTGATGTCTGAGCTGCACACACACAGCAGTGTTTCAGCATTGTCACTCACATCAACGTTCTTTCAGGCAAATCGTTCGGATATCAGCTCCTCACGTAAGAGTCTTGCAGCTATGTCGCCACCATGGGACCTTTCCTGCAGTCTGGAGAGGGTCGTGGGCATGGTTGCATAGCCAGCCTGATTGTCTGGCCCTAAGTCAGTGTTCAGCCCCTTGTCGTCCTCTTCTCTCTCTCCTGAGGTAGAGCATCAGTGCCTTCTGGCAATTCTTGGCCTCTCCTGATAACTAGTTGTGCAGCATTGAGCACACGACCACAAATTTATCTACTTGCTCAGGGTTGTATTGTAGCTCCCCTCCTGAATGGTCAAGACATCTGAAGTGCTGCTTAAGCACAGTCATTGTTTGGTGGTCCCATTGCATTGAAAGTATAATAGCGATTGATCAGAAGCAATGATTTCCTCACTAAAATACACCTGGAGTAAAGCCCCAATAGTCCAGAGTCTGAAAATATGTCTGTTGAGACATTCACTTCACCTGAGAAGAATTCCAGAGTCAATGCAAACTCCCCCGAAGTTGAGGCAGCCTTTTGAATGAAGCGACCTGCGATTTTAAAAATGTCAGCCACATCGCTGGTGTTCGTTCAGAACAGTTCCACTTTTTCTGGGCAGATTTTTGGGCGAGTGATATTGTGGGTGATATGTGTGCGAGATGGTGAACGTGACGGTGGGCAATCTCCTGGGTGTTAGTTTCACCAGATGTGCTCGTTACGACAAAAAAAAGTGGGCGGGCGGTATTATTGAATCTCGGCATTCATTCTGTGTGGAAAGTAAAACTAGACGATATTATGAGCGTTGATTTCGACCATTCTGTTGAGACCGCCCCCAAAAAGTGGGCGGGCGATATTTTTTCCCACAGTTAAGCACCTGGGGAAAGTAACGCTTGGTGATAAGTGTAAAGTCCTGACCCTGCAGTGCAGACTTACACAAGGCACATGCTGAAGTCAAGGTCACTCAGGACCAGCACCTTTATTTCACAGCTCTGGAATGCCTCACTTGCCTGAGATCTGCCTTTATATACCAGTGTGGAACAGGTATGCAGTGTCTCCTGCAAGTGCCCCCTTGGTGGCAAGGTATGCTTGTGGTTACAGGTCATCTCTAGTTACAGTCATGTATAGCATGGTAAGATACAGTTATATACAGTGGTGTGAGATACATGACAATAAGTTTCCTAAAAATACCCGTCAGTTTCCATTTTGTGCCAAAATGGACGATATATGGGCGTTATACGTCATTTCAGCTGTAAAATGGGCGTTATTTGGGCGTTAAGCATGCAAAAAAAGTGAAGGTTCTAGCCCTTACAGTTTTAAGTTAATAGGAAGCTCATCCTGAATGTTGAATTATATCACTACATCGATGGAAATTTTGAAAAATTAACCGTCTAGACTGTTGTTTCTTCCTAGATGAATTCGGTTATGAGTGTGTGAAAGATGGTTGGAAGACAAAATATGAGAAATGAGAAATGGATGAGCATGATAGTTAATTTTATTATTCCAGTGGATTTAGTTAGCCTTTTATTGCAAATATAATGGTCATGCAACCTCAGTTAAAGGCTTCATTTTGCCTTTATAAAAATAAATCAAGTGGAATGCATTAACCTGAGGGTAATTTTAACCTAATTTTGCAGACAGGAAACCAACGGGATCTTGTGGAGCGCCGATTTTATACACCACATAACATTACACTCTATTGACTTCAGTAGAGAATTAAATTGGGCGGGGTGTAGAACCAGCATTGAAGCTGATCTCGACAGTTCCCTGACATGTGGGTTAGGTTAACATTGCCCCCCAGGGAATCCAGGATCCAATTCACTAATTTGATACTGAACTTGAATAGTGTTGGAACTGTGGTTAGCTAGGCAGTTGGAGGGGGATGGGCTCTTCAAGGTTCTGTTCTACAACTATTTGTGGCTTCGTAGAAATTACATACTAAAATGTGAAACTAAGAAGGAAGCATTATTGGCCGACTAAAAGTAAACTGGATGCTGGAGCCTTTAAATAGCGCTCCTCCAGCTTACATCTGACTTAAGCCCAACTGCTGAAGCTATCGTTGTCAGCGCCAGATGCAAAACCAGAGAGCAAGGGCCAATTTTAATTCTGAGGCGCTACTGGGGCATTGTGCATGGTGATGACATCAGCATCGCCGGGCGCAGCAGAGCGGGGTGCTACGTGTTACCGCCGCCGTAAAACCCCTGCTGAATTTAGCGGGAGGTCGCTGTTCTCATTGTGCCCGGCCGCAAACTCATTTGTGCCCCATTAGCCGTCATTGGGGAGGCGCAAAACTGCCCAATTTCCCCCCCTAAATGTTTCAATAAATTTCCAATTTTCCTGTTTTGGGGGCGAATTTAATAAATAAGGATATCATTTTAAATACAATTCACAATGAAATAAAATTGTAGAACAGTTTGAGTGTGATTTTAGTCCTGTTGTGCTTGAGAGTTTGCATTCAAATTCCCCAACAAAGTGAGGCCAATAATATGTTGGCCACATCCATTATACTGATGTGCATTGGGGCATGTGCTCCCCATGTCGGCATGTGGCCTACTCTGCATCTAATAACTTAGCAATTAATGCAGTTGTAATTAAATGCTGCCAGTTCTCAGTGCTTTTACACAAATGCAAGGCTGATTAAGGCTCTGGAATTTAATTAAGTGAGAACTAAGATCCGTGTGCCTAAGCAGTACTCCAGTTGATCAGCATGCATAGCAAATAGACACTGTGATGAAGGACCAAAAAACAATATTAGGTTGGTACTATATTTCCAATAAAGCAATCCAGTTTATCCGCTGTGTAACTGTTGAGTCTGACAGTCAGTTTTATTCAGGCACTGTTTTCTCCTATTCTCATGCCTCCTCCTCTCCCAAACAAGGCCTTATTTATGCTAAGGTGTCGATAGCTGATTAATTACAAGAAATTCTACCTCTTCAACTTTATTTTTCTCTCTCAGTTCATCTTCAGCAATATGCTGGAAGAAAAATTTACATATGAAGTGAGCTGACCTCGCATTATGGACCCAGGTTAGCTCATTCAGGGGTAGGCTCATGGAATGCTTGAGGACCAGTGGTGCGGCACAGGGACCACAAAATCAGCTCCAATGAGTTCCCAGTCTTAGCCATGCTATGCAGGATCCTGATGCTTTGTCACAGAAACAATCCTCAGATAACTCATACCGTATTTAATGTCTCCTAATGGGCAAAAGAAGGATGGCATAATGCAAGAAACTAAAGACAAGGCAAACACCTATCTAATCATTAAGCCCGTTAATAAATAATTTGCTTTATCAAAATGTTAAACTTTTTCTGCCTCCTGTTATGATGACTTAAAATTAAAATAATCCAATGTTATTTTATGTATATGAGTTTGTAAACCAATTCAAAGTAATGTGATAAAAGGGGAGATGTACTAAGGGTAGGACTAAAAATAACATTCAGGCCCTCAGCTGCTATATGTTTGCTTTGTTATTGAATTGCTGGGAAGGTGTATAAAATGTAGCTGATTCAGAAATGCACAGCTGAGGCAAATTATGTTGCAACCTAGCAGTGCATGAGGAGATAGTCTCTGGCCGCCGAAAAGCGGCCGCCACAGGGTGGCGCAAAATGGCCACTGACTCTCCATGGAGGGGCCACCATTTTAGAAATTCCCTTCCTCAGGAGTGGAGCAGTGTCTGGGACTGCTCCGCCTGTATTCCTGCCGCGGTGTGCCCGGGCTGACCCCTTACCATCTGGCGGGGACCCCCTCACGAAATCAACATTGTGAAATTGTCCCTTACCCAAAATTGCCCCGCAGGAGGGGCCCCGCCACCGGCCGGTGCCCCCGACAGCTTCTGCTGTTGGTGCACTCTGTGTGAAATGGCGGCATGGCCGCCCTTAAAGGGGAGGGCGCACTGCCGCGGCCGGCATGTTATTTATTTTTGTCGGCCGAATGCCAGGTCGGCCCAACAATTATGCCCCCGGGTTCGGCCGGGCCGCCAACAGGCAGCTTGGCACCCCCTCTTAGATGCCAGGCCGCTGGCCCGGCCGAAACCTTCCCTGGTGGCCCAGTGGGTGCCACTAAAGTGGCTGCAGAGTTTGCAGCGGCTCTCCCCTTTAACTGAAGGGGACATGATCAGCGTGGCGCTGATGACTGATCGGCATGGCAAACCCGCTGCGAGGTCACATCTGCCCACACTCGACTGGAACACTGCACCACAAAGAAAAAAGAAACAAAGAGCTGAATTTAACTGGTATCTCCACCCCATGGATTGAGGTGGAGAAAAACTTTAAAAAAACAGTAGGTGCGCCCCCTTTCGGGTGGAAGACAATCTCTACCCTACAGACTGAGAAGATAGCTTCAGATTTCTGTGAGTTGAATGCTATAGTCAACCCGGCTAGAAATGCTTGTGTGTAGATATCAGGTGAAAGCAGCACTGAGCACAGTGATGGTTATCCCACAGTTGAATATCATTCCAACACATATTGTTATGGCTCACATAGAAATAATGGTTACTTGGGCAAGATACTTAAGCGTAAATGAAACGCAGACCATGAGCTCATGAAAATGTAGCGGTTAACAATTCAATATCTGTAGGAAAGCAGGAAATGAGCATATTGGCAAGGAAAAATTGTCACTTGCTTCATGTTTCTTGCAAGCCGAACCAACTGTGTCCATACTTAATCCTCCTTCATCTGTTGAGATCCTTAGTCTCACCTCAAGTGGAACCCCCATGTCTTTTGCGGTGCTGAAGTTGTATCCAAATGGCTCAGCTTCCTCTTTGGAATTTTACACTTCTTTTTGCCCCACAACTCTTAATTATGGATGAAATCCAAGTTTGATGAAAATTTGAATATCATTTGTGTATCTGGGAACTTCGTCCAGCACTTCTTTCCCATTTCCCATTAGGATACACAAAAATAGCATATGCTCGCTTTCTCCCCTACATTCTCTAAATTTTTCAATCACAAATGTTACCTCTCCGTATTTTATCAATATTCCTATGGCCAGTACATTTCTGAACCTTTTCTCTCTTGTTCCTTCTAAGCTGCAAATGCAATGTCCTATTACTGTGTCCTCACTGTGCTGAAATCAAGACTCCTTGCATAATACTAATTCATTCTTTTCGATCATCTCAAACCTGTGGAATTCCTTGAGGCCCTCAGTCTTAATTTTCTCTTATTATCTCTAGGCTTTTACAACCCAAGCTTGACATCACCTAATTACTACTTCCTGATATACCCCTGGTTTTCTTTTTTCTGCTACTTTACTCTCAGTGAAATGTTAAACCAATACCTGATCTGTCAGTAAAGCATCCTATAGCACAGGTTTCTCCTAGTGTCCTGGCCAACACTTCGTTGTCTGCCAACACCGCCTAAATCAGATCATCTGGTCATTTTATTCATTTGCAGTTTGTGTTCTGTATAAATTGGGTGGTGTGTTTGCCTACATGAAACAGTGACTACATTTTAGAAATAATCCATTGGCTGGAAAGTGTTTTAAGATGTGCTGAGGACATAAAAGACACTATATAAATTCAGGTTATTTTGTTCTTTTCAATCTGGCTATTGTCCTGCACTATGTGACTTCAACTTGGATTTTCAGTTTAAATAACATAATTGGCATGCAGCACCAAATAGAGACTTAAAACTGTCAGTAAGTATATTAAATGCATCTTTAACACCAAGAAATGTATTATCATTAGCATTAAATCTGCATAACCACCAGAAATCACCAAGAAAATGGATCTATTGTATCTCATCAGATGAATTTCATTGCTGTAAGGGAAATACACGCAAAAAACCTGAATAGCCGTTGACATTAGAAACAAAGAGAATGCAAAGATCAATAAATGGGACTAAGGTGAAAATTAGGACACCAAGTTCAGAGCTCCCTTTGTTACAAATTATTGAATCAACCAAAAATGTTATATTTTCAGTTTTATTATTTTCTTTGTATTGTATTTTAAAGTTGCCAATTGTGTTCAATTTTAGACAACAGAAACGTATACTATCTCACCTATTTAACTGAAAAAGAACTATAGTCAGTAATATTGCTGACTTGGAATACAAGATACCCCATATACTGTTGCAGTCGTCAATTCACAGGATGGTCATTCCTTCCCTGCACCTTCATGGAATCAGATAAATTCACCAGTTAGTGCTGCATAGACAAGACACTTGTTACATTAAATATCAAAGTTCACTAAATATCTGGTGTTAAACTTTGCAATGTCAGTACTCTTCACAGTTTTAGTAACTGTGAAATAACAGTAAGCAGAGAAATTGCATTCACTTTTTTGATACATTGAAAAAATTGTATTCACAAATCTCTTTCTCACGAAAAATTAACTGTACCACATCTCGAGAGAAATGTTTTCTACCAGTGATGGAGATCTGTTGTTCCCAGGCATCGATCTCCTAACACTGACTGTCTGAATCCGTATTAGAGGTGTTTGATTTAACTGACAAGGAGATGGAAAAGTGAGGTGTTTCATTCCACACTCTTAATGAGCACCAACTGCAGTGACTTGCTATAATGATGATGAATGCTGCGGCATGTGGGGATGCATCCTAGCAAGAACACATCGTGCCTGGAAGTTAAAAGATTTGGCCTTAACCCTACAATGTAAGGGCACGCTACAGATCACTGATAATTCACAGTGCTGCTGCTCTTAACATCTGGGAAAAATAGGTTTATGTAATAAGGATGTACTGAACTTAACACCGCTGAACCAATTTAACACACCTCCAACACAATTCTTGACAGAATGAAAAATGTTTATCATTATAACAAATCTCCACTAGTGGATTGTGAACTAAGGTAATGGACAGGGGGAATTTATAGCCATGTATTTCAAATTTGTGTTCCTTCAGTCAAACTCTTTAGATGATGTTTTGAGACTGAGGGCTTACAATGTTCTGCAAGAGATAGAGGTCAATCTTAGAACAATTACTGCCAGGGTTACAGCAAACAAAAGGTGCCCTCAACTAAAATAAACCTGACACCCATTATTTCCCTCATGGTGCAGGTAGCAGACCTAATAATCAATTCTATTAGACAACAGTGGAAGTGAAGGGTGGGATTAGACTGCAGCATGATGTGTGACATGTTTTCTATCTGTTCCATACTGAGATGAGAATGAAATGGAAGGATGACAAGCAGAATAAAGCAAGGAGTCAGAACCATCTGCACTATTTTATTATCGTCTCACAGTATGGAAGCATGACATTTTAGAGGTTTCGAAAGAGCTGCCTTCTGATCACATATATTTTAAAGAATAATCTTTATAAATCCTATTGGAGCCCACAAGCCAGTTTATACATCAGAGGATTGTTTTCGATAAGCATCAATTGTAGGATATAATAATTCAGTAAAGGTTTGCATTTTTTTTTAAATGTAATTAGAGTACATTAATCTTTTGCACTCCAAGTCATCTCCTGGGTAAAACAACCTTGTAATTAAATTCCATCCAATTGCACACAACCCAAATCACGCTTGATCACTTTTTAATATTAATGTAAAATATAACACAAAGGCTTGAGTTAATCTTAATATTAGAACTGAAGCACTGTCACATTTCCAACCTATTATAACAATCAAGTTATAAATATGAATTGTCTACAACATTTGATTTTTCCGGCAGTAACTCAAAAAACTAAACTAGGCTTTTGCCTTAAGCTACTTATATTATAATATATCTTAATTTTAACCTGCTCCCTTGATGACTCGGTGGTTAAATGCACAAGGTATTATGGCCCTGAGCCGTATGAATCAGGAAGGTCCAGTATTTAATCCATGTTCCATGCTGAGTTAACTGATCCAAAACAGGGATGACAGTAAGATACTAGCAGAATGTCATTGAATGAAAAATACAGTGTACCTGTTCATTATTGTTATCCAGTGTTCTATGTTGAAATGGGCATGTCAGGATGTCAGTTGATGGCAGGATCAGGCTCATCTGTGCTGCTCCCCATTTTCGAGTAGCCTGCCACCACTCATTGTCTCGACCCCCACATGAATAATGACAATTTATGTGACGCACTGGAGAGTTGCTAACACCTGTGAAGCCATGACTCAGTATGACTCAGTCTCTTCAGGAATGATGGGAAGAAAATTTTTGAATCAAGAAAAAAATAGAGTTTTTTCATTCACTTTAATATGTATTTACAATGGGAAATCACAAAAGTTGTCTTCCTTAATTCAATATAGGGAGAACCTAATTTAATGTATGTCTCAATTCAATTGGGTTTCTAAAATATTGAGATAGCAGGAGAATTTTCACATTGCCATTGATCACCCACTTCACAATTGTTTCTCACAATACAAATACAATCTTCAATTTCCAAACTACAAGATCTTGCATAGTCCCAACCAACCTACACTAATTTCCATCTTGCCACTACTGATACAGTATTAACTTGTTATGAAGAATAGCTCCGATTTCAGTTACATCAAGCATTTTCCAAACCAGTGATCAAAATTCTGCTTGCATCATGAAATCAGTGTAACCTTTTGAGAAGAACTGAGTAACAACCGTTTACACAGGATTAAGAAATATACAAATAAAAACTGTTTTGTAAAATATTCTAAACATTATTTGGTTAATTGTTCCAGTAATGGAATAAGTATTTGCCCGAGTTGCCAAAATGGGGGATTGTGCTACAGGGTGATGATACAGTCGGGTATGCTGGTAACATTAAGCATGTTATCAGGCTGCCAGACCTTCAGAGCAGTGGAAGGAAGGTAGTGCAGAGCTCCCCTGTGGTTATCCCCCTCCAAAACAGATACACCATTATGGGTACTGCTGGGGGGGATGACTCATCAGGGGAGGGCAGCAGCAGCCAAGTCCATGGCACTGTGGGTGGCTCTGCTGCACAGGAGGGCAGGAAAAAAAGTGGGAGAGCTATAGTGGTAGGGGATTCTATTGTAAGGTGAATAGATAGATGTTTCTGCGGCTGCAATCGAGACTCCAGGATGGTATGTTGCCTCCCTGGTGCAAGGGTCAAGGATGTCTCGCAGCGGATGCAGGACATTTTGGAGAGGGAGGATGAACAGCCAGTCATCATGGTGCATATAGGTACCAACGATATAGGTAAAAAACGGGATGAGGTCCTACAAGCTGAATTTAGGGAGCTAGGAGGTAAATTAAAAAGTAGGACCTCAAAGGTAGTAATCTCAGGATTGCTACCAGTGCCACGTGCTAGTCAGAGTAGGAATCGCAGGATAGATGAGATGAATACGTGGCTTGGGAATGGTGCAGAAGGGAGGGATTCAAATTCCTGGGACATTGGAGCCGGTTCTGGGGGAGGTGGGACCAGTACAAATTGGAGGGTCTGCATCTGGGCAGGACTGGAACTAATGTCCTTGGGGGAGTGTTTGCTAGTGATGTTGGGGAGGGGTTAAACTAATATCGCAGGGGGATGGAAACCTATGCAGGAGACAGAGGGAAGTAGAATGGGGGCAGAAGCAAAAGATAGAAAGAAGAAAAGTAAAAGTGGAGGGCAGAGAAACCCAAGGCAAAAATCAAAAAGGGCCACATTACAGCAAAATTCTAAAGGGGCAAAGTATGTTAAAAAGACAAGCCTGAAGGCTCTGTGCATCAATGCGAGGAGTATTCGTAATAAGGTGGACGAATTAACTGCACAGGCAGCAATTAATGAATATGATATAATTGGCATCACGGAGACATGGCTCCAGGGTGACCGAGGCTGGGAACTCAACATCCAGCGGTATTCAACATTCGTAAAAGGATAGACAGAAAGGAAAAGGAGTTGGGGTAGCGTTGCTGGTTAAAGAGGAAATTAATGCAATAGTAAGGAAGGACATTAACTTGGATGATGTGGAATCTGTATGGGTGGAGCTGTGGAATACCAAAGGGCAGAAAATGCTGGTAGGAGTTGTGTACAGACCACCAAACAGTAGTAGTGAGGTTGGGGACAGCATCAAACAAGAAATTAGAGATGCGTGCAATAAAGGTACAGCAGTTACCATGGGCGACTTTAATCTACATATAGATTTTGCTAAACAAACTGGTTATAATACAGTGGAGGAGGATTTCCTGGAGTGTATTAGGGATGGTTTTCTCGACCAATATGTCAAGGAACCAACTAGAGGGCTGGCCAACCAAGACTGGGTGATGTGTAATGAGAAAGACCTGATTAGCAACCGTGTGGTGCGAGGCCCCTTGGGGAAGAGTGACCATAATATGGTAGAATTCTTTATTAAGGTGGAGAGTGACACAGTTAATTCAGAGACGAGGGTCCTGAACTTAAGGAAAGCTAACTTCGATGGTATAAGACATGAATTGGCTAGAATAGACTGGCAAATGATACTTAAAGGTTTTAGGGTGGATAGGCAATGGCAAACATTTAAAGATCACATGGATGAACTTCAACAATTGTACATCCTTGTCTGGAGTAAAAATAAAACGGGGAAGTTAGCTCAACCGTGGCTAACAAGGGAAATTAGTGGTAGTGTTAAATCCACGTAAGAGGCATATACACTTGGCCAGAAAAAGCAGCATCTTTAGGACTCGGAGAACTTTAGAATTCAGCAGAGGAGGAGAAAGGGTTTAATTAGGAGGGGGGAAATAGAGTATGAGAGGTAGCTTGCCGGGAACATAAAAACTGACAGCAAAAGCTTCTATAGATATGTGAAGAGAAAAAGATTAGTGAAGACAAATGTTGGTCCCTTGCAGACAGATTCAGATGAATTTATAATGGCAAACAAAGAAATGACAGACCAGTTGAACAAATACTTTGTTTCTGTCCTCACGAAGGAAGACACCAATAACCTTCCGGAAATACTAGGGGACCGAGGGTCTAGTGAGAAGGACAAACTGAAGGAAATCCTTATTAGGCGGGAAATTGTGTTAGGGAAATTGGTGGGATTGAAGGCCGATAAATCTCCGGGGCCTGATAATCTGCATCCCAGAGTACTAAGGAAGTGGCCCTAGAAATAGTGGATGCATTGGTGATTATTTCCAACAGTCTATCGACTCTGGATCAGTTCCTGTGGACTGGAGAGTAGCTAATGTAACACCACTTTTTAAAAAAGGAGGGAGAGAGAAAACAGGTAATTATAGATCTGTTAGCCTGACATCAGTAGTGGGGAAAATGTTGGAATCAATTATTAAAGGTGAAATAGCAGCGCATTTGGAAAGCAGTGACAGGATCAGTCCAATTCAGCATGGATTAATGAAAGGGAAATCATGCTTGACAAATCTTCTGAAATTTTTTGAGGATGTAACTAGTAGAGTGGACAAGGGAGAACCAGTGGATGTGGTGTATTTGTACTTTCAAAAGGCTTTTGACAAGGTCCCACACAAGAGATTGGTGTGCAAAATTAAAGCACATGGTATTGGGGGTAATGTATTGACGTGGATAGAGAACTGGTTGGCAGACAGGAAGCAGAGAGTCGGGAAAAACAGGTCCTTTTCAGAATGGCAGGCAGTGACTCATGGAGTGCCACAGGGCTCAGTGCTGGGACCCGAGCTATTTACAATATACATTAATGAATTAGATGAAGGAATTGAGTGTAATATCTCCAAGTTTGCAGATGACACTAAGCTGGGTGGCAGTGTGAGCTGCGAGGAGGATGCTAAGAGGCTGCAGGGTGACTTGGACAGGTTAGGTGAGTGAGCAAACGAGTGGCAGATGCAGTATAATGTGGATAAATGTGAGGTTATCTACTTTGGTGGCAAAAACACAAAGGCAGAATATTATCTGAATGGCGGCAGATTAGGAAAAGGGGAGGTGCAACGAGACCTGGGTGTCATGGTACATCAGTCATTGAAAGTTGGCATGCAGGTACAGCAGGCAGTGAAGAAGGCAAATGGTATGTTGGCCTTCATAGCTAAGGGATTTGAGTATAGGAGCAGGAAGATCTTACTGCAGTTGTACAGGGCCTTGGTGAGGCCTCATCTGGAATATTGTGTTCAGTTTTGGTCTCCTAATCTGAGGAAAGACATTCTTGTTATTGAGGGAGTGCAGCGAAGGTTCACTAGACTGATTCCTGGGATGGCAGGACTGACATATGAGGAGAGACTGGATGAACTAGTCTTATATTCACTGGAATTTAGAAGGATGAGAGGGGATCTCATAGAAACATATAAAATTCTGACAGGACTGGACAGGTTAGATGCAGGAAGAATGTTCCCGATGTTGGGGTAGTCCACAGCCAGGGGACATAGTCTAAGGATAAGGGGTAAGCCATTTAGGACTGAGATGAGGAGGAACTTCTTCACTCAGAGAGTTGTTAACCTGTGGAATTCCCTACCGCAGAGAGTTGTTGATGCCAGTTCATTGGATATATGCAAGAGGGAGTTAGATATGGCCCTTATGGCTAAAGGGATCAAGGGGTATGCAGAGAAAGCAGGAAAGGGGTACTGAGCTGAATGATCAGCCATTATCTTATTGAATGGTGGTGCAGGCTCGAAGGGCCGAATGGCCTACTCCTGCATCTATTTTCTATGTTTCTATGTTTCATAGGGGCTGTGCTGGCACTGGATCTCGCGCTCCAGCATTATCAGCAGAGGCAACTGAGGCACAGAGAAAGACAGCAAAATGAGGCCAGAGGGAGGATGACCAACAGGGCTCTCAACAGATGGCCTTACCCTCCCAAGGTATTCAGGCAGCAGGTCCTCTACATCAATTTCACTGGGGAACAGTGTGTTTGAAGGCTGTGCTTCAGCAAGGAAGTGGTCACAGAGCTCTGCCATCTCTGGCAACCAGACCTCGACCTTTAGACCAGGGTGATGACGACTCTCTCAGTGGCAGTCAAGGTCACCATTGTGCTCAATTTCTATGCCAATGGATCCTTTCAGTGTGCAACAGGAAACATCTGCGACATCTCCCAGTTTGCCGTCCATTGCTCTATCCGCAAGATCACAGATGCTCTCTACAGAAGGAGGAGGCACTACATTTCCTTCCCCATCTCCAGATCGAAGCAGCATGAGAATGCATGTGGCTTTGACAGGATAACGGCCTCCCCCATGATGCAGGGCGCCATTGACTGCACCCATGTCGCTTTGCAGGCACCGTATAACAATCTTGAGGTATTCCATAACCGCAAAGGCTACCACTCACTGAATGTGCAGTTGGTCTGCGACCACACATGCCGAATCCTCACTATCAATGCCTGCTAACCTAGCAGCAGCCAGAATGCATGCATCCTGCACCAGACCGGTGTGCCAGCTCTATTGCAACCACCACAGGAAGTTCGCAGCTGGCTGCTCGGAGACAAGGACTATCCGCTCTCCTGGATCATGACTCCCCTCTGTAACCCCATCACTCATATAATCAGTGCCATGTTGCCACTGGGAACATCATTTAGCAGACGATCGGAGTGCTCAATACTGGTTCCGCTGCATTGATCACTCGGGAGGAGTACTCCAGTACTCGGCTGAGCGGGTGTCCCTTTCCGTTATCATCTGCTGCATGCTGCACAATGTTGCCATCATGAGGGCGCAGCCATAGCCACCGGGCATAGCTCCAACAGCTCAGGAGGAGGAGGAGGACGAGGAGGAGCAGGAGGAAGAAGACGAGGACGAGGAGGATGAGTACAAGGAGGTGGAGGAACAGGAGCAGCAACAGCAGCGACGGAGGAGGCAGGTACTCAATCAGCCTTCTATAAAGGCATTCCGTGACCACCTCATCAGACTTCAGTTCCATTGAAATCCACTTCCCAGTTGCTCTACACGTCCCCATCATTACTTCAATTTCTCGTTCCATACTACAGCTCCAAAACTGAAATGAGGGACAGCACCAAATATGCTACATTTCAATCAAATTTTTGTCCTAAAATATTAACCATATATATGAACAATGGCCCAAAAATTGCGGTCAGAGGTTCTTTTCCTTCAGTTTATTATTTTAGTTATTCATTCCTGGGGTGTGGGCGTCGCTGGCAAGGCCAGCATTTATTGCCCATCTCTAATTGCCCCTTGAGAAGGTGGTGGTGAGCCTCTGCCTTGAACTGCTGCCTCCAACCAAATTTTTTTTAAAGAAAATACCTGGTGGTCCCGGAGGAACGTAGATATGCTCTGAGGTTTAGCTGCGCAGTCCAGCGTATGGGCCCATATCTTCCAGGAGCATATGCGTATCCTGGGATCATATGGGCCTGGACCATCACATTCATAGTAATGGGAGCTCCGAGCCCCCATACTATCAATGAGAATATCCCTAAAATCAAATAAAACACAAACATAAATTTAAAAAAACACTTCACTTTTTAAAAATTAATAGAAATTACATTAAATTAATATTTTTAGAGAAAAATGTATTTTTGTGAATTAAAAAAAAATGTTTTAATAATGTTCAAAATAAAATTATCTTCATAGACAGGGTTTTTAATATAAAAATAAGTAATAACACCAGGCGTAAGAGTTTGTAGGACATTCAGTGATGCGGTGCTTAGCTCCTCCTCCTCTTCTCCTTTGTCACTCTTATTGGGGGATTCAGGGATAGGCTGTGTGATGTTTGTAACCTTCACATAACTGTAACCTTTATGTAACAACACTGTACACTGTGTACACAAGAGTAATGCACACCTTGACCACAGGTGGTGAACTTGTGAGAGACACTCCTTACCTGGTCATCTAGGTATATAAAGGGAGGTCCCACGCAGAGTCAGCACTTCTTGGTCCTGGTAATAAAGGTTCAGGTTACAGATTGACCTTGTCTGCAGAATGTGCCTCGTGTGATTCTATTGTAAGGTGTAAGGACACTACATTTGGCGACGAGAAACGGGAATCAACGAACCACGAGGATGGCCACCGGTAACACAGAGGAACGGTACTGTGTTGGTGAGGACTGGGACCATTTCATTGAGAGGCTCCAGCAGAGCTTTGTCATGAAGGACTGGCTGGGAGAGGAAGCGGCTGGCAAACAGAGGGCGCATCTACTGACCAGCTGTGGATCCAAGACGTATGCGCTGATGAAAGACCTGCTCGCACCCGAGAAGCCAGCGGACAAGTCCTTTGAAGAGCTCAGCACTCTGATCGGTGAGCACCTCAAACCGGCGAGCAGTATACACATGGCCCGGCACCGGTTCTATACATACCAGCGTCAGGGGGGACAAAGCATATCGGACTTTGTTGTGGACCTTCGATGTTTGGCCAGCCTCTGTAAATTCACAGACGCCTGCAGGGGAGAGATGTTAAGGGATTTCTTCATTGAGGGCATTGGTCATGCCAGGATTTTCAGGAAGCTTATTGAGATCAAGGAGTTGACTTTGGAAAGGGCAACGCTGATAGCTCAGACCTTCATGGCAGGGTAAGAGGAGACCAAGATAATTTATGGGCGCAGCCCTGGTTCCAATGTAGCGGTGGACCAGGGAGTTAACATTGTAAATGAGACACAGAACCCCGCAGGCAGGCAAGGACAATTCGTCCCCGTCCAGGCAGCAACAGGTTCTAGGGTGGGCTAGCAACAGAGACAATGGCAGAGGGATCGGCAATTCACGCCATCACAAGGGACAATGCGTCCCGGGATGGGACCATTGGCACTCACCAACAGAGTGCTCAGGAGTAATCAAAGAGACAATCAGAGAGGAATGCCTGTTAACAGTTCCTTTGCTCACAACAATCTCAGCTCCTGCTGGAGGTGCGGTGGCAGACATGCTGCGAAAACCTGTAGGTTTCAACAATTTATCTGTAGAAACTGTAACTTCAGTGGACATCTGGCCAGAATGTGCAGAAAGCCCATAGCGAGGCTAGTTTATGAGGCAGAGGAACCAGACGAGGGGTCTGCAAGGCAGGGTGATGCTTGGGGCAAAGCTATGGATGCTGAAGTCGAGCAGGTTCATGTGGCAGACGTCCACAGCTCGTACACCAAAACGCCACCTATGATGATGAAAGTTCTATTAAATGGCATCCTGGTACGCATGGAGCTGGACACAGGAGCCAGCCAGTCACTTATGAGTGCCCAACAATTTGAAAAATTATGGCCACTCAAAGCTAAAAGGCCCAAACTGGAACGCATTGACATGCAGCTGCGGACGTACACCAGAGAGATCATCTCAGTACTAGGCAGTGCAAACTTGGTGGTCACACATAATGGATAGAAGAACCGGCTGCCACTCTGGATTGTCCCGGGAAATGGTCCCGCGCTCTTGGAGAGGAGCTGACTAGCTGAGATGAACTGGAAATGGAGGGATGTTCACTCCATTTCATCTGTGGAGCGAAGTTCATGTGCACAGGTCCTACAGAAATTTGAGCCACTTTTTCAACCAGGTGTCGGGATCTTTAAGGGCACCAAAGTAGTGATACGCCTTACCCCGGACGCCAGACCAGTGCAACACAAAGCCAGAGCCGTGCCGTATGTGATGCGTGAGAGAATTGAGAGTGAGTTGGAGAGGTTGCTAAGAGAGGGCATAATTTCGCGTGTTGAATTCAGTGACTGGGCAAGCCCCATGGTTCCTGTCCTTAAAGCGGATGGCTCGGTCAGGATTTGTGATGACTACAAGGCCACCATCAACCGAGTGTCTCTACAGGACCAATACCTGCTTCCGAGAGCGGAGGATCTTTTTGCCACACTGCCAGGTGGCAAGCTGTTCATGAAGTTGGACTTCACTTCAGCCTACATGACTCAGGAACTGGCTGAAGAATCCAAGCTTCTGACCACCATCACTACGCGCAAGGGGCTATTCGTTTACAACAGGTGTCCGCTTGGCAATCGTTCAGCGGCCGCTATCTTCCAGAGGAACATGGAAAGCTTGCTCAAATCCATCCCTGGAACAATCGTATTCCAAGATGACATCCTTATCATGGGTCGAAACACCGAGGAATGCCTCCACAACCTGGAGGAGGTGCTACGCTGACTGGACCGGGTAGGCTTGTGACTAAAGAAGTCCAAGTGTGTGTTTTTGGCCCCAGAGGTCGAGTTTTTGGGCAGGAGATTTGCCGCAGACAGGATCCGGCCTACTGAATCCAAAATGGAGGCGATCCGTCGTGCGCCCAGGCCCGGCAACACATCGGAGTTGCGGTCATTTCTGGGACTATTGAACTATTTCGGGAACTTTCTGCTGAACTTAAGCACATTGTTGGAGCCGCTGCATGTGCTCCTGCGCAAGGGTTGTGAATGGTTTTGGGGGGACTGTCAAGAACGGGCTTTCAATCAGGCGTGGAATCTGCTTTGTTCTAACAAGCTGTTGATCTTGTACAACCCCTGTAAGAAATTGGTTTTAACGTGTGATGCATCATCCTATGGGGTTGGATGCGTGTGGCAGCAGAGTAATGATGAGGGCCAACTCCAACCTGTGGCTTATGCCTCCAGGTTGTTCTCCCAGGCAGAACGGGGATATGGGATGTTTGAAAAAGAAGCACTCACATATGTCTACGGGGTGAAAAAGATGCACCAGTACCTTTTCGGTAGAAGGTTCGAGTTAGAAACGGACCACAAACCGTTAACATCCCTGTTGTCCGACAGCAAAGCTGTCAATGCCAATGCGTCAGCTCTCATACAGCGGTGGGCCCTCACTTTTGACTACACCATATGACACCGGCCAGGCACTGAAAATTGCGCTGACGCGCTCAGCAAGTTCCCACTGGCGACCACTGAGGGGGCATCGGAACAAAGCGCGGAGATGGTCATGGCAATTGAGGCTTTCAACACCACAGGCTCCCCCATCACAGCCTGCCAGAACAAAATCTGGACCAACAGAGATCCCCTCTTATCCCTGATAAAGAAATGTGTCCTGACTGGGGATTGGGCGCCTGCACACGGAGTGTGCCCCGAGGAGGTCAGGCAGTTACACAGATGGATGGACAAGCTCTCCATCCAAGCCGACTGCCTGCTATGGGGCAGCCGGGTAGTCATGCCCCAGAAAGGAAGGGAAGCGTTCATCAGGGAACTCCACAGCAAGCACCCAGGCATCGTGCTAATGAAGGCCATTGCCCAGTCACACGTTTGGTGGCCAGGAATTGACTCAGACCTGGAACACTGGGTTCGCAGGTGCACGATGTGTTCTCAGCTGGGAAATCCCCCAGGGAGGCCCCACTCAGTCCGTGGCCCTGGCCCACCAGGTCATGGTCACGTATTCACGTAGACTACGCGGGCCCGTTCATGGGAAAAATGTTCCTGATTTTTGTCGATGCATACTCAAAATGGATCGAGTGCATCATATTCAATTCGTGCACGACATCCACCACCGTGGAGAGTCTGCGTATGGTATTTGCGACCCACGGCTTGCAGACAGTATCAGAAGCACGAAAGTGATAAAGCCTTTGGTGTGAGGGGGAAGTGGGATGAGAAAAGGAGAGGGGATGAAGACACTGTTGTTTCTTCCAATGGGGTCAATGTCGCCGATGGCCACGGTGCCCATCACCTGCTGCCCAATGAGTCGCAGCACTCGCTCCTCCAGGTCTGAGAGCTGTTGCAGCTAAAGTTCACCCCCACCTGTCCTCTGCTGCTCCCTCCTACTGTGTGCCATCTTGGCCTGCAAAAGAAAGGAATGTGTGTGAGTCACAGTCCAGCTATATGTCTGGGAGGTATGCCTGTCATCGTTGAATAGCTGCGAATGTAGTCAAGGCATGAGATGAGGATGTGAGTTTGAGTAGGTGCAGATGTTTGATTGGTGAGTGGTGGGGGAGAGGTGCTTTGTGCAGTGTGCACAGACAGAGGTTCAGATGCTAATATGTAGGACCTTTTGAAGCATGCACTCACCTTGGCCACCCACCTGAGGTCGTTGAATTTTTTACAGCACTGTTTCAGGCTGCGTTCCATGACACTACTTTCAAGACCTCCCGTGCCACTTCCCTCCACATTGCCCTGAAGACCTGGGACAATGGCCTCCTTTCACTGGCTGGCAACAGCATTTCTCTCCTTTGCTCCACTGCCGCCAACAATGCCTTCAATATAACGTCAGTGAACCGACAAACCTTCTCCCTTGGATTTGGATTGGAAGCAGCCATAGCCACGAGGTATTTCACTTGCTCTCAGGTTGAATTCAGATCCAGGTATGATGAAAATGAGCAGCTGCACATTGATACAACTTCTCCATTAAGAGCTGGAATGAGCCAGTGTGAAGGATTAAAGGATGATTGCTGAATGCAAGTCACCTGAAATTCAGTAGTGCTCTGGTGGCAGTGCCCCTGTAGCACCCAACTGAGGACATCAGCGCTTGATTTAGTGCCTCCTTCCTTCCTGGGGTTCGAAAGCCCAAATTAAAAGAAGAACTCCAGAATCCTTTGCGCCTGGCGCTAAATTTTCAAAATTAATAAAGTTAGCGCCCCGTTTCCAAATTTCTCCCCCTTAGGCTTTAAAATCATACTTTGGAAACTTGCATACATTAACAACTTGCATTTAATGTAATATAATAGCCTGGAATTTGCAGTTCGTGGCAAAGCTCAGAAGTAATTCGAATCAATGTAGTGGGAATTCCATCATGTGAGCTGTTGTGATGTCAACTGGCTGTCGAAGCAGCCACTCAAAACACAGAATTCTCAAAGACAGCGAACCAAAAAGGAAGTCATCTCTTAAAATGTTAACTTTTTTAAAATGTTAGAGAGAGCAAAACAAAGATTCGGGCTCCCACATGCGGAAAAGGAAAACTGAATTTTTATTAAAATGGATAAATTTGACACTGCAAAATTAAAATTCAATTTTCAGGGCCATAACTTTTTTTTAGCAGTCAATATGCTGCTAAAACCCCAGTTACGCCGAGGCCAGAATTTTCCTTACCAAGGCGAGTTGGCCACGGGACCGTGTTGTACTTATCATCCTGCTCCTCAGCGCGACTTTCAGTTAATGGCACCTATAAAGGCAGGCCTTCACGTTTCCCAGCCTTATTAAATGGTGCGGTTTTGATGACGTCATTTCCAGCAGAGATATTTAAAGCAGCCTTGGCCACTTCGCATTTGAAGGTTCATCTAGAGTATGCAGGGAGAATATATCATGATCTGGGGGTCCTTGTGCATGAAACTCTTTTGAGTTCCTTGTGCATGAAACTCTTTTGAGTTCACCTGTGAAAACATAAAAACAATAAACGGTGCCACCCGACCTGGGTGACACTCCAGACATTTTCAAGGCCCTTTTTTTCCCCCCCTTTTTTTTTTTTGGTTTTTTTTTTGTGTTTTTCTTTTTTTTTTTTGGTTTTTTTTTTTTGGGCACTAAAATCACAATTTTCCCCAGTGCCCCCTATAAAAGGGAAGGGGGACACTAAAAGCACCGGCAATTAAAACAAATTAAACTTTAAAACGTAAAATCAAATTAAAATTTGGTTGCCGGGCGTGATGATGCACTCCAGTCCCTCCGGTGCCCACCTCTCGCGGAAGGCCGCGAGCGTACCGGTGGACACCGCGTGCTCCATCTCCAAGGACACCCTGGACCGGATGTAAGAGCGGAAGAGAGGCAGGCAGTCAGGTTGAACGACCCCCTCGACCGCCCGCTGCCTGGACCGGCTGATGGCACCCTTGGCCGTGCCCAGGAGCAGTCCTACGAGGAGGCCTTCGGACCTACCCGCTCCCCTCCGCACAGGGTGCCCAAAGATCAGGAGAGTGGGACTGAAGTGCAGCCAGAATTTCAGGAGCAGCCCCTTCAAATAGTGGAACAGGGGCTGCAACCTCGTGCATTCAATAAAAACATGGAACACGGACTCCTCCAGACCGCAGAAATTGCAGGCGGCCTGGGAGTCCGTGAACCGGCTGAAAAAATTTATTGCACGGCACTGCTCCGTGCACCACCCTCCAGGCCAAGTCCCCGATGAATAGTGGGAGGACCCCTGCGTAGAGTGCCCTCCATCGGGGACCCCCGCCTCCTCCGGACGGCAAGATGGTACGCCATGGCGTGTCCGGACGGCCGGCGAGGATGGCAAAGTTGAGGGTGTGCAGGAGCAGCCCGTACAGGAAACCCCTCCGCGCGGAACTGAAAGGCACGGAGGGGATTTCCCCGAGGCGGCTCAAGTTGTGAGGCGCCGGCCCCCGAGGGAGGTTCCGGGGTTTGGCGCCGATGAGGAATTCCGTCCGGACGGGGGTCAGATCGGACGGGATCTCCCCACGTGCTTGAGCCTCCTCGATACACCTAACGGAGTCAGGGCCCAGAGCTGTTTTTAGCGACTCGATGGCATCGGCCGCGCGGCAGACGTTGGCAGAATTTAGGCGCCGCGCCAGCGTGACTGGCGCCATCCAGCCCGCTCCTCCGCCATCGAGCAGGTCCCTGACCCTGGTCACCTCACCAGCCACAGCCCTCTCTTCCGACCGCCACATAAAACCTCGGCCGTGGAGGTACGGATTCCCGAGCAGCGGCTCCTGCAGGACGGCCGCCACTCCAGCCGGTGGAGAGCTGCGCTTGGTGGAGACTTTGTTCCAGACCCTGATGAGTTCCCTGTAAAAGACAGGCAGCTCCCGGAGGGCGGTCCTGGCACCCCCCAAGTTCACAAACAGGAGCTGCGTGTCATAATTGAGGTCGAGCTGCTGGCGGAAGAAATACCTCGCCAGAGCACACCACCTAGGAGGGGGCTCGACGTAAAGGTATCTCTGCAGGGTCTGAAGACGGAAAGTCGCGAGCTGGGCGCTGACGCACACCAACGACTGACCGCCCTCCTCAAGCGGGAGACTCAAGACCGCGGCAGAGACCCAGTGCTTCCTGTTGTTCCAGAAGAAGTCCACCAGCTTCTTCTGTATCTTGGCGACAAACGCAGGGGGAGGGGTCAAAGTGACCAGCCGGTACCACAGCATTGCGGCCACCAGCTGGTTTATGACTAGCGCTCGACCCCTGTAGGACAACACTCGGAGCAGTCCTGTCCAGCGCCCTAGGCGAGCGGCGACCTTGGCCTCCAGCTCCTGCCAGTTCGCCGGCCAGGCTCCCTCGTCGGGGCTAAGGTAGACTCCCAGATAGAGGAGATGGGTCGTGCTCCAGGCAAAAGGCCTGAGCTCCTCCGGCAGGGAGTCCACCCGCCACTGACCCACCAGGAGTCCGGAACATTTCTCCCAGTTGATCCTGGCGGAGGACGCGGCCGAGTAAATCTCCTGGCACTCACGCATCCTCCGCAGGTCAGCGGGATCCTCTATCGCGAGGAGCACGTCATCGGCGTAAGCCGAGAGGACGACCTCCACGCCCGGCCCTTGCAGAGCCAGTCCCGTCAACCTCGTCCGCAAGAGGCGCAGGAAAGGCTCCACGCAAACGGCGTATAACTGGCCGGACATGGGGCATCCCTGGCGCACCCCTCTCCTAAAGCGAAGGGGCGCCGTCAAGGACCCGTTAACCTTAATCAGACACTCCGCGGCGGCGTACAAAAGTCGGATCCGGGCGACGAAATGCGTCCCGAACCCGAAAGCGCGCAGAGTTCCGAGCAGATAGTCGTGATCCACCCTGTCGAACGCCTTCTCTTGGTCGAGGGATAGGAAGGCGACCGACAGACCAGCCTCCTGGGAACAATGGATGAGGTCCCGGACCAGATGGATGTTATCGTGGATTGTCCGGCCCGGGACCGTGTATGACTGGTCGGGGTGGATCATGTGGTCCAGCACGGCACCAAGGCGAGCAGACATCGCCCTGGCGAAGATTTTGTAGTCCGTGCTGAGGAGGGAGACCGGGCGCCAGTTCTTAAGGAGGCGGAGATCGCCCTTCTTAGGCAGCAGGACGATGACTGCCCTGCGCCAAGAGAGGGGCATCTCCCCGGTCGCCAGACTTTCCCCCAGGACCCGCGCGTAGTCGCTCCCCAGGACGTCCCAGAACGCCCTGTGGAACTCCACGGTCAGCCCGTCCAGCCCCGGGGATTTTCCCCTCGAGAGCCGGGCGAGGGCACCGGTCAGCTCCGCCAGGCTTAGCGGAGCTTCCAGATTTTCGGCGCCCTCCGGGCCGACCTTCGGCAGGTCCTCCCACAAAACTCTACGCGCTTCCTCGCTGGACGGATCCGGAGAGAACAGAGCCCCGTAATATTCACGGACCCTGTTGTTGACGCCCTCCGGATCCGAGACGAGAGAGCCGTCGTCGGCCAGCAGCGTCAAGAGCTGCTTACGGACACTCTGCCTTTTTTCCAGCGAGTAGAAGAAGGGGGAGCCGCGGTCCAGATCCCGCAGGAACCGGATCCGCGACCTCACGTACGCGCCTCGGGACCCGACGAGCTGCAGGTCCTTCAGCGCGGCCTTCTTCGCTTCGTACACCGTCCGCAGGGCCGGGTCCTGGACGACTTGACCGAGACGGGCTTCCAGGTCGAGCACCTCTTTTTCTAGGCGCCCGACTCTGGCCGCCCGCCTCTTGGTCGACCCCCTCGCGTACTCTTGACAGAAGACGCGGACGTGAGCCTTGCCCACGTCCCACCATAGCCTCAAGGAGGGGAAGCCCCCCTGCTTCCTTCTCCAGTCGGACCAGAATCGACGGAACGAGTCCTGGAACCGCACGTCCTCCAGCAGCCGGTTGTTAAAGTGCCAGTACGCGGACCCCGTCCTCGCGCGGAGCGAAGCGAGCTCCGCCCACACCAGGTGGTGGTCCGAACACGGCACCGGCCGCATGGAGGCCGCCGGGACGCAGGAAACGTACGCCCGAGACACGTAAAGGCGGTCGACTCTAGACCATCCAACTCCAGGCCTCACCCAAGTAAAGGCGCTGGAGTCGGGGTGGAGATTTCGCCAGACGTCCACCAAGTCGAAGGACCCGACCAGGTCCCTCAACTTCTCCATCGCCGTCATGCACTGCGGGGCACCGGAGCGGTCCCTCGCCTCGAGGGTGCAGTTAAAATCCCCCCCGAGGACAATGCAGTCGCCGACGTCGACGGAGCCAAGAAGAGCGGACACCTCTTCAAAGAAGCGCGTTTGCTGCGGGCCGGGATGAGGGGCGTACACGTTCACGAGATGGAGCGGCACGTCCCCCAGGCGAACCGTTACGTGCAGCAAGCGGCCTGGCACGGGCTCCTCGACCCCCAAGATCTCCGGCTGAAAATGCGGGCCCAGCAAGATGGCCACCCCACTAGAAATGGCGGTGAGGTGGCTCATGCGGACCTCTCCTTGCCATTCCAGGAGCCACGTGGCTTCGTCTCCCGGAACGGTGTGGGTTTCTTGCAGGAAGCACACCGCATATTTCCCCTCCCGCAGGAGCGAAAAATTGTCAAATCTACGGCGTGCCCCTCTGCCGCCGTTGATGTTGAGGCTGGCTATGGTTATCTTCATGGCAAAAGCATAGTGCAACCTCTACCTTAACCTATTGTGGGGGAGGGAGCGGAGTCTTTTGTTGAACTCCGCTCCCTCCGCAGCCCAGCGAGGAGTCCCTCGAGCTCGCGCAGCTCAAGGTGCTGCTCCTTTGTCAAGGGCCCGCCCGCGGCCAAGGTTTAAACGGCGGCGCGGACGGACCCCTTGATCAGCTCCGGCTCGGACCATTTTTCCAGGGCCAGTCGGGCTTGGTCGCGGCGACCCCGGCTCTGGGCCAAAAAGTCCCGGAGTTCCTTTGCAGGAATGAGGAGGGCCTCAGCGGCGGCCGCGAGCAGATCCACCGCCTCCCTGGCGGTGGTCTCTAGTTCTTCTCCCGCGTCCCCCACCGAGTCCCCGTCCTCCTCCGGGAGGTGGCCGCCAGCAGCCGGCCCATCGACCGCACAAGGTACGGCAAATGAACCGGCCGCTCCAACCGGCCCTGGCTCTGCCCCGATCCCACCCCCAGGATCGTCGGCAGAGGAGTCCCCACTGGGCTCTTTTAAAATTGGTGCTGGGTCGGGAAATGACAGCGGAAGGGGTTCCCCCTCCGCCCCAGGAACCGGGGAACAAGGAGAGACCCGGCCATAGGAAATCCCCAGGCCCTCCAAGTGCACCAGCTCCAAAGTAAGGGGCGAGGGTGGGTGTTCCTCCCCCTCCCCGCTGCCACCCCCCGGCCCAGCATCTACAGTTTCATTAAAATCAATATATTGTGTTTCTGCCGGGTCGAGCAACTCCCGGGGGAAGTTGGGTAATAGCTGGGCGGGCTCAGGTTCGGCCTTTTCGGCCTCGCCCGCCTCAGTCCCCGGGACGCCCGGCCCGGCGGCTACGCATTCCTCCGCGGTCCCCACGCCCCCCACGACAGGCAGATCTTCCACTCCATCCCCGGGAGGCAGAGGCTGGGCAGCCTCAACTGTCTCACCCTCCCCGGGGAAAGACTCCTCGCGCCTGCAGCGCAATTTGGGGGCGCTGGTGGGGGACGCGGGACACGCGGCGGGCACCGACTCCTCCGCGGAGGGATGTTGTTCCCCCTCCGCGTCATTGGGGCGGTGCCTCTTTTTGTTCCTGGGGGCGCGCGGAGTCAGGGAGACCTCCATGTCTGCCGAGGCCTCCCGCTCCGCCCCCCCCCTTTTCCTTTTCTTGCCCGCGCCCGGGCCCCTCTGTGGTGTTGTTCAAGGGCTCGGGCACGGGCTCGGGGCACCCCGCGCTCGCCGGTGACGGGGTTGGGCTGAGCGCGGTGGTCAAATTATCCGGCGCACTGAGGGGACCCGCCTCTTGATGTTTTGTCTTCTTCCGCGCCTTCTTTCCGGTCGGACGCTCTCCCTCCCCCCCGCCGGAGGCCCTGAAAACAAAGGCCTCCGACGATGCCCGCGCACCCATGGCTCCCGGCACGCGGACGCAACTAGGGGGAGGGGTGGCGGCGGCGCCAGCCTTGGCCGCCTTCGGTGGTTTGGCGGCCTTGGAGGCGGGGCAGTTCTTGCGAACGTGCCCCACCTCCCTGCAGGCATGGCACCGCACGCCGTCCGACGTCCAGAAGACGCGGTAGGCAGTCCCCTCGTGCACCACATTAAAAGATCCCTCCGTCGTCTCCTCCCGCGCCAGCCGGACAAAGAGCTGGCGGCGGAAGGAGAACACGTGGCGCAGGCTGTTCTCCCTGAGGCCGAGCGGTATGGGGTTGATCCCTGACCTTACCTCCCCCAGTTGTTGTAGGTGAGGGAGGAGGAGCTCAGCGGAAACAAAGGGCGGGACGTTTGAAATGATGACCCTCTGCGCGGTGGCCTCGAGAGGGTCCACCGGCAGGAACGTCCCGCCCACCGTGAGCCCCTTTTCAAGGGCCAGGGACACCGCCCGCTCCGACCCCAGGAAGAACACGGCCTTCCCAGACATCTTGGAGGCTGCGACAATGGCCGAGGGGCCGACTACCCCAGCCATCGCCCGCACGCACTCCTCAATGCTCATTGTGGGGTGAGTGTAGCTCTTGACCCCGTGTTTCCTGGTTATAAGTCTGAACGGTGGCAGGGCAGCGGGTGGCGCAGGAGGTGCCGTGGATGTGGACACCGCCTGCGCATACGTCCTTGCTGGCCCTGCCACCGGCATGGATGGGGTCGCCATCACGGGGTCCATTTAAGGGCTACACCCACCCCAGAGTCACAGGCCTTAATGGTCTTTAATGGCCTCGTATGTTAACTGAGCAGAGGAGCCCTTAACGAGGCACCTCTCCCCTCGTTGACAATTGGGGAGAGGCCTTGCTCCCTCTGCTCAGTTGTCTTAATTGGGTTTTTTTTTTTTTTTAATTTCGGAAGAAAAGGGCTCTCAGAGAGAGAGGGGAGAAACAGAGAGTAACGGAGAAAGAGAGAGGGGGGTGGGAAGGGGGGGGGGCTGCGAGGGCAGGTCTCCCCTCGCAGCTGTGGGTGGGTGCACTCCCCAGATGGCAAAACACACAAAAAACACAGTCTTTGGGTTGGTCTTCAGGTGGGGGGAGAAGACGTCTTCACCTGGGGTAGCTAGAGCCACCAGGCACACAATTCCAAACGATCTTTAATAGGGTGATTTAAAGAATCTTCAGCCTGGTAGCTCCAGCTATCCCAGGCTAGGCAAATGTGGGGGGGGGGGTGGGGGGGGTTCCAATTGTGGGGGGGGCCTAGTTGTAAGCAAGGCCCCCACACACACTACCACACACACACACACCCCCCGCGATGTTCCGGCCCTCAGTGGTCTTCTTTCCTCCCCCCACCGAAACAACAAAGTCTGTTTGGGGAAATGCACCAACACCCACCTGTAGAGATAGTAGAGTCTCCCTCCTTCCACACTGGATGTTGTTGTTCTTTTCCCCCTCTCTCCAACTCTTTGCAGAATGGTGAAAAAGATGTTGAAAGTTTTCTTTTCTCCTCCTCTCCCTCTGGGTTAAAGTGGTGTTGAAGCCCCTTCCTTCCTTCTTTTCCTGGGCTGGTCTCAGGGCTCTCCAGGCAGGAGCTCAAGTTGCTAGCTGCTCTCCTCACTGCTCACAGCTCCAACTGAGCAGGACACACCTCCACTGCTCTACGATTGGTTCCTTGTGCATGAAACTCTTGAGTTTACCTGCGAAAACATAAAACATTAAAGAGTGCCACCCGACCTGGGTGACACTCCAGACATTTACAAGGCCCTTTTTTTTCCCCCCTTTTTTTTTTGTGTTTTTTCTTTTTTTTTTTGTTTTTTTTTTTGGGCACTAAAATCACAATTTTTCCCCAGTGCCCCCTATAAAAGGGAAGGGGGACACTAAAAGCACCGGCAATTAAAACAAATTAAACTTTAAAACGTAAAATCAAATTAAAATTTGGTTGCCGGGCGTGATGATGCACTCCAGTCCCTCCGGTGCCCACCTCTCGCGGAAGGCCGCGAGCGTACCGGTGGACACCGCGTGCTCCATCTCCAAGGACACCCTGGACCGGATGTAAGAGCGGAAGAGAGGCAGGCAGTCAGGTTGAACGACCCCCTCGACCGCCCGCTGCCTGGACCGGCTGATGGCACCCTTGGCCGTGCCCAGGAGCAGTCCTACGAGGAGGCCTTCGGACCTACCCGCTCCCCTCCGCACAGGGTGCCCAAAGATCAGGAGAGTGGGACTGAAGTGCAGCCAGAATTTCAGGAGCAGCCCCTTCAAATAGTGGAACAGGGGCTGCAACCTCGTGCATTCAATAAAAACATGGAACACGGACTCCTCCAGACCGCAGAAATTGCAGGCGGCCTGGGAGTCCGTGAACCGGCTTAAAAATTTATTGCACGGCACTGCTCCGTGCACCACCCTCCAGGCCAAGTCCCCGATGAATAGTGGGAGGACCCCTGCGTAGAGTGCCCTCCATCGGGGACCCCCGCCTCCTCCGGACGGCAAGATGGTACGCCATGGCGTGTCCGGACGGCCGGCGAGGATGGCAAAGTTGAGGGTGTGCAGGAGCAGCCCGTACAGGAAACCCCTCCGCGCGGAACTGAAAGGCACGGAGGGGATTTCCCCGAGGCGGCTCAAGTTGTGAGGCGCCGGCCCCCGAGGGAGGTTCCGGGGTTTGGCGCCGATGAGGAATTCCGTCCGGACGGGGGTCAGTTCGGACGGGATCTCCCCACGTGCTTGAGCCTCCTCGATACACCTAACGGAGTCAGGGCCCAGAGCTGTTTTTAGCGACTCGATGGCATCGGCCGCGCGGCGGACGTTGGCAGAATTTAGGCGCCGCGCCAGCGTGACTGGCGCCATCCAGCCCGCTCCTCCGCCATCGAGCAGGTCCCTGACCCTGGTCACCTCACCAGCCACAGCCCTCTCTTCCGACCGCCACATAAAACCTCGGCCGTGGAGGTACGGATTCCCGAGCAGGTACGGATTCCCGAGCAGCGGCTCCTGCAGGACGGCCGCCACTCCAGCCGGTGGAGAGCTGCGCTTGGTGGAGACTTTGTTCCAGACCCTGATGAGTTCCCTGTAAAAGACAGGCAGCTCCCGGAGGGCGGTCCTGGCACCCCCCAAGTTCACAAACAGGAGCTGCGTGTCATAATTGAGGTCGAGCTGCTGGCGGAAGAAATACCTCGCCAGAGCACACCACCTAGGAGGGGGCTCGACGTAAAGGTATCTCTGCAGGGTCTGAAGACGGAAAGTCGCGAGCTGGGCGCTGACGCACACCAACGACTGACCGCCCTCCTCAAGCGGGAGACTCAAGACCGCGGCAGAGACCCAGTGCTTCCTGTTGTTCCAGAAGAAGTCCACCAGCTTCTTCTGTATCTTGGCGACAAACGCAGGGGGAGGGGTCAAAGTGACCAGCCGGTACCACAGCATTGCGGCCACCAGCTGGTTTATGACTAGCGCTCGACCCCTGTAGGACAGCACTCGGAGCAGTCCTGTCCAGCGCCCTAGGCGAGCGGCGACCTTGGCCTCCAGCTCCTGCCAGTTCGCCGGCCAGGCTCCCTCGTCGGGGCTAAGGTAGACTCCCAGATAGAGGAGATGGGTCGTGCTCCAGGCAAAAGGCCTGAGCTCCTCCGGCAGGGAGTCCACCCGCCACTGACCCACCAGGAGTCCGGAACATTTCTCCCAGTTGATCCTGGCGGAGGACGCGGCCGAGTAAATCTCCTGGCACTCACGCATCCTCCGCAGGTCAGCGGGATCCTCTATCGCGAGGAGCACGTCATCGGCGTAAGCCGAGAGGACGACCTCCACGCCCGGCCCTTGCAGAGCCAGTCCCGTCAAACTCGTCCGCAAGAGGCGCAGGAAAGGCTCCACGCAAACGGCGTATAACTGGCCGGACATGGGGCACCCCTCTCCTAAAGCGAAGGGGCGCCGTCAAGGACCCGTTAACCTTAATCAGACACTCCGCGGCGGCGTACAAAAGTCGGATCCGGGCGTCGAAATGCGTCCCGAACCCGAAAGCGCGCAGAGTTCCGAGCAGATAGTCGTGATCCACCCTGTCGAACGCCTTCTCTTGGTCGAGGGATAGGAAGGCGACCGACAGACCAGCCTCCTGGGAACAATGGATGAGGTCCCGGACCAGATGGATGTTATCGTGGATTGTCCGGCCCGGGACCGTGTATGACTGGTCGGGGTGGATCATGTGGTCCAGCACGGCACCAAGGCGAGCAGACATCGCCCTGGCGAAGATTTTGTAGTCCGTGCTGAGGAGGGAGACCGGGCGCCAGTTCTTAAGGAGGCGGAGATCGCCCTTCTTAGGCAGCAGGACGATGACTGCCCTGCGCCAAGAGAGGGGCATCTCCCCGGTCGCCAGACTTTCCCCCAGGACCCGCGCGTAGTCGCTCCCCAGGACGTCCCAGAACGCCCTGTGGAACTCCACGGTCAGCCCGTCCAGCCCCGGGGATTTTCCCCTCGAGAGCCGGGCGAGGGCACCGGTCAGCTCCGCCAGGCTTAGCGGAGCTTCCAGATTTTCGGCGCCCTCCGGGCCGACCTTCGGCAGGTCCTCCCACAAAACTCTACGCGCTTCCTCGCTGGACGGATCCGGAGAGAACAGAGCCCCGTAATATTCACGGACCCTGTTGTTGACGCCCTCCGGATCCGAGACGAGAGAGCCGTCGTCGGCCAGCAGCGTCAAGAGCTGCTTACGGACACTCTGCCTTTTTTCCAGCGAGTAGAAGAAGGGGGAGCCGCGGTCCAGATCCCGCAGGAACCGGATCCGCGACCTCACGTACGCGCCTCGGGACCCGACGAGCTGCAGGTCCTTCAGCGCGGCCTTCTTCGCTTCGTACACCGTCCGCAGGGCCGGGTCCTGGACGACTTGACCGAGACGGGCTTCCAGGTCGAGCACCTCTTTTTCTAGGCGCCCGACTCTGGCCGCCCGCCTCTTGGTCGACCCCCTCGCGTACTCTTGACAGAAGATGCGGACGTGAGCCTTGCCCACGTCCCACCATAGCCTCAAGGAGGGGAAGCCCCCCTGCTTCCTTCTCCAGTCGGACCAGAATCGACGGAACGAGTCCTGGAACCGCACGTCCTCCAGCAGCCGGTTGTTAAAGTGCCAGTACGCGGACCCCGTCCTCGCGCGGAGCGAAGCGAGCTCCGCCCACACCAGGTGGTGGTCCGAACACGGCACCGGCCGCATGGAGGCCGCCGGGACGCAGGAAACGTACGCCCGAGACACGTAAAGGCGGTCGACTCTAGACCATCCAACTCCAGGCCTCACCCAAGTAAAGGCGCTGGAGTCGGGGTGGAGATTTCGCCAGACGTCCACCAAGTCGAAGGACCCGACCAGGTCCCTCAACTTCTCCATCGCCGTCATGCACTGCGGGGCACCGGAGCGGTCCCTCGCCTCGAGGGTGCAGTTAAAATCCCCCCCGAGGACAATGCAGTCGCCGACGTCGACGGAGCCAAGAAGAGCGGACACCTCTTCAAAGAAGCGCGTTTGCTGCGGGCCGGGATGAGGGGCGTACACGTTCACGAGATGGAGCGGCACGTCCCCCAGGCGAACCGTTACGTGCAGCAAGCGGCCTGGCACGGGCTCCTCGACCCCCAAGATCTCCGGCTGAAAATGCGGGCCCAGCAAGATGGCCACCCCACTAGAAATGGCGGTGAGGTGGCTCATGCGGACCTCTCCTTGCCATTCCAGGAGCCACGTGGCTTCGTCTCCCGGAACGGTGTGGGTTTCTTGCAGGAAGCACACCGCATATTTCCCCTCCCGCAGGAGCGAAAAATTGTCAAATCTACGGCGTGCCCCTCTGCCGCCGTTGATGTTGAGGCTGGCTATGGTTATCTTCATGGCAAAAGCATAGTGCAACCTCTACCTTAACCTATTGTGGGGGAGGGAGCGGAGTCTTTTGTTGAACTCCGCTCCCTCCGCAGCCCAGCGAGGAGTCCCTCGAGCTCGCGCAGCTCAAGGTGCTGCTCCTTTGTCAAGGGCCCGCCCGCGGCCAAGGTTTTAACGGCGGCGCGGACGGACCCCTTGATCAGCTCCGGCTCGGACCATTTTTCCAGGGCCAGTCGGGCTTGGTCGCGGCGACCCCGGCTCTGGGCCAAAAAGTCCCGGAGTTCCTTTGCAGGAATGAGGAGGGCCTCAGCGGCGGCCGCGAGCAGATCCACCGCCTCCCTGGCGGTGGTCTCTAGTTCTTCTCCCGCGTCCCCCACCGAGTCCCCGTCCTCCTCCGGGAGGTGGCCGCCAGCAGCCGGCCCATCGACCGCACAAGGTATGGCAAATGAACCGGCCACTCCAACCGGCCCTGGCTCTGCCCCGATCCCACCCCCAGGATCGTCGGCAGAGGAGTCCCCACTGGGCTCTTTTAAAATTGGTGCTGGGTCGGGAAATGACAGCGGAAGGGGTTCCCCCTCCGCCCCAGGAACCGGGGAACAAGGAGAGACCCGGCCATAGGAAATCCCCAGGCCCTCCAAGTGCACCAGCTCCAAAGTAAGGGGCGAGGGTGGGTGTTCCTCCCCCTCCCCGCTGCCACCCCCCGGCCCAGCATCTACAGTTTCATTAAAATCAATATATTGTGTTTCTGCCGGGTCGAGCAACTCCCGGGGGAAGTTGGGTAATAGCTGGGCGGGCTCAGGTTCGGCCTTTTCGGCCTCGCCCGCCTCAGTCCCCGGGACGCCCGGCCCGGCGGCTACGCATTCCTCCGCGGTCCCCACGCCCCCCACGACAGGCAGATCTTCCACTCCATCCCCGGGAGGCAGAGGTTGGGCAGCCTCAACTGTCTCACCCTCCCCGGGGAAAGACTCCTCGCGCCTGCAGCGCAATTTGGGGGCGCTGGTGGGGGACGCGGGACACGCGGCGGGCACCGACTCCTCCGCGGAGGGATGTTGTTCCCCCTCCGCGTCATTGGGGCGGTGCCTCTTTTTGTTCCTGGGGGCGCGCGGAGTCAGGGAGACCTCCATGTCTGCCGAGGCCTCCCGCTCCGCCCCCCCCCTTTTCCTTTTCTTGCCCGCGCCCGGGCCCCTCTGTGGTGTTGTTCAAGGGCTCGGGCACGGGCTCGGGGCACCCCGCGCTCGCCGGTGACGGGGTTGGGCTGAGCGCGGTGGTCAAATTATCCGGCGCACTGAGGGGACCCGCCTCTTGAAGTTTTGTCTTCTTCCGCGCCTTCTTTCCGGTCGGACGCTCTCCCTCCCCCCCGCCGGAGGCCCTGAAAACAAAGGCCTCCGATGATGCCCGCGCACCCATGGCTCCCGGCACGCGGACGCAACTAGGGGGAGGGGTGGCGGCGGCGCCAGCCTTGGCCGCCTTCGGTGGTTTGGCGGCCTTGGAGGCGGGGCAGTTCTTGCGAACGTGCCCCACCTCCCTGCAGGCATGGCACCGCACGCCGTCCGACGTCCAGAAGACGCGGTAGGCAGTCCCCTCGTGCACCACATTAAAAGATCCCTCCGTCGTCTCCTCCCGCGCCAGCCGGACAAAGAGCTGGCGGCGGAAGGAGAACACGTGGCGCAGGCTGTTCTCCCTGAGGCCGAGCGGTATGGGGTTGATCCCTGACCTTACCTCCCCCAGTTGTTGTAGGTGAGGGAGGAGGAGCTCAGCGGAAACAAAGGGCGGGACGTTTGAAATGATGACCCTCTGCGCGGTGGCCTCGAGAGGGTCCACCGGCAGGAACGTCCCGCCCACCGTGAGCCCCTTTTCAAGGGCCAGGGACACCGCCCGCTCCGACCCCAGGAAGAACACGGCCTTCCCAGACATCTTGGAGGCTGCGACAATGGCCGAGGGGCCGACTACCCCAGCCATCGCCCGCACGCACTCCTCAATGCTCATTGTGGGGTGAGTGTAGCTCTTGACCCCGTGTTTCCTGGTTATAAGTCTGAACGGTGGCAGGGCAGCGGGTGGCGCAGGAGGTGCCGTGGATGTGGACACCGCCTGCGCATACGTCCTTGCTGGCCCTGCCACCGGCGTGGATGGGGTCGCCATCACGGGGTCCCTTTAAGGGCTACACCCACCCCAGAGTCACAGGCCTTAATGGTCTTTAATGGCCTCGTATGTTAACTGAGCAGAGGAGCCCTTAACGAGGCACCTCTCCCCTCGTTGACAATTGGGGAGAGGCCTTGCTCCCTCTGCTCAGTTGTCTTAATTGGGTTTTTTTTTTTAAATTTCGGAAGAAAAGGGCTCTCAGAGAGAGAGGGGAGAAACAGAGAGTAACGGAGAAAGAGAGAGGGGGGTGGGAAGGGGGGGGGGGCTGCGAGGGCAGGTCTCCCCTCGCAGCTGTGGGTGGGTGCACTCCCCAGATGGCAAAACACACAAAAAACACAGTCTTTGGGTTGATCTTCAGGTGGGGGGAGAAGACGTCTTCACCTGGGGTAGCTAGAGCCACCAGGCACACAATCCCAAACGATCTTTAATAGGGTGATTTAAAGAATCTTCAGCCTGGTAGCTCCAGCTATCCCAGGCTAGGCAAATGTGGGGGGGGGGGGGTGGGGGGGGTTCCAATTGTGGGGGGGGCCTAGTTGTAAGCAAGGCCCCCACACACACTACCACACACACACACACCCCCCGCGATGTTCCGGCCCTCAGTGGTCTTCTTTCCTCCCCCCACCGAAACAACAAAGTCTGTTTGGGGAAATGCACCAACACCCACCTGTAGAGATAGTAGAGTCTCCCTCCTTCCACACTGGATGTTGTTGTTCTTTTCCCCCTCTCTCCAACTCTTTGCAGAATGGTGAAAAAGATGTTGAAAGTTTTCTTTTCTCCTCCTCTCCCTCTGGGTTAAAGTGGTGTTGAAGCCCCTTCCTTCCTTCTTTTCCTGGGCTGGTCTCAGGGCTCTCCAGGCAGGAGCTCAAGTTGCTAGCTGCTCTCCTCACTGCTCACAGCTCCAACTGAGCAGGACACACCTCCACTGCTCTACGATTGGTTCCTTGTGCATGAAACTCTTTTGAGTTTACCTGCGAAAACATAAAACATTAAAGAGTGCCACCCGACCTGGGTGACACTCCAGACATTTACAAGGCCCTTTTTTTCCCCCCTTTTTTTTTTTTTTGTGTTTTTCTTTTTTTTGTTTTTTTTTTTGGGCACTAAAATCACAATTTTTCCCCAGTGCCCCCTATAAAAGGGAAGGGGACACTAAAAGCACCGGCAATTAAAACAAATTAACTTTAAAACGTAAAATCAAATTAAAATTTGGTTGCCGGGCGTGATGATGCACTCCAGTCCCTCCGGTGCCCACCTCTCGCGGAAGGCCGCGAGCGTACCGGTGGACACCGCGTGCTCCATCTCCAAGGACACCCTGGACCGGATGTAAGAGCGGAAGAGAGGCAGGCAGTCAGGTTGAACGACCCCCTCGACCGCCCGCTGCCTGGACCGGCTGATGGCACCCTTGGCCGTGCCCAGGAGCAGTCCTACGAGGAGGCCTTCGGACCTACCCGCTCCCCTCCGCACAGGGTGCCCAAAGATCAGGAGAGTGGGACTGAAGTGCAGCCAGAATTTCAGGAGCAGCCCCTTCAAATCGTGGAACAGGGGCTGCAACCTCGTGCATTCAATAAAAACATGGAACACGGACTCCTCCAGACCGCAGAAATTGCAGGCGGCCTGGGAGTCCGTGAACCGGCTTAAAAATTTGTTGCACGGCACTGCTCCGTGCACCACCCTCCAGGCCAAGTCCCCGATAAATAGTGGGAGGACCCCTGCGTAGAGTGCCCTCCATCGGGGACCCCCGCCTCCTCCGGACGGCAAGATGGTACGCCATGGCGTGTCCGGACGGCCGGCGAGGATGGCAAAGTTGAGGGTGTGCAGGAGCAGCCCGTACAGGAAACCCCTCCGCGCGGAACTGAAAGGCACGGAGGGGATTTCCCGGAGGCGGCTCAAGTTGTGAGGCGCCGGCCCCCGAGGGAGGTTCCGGGGTTTGGCGCCGATGAGGAATTCCGTGGGGTCAGTTCGGACGGGATCTCCCCACGTGCTTGAGCCTCCTCGATGCACCTAACGGAGTCAGGGCCCAGAGCTGTTTTTAGCGACTCGATGGCATCGGCCGCGTGGCGGACGTTGGCAGAATTTAGGCGCCGCGCCAGCGTGTCTGGCGCCATCCAGCCCGCTCCTCCGCCATCGAGCAGGTCCCTGACCCTGGTCACCTCACCAGCCACAGCCCTCTCTTCCGACCGCCACACATAAAGCCTCGGCCGTGGAGGTACGGATTCCCGAGCAGCGGTTCCTGCAGGACGGCCGCCACTCCAGCCGGCGGAGAGCTGCGCTTGGTGGAGACTTTGTTCCAGACCCTGATGAGTTCCCTGTAAAAGACAGGCAGCTCCCGGAGGGCGGTCCTGGCACCCCCCAAGTTCACAAACAGGAGCTGCGTGTCATAATTGAGGTCGAGCTGCTGGCGGAAGAAATACCTCGCCAGAGCACACCACCTAGGAGGGGGCTCGACGTAAAGGTATCTCTGCAGGGTCTGAAGACGGAAAGTCGCGAGCTGGGCGCTGACGCACACCAACGACTGACCGCCCTCCTCAAGCGGGAGACTCAAGACCGCGGCAGAGACCCAGTGCTTCCTGTTGTTCCAGAAGAAGTCCACCAGCTTCTTCTGTATCTTGGCGACAAACGCAGGGGGAGGGGTCAAAGTGACCAGCCGGTACCACAGCATTGCGGCCACCAGCTGGTTTATGACTAGCGCTCGACCCCTGTAGGACAGCACTCGGAGCAGTCCTGTCCAGCGCCCTAGGCGAGCGGCGACCTTGGCCTCCAGCTCCTGCCAGTTCGCCGGCCAGGCTCCCTCGTCGGGGCTAAGGTAGACTCCCAGATAGAGGAGATGGGTCGTGCTCCAGGCAAAAGGCCTGAGCTCCTCCGGCAGGGAGTCCACCCGCCACTGACCCACCAGGAGTCCGGAACATTTCTCCCAGTTGATCCTGGCGGAGGACGCGGCCGAGTAAATCTCCTGGCACTCACGCATCCTCCGCAGGTCAGCGGGATCCTCTATCGCGAGGAGCACGTCATCGGCGTAAGCCGAGAGGACGACCTCCACGCCCGGCCCTTGCAGAGCCAGTCCCGTCAACCTCGTCCGCAAGAGGCGCAGGAAAGGCTCCACGCAAACGGCGTATAACTGGCCGGACATGGGGCATCCCTGGCGCACCCCTGTCCTAAAGCGAAGGGGCGCCGTCAAGGACCCGTTAACCTTAATCAGACACTCCGCGGCGGCGCACAAAAGTCGGATCCGGGCGACGAAATGCGTCCCGAACCCGAAAGCGCGCAGAGTTCCGAGCAGATAGTCGTGATCCACCCTGTCGAACGCCTTCTCTTGGTCGAGGGATAGGAAGGCGACCGACAGACCAGCCTCCTGGGAACAATGGATGAGGTCCCGGACCAGATGGATGTTATCGTGGATTGTCCGGCCCGGGACCGTGTATGACTGGTCGGGGTGGATCATGTGGTCCAGCACAGCACCAAGGCGAGCAGACATCGCCCTGGCGAAGATTTTGTAGTCCGTGCTGAGGAGGGAGACCGGGCGCCAGTTCTTAAGGAGGCGGAGATCGCCCTTCTTAGGCAGCAGGACGATGACTGCCCTGCGCCAAGAGAGGGGCATCTCCCCGGTCGCCAGACTTTCCCCCAGGACCCGCGCGTAGTCGCTCCCCAGGACGTCCCAGAACGCCCTGTGGAACTCCACGGTCAGCCCGTCCAGCCCCGGGGATTTTCCCCTCGAGAGCCGGGCGAGGGCACCGGTCAGCTCCGCCAGGCTTAGCGGAGCTTCCAGATTTTCGGCGCCCTCCGGGCCGACCTTCGGCAGGTCCTCCCACAAAACTCTACGCGCTTCCTCGCTGGACGGATCCGGAGAGAACAGAGCCCCGTAATATTCACGGACCCTGTTGTTGACGCCCTCCGGATCCGAGACGAGAGAGCCGTCGTCGGCCAGCAGCGTCAAGAGCTGCTTACGGACACTCTGCCTTTTTTCCAGCGAGTAGAAGAAGGGGGAGCCGCGGTCCAGATCCCGCAGGAACCGGATCCGCGACCTCACGAACGCGCCTCGGGACCCGACGAGCTGCAGGTCCTTCAGCGCGGCCTTCTTCGCTTCGTACACCGTCCGCAGGGCCGGGTCCTGGACGACTTGACCGAGACGGGCTTCCAGGTCGAGCACCTCTTTTTCTAGGCGCCCGACTCTGGCCGCCCGCCTCTTGGTCGACCCCCTCGCGTACTCTTGACAGAAGACGCGGACGTGAGCCTTGCCCACGTCCAACCATAGCCTCAAGGAGGGGAAGCCCCCCTGCTTCCTTCTCCAGTCGGACCAGAATCGACGGAACGAGTCCTGGAACCGCACGTCCTCCAGCAGCCGGTTGTTAAAGTGCCAGTACGCGGACCCCGTCCTCGCGCGGAGCGAAGCGAGCTCCGCCCACACCAGGTGGTGGTCCGAACACGGCACCGGCCGCATGGAGGCCGCCGGGACGCAGGAAACGTACGCCCGAGACACGTAAAGGCGGTCGACTCTAGACCATCCAACTCCAGGCCTCACCCAAGTAAAGGCGCTGGAGTCGGGGTGGAGATTTCGCCAGACGTCCACCAAGTCGAAGGACCCGACCAGGTCCCTCAACTTCTCCATCGCCGTCATGCACTGCGGGGCACCGGAGCGGTCCCTCGCCTCGAGGGTGCAGTTAAAATCCCCCCCGAGGACAATGCAGTCGCCGACGTCGACGGAGCCAAGAAGAGCGGACACCTCTTCAAAGAAGCGCGTCTGCTGCGGGCCGGGATGAGGGGCGTACACGTTCACGAGATGGAGCGGCACGTCCCCCAGGCGAACCGTTACGTGCAGCAAGCGGCCTGGCACGGGCTCCTCGACCCCCAAGATCTCCGGCTGAAAATGCGGGCCCAGCAAGATGGCCACCCCACTAGAAATGGCGGTGAGGTGGCTCATGCGGACCTCTCCTTGCCATTCCAGGAGCCACGTGGCTTCGTCTCCCGGAACGGTGTGGGTTTCTTGCAGGAAGCACACCGCATATTTCCCCTCCCGCAGGAGCGAAAAATTGTCAAATCTACGGCGTGCCCCTCTGCCGCCGTTGATGTTGAGGCTGGCTATGGTTATCTTCATGGCAAAAGCATAGTGCAACCTCTACCTTAACCTATTGTGGGGGAGGGAGCGGAGTCTTTTGTTGAACTCCGCTCCCTCCGCAGCCCAGCGAGGAGTCCCTCGAGCTCGCGCAGCTCAAGGTGCTGCTCCTTTGTCAAGGGCCCGCCCGCGGCCAAGGTTTTAACGGCGGCGCGGACGGACCCCTTGATCAGCTCCGGCTCGGACCATTTTTCCAGGGCCAGTCGGGCTTGGTCGCGGCGACCCTGGCTCTGGGCCAAAAAGTCCCGGAGTTCCTTTGCAGGAATGAGGAGGGCCTCAGCGGCGGCCGCGAGCAGATCCACCGCCTCCCTGGCGGTGGTCTCTAGTTCTTCTCCCGCGTCCCCCACCGAGTCCCCGTCCTCCTCCGGGAGGTGGCCGCCAGCAGCCGGCCCATCGACCGCACAAGGTACGGCAAATGAACCGGCCGCTCCAACCGGCCCTGGCTTTGCCCCGATCCCACCCCCAGGATCGTCGGCAGAGGAGTCCCCACTGGGCTCTTTTAAAATTGGTGCTGGGTCGGGAAATGACAGCGGAAGGGGTTCCCCCTCCGCCCCAGGAACCGGGGAACAAGGAGAGACCCGGCCATAGGAAATCCCCAGGCCCTCCAAGTGCACCAGCTCCAAAGTAAGGGGCGAGGGTGGGTGTTCCTCCCCCTCCCCGCTGCCACCCCCCGGCCCAGCATCTACAGTTTCATTAAAATCAATATATTGTGTTTCTGCCGGGTCGAGCAACTCCCGGGGGAAGTTGGGTAATAGCTGGGCGGGCTCAGGTTCGGCCTTTTCGGCCTCGCCCGCCTCAGTCCCCGGGACGCCCGGCCCGGCGGCTACGCATTCCTCCGCGGTCCCCACGCCCCCCACGACAGGCAGATCTTCCACTCCATCCCCGGGAGGCAGAGGCTGGGCAGCCTCAACTGTCTCACCCTCCCCGGGGAAAGACTCCTCGCGCCTGCAGCGCAATTTGGGGGCGCTGGTGGGGGACGCGGGACACGCGGCGGGCACCGACTCCTCCGCGGAGGGATGTTGTTCCCCCTCCGCGTCATTGGGGCGGTGCCTCTTTTTGTTCCTGGGGGCGCGCGGAGTCAGGGAGACCTCCATGTCTGCCGAGGCCTCCCGCTCCGCCCCCCCCTTTTCCTTTTCTTGCCCGCGCCCGGGCCCCTCTGTGGTGTTGTTCAAGGGCTCGGGCACGGGCTCGGGGCACCCCGCGCTCGCCGGTGACGGGGTTGGGCTGAGCGCGGTGGTCAAATTATCCGGCGCACTGAGGGGACCCGCCTCTTGATGTTTTGTCTTCTTCCGCGCCTTCTTTCCGGTCGGACGCTCTCCCTCCCCCCCGCCGGAGGCCCTGAAAACAAAGGCCTCCGACGATGCCTGCGCACCCATGGCTCCCGGCACGCGGACGCAACTAGGGGGAGGGGTGGCGGCGGCGCCAGCCTTGGCCGCCTTCGGTGGTTTGGCGGCCTTGGAGGCGGGGCAGTTCTTGCGAACGTGCCCCACCTCCCTGCAGGCATGGCACCGCACGCCGTCCGACGTCCAGAAGACGCGGTAGGCAGTCCCCTCGTGCACCACATTAAAGTACCCCTCTGTCGTCTCCTCCCGCGCCAGCCGGACAAAGAGCTGGCGGCGGAAGGAGAACACGTGGCGCAGGCTGCTCTCCCTGAGGCCGAGCGGTATGGGGTTGATCCCCGACCTTACCTCCCCCAGTTGTTGTAGGTGAGGGAGGAGGAGCCCAGCGGGAACAAAGGGCGGGACGTTCGACACGATGACCCTCTGCGCGGTGGCCTCGAGGGGATCCACCGGCAGGAACGTCCCGCCCACCGTGAGCCCCCTTTCGAGGGCCAGGGACACCGCCCGCTCCGACCCCAGGAAGAACACGGCCTTCCCAGACATCTTGGAGGCTGCGACAATAGCCGAGGGGCCGACTACCCCAGCCATCGCCCGCACGCACTCCTCAATGCTCATTGTGGGGTGAGTGTAGCTCTTGACCCCGTGTTTTTTTGTTATAAGTGTAAATGGTGGCAGGGCAGCGGGTGGCGCAGGAGGTGCTGTGGAAGCGGTTGCCACCTGCGCATACGTCTTCGCTGGCCCTGCCACCGGCGTGGATGGGGTCGCCATCACGGGGTCCCTTTAAGGGCTACACCCACCCCAAAGTCACAGGCCTTAATGGTCTTTATTGGCCTCTTATATAATGACTGAGCAGAGGAGCCCTTAATGAGGCACACCTCTCCCCTAGTTGGCAATTGGGGAGGGGCCTTGCTCCCTCTGCTCAGTTGTCTTAATTGTTTTTTTTTTAAATTAGGAAGAAAAGGGCTCTCAGAGAGAGAGGGGAGAAACAGAGTGTAACAGAGAAAGAGAGAGTGGGGTGGGAAGGGGGGGGAACTGCGAGGGCAGGTCTCCCCTCGCAGCTGTGGGTGGGTGCAATCCCAGATGCCAAAACAAAAAGTCTTTGGGGTGGTCTTCAGGTGGGGGGAGAAGATGTCTTCACCTGGGGTAGCTGGAGCCACCAGGCACTCTTAACGATCCTTAATTGGGTGATTAATGAAAATCTTCAGACTGGTAGCTCCAGCTATCCCAGGCTAGGCAATTGGGGGTGGGGGGGGGTTCAATTGTGGGGGGGTGCCTAGTTGTAAGCACGGCCCCCACGCACACTACCACACACACACACACACACCCCCCGCGATGTTCCGGCCCTCAGTGGTCTTCTTTCCTCCCCCCACCGATACAACAAAGTCTGTTTGGGGAAATGCACCCACACCCACCTGTAGAGTAGTTGAGTCTCCCTCCTCCCACACTGGATGTTGTTGGTGGTTTTTCCCCCTCTCTCCAACTCTTTGCAGAATGGTAAAGTTGTTTCAAAGCTTTCTGCCTTTTCCTCCTCTCCCTCTGGGTAAAGTTGGTGTTGAAGCCCCTTTCTTCCTTCTCTTCCTGGGCTGGTCTCAGGGCTCTCCAGGCAGGAGCTCAAGTTGCTAGCTGCTCTCCTCACTGCTCACAGCTCCAACTGAGCAGGACACGCCTCTACTGCTCTACGATTGGTCCCTTGTGCATGAAACTCTTTTTGGAGTTTACCTGCGAAAACATAAAACATTAAAGAGTGCCACCCGACCTGGGTGACACTCCAGACATTTACAAGGCCCTTTTTTTCCCCCCTTTTTTGTTTTTTTTGTGTTTTTTCTTTTTTTTTTGTTTTTTTTTGGGGCACTAAAATCACAATTTTTCCCCAGTGACCCCTATAAAAGGGAAGGGGACACTAAAAGCACCGGCAATTAAAACAAATTAACTTTAAAACGTAAAATCAAATTAAAATTTGGTTGCCGGGCGTGATGATGCACTCCAGTCCCTCCGGTGCCCACCTCTCGCGGAAGGCCGCGAGCGTACCGGTGGACACCGCGTGCTCCATCTCCAAGGACACCCTGGACCGGATGTAAGAGCGGAAGAGAGGCAGGCAGTCAGGTTGAACGACCCCCTCGACCGCCCGCTGCCTGGACCGGCTGATGGCACCCTTGGCCGTGCCCAGGAGCAGTCCTACGAGGAGGCCTTCGGACCTACCCGCTCCCCTCCGCACAGGGTGCCCAAAGATCAGGAGAGTGGGACTGAAGTGCAGCCAGAATTTCAGGAGCAGCCCCTTCAAATAGTGGAACAGGGGCTGCAACCTCGTGCATTCAATAAAAACATGGAACACGGACTCCTCCAGACCGCAGAAATTGCAGGCGGCCTGGGAGTCCGTGAACCGGCTTAAAAATTTATTGCACGGCACTGCTCCGTGCACCACCCTCCAGGCCAAGTCCCCGATGAATAGTGGGAGGACCCCTGCGTAGAGTGCCCTCCATCGGGGACCCCCGCCTCCTCCGGACGGCAAGATGGTACGCCATGGCGTGTCCGGACGGCCGGCGAGGATGGCAAAGTTGAGGGTGTGCAGGAGCAGCCCGTACAGGAAACCCCTCCGCGCGGAACTGAAAGGCACGGAGGGGATTTCCCGGAGGCGGCTCAAGTTGTGAGGCGCCGGCCCCCGAGGGAGGTTCCGGGGTTTGGCGCCGATGAGGAATTCCGTGGGGTCAGTTCGGACGGGATCTCCCCACGTGCTTGAGCCTCCTCGATGCACCTAACGGAGTCAGGGCCCAGAGCTGTTTTTAGCGACTCGATGGCATCGGCCGCGTGGCGGACGTTGGCAGAATTTAGGCGCCGCGCCAGCGTGTCTGGCGCCATCCAGCCCGCTCCTCCGCCATCGAGCAGGTCCCTGACCCTGGTCACCTCACCAGCCACAGCCCTCTCTTCCGACCGCCACATAAAGCCTCGGCCGTGGAGGTACGGATTCCCGAGCAGCGGTTCCTGCAGGACGGCCGCCACTCCAGCCGGCGGAGAGCTGCGCTTGGTGGAGACTTTGTTCCAGACCCTGATGAGTTCCCTGTAAAAGACAGGCAGCTCCCGGAGGGCGGTCCTGGCACCCCCCAAGTTCACAAACAGGAGCTGCGTGTCATAATTGAGGTCGAGCTGCTGGCGGAAGAAATACCTCGCCAGAGCACACCACCTAGGAGGGGGCTCGACGTAAAGGTATCTCTGCAGGGTCTGAAGACGGAAAGTCGCGAGCTGGGCGCTGACGCACACCAACGACTGACCGCCCTCCTCAAGCGGGAGACTCAAGACCGCGGCAGAGACCCAGTGCTTCCTGTTGTTCCAGAAGAAGTCCACCAGCTTCTTCTGTATCTTGGCGACAAACGCAGGGGGAGGGGTCAAAGTGACCAGCCGGTACCACAGCATTGCGGCCACCAGCTGGTTTATGACTAGCGCTCGACCCCTGTAGGACAGCACTCGGAGCAGTCCTGTCCAGCGCCCTAGGCGAGCGGCGACCTTGGCCTCCAGCTCCTGCCAGTTCGCCGGCCAGGCTCCCTCGTCGGGGCTAAGGTAGACTCCCAGATAGAGGAGATGGGTCGTGCTCCAGGCAAAAGGCCTGAGCTCCTCCGGCAGGGAGTCCACCCGCCACTGACCCACCAGGAGTCCGGAACATTTCTCCCAGTTGATCCTGGCGGAGGACGCGGCCGAGTAAATCTCCTGGCACTCACGCATCCTCCGCAGGTCAGCGGGATCCTCTATCGCGAGGAGCACGTCATCGGCGTAAGCCGAGAGGACGACCTCCACGCCCGGCCCTTGCAGAGCCAGTCCCGTCAACCTCGTCCGCAAGAGGCGCAGGAAAGGCTCCACGCAAACGGCGTATAACTGGCCGGACATGGGGCATCCCTGGCGCACCCCTCTCCTAAAGCGAAGGGGCGCCGTCAAGGACCCGTTAACCTTAATCAGACACTCCGCGGCGGCGCACAAAAGTCGGATCCGGGCGACGAAATGCGTCCCGAACCCGAAAGCGCGCAGAGTTCCGAGCAGATAGTCGTGATCCACCCTGTCGAACGCCTTCTCTTGGTCGAGGGATAGGAAGGCGACCGACAGACCAGCCTCCTGGGAACAATGGATGAGGTCCCGGACCAGATGGATGTTATCGTGGATTGTCCGGCCCGGGACCGTGTATGACTGGTCGGGGTGGATCATGTGGTCCAGCACAGCACCAAGGCGAGCAGACATCGCCCTGGCGAAGATTTTGTAGTCCGTGCTGAGGAGGGAGACCGGGCGCCAGTTCTTAAGGAGGCGGAGATCGCCCTTCTTAGGCAGCAGGACGATGACTGCCCTGCGCCAAGAGAGGGGCATCTCCCCGGTCGCCAGACTTTCCCCTAGGACCCGCGCGTAGTCGCTCCCCAGGACGTCCCAGAACGCCCTGTGGAACTCCACGGTCAGCCCGTCCAGCCCCGGGGATTTTCCCCTCGAGAGCCGGGCGAGGGCACCGGTCAGCTCAGCCAGGCTTAGCGGAGCTTCCAGATTTTCGGCGCCCTCCGGGCCGACCTTCGGCAGGTCCTCCCACAAAACTCTACGCGCTTCCTCGCTGGACGGATCCGGAGAGAACAGAGCCCCGTAATATTCACGGATCCTGTTGTTGACGCCCTCCGGATCCGAGACGAGAGAGCCGTCGTCGGCCAGCAGCGTCAAGAGCTGCTTACGGACACTCTGCCTTTTTTCCAGCGAGTAGAAGAAGGGGGAGCCGCGGTCCAGATCCCGCAGGAACCGGATCCGCGACCTCACGAACGCGCCTCGGGACCCGACGAGCTGCAGGTCCTTCAGCGCGGCCTTCTTCGCTTCGTACACCGTCCGCAGGGCCGGGTCCTGGACGACTTGACCGAGACGGGCTTCCAGGTCGAGCACCTCTTTTTCTAGGCGCCCGACTCTGGCCGCCCGCCTCTTGGTCGACCCCCTCGCGTACTCTTGACAGAAGACGCGGACGTGAGCCTTGCCCACGTCCCACCATAGCCTCAAGGAGGGGAAGCCCCCCTGCTTCCTTCTCCAGTCGGACCAGAATCGACGGAACGAGTCCTGGAACCGCACGTCCTCCAGCAGCCGGTTGTTAAAGTGCCAGTACGCGGACCCCGTCCTCGCGCGGAGCGAAGCGAGCTCCGCCCACACCAGGTGGTGGTCCGAACACGGCACCGGCCGCATGGAGGCCGCCGGGACGCAGGAAACGTACGCCCGAGACACGTAAAGGCGGTCGACTCTAGACCATCCAACTCCAGGCCTCACCCAAGTAAAGGCGCTGGAGTCGGGGTGGAGATTTCGCCAGACGTCCACCAAGTCGAAGGACCCGACCAGGTCCCTCAACTTCTCCATCGCCGTCATGCACTGCGGGGCACCGGAGCGGTCCCTCGCCTCGAGGGTGCAGTTAAAATCCCCCCCGAGGACAATGCAGTCGCCGACGTCGACGGAGCCAAGAAGAGCGGACACCTCTTCAAAGAAGCGCGTCTGCTGCGGGCCGGGATGAGGGGCGTACACGTTCACGAGATGGAGCGGCACGTCCCCCAGGCGAACCGTTACGTGCAGCAAGCGGCCTGGCACGGGCTCCTCGACCCCCAAGATCTCCGGCTGAAAATGCGGGCCCAGCAAGATGGCCACCCCACTAGAAATGGCGGTGAGGTGGCTCATGCGGACCTCTCCTTGCCATTCCAGGAGCCACGTGGCTTCGTCTCCCGGAACGGTGTGGGTTTCTTGCAGGAAGCACACCGCATATTTCCCCTCCCGCAGGAGCGAAAAATTGTCAAATCTACGGCGTGCCCCTCTGCCGCCGTTGATGTTGAGGCTGGCTATGGTTATCTTCATGGCAAAAGCATAGTGCAACCTCTACCTTAACCTATTGTGGGGGAGGGAGCGGAGTCTTTTGTTGAACTCCGCTCCCTCCGCAGCCCAGCGAGGAGTCCCTCGAGCTCGCGCAGCTCAAGGTGCTGCTCCTTTGTCAAGGGCCCGCCCGCGGCCAAGGTTTTAACGGCGGCGCGGACGGACCCCTTGATCAGCTCCGGCTCGGACCATTTTTCCAGGGCCAGTCGGGCTTGGTCGCGGCGACCCCGGCTCTGGGCCAAAAAGTCCCGGAGTTCCTTTGCAGGAATGAGGAGGGCCTCAGCGGCGGCCGCGAGCAGATCCACCGCCTCCCTGGCGGTGGTCTCTAGTTCTTCTCCCGCGTCCCCCACCGAGTCCCCGTCCTCCTCCGGGAGGTGGCCGCCAGCAGCCGGCCCATCGACCGCACAAGGTACGGCAAATGAACCGGCCGCTCCAACCGGCCCTGGCTTTGCCCCGATCCCACCCCCAGGATCGTCGGCAGAGGAGTCCCCACTGGGCTCTTTTAAAATTGGTGCTGGGTCGGGAAATGACAGCGGAAGGGGTTCCCCCTCCGCCCCAGGAACCGGGGAACAAGGAGAGACCCGGCCATAGGAAATCCCCAGGCCCTCCAAGTGCACCAGCTCCAAAGTAAGGGGCGAGGGTGGGTGTTCCTCCCCCTCCCCGCTGCCACCCCCCGGCCCAGCATCTACAGTTTCATTAAAATCAATATATTGTGTTTCTGCCGGGTCGAGCAACTCCCGGGGGAAGTTGGGTAATAGCTGGGCGGGCTCAGGTTCGGCCTTTTCGGCCTCGCCCGCCTCAGTCCCCGGGACGCCCGGCCCGGCGGCTATGCATTCCTCCGCGGTCCCCACGCCCCCCACGACAGGCAGATCTTCCACTCCATCCCCGGGAGGCAGAGGCTGGGCAGCCTCAACTGTCTCACCCTCCCCGGGGAAAGACTCCTCGCGCCTGCAGCGCAATTTGGGGGCGCTGGTGGGGGACGCGGGACACGCGGCGGGCACCGACTCCTCCGCGGAGGGATGTTGTTCCCCCTCCGCGTCATTGGGGCGGTGCCTCTTTTTGTTCCTGGGGGCGCGCGGAGTCAGGGAGACCTCCATGTCTGCCGAGGCCTCCCGCTCCGCCCCCCCCTTTTCCTTTTCTTGCCCGCGCCCGGGCCCCTCTGTGGTGTTGTTCAAGGGCTCGGGCACGGGCTCGGGGCACCCCGCGCTCGCCGGTGACGGGGTTGGGCTGAGCGCGGTGGTCAAATTATCCGGCGCACTGAGGGGACCCGCCTCTTGATGTTTTGTCTTCTTCCGCGCCTTCTTTCCGGTCGGACGCTCTCCCTCCCCCCCGCCGGAGGCCCTGAAAACAAAGGCCTCCGACGATGCCCGCGCACCCATGGCTCCCGGCACGCGGACGCAACTAGGGGGAGGGGTGGCGGCGGCGCCAGCCTTGGCCGCCTTCGGTGGTTTGGCGGCCTTGGAGGCGGGGCAGTTCTTGCGAACGTGCCCCACCTCCCTGCAGGCATGGCACCGCACGCCGTCCGACATCCAGAAGACGCGGTAGGCAGTCCCCTCGTGCACCACATTAAAGTACCCCTCTGTCGTCTCCTCCCGCGCCAGCCGGACAAAGAGCTGGCGGCGGAAGGAGAACACGTGGCGCAGGCTGCTCTCCCTGAGGCCGAGCGGTATGGGGTTGATCCCCGACCTTACCTCCCCCAGTTGTTGTAGGTGAGGGAGGAGGAGCCCAGCGGGAACAAAGGGCGGGACGTTCGACACGATGACCCTCTGCGCGGTGGCCTCGAGGGGATCCACCGGCAGGAACGTCCCGCCCACCGTGAGCCCCCTTTCGAGGGCCAGGGACACCGCCCGCTCCGACCCCAGGAAGAACACGGCCTTCCCAGACATCTTGGAGGCTGCGACAATAGCCGAGGGGCCGACTACCCCAGCCATCGCCCGCACGCACTCCTCAATGCTCATTGTGGGGTGAGTGTAGCTCTTGACCCCGTGTTTTTTTGTTATAAGTGTAAATGGTGGCAGGGCAGCGGGTGGCGCAGGAGGTGCTGTGGAAGCGGTTGCCACCTGCGCATACGTCTTCGCTGGCCCTGCCACCGGCGTGGATGGGGTCGCCATCACGGGGTCCCTTTAAGGGCTACACCCACCCCAAAGTCACAGGCCTTAATGGTCTTTATTGGCCTCTTATATAATGACTGAGCAGAGGAGCCCTTAATGAGGCACACCTCTCCCCTAGTTGGCAATTGGGGAGGGGCCTTGCTCCCTCTGCTCAGTTGTCTTAATTGTTTTTTTTTTTAATTAGGAAGAAAAGGGCTCTCAGAGAGAGAGGGGAGAAACAGAGTGTAACAGAGAAAGAGAGAGGGGGGTGGGAAGGGGGGGGAACTGCGAGGGCAGGTCTCCCCTCGCAGCTGTGGGTGGGTGCAATCCCAGATGCCAAAACAAAAAGTCTTTGGGGTGGTCTTCAGGTGGGGGGAGAAGATGTCTTCACCTGGGGTAGCTGGAGCCACCAGGCACTCTTAACGATCCTTAATTGGGTGATTAATGAAAATCTTCAGCCTGGTAGCTCCAGCTATCCCAGGCTAGGCAATTGGGGGTGGGGGGGGGTGCAATTGGGGGTGGGGGGGGGTTCAATTGTGGGGGGGGGCCTAGTTGTAAGCACGGCCCCCACGCACACTACCACACACACACACACACACCCCCCGCGATGTTCCGGCCCTCAGTGGTCTTCTTTCCTCCCCCCACCGATACAACAAAGTCTGTTTGGGGAAATGCACCCACACCCACCTGTAGAGTAGTTGAGTCTCCCTCCTCCCACACTGGATGTTGTTGGTGGTTTTTCCCCCTCTCTCCAACTCTTTGCAGAATGGTAAAGTTGTTTCAAAGCTTTCTGCCTTTTCCTCCTCTCCCTCTGGGTAAAGTTGGTGTTGAAGCCCCTTTCTTCCTTCTCTTCCTGGGCTGGTCTCAGGGCTCTCCAGGCAGGAGCTCAAGTTGCTAGCTGCTCTCCTCACTGCTCACAGCTCCAACTGAGCAGGACACGCCTCTACTGCTCTACGATTGGTCCCTTGTGCATGAAACTCTTTTGAGTTTACCTGCAAAACATAAAGACATTAAACGGTGCCACCCGACCTGGGTGACACTCCAGACATTTACAAGGCCCTTTTTTTCCCCCCTTTTTTGTTTTTTTTTGTGTTTTTTCTTTTTTTTTGTTTTTTTTTTTTGGGCACTAAAATCACAATTTTTCCCCAGTGCCCCCTATAAAAGGGAAGGGGACACTAAAAGCACCGGCATTTAAAACAAATTAACTTTAAAACGTAAAATCAAATTAAAATTTGGTTGCCGGGCGTGATGATGCACTCCAGTCCCTCCGGTGCCCACCTCTCGCGGAAGGCCGCGAGCGTACCGGTGGACACCGCGTGCTCCATCTCCAAGGACACCCTGGACCGGATGTAAGAGCGGAAGAGAGGCAGGCAGTCAGGTTGAACGACCCCCTCGACCGCCCGCTGCCTGGACCGGCTGATGGCACCCTTGGCCGTGCCCAGGAGCAGTCCTACGAGGAGGCCTTCGGACCTACCCGCTCCCCTCCGCACAGGGTGCCCAAAGATCAGGAGAGTGGGACTGAAGTGCAGCCAGAATTTCAGGAGCAGCCCCTTCAAATAATGGAACAGGGGCTGCAACCTTGTGCACTCAATAAAAACATGGAACACGGACTCCTCCAGACCGCAGAAATTGCAGGCGGCCTGGGAGTCCGTGAACCGGCTTAAAAATTTGTTGCACGGCACTGCTCCGTGCACCACCCTCCAGGCCAAGTCCCCGATGAATAGTGGGAGGACCCCCGCGTAGAGTGCCCTCCATCGGGGACCCCCGCCTCCTCCGGACGGCAAGATGGTACGCCATGGCGTGTCCGGACGGCCGGCGAGGATGGCAAAGTTGAGGGTGTGCAGGAGCAGCCCGTACAGGAAACCCCTCCGCGCGGAACTGAAAGGCACGGAGGGGATTTCCCCGAGGCGGCTCAAGTTGTGAGGCGCCGGCCCCCGAGGGAGGTTCCGGGGTTTGGCGCCGATGAGGAATTCCGTCCGGACGGGGGTCAGTTCGGACGGGATCTCCCCACGTGCTTGAGCCTCCTCGATGCACCTAACGGAGTCAGGGCCCAGAGCTGTTTTTAGCGACTCGATGGCATCGGCCACGCGGCGGACGTTGGCAGAGTTTAGGCGCCGCGCCAGCGTGTCTGGCGCCATCCAGCCCGCTCCTCCGCCATCGAGCAGGTCCCTGACCCTGGTCACCTCACCAGCCACAGCCCTCTCTTCCGACCGCCACATGAAGCCTCGGCCGTGGAGGTACGGATTCCCGAGCAGCGGCTCCTGCAGGACGGCCGCCACTCCAGCCGGCGGAGAGCTGCGCTTGGTGGAGACTTTGTTCCAGACCCTGATGAGTTCCCTGTAAAAGACAGGCAGCTCCCGGAGGGCGGTCCTGGCACCCCCCAAGTTCACAAACAGGAGCTGCGTGTCATAATTGAGGTCGAGCTGCTGGCGGAAGAAATACCTCGCCAGAGCGCACCACCTAGGAGGGGGCTCGACGTAAAGGTATCTCTGCAGGGTCTGAAGACGGAAAGTCGCGAGCTGGGCGCTGACGCACACCAACGACTGACCGCCCTCCTCAAGCGGGAGACTCAAGACCGCGGCAGAGACCCAGTGCTTCCTGTTGTTCCAGAAGAAGTCCACCAGCTTCTTCTGTATCTTGGCGACAAACGCAGGGGGAGGGGTCAAAGTGACCAGCCGGTACCACAGCATTGCGGCCACCAGCTGGTTTATGACTAGCGCTCGACCCCTGTAGGACAGCACTCGGAGCAGTCCTGTCCAGCGCCCTAGGCGAGCGGCGACCTTGGCCTCCAGCTCCTGCCAGTTCGCCGGCCAGGCTCCCTCGTCGGGGCTAAGGTAGACTCCCAGATAGAGGAGATGGGTCGTGCTCCAGGCAAAAGGCCTGAGCTCCTCCGGCAGGGAGTCCACCCGCCACTGACCCACCAGGAGTCCGGAACATTTCTCCCAGTTGATCCTGGCGGAGGACGCGGCCGAGTAAATCTCCTGGCACTCACGCATCCTCCGCAGGTCAGCGGGATCCTCTATCGCGAGGAGCACGTCATCGGCGTAAGCCGAGAGGACGACCTCCACGCCCGGCCCTTGCAGAGCCAGTCCCGTCAACCTCGTCCGCAAGAGGCGCAGGAAAGGCTCCACGCAAACAGCATATAACTGGCCGGACATGGGGCATCCCTGGCGCACCCCTCTCCTAAAGCGAAGGGGCGCCGTCAAGGACCCGTTAACCTTAATCAGACACTCCGCGGCGGCGTACAAAAGTCGGATCCGGGCGACGAAATGCGTCCCGAACCCGAAAGCGCGCAGAGTTCCGAGCAGATAGTCGTGATCCACCCTGTCGAACGCCTTCTCTTGGTCGAGGGATAGGAAGGCGACCGACAGACCAGCCTCCTAGGAACAATGGATGAGGTCCCGGACCAGATGGATGTTATCGTGGATTGTCCGGCCCAGGACCGTGTATGACTGGTCGGGGTGGATCATGTGGTCCAGCACGGCACCAAGGCGAGCAGACATCGCCCTGGCGAAGATTTTGTAGTCCGTGCTGAGGAGGGAGACCGGGCGCCAGTTCTTAAGGAGGCGGAGATCGCCCTTCTTAGGCAGCAGGACGATGACTGCCCTGCGCCAAGAGAGGGGCATCTCCCCGGTCACCAGACTTTCCCCCAGGACCCGCGCGTAGTCGCTCCCCAGGACGTCCCAGAACGCCCTGTGGAACTCCACGGTCAGCCCGTCCAGCCCCGGGGATTTTCCTCTCGAGAGCCGGGCGAGGGCACCGGTCAGCTCCGCCAGGCTTAGCGGAGCTTCCAGATTTTCGGCGCCCTCCGGGCCGACCTTCGGCAGGTCCTCCCACAAAACTCTACGCGCTTCCTCGCTGGACGGATCCGGAGAGAACAGAGCCCCGTAATATTCACGGACCCTGTTGTTGACGCCCTCCGGATCCGAGACGAGAGAGCCGTCGTCGGCCAGCAGCGTCAAGAGCTGCTTACGGACACTCTGCCTTTTTTCCAGCGAGTAGAAGAAGGGGGAGCCGCGGTCCAGATCCCGCAGGAACCGGATCCGCGACCTCACGAACGCGCCTCGGGACCCGACGAGCTGCAGGTCCTTCAGCGCGGCCTTCTTCGCTTCGTACACCGTCCGCAGGGCCGGGTCCTGGACGACTTGACCGAGACGGGCTTCCAGGTCGAGCACCTCTTTTTCTAGGCGCCCGACTCTGGCCGCCCGCCTCTTGGTCGACCCCCTCGCGTACTCTTGACAGAAGACGCGGACGTGAGCCTTGCCCACGTCCCACCATAGCCTCAAGGAGGGGAAGCCCCCCTGCTTCCTTCTCCAGTCGGACCAGAATCGACGGAACGAGTCCTGGAACCGCACGTCCTCCAGCAGCCGGTTGTTAAAGTGCCAGTACGCGGACCCCGTCCTCGCGCGGAGCGAAGCGAGCTCCGCCCACACCAGGTGGTGGTCCGAACACGGCACCGGCCGCATGGAGGCCGCCGGGACGCAGGAAACGTACGCCCGAGACACGTAAAGGCGGTCGACTCTAGACCATCCAACTCCAGGCCTCACCCAAGTAAAGGCGCTGGAGTCGGGGTGGAGATTTCGCCAGACGTCCACCAAGTCGAAGGACCCGACCAGGTCCCTCAACTTCTCCATCGCCGTCATGCACTGCGGGGCACCGGAGCGGTCCCTCGCCTCGAGGGTGCAGTTAAAATCCCCCCCGAGGACAATGCAGTCGCCGACGTCGACGGAGCCAAGAAGAGCGGACACCTCTTCAAAGAAGCGCGTTTGCTGCGGGCCGGGATGAGGGGCGTACACGTTCACGAGATGGAGCGGCACGTCCCCCAGGCGAACCGTTACGTGCAGCAAGCGGCCTGGCACGGGCTCCTCGACCCCCAAGATCTCCGGCTGAAAATGCGGGCCCAGCAAGATGGCCACCCCACTAGAAATGGCGGTGAGGTGGCTCATGCGGACCTCTCCTTGCCATTCCAGGAGCCACGTGGCTTCGTCTCCCGGAACGGTGTGGGTTTCTTGCAGGAAGCACACCGCATATTTCCCCTCCCGCAGGAGCGAAAAATTGTCAAATCTACGGCGTGCCCCTCTGCCGCCGTTGATGTTGAGGCTGGCTATGGTTATCTTCATGGCAAAAGCATAGTACAACCTCTACCTTAACCTATTGTGGGGGAGGGAGCGGAGTCTTTTGTTGAACTCCGCTCCTTCAGCAGCCCAGCGAGGAACTTTTTGAGCCGGCGCAGCTCAAGGCCTTGAGCCTTTGATAAGGGCCCGCCCGCGGCCATGGTTTTAGCGGCGGCGCGGACGGATGCGACGAGCAGCCCCGGCTCGGACCATCTTTCCAGGGCCAGACGGGCTTGGTCGCGGCGACCCCGGCACTGGACCAAAAAGTCCAGGAGTTCCTCTGCGGGAATGAGGAGGGTCTCAGTGGCGGCCGCGAGCAGATCCACCGCCTCACTGGCGATGGACTCGAGATCTTCACCCACGTCCTCCACCGAGTCCCCGTCCCCCTCCGGGAGGTCGCCGCTAGCAGCCGGCCCGTCGACCGCACGAGGTACGGCAAACGGCCCGGCCGCTCCATCTGGCCCTGGCTCTGCCCCGATCCCACCCCCAGGATCGTCGGCAGAGGAGTCCCCACTGGGCTCTTTTAAAATTGGTGCTGGGTCGGGAAGCGACAGCGGAAGGGGTTCCTCCTCCGCCCCAGGAACCGGGGAACACGGAGAGACCCGGTTTAGGAAGTTCTCCAGGTCCACCAAGTCCCCCAGCTCCAAAGTAGGGGGCAAGGGTTGTTGTTCTTCCCCCTCCCCGCCGCCTCCCCCCAGCCCAGCGTGTACGGATTCATTAAAATTGTTCATATTCTCAGTTTCTACCGGGTCGAGCAAATCCCGGGGGAAGTTGGGTATTGGCTGGGCGGGCTCAGGTTCGGCCTTTTTGGCCCCGCCCGCCTCGGTCCCCGGGACGCTCGACCCGGCGGCTACGCATTCTTCCACTGGCCCCACGCCCCCCACGACAGGCAGATCTTCCACGCCCACCCCAGGAGGCAGGGGCTGGGCAGCCTCGACTGCCTCATCCTCCCCGGGGACAGACTCCTCGCGCCTGCAGCGCAATTTGGGGGCGCTGGTGGGGGACGCGGGACACGCGGCGGGCACCGCCTCCTCCGCGGAGGGATGTTGTTCCCCCTCCGCCTCATTGGGGCGGTGCCTCTTTTTGTTCCTGGGGGTGCGCGAAGGCAGGGAGACCTCCATGTCTGCCGAGGCCTCCCGCTCCGCCCCCCCCTTTTCCTTTTCTTGCCCGCGCCCGGGCCCCTCCGCGGTATTGGTCAAGGGCTCAGGCACGGGCTCAGGGCACCCCGCGCTCGCCGGTGACGGGGTTGGGCTGAGCGCGGTGGTCAAATTTTCCGGCGCACTGAGGGGACCCGCCTCGAGATGTTTCGCCTTCTTCCGCGCCTTCTTTCCGGTCGAACGCTCTCCCTCCCCCCCGCCGGAGGCCCTGAAAACAAAGGCCTCCGACGATGCCCGCGCACCCATGGCTCCCGGCACGCGGACGCAACTAGGGGGAGGGGTGGCGGCGGTGCCAGCCTTGGCCGCCTTCGGTGGTTTGGCGGCCTTGGAGGCGGGGCAGTTCTTACGAACATGCCCCACCTCCCTACAGGCATGGCACCGCACGCCGTCCGACGTCCAGAAGACGCGGTAGGCAGTCCCCTCGTGCACCACATTAAAGTTCCCCTCCGTCGTCTCCTCCCGCGCCAGCCGGACAAAGAGCTGGCGGCGGAAGGAGAACACGTGGCGCAGGCTGTTCTCCCTGAGGCCGAGCGGTATGGGGTTGATCCCCGACCTTACCTCCCCCAGTTGGTGTAGGTGAGGGAGGAGGAGCTCAGCGGGAACAAAGGGCGGGACGTTTGAAATGATGACCCTCTGCGCGGTGGCCTCGAGAGGGTCCACCGGCAGGAACGTCCCGCCCACCGTGAGCCCCTTTTCAAGGGCCAGGGACACCGCCCGCTCCGACCCCAGGAAGAACACGGCCTTCCCAGACATCTTGGAGGCTGCGACAATGGCCGAGGGGCCGACTACCCCAGCCATCGCCCGCACGCACTCCTCGATGCTCATTGTGGGGTGAGTGTAGCTCTTGACCCCGTGTTTTTTAGTTATTAGTTTGAATGGTGGCAGGGCAGCGGCTGGCGCAGGAGGTGCCGTGGATGTGGACACCGCCTGCGCATACGACCTTGCTGGCCCTGCCACCGGCGTGGATGGGGTCGCCATCACGGGGTCCCTTTAAGGGCTACACCCACCCCAAAGTCACAGGCCTTAATGGTCTTTAATGGCCTCGTGTATTTAACTGAGCAGAGGAGCCCTTAACGAGGCACCTCTCCCCTCGTTGACAATTGGGGAGAGGCCTTGCTCCCTCTGCTCAGTTGTCTTAATTGTTTTTTTTTTAAATTTGGAAGGAAAGGGTTCTCAGAGAGAGAGGGGAGAAACAGAGTAGCAGAGAAAAGAGAGAGGGGGGTGGGAAGGGGGGGGGCTGCGAGGGCAGGTCTCTCCTCGCAGCTGTGGGTGGGTGCACGCCCCAGATGGCAAAACACAAAAGTCTTTGAGGTGGTCTTCAGGTGGGGGGAGAAGATGTCTTCACCTGGGGTAGCTGGAGCCACCAGGCACTCCTAACGATCTTTAATTGGGTGATTAATAACAATCTTCAGCCTGGTAGCTCCAGCTATCCCAGGCTAGGCAAATGTGGGGGGTGGGGGGGGTTCCAATTGTGGGGGGGGCCTAGTTGTAAGCACGGCCCCCACGCACACTACCACACACACACACACCCCCCGCGATGTTCCGGCCCTCAGTGGTCTTCTTTCCTCCCCCCACCGATACAACAAAGTCTGTTTGGGGAAATGCACCCACACCCAACTGTAGAGATAGTAGAGTCTCCCTCCTTCCACACTGGATGTTGGTTGTTGTGGTTTTTCCCCCTCTCTCCAACTCTTTGCAGAAATGATAAAGATGTTGAAAGTTTTCTGCTTTCTCCTCCTCTCCCTCTGGATAGAAGTTGGTGTGAAGCCCCTTCCTTCCTTCTGTTCCTGGGCTGGTCTCAGGGCTCTACAGGCAGGAGCTCAAGTTGCTAGCTGCTCTCCTCACTGCTCACAGCTCCAACTGAGCAGGACACGCCTCTACTGCTCTACGATTGGTCCCTTGTGCATGAAACTCTTTTGAGTTCACCTGTGAAAACATAAAAACAATAAACGGTGCCACCCGACCTGGGTGACACTCCAGACATTTTCAAGGCCCTTTTTCCCCCCATTTTTTTTTTTTTTTTTTGTGTTTTTCTTTTTTTTTTTGGTTTTTTTTTTGGGCACTAAAATCACAATTTTCCCCAGTGCCCCCTATAAAAGGGAAGGGGGACACTAAAAGCACCGGCAATTAAAACAAATTAAACTTTAAAACGTAAAATCAAATTAAAATTTGGTTGCCGGGCGTGATGATGCACTCCAGTCCCTCCGGTGCCCACCTCTCGCGGAAGGCCGCGAGCGTACCGGTGGACACCGCGTGCTCCATCTCCAAGGACACCCTGGACCGGATGTAAGAGCGGAAGAGAGGCAGGCAGTCAGGTTGAACGACCCCCTCGACCGCCCGCTGCCTGGACCGGCTGATGGCACCCTTGGCCGTGCCCAGGAGCAGTCCTACGAGGAGGCCTTCGGACCTACCCGCTCCCCTCCGCACAGGGTGCCCAAAGATCAGGAGAGTGGGACTGAAGTGCAGCCAGAATTTCAGGAGCAGCCCCTTCAAATAGTGGAACAGGGGCTGCAACCTTGTACATTCAATAAAAACATGGAACACGGACTCCTCCAGACCACAGAAATTGCAGGCGGCCTGGGAGTCCGTGAACCGGCTTAAAAATTTATTGCACGGCACTGCTCCGTGCACCACCCTCCAGGCCAAGTCCCCGATGAATAGTGGGAGGACCCCTGCGTAGAGTGCCCTCCATCGGGGACCCCCGCCTCCTCCGGACGGCAAGATGGTGCGCCATGGCGTGTCCGGACGGCCGGCGAGGATGGCAAAGTTGAGGGTGTGCAGGAGCAGCCCGTACAGGAAACCCCTCCGCGCGGAACTGAAAGGCACGGAGGGGATTTCCCCGAGGCGGCTCAAGTTGTGAGGCGCCGGCCCCCGAGGGAGGTTCCGGGGTTTGGCGCCGATGAGGAATTCCGTCCGGACGGGGGTCAGTTCGGACGGGATCTCCCCACGTGCTTGAGCCTCCTCGATACACCTAACGGAGTCAGGGCCCAGAGCTGTTTTTAGCGACTCGATGGCATCGGCCGCATGGCGGACGTTGGCAGAATTTAGGCGCCGCGCCAGCGTGACTGGCGCCATCCAGCCCGCTCCTCCGCCATCGAGCAGGTCCCTGACCCTGGTCACCTCACCAGCCACAGCCCTCTCTTCCGACCGCCACATAAAACCTCGGCCGTGGAGGTACGGATTCCCGAGCAGCGGCTCCTGCAGGACGGCCGCCACTCCAGCCGGTGGAGAGCTGCGCTTGGTGGAGACTTTGTTCCAGACCCTGATGAGTTCCCTGTAAAAGACAGGCAGCTCCCGGAGGGCGGTCCTGGCACCCCCCAAGTTCACAAACAGGAGCTGCGTGTCATAATTGAGGTCGAGCTGCTGGCGGAAGAAATACCTCGCCAGAGCACACCACCTAGGAGGGGGCTCGACGTAAAGGTATCTCTGCAGGGTCTGAAGACGGAAAGTCGCGAGCTGGGCGCTGACGCACACCAACGACTGACCGCCCTCCTCAAGCGGGAGACTCAAGACCGCGGCAGAGACCCAGTGCTTCCTGTTGTTCCAGAAGAAGTCCACCAGCTTCTTCTGTATCTTGGCGACAAACGCAGGGGGAGGGGTCAAAGTGACCAGCCGGTACCACAGCATTGCGGCCACCAGCTGGTTTATGACTAGCGCTCGACCCCTGTAGGACAACACTCGGAGCAGTCCTGTCCAGCGCCCTAGGCGAGCGGCGACCTTGGCCTCCAGCTCCTGCCAGTTCGCCGGCCAGGCTCCCTCGTCGGGGCTAAGGTAGACTCCCAGATAGAGGAGATGGGTCGTGCTCCAGGCAAAAGGCCTGAGCTCCTCCGGCAGGGAGTCCACCCGCCACTGACCCACCAGGAGTCCGGAACATTTCTCCCAGTTGATCCTGGCGGAGGACGCGGCCGAGTAAATCTCCTGGCACTCACGCATCCTCCGCAGGTCAGCGGGATCCTCTATCGCGAGGAGCACGTCATCGGCGTAAGCCGAGAGGACGACCTCCACGCCCGGCCCTTGCAGAGCCAGTCCCGTCAACCTCGTCCGCAAGAGGCGCAGGAAAGGCTCCACGCAAACGGCGTATAACTGGCCGGACATGGGGCATCCCTGGCGCACCCCTCTCCTAAAGCGAAGGGGCGCCGTCAAGGACCCGTTAACCTTAATCAGACACTCCGCGGCGGCGTACAAAAGTCGGATCCGGGCGACGAAATGCGTCCCGAACCCGAAAGCGCGCAGAGTTCCGAGCAGATAGTCGTGATCCACCCTGTCGAACGCCTTCTCTTGGTCGAGGGATAGGAAGGCGACCGACAGACCAGCCTCCTGGGAGCAATGGATGAGGTCCCGGACCAGATGGATGTTGTCGTGGATTGTCCGGCCCGGGACCGTGTATGACTGGTCGGGGTGGATCATGTGGTCCAGCACGGCACCAAGGCGAGCAGACATCGCCCTGGCGAAGATTTTGTAGTCCGTGCTGAGGAGGGAGACCGGGCGCCAGTTCTTAAGGAGGCGGAGATCGCCCTTCTTAGGCAGCAGGACGATGACTGCCCTGCGCCAAGAGAGGGGCATCTCCCCGGTCGCCAGACTTTCCCCCAGGACCCGCGCGTAGTCGCTCCCCAGGACGTCCCAGAACGCCCTGTGGAACTCCACGGTCAGCCCGTCCAGCCCCGGGGATTTTCCCCTCGAGAGCCGGGCGAGGGCACCGGTCAGCTCCGCCAGGCTTAGCGGAGCTTCCAGATTTTCGGCGCCCTCCGGGCCGACCTTCGGCAGGTCCTCCCACAAAACTCTACGCGCTTCCTCGCTGGACGGATCCGGAGAGAACAGAGCCCCGTAATATTCACGGACCCTGTTGTTGACGCCCTCCGGATCCGAGACGAGAGAGCCGTCGTCGGCCAGCAGCGTCAAGAGCTGCTTACGGACACTCTGCCTTTTTTCCAGCGAGTAGAAGAAGGGGGAGCCGCGGTCCAGATCCCGCAGGAACCGGATCCGCGACCTCACGAACGCGCCTCGGGACCCGACGAGCTGCAGGTCCTTCAGCGCGGCCTTCTTCGCTTCGTACACCGTCCGCAGGGCCGGGTCCTGGACGACTTGACCGAGACGGGCTTCCAGGTCGAGCACCTCTTTTTCTAGGCGCCCGACTCTGGCCGCCCGCCTCTTGGTCGACCCCCTCGCGTACTCTTGACAGAAGACGCGGACGTGAGCCTTGCCCACGTCCCACCATAGCCTCAAGGAGGGGAAGCCCCCCTGCTTCCTTCTCCAGTCGGACCAGAATCGACGGAACGAGTCCTGGAACCGCACGTCCTCCAGCAGCCGGTTGTTAAAGTGCCAGTACGCGGACCCCGTCCTCGCGCGGAGCGAAGCGAGCTCCGCCCACACCAGGTGGTGGTCCGAACACGGCACCGGCCGCATGGAGGCCGCCGGGACGCAGGAAACGTACGCCCGAGACACGTAAAGGCGGTCGACCCTAGACCATCCTACTCCAGGCCTCACCCAAGTAAAGGCGCTGGAGTCGGGGTGGAGATTTCGCCAGACGTCCACCAAGTCGAAGGACCCGACCAGGTCCCTCAACTTCTCCATCGCCGTCATGCACTGCGGGGCACCGGAGCGGTCCCTCGCCTCGAGGGTGCAGTTAAAATCCCCCCCGAGGACAATGCAGTCGCCGACGTCGACGGAGCCAAGAAGAGCGGACACCTCTTCAAAGAAGCGCGTTTGCTGCGGGCCGGGATGAGGGGCGTACACGTTCACGAGATGGAGCGGCACGTCCCCCAGGCGAACCGTTACGTGCAGCAAGCGGCCTGGCACGGGCTCCTCGACCCCCAAGATCTCCGGCTGAAAATGCGGGCCCAGCAAGATGGCCACCCCACTTGAAATGGCGGTGAGGTGGCTCATGCGGACCTCTCCTTGCCATTCCAGGAGCCACGTGGCTTCGTCTCCCGGAACGGTGTGGGTTTCTTGCAGGAAGCACACCGCATATTTCCCCTCCCGCAGGAGCGAAAAATTGTCAAATCTACGGCGTGCCCCTCTGCCGCCGTTGATGTTGAGGCTGGCTATGGTTATCTTCATGGCAAAAGCATAGTGCAACCTCTACCTTAACCTATTGTGGGGGAGGGAGCGGAGTCTTTTGTTGAACTCCGCTCCCTCCGCAGCCCAGCGAGGAGTCCCTCGAGCTCGCGCAGCTCAAGGTGCTGCTCCTTTGTCAAGGGCCCGCCCGCGGCCAAGGTTTTAACGGCGGCGCGGACGGACCCCTTGATCAGCTCCGGCTCGGACCATTTTTCCAGGGCCAGTCGGGCTTGGTCGCGGCGACCCCGGCTCTGGGCCAAAAAGTCCCGGAGTTCCTTTGCAGGAACGAGGAGGGCCTCAGCGGCGGCCGCGAGCAGATCCACCGCCTCCCTGGCGGTGGTCTCTAGGTCTTCACCCGCGTCCCCCACCGAGTCCCCGTCCTCCTCCGGGAGGTGGCCGCCAGCAGCCGGCCCATCGACCGCACAAGGTACGGCAAATGAACCGGCCGCTCCAACCGGCCCTGGCACTGCCCCGATCCCACCCCCAGGATCGTCGGCAGAGGAGTCCCCACTGGGCTCTTTTAAAAATGGTGCTGGGTCGGGAAATGACAGCGGAAGGGGTTCCCCCTCCGCCCCAGGAACCGGAGAACAAGGAGAGACCCGGCCATAGGAAATCCCCAGGCCCTCCAAGTGCTCCAGCTCCAAAGTAAGGGGCGAGGGTGGGTGTTCCTCCCCCTCCCCGCTGCCACCCCCCGGCCCAGCGTCTACAGTTTCATTAAAATCAATATATTTTGTTTCTGCCGGGTCGAGCAACTCCCGGGGGAAGTTGGGTAATAGCTGGGCGGGCTCAGGTTCGGCCTTTTCGGCCTCGCCCGCCTCAGTCCCCGGGACGCCCGGCCCGGCGGCTACGCATTCCTCCGCGGTCCCCACGCCCCCCACGACAGGCAGATCTTCCACTCCATCCCCGGGAGGCAGAGGCTGGGCAGCCTCAACTGTCTCACCCTCCCCGGGGAAAGACTCCTCGCGCCTGCAGCGCAATTTGGGGGCGCTGGTGGGGGACGCGGGACACGCGGCGGGCACCGCCTCCTCCGCGGAGGGATGTTGTTCCCCCTCCGCCTCATTGGGGCGGTGCCTCTTTTTGTTCCTGGGGGCGCGCGGAGTCAGGGAGACCTCCATGTCTGCCGAGGCCTCCCGCTCCGCCCCCCCCTTTTCCTTTTCTTGCCCGCGCCTGGGCCCCTCTGTGGTGGTATTCAAGGGCCCGGGCACGGGCTCGGGGCACCCCGCGCTCGCCGGTGACTGGGTTGGGCTGAGCGCGGTGGTCAGACTTTCCGGCGCACCGAGGGGACCCGCCTCTAGATGTTTCTCCTTCTTCCGCGCCTTCTTTCCGCTCGGACGCTCTCCCTCCCCGCCGCCGGAGGCCCTGAAAACAAAGGCCTCCGACGATGCCCGCGCACCCATGGCTCCCGGCACGCGGACGCAACTAGGGGGAGGGGTGGCGGCAGCGCCAGCCTTGGCCGCCTTCGGTGGTTTGGCGGCCTTGGAGGCGGGGCAGTTCTTACGAACATGCCCCACCTCCCTGCAGGCATGGCACCGCACGCCGTCCGACGTCCAGAAGACGCGGTAGGCAGTCCCCTCGTGCACCACATTAAAATGCCCTTCTGTCATGTCCTCCCGCGCCAGCCGGACAAAGAGCTGGCGGCGGAAGGAGAACACGTGGCGCAGGCTGTTCTCCCTGAGGCCGAGCGGTATGGGGTTGATCCCTGACCTTACCTCCCCCAGTTGTTGTAGGTGAGGGAGGAGGAGCCCAGCGGGAACAAAGGGCGGGACGTTCGACACGATGACCCTCTGCGCGGTGGCCTCGAGAGGATCCACCGGCAGGAACGTCCCGCCCACCGTGAGCCCCTTTTCGAGGGCCAGGGACACTGCCCGCTCCGACCCCAGGAAGAAAACAGCCTTCCCAGACATCTTGGAGGCTGCGACAATGGCCGAGGGGCCGACTACCCCAGCCATCGCCCGCACGCACTCCTCGATGCTCATTGTGGGGTGAGTGTAGCTCTTGACCCCGTGTTTTTTTGTTATAAGTGTAAATGGTGGCAGGGCAGCGGGTGGCGCAGGAGGTGCTGAGGAAGCGGTTGCCACCTGCGCATACGTCCTTGCTGGCCCTGCCACCGGCGTGGATGGGGTCGCCATCACGGGGTCCCTTTAAGGGCTACACCCACCCCAAAGTCACAGGCCTTAATGGTCTTTAATGGCCTCGTGTATTTAACTGAGCAGAGGAGCCCTTAACGAGGCACCTCTCCCCTCGTTGACAATTGGGGAGAGGCCTTGCTCCCTCTGCTCAGTTGTCTTAATTGTTGTTTTTTTTTAAATTTGGAAGGAAAGGGTTCTCAGAGAGAGAGGGGAGAAACAGAGTAGCAGAGAAAAGAGAGAGGGGGGTGGGAAGGGGGGGGGGCTGCGAGGGCAGGTCTCTCCTCGCAGCTGTGGGTGGGTGCACTCCCCAGATGGCAAAACACAAAAGTCTTTGAGGTGGTCTTCAGGTGGGGGGAGAAGATGTCTTCACCTGGGGTAGCTGGAGCCACCAGGCACTCCTAACGATCTTTAATTGGGTGATTAATAACAATCTTCAGCCTGGTAGCTCCAGCTATCCCAGGCTAGGCAAATGTGGGGGGTGGGGGGGGTTCCAATTGTGGGGGGGGCCTAGTTGTAAGCAAGGCCCCCACACACACTACCACACACACACACACCCCCCGCGATGTTCCGGCCCTCAGTGGTCTTCTTTCCTCCCCCCACCGATACAACAAAGTCTGTTTGGGGAAATGCACCCACACCCACCTGTAGAATGTAGAGTCTCCCTCCTTCCACACTGGATGGTTGTTGTGGTTTTTCCCCCTCTCTCCAACTCCTTGCAGAAATGATAAAGTTGTTTAAAGTTTTCTGCTTTCTCCTCCTCTCCCTCTGGATAAAGTTGAAGGTGAAGCCCCTTCCTTCCTTCTATTCCTGGGCTGGTCTCAGGGCTCTCCAAGCAGGAGCTCAAGTTGCTAGCTGCTCTCCTCACTGCTCACAGCTCCAACTGAGCAGGACACGCCTCTACTGCTCTACGATTGGTCCCTTGTGCATGAAACTCTTTTGAGTTAAACTGCAAAAACATAAAACATGTATCCGTGCCACCCGACCTGGATGACACACACAAGACATTTACAAGGCCCCTTTTTTATTTATTTTTTTTGTGGTTTTTTTTTTTTTTTTGGGGCACTAAAATCAAATTTTTCCTTTTTCCAGTGCCCCCTATAAAAGGAGAGGGGGACACTAAAAGCACCGGCAATTAAAACAAATTAAACTTTAAAACGTAAAATCAAATTAAAATTTGGTTGCCGGGCGTGATGATGCACTCCAGTCCCTCCGGTGCCCACCTCTCGCGGAAGGCCGCGAGCGTACCGGTGGACACCGCGTGCTCCATCTCCAAGGACACCCTGGACCGGATGTAAGAGCGGAAGAGAGGCAGGCAGTCAGGTTGAACGACCCCCTCGACCGCCCGCTGCCTGGACCGGCTGATGGCACCCTTGGCCGTGCCCAGGAGCAGTCCTACGAGGAGGCCCTCGGACCTACCCGCTCCCCTCCGCTCAGGGTGCCCAAAGATCAGGAGTGTGGGACTGAAGTGCAGCCAGAATTTCAGGAGCAGCCCCTTCAAATAATGGAACAGGGGCTGCAACCTCGTACACTCAATAAAAACATGGAACACGGACTCCTCCAGACCGCAGAAATTGCAGGCGGCCTGGGAGTCCGTGAACCGGCTTAAAAATTTGTTGCACGGCACTGCTCCGTGCACCACCCTCCAGGCCAAGTCCCCGATGAATAGTGGGAGGACCCCTGCGTAGAGTGCCCTCCATCGGGGACCCCCGCCTCCTCCGGACGGCAAGATGGTACGCCATGGCGTGTCCGGACGGCCGGCGAGGATGGCAAAGTTGAGGGTGTGCAGGAGCAGCCCGTACAGGAAACCCCTCCGCGCGGAACTGAAAGGCACGGAGGGGATTTCCCCGAGGCGGCTCAAGTTGTGAGGCGCCGGCCCCCGAGGGAGGTTCCGGGGTTTGGCGCCGATGAGGAATTCCGTCCGGACGGGGGTCAGTTCGGACGGGATCTCCCCACGTGCTTGAGCCTCCTCGATACACCTAACGGAGTCAGGGCCCAGAGCTGTTTTTAGCGACTCGATGGCATCGGCCGCGCGGCGGACGTTGGCAGAATTTAGGCGCCGCGCCAGCGTGACTGGCGCCATCCAGCCCGCTCCTCCGCCATCGAGCAGGTCCCTGACCCTGGTCACCTCACCAGCCACAGCCTTCTCTTCCGACCGCCACATGAAGCCTCGGCCGTGGAGGTACGGATTCCCGAGCAGCGGTTCCTGCAGGACGGCCGCCACTCCAGCCGGCGGAGAGCTGCGCTTGGTGGAGACTTTGTTCCAGACCCTGATGAGTTCCCTGTAAAAGACAGGCAGCTCCCGGAGGGCGGTCCTGGCACCCCCCAAGTTCACAAACAGGAGCTGCGTGTCATAATTGAGGTCGAGCTGCTGGCGGAAGAAATACCTCGCCAGAGCACACCACCTAGGAGGGGGCTCGACGTAAAGGTATCTCTGCAGGGTCTGAAGACGGAAAGTCGCGAGCTGGGCGCTGACGCACACCAACGACTGACCGCCCTCCTCAAGCGGGAGACTCAAGACCGCGACAGAGACCCAGTGCTTCCTGTTGTTCCAGAAGAAGTCCACCAGCTTCTTCTGTATCTTGGCGACAAACGCAGGGGGAGGGGTCAAAGTGACCAGCCGGTACCACAGCATTGCGGCCACCAGCTGGTTTATGACTAGCGCTCGACCCCTGTAGGACAGCACTCGGAGCAGTCCTGTCCAGCGCCCTAGGCGAGCGGCGACCTTGGCCTCCAGCTCCTGCCAGTTCGCCGGCCAGGCTTCCTCGTCGGGGCTAAGGTAGACTCCCAGATAGAGGAGATGGGTCGTGCTCCAGGCAAAAGGCCTGAGCTCCTCCGGCAGGGAGTCCACCCGCCACTGACCCACCAGGAGTCCGGAACATTTCTCCCAGTTGATCCTGGCGGAGGACGCGGCCGAGTAAATCTCCTGGCACTCACGCATCCTCCGCAGGTCAGCGGGATCCTCTACCGCGAGGAGCACGTCATCGGCGTAAGCCGAGAGGACGACCTCCACGCCCGGCCCTTGCAGAGCCAGTCCCGTCAACCTCGTCCGCAAGAGGCGCAGGAAAGGCTCCACGCAAACGGCGTATAACTGGCCGGACATGGGGCATCCCTGGCGCACCCCTCTCCTAAAGCGAAGGGGCGCCGTCAAGGACCCGTTAACCTTAATCAGACACTCCGCGGCGGCGTACAAAAGTCGGATCCGGGCGACGAAATGCGTCCCGAACCCGAAAGCGCGCAGAGTTCCGAGCAGATAGTCGTGATCCACCCTGTCGAACGCCTTCTCTTGGTCGAGGGATAGGAAGGCGACCGACAGACCAGCCTCCTGGGAGCAATGGATGAGGTCCCGGACCAGATGGATGTTGTCGTGGATTGTCCGGCCCGGGACCGTGTATGACTGGTCGGGGTGGATCATGTGGTCCAGCACGGCACCAAGGCGAGCAGACATCGCCCTGGCGAAGATTTTGTAGTCCGTGCTGAGGAGGGAGACCGGGCGCCAGTTCTTAAGGAGGCGGAGATCGCCCTTCTTAGGCAGCAGGACGATGACTGCCCTGCGCCAAGAGAGGGGCATCTCCCCGGTCGCCAGACTTTCCCCCAGGACCCGCGCGTAGTCGCTCCCCAGGACGTCCCAGAACGCCCTGTGGAACTCCACGGTCAGCCCGTCCAGCCCCGGGGATTTTCCCCTCGAGAGCCGGGCGAGGGCACCGGTCAGCTCCGCCAGGCTTAGCGGAGCTTCCAGATTTTCGGCGCCCTCCGGGCCGACCCTCGGCAGGTCCTCCCACAAAACTCTACGCGCTTCCTCGCTGGACGGATCCGGAGAGAACAGAGCCCCGTAATATTCACGGACCCTGTTGTTGACGCCCTCCGGATCCGAGACGAGAGAGCCGTCGTCGGCCAGCAGCGTCAAGAGCTGCTTACGGACACTCTGCCTTTTTTCCAGCGAGTAGAAGAAGGGGGAGCCGCGGTCCAGATCCCGCAGGAACCGGATCCGCGACCTCACGAACGCGCCTCGGGACCCGACGAGCTGCAGGTCCTTCAGCGCGGCCTTCTTCGCTTCGTACACCGTCCGCAGGGCCGGGTCCTGGACGACTTGACCGAGACGGCCTTCCAGGTCGAGCACCTCTTTTTCTAGGCGCCCGACTCTGGCCGCCCGCCTCTTGGTCGACCCCCTCGCGTACTCTTGACAGAAGACGCGGACGTGAGCCTTGCCCACGTCCCACCATAGCCTCAAGGAGGGGAAGCCCCCCTGCTTCCTTCTCCAGTCGGACCAGAATCGACGGAACGAGTCCTGGAACCGCACGTCCTCCAGCAGCCGGTTGTTAAAGTGCCAGTACGCGGACCCCGTCCTCGCGCGGAGCGAAGCGAGCTCCGCCCACACCAGGTGGTGGTCCGAACACGGCACCGGCCGCATGGAGGCCGCCGGGACGCAGGAAACGTACGCCCGAGACACGTAAAGGCGGTCGACTCTAGACCATCCAACTCCAGGCCTCACCCAAGTAAAGGCGCTGGAGTCGGGGTGGAGATTTCGCCAGACGTCCACCAAGTCGAAGGACCCGACCAGGTCCCTCAACTTCTCCATCGCCGTCATGCACTGCGGGGCACCGGAGCGGTCCCTCGCCTCGAGGGTGCAGTTAAAATCCCCCCCGAGGACAATGCAGTCGCCGACGTCGACGGAGCCAAGAAGAGCGGACACCTCTTCAAAGAAGCGCGTCTGCTGCGGGCCGGGATGAGGGGCGTACACGTTCACGAGATGGAGCGGCACGTCCCCCAGTCGAACCGTTACGTGCAGCAAGCGGCCTGGCACGGGCTCCTCGACCCCCAAGATCTCCGGCTGAAAATGCGGGCCCAGCAAGATGGCCACCCCACTAGAAATGGCGGTGAGGTGGCTCATGCGGACCTCTCCTTGCCATTCCAGGAGCCACGTGGCTTCGTCTCCCGGAACGGTGTGGGTTTCTTGCAGGAAGCACACCGCATATTTCCCCTCCCGCAGGAGCGAAAAATTGTCAAATCTACGGCGTGCCCCTCTGCCGCCGTTGATGTTGAGGCTGGCTATGGTTATCTTCATGGCAAAAGCATAGTGCAACCTCTACCTTAACCTATTGTGGGGGAGGGAGCGGAGTCTTTTGTTGAACTCCGCTCCCTCCGCAGCCCAGCGAGGAGTCCCTCGAGCTCGCGCAGCTCAAGGTGCTGCTCCTTTGTCAAGGGCCCGCCCGCGGCCAAGGTTTTAACGGCGGCGCGGACGGACCCCTTGATCAGCTCCGGCTCGGACCATTTTTCCAGGGCCAGTCGGGCTTGGTCGCGGCGACCCCGGCTCTGGGCCAAAAAGTCCCGGAGTTCCTTTGCAGGAACGAGGAGGGTCTCAGCGGCGGCCGCGAGCAGATCCACCGCCTCACTGGCGGTGGTCTCTAGGTCTTCACCCGCGTCCCCCACCGAGTCCCCGTCCTCCTCCGGGAGGTGGCCGCCAGCAGCCGGCCCATCGACCGCACAAGGTACGGCAAATGAACCGGCCGCTCCAACCGGCCCTGGCACTGCCCCGATCCCACCCCCAGGATCGTCGGCAGAGGAGTCCCCACTGGGCTCTTTTAAAAATGGTGCTGGGTCGGGAAATGACAGCGGAAGGGGTTCCCCCTCCGCCCCAGGAACCGGAGAACAAGGAGAGACCCGGCCATAGGAAATCCCCAGGCCCTCCAAGTGCTCCAGCTCCAAAGTAAGGGGCGAGGGTGGGTGTTCCTCCCCCTCCCCGCTGCCACCCCCCGGCCCAGCATCTACAGTTTCATTAAAATCAATATATTTTGTTTCTGCCGGGTCGAGCAACTCCCGGGGGAAGTTGGGTAATAGCTGGGCGGGCTCAAGTTCGGCCTTTTCGGCCTCGCCCGCCTCAGTCCCCGGGACGCCCGGCCCGGCGGCTACGCATTCCTCCGCGGTCCCCACGCCCCCCACGACAGGCAGATCTTCCACTCCATCCCCGGGAGGCAGAGGCTGGGCAGCCTCAACTGTCTCACCCTCCCCGGGGAAAGACTCCTCGCGCCTGCAGCGCAATTTGGGGGCGCTGGTGGGGGACGCGGGACACGCGGCGGGCACCGACTCCTCCGCGGAGGGATATTGTTCCCCCTCCGCGTCATTGGGGCGGTGCCTCTTTTTGTTCCTGGGGGCGCGCGGAGTCAGGGAGACCTCCATGTCTGCCGAGGCCTCCCGCTCCGCCCCCCCCTTTTCCTTTTCTTGCCCGCGCCTGGGCCCCTCTGTGGTGTTGTTCAAGGGCTCGGGCACGGGCTCGGGGCACCCCGCGCTCGCCGGTGACGGGGTTGGGCTGAGCGCGGTGGTCAAATTATCCGGCGCACCGAGGGGACCCGCCTCTTGATGTTTTGTCTTCTTCCGCGCCTTCTTTCCGGTCGGACGCTCTCCCTCCCCCCCGCCGGAGGCCCTGAAAACAAAGGCCTCCGACGATGCCCGCGCACCCATGGCTCCCGGCACGCGGACGCAACTAGGGGGAGGGGTGGCGGCAGCGCCAGCCTTGGCCGCCTTCGGTGGTTTGGCGGCCTTGGAGGCGGGGCAGTTCTTGCGAACATGCCCCACCTCCCTGCAGGCATGGCACCGCACGCCGTCCGACGTCCAGAAGACGCGGTAGGCAGTCCCCTCGTGCACCACATTAAAGTGCCCTTCTGTCATGTCCTCCCGCGCCAGCCGGACAAAGAGCTGGCGGCGGAAGGAGAACACGTGGCGCAGGCTGTTCTCCCTGAGGCCGAGCGGTATGGGGTTGATCCCTGACCTTACCTCCCCCAGTTGTTGTAGGTGAGGGAGGAGGAGCCCAGCGGGAACAAAGGGCGGGACGTTCGACACGATGACCCTCTGCGCGGTGGCCTCGAGAGGATCCACCGGCAGGAACGTCCCGCCCACCGTGAGCCCCTTTTCGAGGGCCAGGGACACCGCCCGCTCCGACCCCAGGAAGAAAACAGCCTTCCCAGACATCTTGGAGGCTGCGACAATGGCCGAGGGGCCGACTACCCCAGCCATCGCCCGCACGCACTTCTCGATGCTCATTGTGGGGTGAGTGTAGCTCTTGACCCCGTGTTTTTTTGTTATAAGTGTAAATGGTGGCAGGGCAGCGGGTGGCGCAGGAGGTGCTGTGGAAGCGGTTGCCACCTGCGCATACGTCCTTGCTGGCCCTGCCACCGGCGTGGATGGGGTCGCCATCACGGGGTCCCTTTAAGGGCTACACCCACCCCAAAGTCACAGGCCTTAATGGTCTTTATTGGCCTCTTGTATAATGACTGAGCAGAGGAGCCCTTAATGAGGCACACCTCTCCCCTAGTTGGCAACTGGGGAGGGGCCTTGCTCCCTCTGCTCAGTTGTCTTAAATTGTTTTTTTTTTTTTTTTTTTAAATTAAATTTGGAAGGAAGGGCTCTCAGAGAGAGAGGGGAGAAACAGAGTAACAGAGAAAAGAGAGAGGGGGGTGGGAAGGGGGGGGGGGCTGCGAGGGCAGGTCTTTCCTTGCAGCTGTGGGTGGGTGCACTCCCCAGATGGCAAAACACAAAAGTCTTTGAGGTGGTCTTCAGGTGGGGGGAGAAGATGTCTTCACCTGGGGTAGCTGGAGCCACCAGGCACTCCTAACGATCTTTAATTGGGTGATTAATAACAATCTTCAGCCTGGTAGCTCCAGCTATCCCAGGCTAGGCAAATGTGGGGGGTGGGGGGGGTTCCAATTGTGGGGGGGGGCCTAGTTGTAAGCACGGCCCCCACGCACACTACCACACACACACACACACACCCCCCGCGAATTTCCGGCCCTCAGTGGTCTTCTTTCCTCCCCCCACCGATACAACAAAGTCTGTTTGGGGAAATGCACCCACACCCACCTGTAGAAATGTAGAGTCTCCCTCCTTCCACACTGGATGGTTGTTTGTCTTTTCCCCCTCTCTCCAACTCTTTGCAGAAATGATAAAGATGTTGAAAGTTTTCTGCTTTCTCCTCCTCTCCCTCTGGATAGAAGTTGAAGGTGAAGCCCCTTCCTTCCCTCTCCTCCTGGGCTGGTCTCAGGGCTCCCCAGGCAGGAGCTCAAGTTGCTAGCAGCTCCACTCACTGCTCACAGCTCCAACTGAGCAGGACACGCCTCCACAGCTCCACGATTGGTCCTTGTGCATGAAACTCTTTTGAGTTAAACTGCAAAAACATAAAACATGTATCCGTGCCACCCGACCTGGATGACACACACAAGACATTTACAAGGCCCCTTTTTTATTTATTTTTTTTGTGTTTTTTTTTTTTTTTTTTTTTTTGGGCACTAAAATCAAATTTTTCCTTTTTCCAGTGCCCCCTATAAAAGGAGAGGGGGACACTAAAAGCACCGGCAATTAAAACAAATTAAACTTTAAAACGTAAAATCAAATTAAAATTTGGTTGCCGGGCGTGATGATGCACTCCAGTCCCTCCGGTGCCCACCTCTCGCGGAAGGCCGCGAGCGTACCGGTGGACACCGCGTGCTCCATCTCCAAGGACACCCTGGACCGGATGTAAGAGCGGAAGAGAGGCAGGCAGTCAGGTTGAACGACCCCCTCGACCGCCCGCTGCCTGGACCGGCTGATGGCACCCTTGGCCGTGCCCAGGAGCAGTCCTACGAGGAGGCCCTCGGACCTACCCGCTCCCCTCCGCTCAGGGTGCCCAAAGATCAGGAGTGTGGGACTGAAGTGCAGCCAGAATTTCAGGAGCAGCCCCTTCAAATAATGGAACAGGGGCTGCAACCTCGTACACTCAATAAAAACATGGAACACGGACTCCTCCAGACCGCAGAAATTGCAGGCGGCCTGGGAGTCCGTGAACCGGCTTAAAAATTTGTTGCACGGCACTGCTCCGTGCACCACCCTCCAGGCCAAGTCCCCGATGAATAGTGGGAGGACCCCTGCGTAGAGTGCCCTCCATCGGGGACCCCCGCCTCCTCCGGACGGCAAGATGGTACGCCATGGCGTGTCCGGACGGCCGGCGAGGATGGCAAAGTTGAGGGTGTGCAGGAGCAGCCCGTACAGGAAACCCCTCCGCGCGGAACTGAAAGGCACGGAGGGGATTTCCCCGAGGCGGCTCAAGTTGTGAGGCGCCGGCCCCCGAGGGAGGTTCCGGGGTTTGGCGCCGATGAGGAATTCCGTCCGGACGGGGGTCAGTTCGGACGGGATCTCCCCACGTGCTTGAGCCTCCTCGATACACCTAACGGAGTCAGGGCCCAGAGCTGTTTTTAGCGACTCGATGGCATCGGCCGCGCGGCGGACGTTGGCAGAATTTAGGCGCCGCGCCAGCGTGACTGGCGCCATCCAGCCCGCTCCTCCGCCATCGAGCAGGTCCCTGACCCTGGTCACCTCACCAGCCACAGCCTTCTCTTCCGACCGCCACATGAAGCCTCGGCCGTGGAGGTACGGATTCCCGAGCAGCGGTTCCTGCAGGACGGCCGCCACTCCAGCCGGCGGAGAGCTGCGCTTGGTGGAGACTTTGTTCCAGACCCTGATGAGTTCCCTGTAAAAGACAGGCAGCTCCCGGAGGGCGGTCCTGGCACCCCCCAAGTTCACAAACAGGAGCTGCGTGTCATAATTGAGGTCGAGCTGCTGGCGGAAGAAATACCTCGCCAGAGCACACCACCTAGGAGGGGGCTCGACGTAAAGGTATCTCTGCAGGGTCTGAAGACGGAAAGTCGCGAGCTGGGCGCTGACGCACACCAACGACTGACCGCCCTCCTCAAGCGGGAGACTCAAGACCGCGACAGAGACCCAGTGCTTCCTGTTGTTCCAGAAGAAGTCCACCAGCTTCTTCTGTATCTTGGCGACAAACGCAGGGGGAGGGGTCAAAGTGACCAGCCGGTACCACAGCATTGCGGCCACCAGCTGGTTTATGACTAGCGCTCGACCCCTGTAGGACAGCACTCGGAGCAGTCCTGTCCAGCGCCCTAGGCGAGCGGCGACCTTGGCCTCCAGCTCCTGCCAGTTCGCCGGCCAGGCTTCCTCGTCGGGGCTAAGGTAGACTCCCAGATAGAGGAGATGGGTCGTGCTCCAGGCAAAAGGCCTGAGCTCCTCCGGCAGGGAGTCCACCCGCCACTGACCCACCAGGAGTCCGGAACATTTCTCCCAGTTGATCCTGGCGGAGGACGCGGCCGAGTAAATCTCCTGGCACTCACGCATCCTCCGCAGGTCAGCGGGATCCTCTACCGCGAGGAGCACGTCATCGGCGTAAGCCGAGAGGACGACCTCCACGCCCGGCCCTTGCAGAGCCAGTCCCGTCAACCTCGTCCGCAAGAGGCGCAGGAAAGGCTCCACGCAAACGGCGTATAACTGGCCGGACATGGGGCATCCCTGGCGCACCCCTCTCCTAAAGCGAAGGGGCGCCGTCAAGGACCCGTTAACCTTAATCAGACACTCCGCGGCGGCGTACAAAAGTCGGATCCGGGCGACGAAATGCGTCCCGAACCCGAAAGCGCGCAGAGTTCCGAGCAGATAGTCGTGATCCACCCTGTCGAACGCCTTCTCTTGGTCGAGGGATAGGAAGGCGACCGACAGACCAGCCTCCTGGGAGCAATGGATGAGGTCCCGGACCAGATGGATGTTGTCGTGGATTGTCCGGCCCGGGACCGTGTATGACTGGTCGGGGTGGATCATGTGGTCCAGCACGGCACCAAGGCGAGCAGACATCGCCCTGGCGAAGATTTTGTAGTCCGTGCTGAGGAGGGAGACCGGGCGCCAGTTCTTAAGGAGGCGGAGATCGCCCTTCTTAGGCAGCAGGACGATGACTGCCCTGCGCCAAGAGAGGGGCATCTCCCCGGTCGCCAGACTTTCCCCCAGGACCCGCGCGTAGTCGCTCCCCAGGACGTCCCAGAACGCCCTGTGGAACTCCACGGTCAGCCCGTCCAGCCCCGGGGATTTTCCCCTCGAGAGCCGGGCGAGGGCACCGGTCAGCTCCGCCAGGCTTAGCGGAGCTTCCAGATTTTCGGCGCCCTCCGGGCCGACCCTCGGCAGGTCCTCCCACAAAACTCTACGCGCTTCCTCGCTGGACGGATCCGGAGAGAACAGAGCCCCGTAATATTCACGGACCCTGTTGTTGACGCCCTCCGGATCCGAGACGAGAGAGCCGTCGTCGGCCAGCAGCGTCAAGAGCTGCTTACGGACACTCTGCCTTTTTTCCAGCGAGTAGAAGAAGGGGGAGCCGCGGTCCAGATCCCGCAGGAACCGGATCCGCGACCTCACGAACGCGCCTCGGGACCCGACGAGCTGCAGGTCCTTCAGCGCGGCCTTCTTCGCTTCGTACACCGTCCGCAGGGCCGGGTCCTGGACGACTTGACCGAGACGGCCTTCCAGGTCGAGCACCTCTTTTTCTAGGCGCCCGACTCTGGCCGCCCGCCTCTTGGTCGACCCCCTCGCGTACTCTTGACAGAAGACGCGGACGTGAGCCTTGCCCACGTCCCACCATAGCCTCAAGGAGGGGAAGCCCCCCTGCTTCCTTCTCCAGTCGGACCAGAATCGACGGAACGAGTCCTGGAACCGCACGTCCTCCAGCAGCCGGTTGTTAAAGTGCCAGTACGCGGACCCCGTCCTCGCGCGGAGCGAAGCGAGCTCCGCCCACACCAGGTGGTGGTCCGAACACGGCACCGGCCGCATGGAGGCCGCCGGGACGCAGGAAACGTACGCCCGAGACACGTAAAGGCGGTCGACTCTAGACCATCCAACTCCAGGCCTCACCCAAGTAAAGACGCTGGAGTCGGGGTGGAGATTTCGCCAGACGTCCACCAAGTCGAAGGACCCGACCAGGTCCCTCAACTTCTCCATCGCCGTCATGCACTGCGGGGCACCGGAGCGGTCCCTCGCCTCGAGGGTGCAGTTAAAATCCCCCCCGAGGACAATGCAGTCGCCGACGTCGACGGAGCCAAGAAGAGCGGACACCTCTTCAAAGAAGCGCGTCTGCTGCGGGCCGGGATGAGGGGCGTACACGTTCACGAGATGGAGCGGCACGTCCCCCAGTCGAACCGTTACGTGCAGCAAGCGGCCTGGCACGGGCTCCTCGACCCCCAAGATCTCCGGCTGAAAATGCGGGCCCAGCAAGATGGCCACCCCACTAGAAATGGCGGTGAGGTGGCTCATGCGGACCTCTCCTTGCCATTCCAGGAGCCACGTGGCTTCGTCTCCCGGAACGGTGTGGGTTTCTTGCAGGAAGCACACCGCATATTTCCCCTCCCGCAGGAGCGAAAAATTGTCAAATCTACGGCGTGCCCCTCTGCCGCCGTTGATGTTGAGGCTGGCTATGGTTATCTTCATGGCAAAAGCATAGTGCAACCTCTACCTTAACCTATTGTGGGGGAGGGAGCGGAGTCTTTTGTTGAACTCCGCTCCCTCCGCAGCCCAGCGAGGAGTCCCTCGAGCTCGCGCAGCTCAAGGTGCTGCTCCTTTGTCAAGGGCCCGCCCGCGGCCAAGGTTTTAACGGCGGCGCGGACGGACCCCTTGATCAGCTCCGGCTCGGACCATTTTTCCAGGGCCAGTCGGGCTTGGTCGCGGCGACCCCGGCTCTGGGCCAAAAAGTCCCGGAGTTCCTTTGCAGGAACGAGGAGGGCCTCAGCGGCGGCCGCGAGCAGATCCACCGCCTCACTGGCGGTGGTCTCTAGGTCTTCACCCGCGTCCCCCACCGAGTCCCCGTCCTCCTCCGGGAGGTGGCCGCCAGCAGCCGGCCCATCGACCGCACAAGGTACGGCAAATGAACCGGCCGCTCCAACCGGCCCTGGCACTGCCCCGATCCCACCCCCAGGATCGTCGGCAGAGGAGTCCCCACTGGGCTCTTTTAAAAATGGTGCTGGGTCGGGAAATGACAGCGGAAGGGGTTCCCCCTCCGCCCCAGGAACCGGAGAACAAGGAGAGACCCGGCCATAGGAAATCCCCAGGCCCTCCAAGTGCTCCAGCTCCAAAGTAAGGGGCGAGGGTGGGTGTTCCTCCCCCTCCCCGCTGCCACCCCCCGGCCCAGCATCTACAGTGTCATAGTTATTTGTTTGTATTTCTGCCGGGTCGAGCGACTCCCGGGGGAAGTTGGATAATAGCCGGGCGGGCTCAGGTTCGGCCTTTTCGGCCCCGCCCGCCTCGGTCCCCGGGACGCTCGACCCGGCGGCTACGCATTCTTCCACTGGCCCCACGCCCCCCACGACAGGCAGATCTTCCACGCCCTCCCCAGGAGGCAGCGGCTGGGCAGCCTCGACTGCCTCACCCTCCCCGGGGAAAGACTCCTCGCGCCTGCAGCGCAATTTGGGGGCGCTGGTGGGGGACGCGGGACACGCGGCGGGCACCGCCTCCTCCGCGGAGGGATGTTGTTCCCCCTCCGCCTCATTGGGGCGGTGCCTCTTTTTGTTCCTGGGGGCGCGCGGAGTCAGGGAGACCTCCATGTCTGCCGAGGCCTCCCGCTCCGCCCCCCCCTTTTCCTTTTCTTGCCCGCGCCTGGGCCCCTCTGTGGTATTATTCAAGGGCCCGGGCACGGGCTCGGGGCACCCCGCGCTCGCCGGTGACTGGGTTGGGCTGAGCGCGGTGGTCAAACTTTCCGGCGCACCGAGGGGACCCGCCTCTAGATGTTTCTCCTTCTTCCGCGCCTTCTTTCCGCTCGGATGCTCTCCCTCCCCCCCGCCGGAGGCCCTGAAAACAAAGGCCTCCGACGATGCCCGCGCACCCATGGCTCCCGGCACGCGGACGCAACTAGGGGGAGGGGTGGCGGCGGCGCCAGCTATGGCCGCCTTCGGTGGTTTGGCGGCCTTGGAGGCGGGGCAGTTCTTACGAACGTGCCCCACCTCCCTGCAGGCATGGCACCGCACGCCGTCCGACGTCCAGAAGACGCGGTAGGCAGTCCCCTCGTGCACCACATTAAAGTGCCCTTCTGTCATGTCCTCCCGCGCCAGCCGGACAAAGAGCTGGCGGCGGAAGGAGAATACGTGGCGCAGGCTGTTCTCCCTGAGGCCGACCGGTATGGGGTTGATCCCCGACCTTACCTCCCCCAGTTGGTGTAGGTGAGGGAGGAGGAGCTCAGCGGAAACAAAGGGCGGGACGTTTGACACGATGACCCTCTGCGCGGTGGCCTCGAGAGGGTCCACCGGCAGGAACGTCCCGCCCACCGTGAGCCCCTTTTCAAGGGCCAGGGACACCGCCCGCTCCGACCCCAGGAAGAACACGGCCTTCCCAGACATCTTGGAGGCTGCGACAATGGCCGAGGGGCCGACTACCCCAGCCATCGCCCGCACGCACTCCTCGATGGTCATTGTGGGGTGAGTGTAGCTCTTGACCCCGTGTTTTTTCGTAATTAACCTAAATGGTGGCAGGGCAGCGGGTGGCGCAGGAGGGGCCGTGGAAGCGGTTGCCACCTGCGCATACGTCCTTGCTGGCCCTGCCACCGGCGTGGATGGGGTCGCCATCACGGGGTCCCTTTAAGGGCTACACCCACCCCAAAGTCACAGGCCTTAATGGTCTTAATTGGCCTCGTAAATTAACTGAGCAGAGGAGCCCTTAACGAGGTACCTCTCCCCGAGTTGGCAATTGGGGAGAGGCCTTGCTCCCTCTGCTCAGTTGTCTTAATTGTTTTTTTTTTGTAAATTTGGAAGGAAGAGGCCTCAGAGAGAGAGGGGAGAAACAGAGTAGCAGAGAAAGAGAGAGGGGGGTGGGAAGGGGGTCTGCGAGGGCAGGTCTCCCCTCGCAGCTGTGGGTGGGTGCACTCCCCAGATGGCAAAACACAAAAGTCTTTGGGGTGGTCTTCAGGTGGGGGGAGAAGATGTCTTCACCTGGGGTAGCTGGAGCCACCAGGCACTCCTAACGATCTTTAATTGGGTGATTGAGAAAAACAACAATCTTCAGCCTGGTAGCTCCAGCTATCCCAGGCTAGGCAAATGTGGGGGGTGGGGGGGGTTCCAATTGTGGGGGGGGCCTAGTTGTAAGCACGGCCCCCACGCACACTACCACACACACACACACACCCCCCGCGATGTTCCGGCCCTCAGTGGTCTTCTTTCCTCCCCCCACCGATACAACAAAGTCTGTTTGGGGAAATGCACCCACACCCACCTGTTGAAATGTAGAGTCTCCCTCCTTCCACACTGGATGTTGTTGTGGTTTTTCCCCCTCTCTCCAACTCCTTGCAGAATGGTAAAGTTGTTTAAAAGTTTTCTGCTTTTTCCTCCTCTCCCTCTGGTTAGAAGTTGTAGTGAAGCCCCTTCCTTCCTTCTCCTCCTGGGCTGGTCTCAGGGCTCCCCAGGCAGGAGCTCAAGTTGCTAGCAGCTCCACTCACTGCTCACAGCTCCAACTGAGCAGGACACGCCTCCACAGCTCCACGATTGGTCCTTGTGCATGAAACTCTTTTGAGTTTATCTGTGAAAACATAAAACATTAAACGGTGCCACCCGACCTGGGTGACACTCCAGACATTTACAAGGCCCATTTTTTTTTTTTTCCCCCTTTTTTGTGTTTTTTTTTTGTGTTTTTTCTTTTTTTTTTGTTTTTTTTTTGGGCACTAAAATCACAATTTTTCCCCAGTGCCCCCTATAAAAGGGAAGGGGACACTAAAAGCACCGGCAATTAAAACAAATTAACTTTAAAACGTAAAATCAAATTAAAATTTGGTTGCCGGGCGTGATGATGCACTCCAGTCCCTCCGGTGCCCACCTCTCGCGGAAGGCCGCGAGCGTACCGGTGGACACCGCGTGCTCCATCTCCAAGGACACCCTGGACCGGATGTAAGAGCGGAAGAGAGGCAGGCAGTCAGGTTGAACGACCCCCTCGACCGCCCGCTGCCTGGACCGGCTGATGGCACCCTTGGCCGTGCCCAGGAGCAGTCCTACGAGGAGGCCTTCGGACCTACCCGCTCCCCTCCGCACAGGGTGCCCAAAGATCAGGAGAGTGGGACTGAAGTGCAGCCAGAATTTCAGGAGCAGCCCCTTCAAATAATGGAACAGGGGCTGCAACCTTGTGCACTCAATAAAAACATGGAACACGGACTCCTCCAGACCGCAGAAATTGCAGGCGGCCTGGGAGTCCGTGAACCGGCTTAAAAATTTGTTGCACGGCACTGCTCCGTGCACCACCCTCCAGGCCAAGTCCCCGATGAATAGTGGGAGGACCCCTGCGTAGAGTGCCCTCCATCGGGGACCCCCGCCTCCTCCGGACGGCAAGATGGTACGCCATGGCGTGTCCGGACGGCCGGCGAGGATGGCAAAGTTGAGGGTGTGCAGGAGCAGCCCGTACAGGAAACCCCTCCGCGCGGAACTGAAAGGCACGGAGGGGATTTCCCCGAGGCGGCTCAAGTTGTGAGGCGCCGGCCCCCGAGGGAGGTTCCGGGGTTTGGCGCCGATGAGGAATTCCGTCCGGACGGGGGTCAGTTCGGACGGGATCTCCCCACGTGCTTGAGCCTCCTCGATACACCTAACGGAGTCAGGGCCCAGAGCTGTTTTTAGCGACTCGATGGCATCGGCCGCGCGGCGGACGTTGGCAGAATTTAGGCGCCGCGCCAGCGTGACTGGCGCCATCCAGCCCGCTCCTCCGCCATCGAGCAGGTCCCTGACCCTGGTCACCTCACCAGCCACAGCCCTCTCTTCCGACCGCCACATGAAGCCTCGGCCGTGGAGGTACGGATTCCCGAGCAGCGGCTCCTGCAGGACGGCCGCCACTCCAGCCGGCGGAGAGCTGCGCTTGGTGGAGACTTTGTTCCAGACCCTGATGAGTTCCCTGTAAAAGACAGGCAGCTCCCGGAGGGCGGTCCTGGCACCCCCCAAGTTCACAAACAGGAGCTGCGTGTCATAATTGAGGTCGAGCTGCTGGCGGAAGAAATACCTCGCCAGAGCGCACCACCTAGGAGGGGGCTCGACGTAAAGGTATCTCTGCAGGGTCTGAAGACGGAAAGTCGCGAGCTGGGCGCTGACGCACACCAACGACTGACCGCCCTCCTCAAGCGGGAGACTCAAGACCGCGGCAGAGACCCAGTGCTTCCTGTTGTTCCAGAAGAAGTCCACCAGCTTCTTCTGTATCTTGGCGACAAACGCAGGGGGAGGGGTCAAAGTGACCAGCCGGTACCACAGCATTGCGGCCACCAGCTGGTTTATGACTAGCGCTCGACCCCTGTAGGACAGCACTCGGAGCAGTCCTGTCCAGCGCCCTAGGCGAGCGGCGACCTTGGCCTCCAGCTCCTGCCAGTTCGCCGGCCAGGCTCCCTCGTCGGGGCTAAGGTAGACTCCCAGATAGAGGAGATGGGTCGTGCTCCAGGCAAAAGGCCTGAGCTCCTCCGGCAGGGAGTCCACCCGCCACTGACCCACCAGGAGTCCGGAACATTTCTCCCAGTTGATCCTGGCGGAGGACGCGGCCGAGTAAATCTCCTGGCACTCACGCATCCTCCGCAGGTCAGCGGGATCCTCTACCGCGAGGAGCACGTCATCGGTGTAAGCCGAGAGGACGACCTCCACGCCCGGCCCTTGCAGAGCCAGTCCCGTCAACCTCGTCCGCAAGAGGCGCAGGAAAGGCTCCACGCAAACGGCGTATAACTGGCCGGACATGGGGCATCCCTGGCGCACCCCTCTCCTAAAGCGAAGGGGCGCCGTCAAGGACCCGTTAACCTTAATCAGACACTCCGCGGCGGCGTACAAAAGTCGGATCCGGGCGACGAAATGCGTCCCGAACCCGAAAGCGCGCAGAGTTCCGAGCAGATAGTCGTGATCCACCCTGTCGAACGCCTTCTCTTGGTCGAGGGATAGGAAGGCGACCGACAGACCAGCCTCCTGGGAGCAATGGATGAGGTCCCGGACCAGATGGATGTTGTCGTGGATCGTCCGGCCCGGGACCGTGTATGACTGGTCGGGGTGGATCATGTGGTCCAGCACGGCACCAAGGCGAGCAGACATCGCCCTGGCGAAGATTTTGTAGTCCGTGCTGAGGAGGGAGACCGGGCGCCAGTTCTTAAGGAGGCGGAGATCGCCCTTCTTAGGCAGCAGGACGATGACTGCCCTGCGCCAAGAGAGGGGCATCTCCCCGGTCGCCAGACTTTCCCCCAGGACCCGCGCGTAGTCGCTCCCCAGGACGTCCCAGAACGCCCTGTGGAACTCCACGGTCAGCCCGTCCAGCCCCGGGGATTTTCCCCTCGAGAGCCGGGCGAGGGCACCGGTCAGCTCCGCCAGGCTTAGCGGAGCTTCCAGATTTTCGGCGCCCTCCGGGCCGACCTTCGGCTCCTTGTGCATGAATGACAGAAGGATAGTTTGCAGGTGAAGCAGGCAATCAGGAAGGCAAATGGAATGTTGGCCTTCATTGCGAGAGGGTTGGAGTACAAAAGCAGGGAGGTCCTTCTGCAACTGTATAGGGTATTGGTGAGGCCGCACCTGGAGTACTGCGTGCAGTTTTGGTCACCTTACTTAAGGAAGGATATACTAGCTTTGGAGGGGGTACAGAGACGATTCACGAGGCTGATTCCGGCGATGAGGGGTTACCTTATGATGATAGATTGAGTAGACTGGGTCTTTATTCGTTGGAGTTCAGAAGGATGAGGGGTGATCTCATAGAAACATTTAAAATAATGAAAGGGATAGACAAGATAGAGGATGAGAGGTTGTTTCCATTGGTGGGGGAGACTAGAACTAGGGGGCACAATCTCAAAATACGGGGGAGCCAATTTAAAACCGAGTTGAGAAGGAATTTCTTCTCCCAGAGGGTTGTGAATCTGTGGAATTCTCTGCCCAAGGAAGCAGTTGAGGCTAGCTCATTGAATGTATTCAAGTCACAGATAGATAGATTTTTAACCAATAAGGGAATTAAGGGTTACGGGGAGCGGGCGGGTAAGTGGAGCTGAGTCCACGGCCAGATCAGCCATGATCTTGTTGAATGGCGGAGCAGGCTCGAGGGGCTAGATGGCCTACTCCTGTTCCTAATTCTTATGTTCTTATGTTCTTATGTTTATTGCTCAGAATTGCAAAGCTGGCTTCACAAAGACAGAGGGCTGCACCCAGGTTTTCAGATGACTCCCGAAATACTATTGATACAAATGCTTATCACTGTAATGATCACACCTGGCCCACTGCTGGACCTGATCACCTTGTGACCTTTAGGTTTAATGTAAACTCCAAAAGTGAAACTTGCAGGGGGAGCCTGCTTTATATAGGGAGGTAGCACGAGGTGCAAAAATATGTGCCTCCTGGGCTTTCCCTGTTGGCTGCTACATGTAATTACATGGTACAATCCATGGTACAGAGCATGGCTGCAAATACATCACAACTATTGTGGAGGGAGTCAGAGCACAAATGGAGGACCTCTTCCCTGCTGATGGGCAGGAGACCTCCCCAGGAGAAATAAGGAGCCTGGCTCTGTAAAGTCCTTACACAATACCATAAATCCACACGAGGCATATTCTATGGACAAGGTCACTCCATGACCTGAACCTTTATTCACAGGACCCAGAGTAAAGACCCTGCATGGGACCTCCCTTTACATACCTGGGTGACCAGGTGAGGAGCGTCTTCCACAAGTTCACCCCCTGTGGTCAAGGTGTGCATTTCTTATGTATATACAGTATTGCAGTGTTGTTACATAAAGGTTACATACATGACATCACCTCCCCCTCAAGATCTTATTGGGCTCATAGGTTAAGTCTCTCGGGTGGTCTGCGCTTTCTCGTGGAGCACCGCAGATGGGGCTCTAGTTGTTGAACCTTGCGTGTCTCTCACTTGTGGTGATTCCGGCCTGTCCGGGCTGACCGCAGGGACTGTGCATGCTGCTGAATGTTCTTGTTGCTCGTTCATTGGCGGTGGTGTGAATACCATCTCATGATCTTCCTCAGGTTCCTCAGTGTCCATGCTGAACTTTTTTTTTTACTTGGTCCAGATGCTTGCGGCATATCTGCCCATTGTTAAGTTTAACCACTATGACCCTATTCCCCTCTTTGTCTATTACAGTACCCTCAAGCCATTTGGGCCCCAAAGCATGATTGAGAACAAATATGGGGTCATCAATTTCTTGACATCTCCCCCTTGAATTTCGGTCATGGTACTCGTTTTGGGACTGGCGCTTGCCCTCAACAAAGTCGAACAGGACTGGATGAATGAGGGACAGCCGAGTTTTGAATGTTCGTTTCATGAGTAGCTCCGCGGGCGGGACCCCCGTGAGCGAGTGCGGTTGGGACCTATAGGCTAGCAGGAGGCGCGATAGGCGGCATTGAAAGGAGGGTCCTTGAATCCGGAGCATGCCTTGCTTTATGATTTGGACCGCATGTTCCGCCTGACCATTGGAGGCCGGCTTGAACGGTGCTGTCCTGACATGGTTAATGCCATTACCCGACATGAACTCCCGGAATTCATAGCTTGTGAAACATGGGCCATTATCACCAACAAGGATGTCCGGCAAGCCGTGGGTCGCAAAGAACGCGCGCAGACTCTCCACAGTGGTGGATGTCGTGCACGAATTCAAAATGATGCACTCGATCCATTTTGAGTACACATCAACCACAATGAGAAACATTTTTCCCATGAACAGGCCCGCGTAGTCTACGTGAATATGTGACCAAGGCCTGGTGGGCCAGGGCCACGGGCTGAGAGGGGCCTCCCTGGGGGCATTATCCAGCTGAGCACACGTCGTGCACCTGCGAACACAGTGTTCCAGGTCTGAATCAATTCCCGGCCACCACACATGTGACCGGGCAATGACTTTCATCAGCACGATGCCTGGGTGCTCGCTGTGGAGTTCCCTGATGAATGCTTCTCTGTCCCTCTGGGGCATGACTACCCGGCTGCCCCATAGTAGGCAGTCGGCTTGGATGGAGAGCTCATCCATCCGTCTGTGAAACGGTCTGACCTCCTAAGGGCATGCTCCGTGTGCAGGCGCCCAATCCCCAGTCAGGATGCATTTCTTAATCAAGGATAGGAGGGGATCTCTGTTGGTCAAGATTTTGATCTGGCGGGCTGTGATGGGGGAGTCTGCGCTGTCAAAGGCATCGACAGCCATGACCATCTCAGCACTTTGCTCCGCTGCCCCCTTGGTGGTGGCCAGTGGAAGCCTGCTGAGCGCGTCAGCGCAATTTTCGATGCCGGGCCAGTGCCGGATGGTGTCGTCATTCGCAGCGAGCGTGAGAGCGCATCGCTGTATGCGAGCTGAAGCATTGGCATTGACGGCCTTGCTGTCTGACACAGGGATGTTAATGGCTTGTGTTCCATTTCTAATTCGAACCTCCTACCAAAAAGGTACTGGTGCATCTTTTTCACCCCATAGACACATGCGAGTGCTTCCTTCTCAACCATCCCACATCCCCATTCAGCTTGAGAGAGCGACCTGGAGGCATAAGCCATAGGTTGTAGTTGACCCTCAGCATTACCCTGCTGCAACACGCACCCAACCCCATAGGGCGATGCATCACATGTCAGAACCAATTTCTTACGGGGGTCGTACAGGATCAGCAACTTATTTGAACAAAGTAGGTTCCGTGCCCGATTGAAAGCCCGTTCCAGACAGTCCCCCCAAAACCAATCACAACCCTTACGCAGGAGCAAGTGTAGCGGCTCCAACAATGTGCCTAAGTTCGGCAGAAAGTTCCCGAATCAAGAGTCCCAGAAATGAACGCAACTCCGATGTGTTGCAGGGCCTGGGCGCTTGTCGAATCACCTCTGTTTTGGATTCGGTAGGCCGAATCCCGTCTGCAGCAACCTTCCTGCCCAGAAGCTCGACCTCGGGAGCCAAAAACACACACTTAGACTTCTTGAGTCGCAGGCGTACCTGGTCCAGTCGGCGTAGCACCTCCTCCAGGTTGTGGAGGCGTTCCTCGGTGTCACGACCCGTGATGAGGATGTCGTCCTGAAATACGATTGTTCCAGGAATGGATTTGAGCAGGCTTTCCATGTTTCTTTGAAAAATCGCGGTCGATGATCGAATGCCGAACGGACACCTGTTGCAAATAAACAGTCCCTTGTGCGTGGTGATGGTGGTCAGTAGTTGAGATTCGTCGGCCAGTTCTTGGGTCATGTAGGCTGAAGTGAGGTCCAACTTGGTGAACAGCTTGCCGCCTGCCAGCGTGGCAAAAAGTTCCTCCGCACTCGGGAGCGGGTATTGGTCTTGTAGGGACACCCGGTTGATAGTGGCCTTGTAGTCGCCACAGATCCTGACTGAGCCATCCGCTTTTAGGATGGGAACGATGGGGCTTGCCCAATTGCTGAATTCATCGGGCGAGATGATGCCCTCTCTCAGCAACCGGTCCAACTCGCTCTCAATTTTTTCACGCATCACATACGGCACAGCTCTGGCTTTGTGGTGCACTGATCTGGCGTCCGGGGTGATGCGTATCACTACTTTGGTACCTTTGAATGACCTGACACCAGGTTGAAATAGTGACTCAAATTGCTGTAGGACCTGTGAGCATGAACTTCGCTCCACAGTTGACATGGCGTGCACATTACCCTATTTCCAGTTCATCTCAGCTAACCAGCTCCTCCCCAACAGTGCGGGACCATTGCCCGGGACAATCCAGAGCGGCAGCCGGTTCACCGATCCATTGTGTGTGACCGCCAACATTGCACTGCCTAGCACTGGAATGATTTATTTGGTGTACGTCCGTAATTGCGTCTCAATACGTTCTAGTTTGGGTCTGCTGGCTTTGAGTGGCCACAGCTTTTCGAATTGTTGAACACTCATGAGTGACTGGCTGGCCCCCGTGTCCAGCTCCATCCGTACAGGGATGCGTTTAATAGGACTTTCATCATCATAGGTGGCGTTTTGGTATATGGGCTGTGAATGTTTGCCACATGAACCTGCTGAACTTCAGCGTCCATTGATTTGCCCCAAGCGTCATCCTGCCTCGCAGACCCCTCATCTGGTTCATCCGTCTCAAAAATTAGCCTGGTTACAGGCTTTCTGCACATTCTGCCTAAATGGCCACTGAGGTTACAATTTCTGCAGACAAACTGTTGAAACCTGCAAGTCCTGGCAGCATGTCTGCCCCACACTTCCAGCATGAACTGAGATTCCAATTGTTGTGAACAAAAGAGCTGTTGCACGGCATTCCTCGCTGATTGTCCCTTTGACTGCTCTTGAGCACCCTGTTACTGGGTGTCAATGGCCCCATCCCGGGCCGCATTGTCCACTGGGGGAGCGTAAATGTCCGTTCAGCCTGTCCTTGGTCTCAATTAGCTTTCTGAAAATCCCAGCATGACCGATGCCCTCAATAAAGAAATCACTTAGCATCTTGCCCCTGCAGGCATCTGTGAACTTACAGAGGCTGGCCAAGCGCCGGAGGTCCGCAACAAAATCTGATATGCTCTGTCCTTCCCGACATCGGTGTGTATAGAATCTGTGTCGGGCCATGTGTACGCTGCTCGCCGGTTTGAGGTGCTCACCGATTAGTTTGCTGAGCCCTTCGAAGGTTTTGTCCGCCGGCTTCTCGGGTGCTAGCAGGTCTTTCATGAGTGCGTAAGTCTTAGGTTCACAGCTGGTCAGCAGATGAGCCCTTCGCTTGTCGGTCGCCGCGTCTCCCAGCCAGTCCTTCGTGACAAAATTCTGCTGGAGCCTCTCAATGAAATCGTCCCAGTCCTCACCAACACAGTACCGTTCATCTGTGCTGCCGGTGGCCATTCTCGTTGGTCCTTGATTCCCGTTTCTCGTCGCCAATGTAAAGTCCTTACACAATACCACAAATCCACACAAGGCACATTCTATGGACAAGGTCACTCCATGACCTGAACCTTTATTCACAGGACCTAGAAGTGAAGACCCTGCGTGGGACCTCCCTTTATATACCTGGGTGACGAGGTGAGGAGTGTCTCCGACAAGTTCACCCCCTGTGGTCAAGGTGTGCATTTCTTACATATATACAATATTGCAGTGTTGTTACATAAAGGTTACATACATGACAGCTTATAAATTGCAGAGGAGGTGAATAGCAGGGTTGTGGTGAAGCAGATCTAGGTGCAGTGCTGGAAGCGCATCAATAATCTCATAAGATCAGGGAAGGTGAATGCAAAGCCACACTCAACTTTAGTCCACATCCCCATCACTCTGCCTTCCCAAGCCTGATCCTACAGATCATTACTCACACTAACATACCTTGCATGTTCAACAATCTCTTTCCCTCTATGTGCAAACTCACAACCCCTTCTGACTTACCGCCCCTCACATTCACCCTCATCCCAATGCAATCATACCAAGTAACACCACACAAGGAGGCTATTTGGCATTGGCACTTTGGCATTGGCTCACAGTCACCCTCTAACAGCAGCAGCGCGGATACACACACCTCAATGGGTTCGACACGAGCTACAATAGTGATGGCATCTGTTGTCTCACAAGTCACAAGTGAGCAAGGACAGATGGTGGAGACAGGGACAGCAGTGGAGACTCCTCGTCAAAGGGCACAGGATGCTCCAAGCTCTGCTGTACTGCATACAGACACTGAGCCTCGGGGACCATCAAGAAAGAGGGTGATCCTGGAGGTGCACAAGAAGTGCAGGAGGCTTTGACAGGTTTTGCGGCCATGATGTCTGCAACTGTGCAGAGAATGGAGTCCCGAAATAATATTGTGGAGGGAGTCAGAGACAGTGGATAGTCAAGGGGCTATAGCGGGGGAGGAACTTAACACAATCACAATCACCAAGGAGGTGATACTCAGGAAAATAATGGGACTAAAGGCAGATAAATCCCCTGGACCCGATGGCTTGCATCCTAGGGTCTTAAGAGAAGTAACGGCAGGGATAGTGGATGCATTGGTTGTAATTTACCAAAATTCCTTGGTTTCTGGGGAGGTCCCAGCAGATTGGAAAACTGCAAATGTAACGCCCCTATTTAAAAAAGGAGGCAAACAAAAAGCAGGAAACTATAGACCAGTTAGCCTAACATCTGTGGTTGGGAAAATATTGGCGTTCATTATTAAAGAAGCAGCAGCAGGACATTTGGAAAAGCAAAATTCGGTCAGGCACAGTCAGCATGGATTTATGAAGGGGAAGTCATGTTTGAAAAATTTGCTGGAGTTCTTTGAACAGGGTGGATAAAGGAGAAACAGTGGATGTGGTGCATTTGGACTTCCAGAAGGCGTTTGACAAGGTGCCACATAAAAGGTTACTGCACAAGATAAAAGTTCACGGGTTGGGAGCAATGTATTAGCATGGATAGAGGATTGGCTAACTAACAGAGAGTCAGGATAAATGGTTCATAGAAACATAGAAACATAGAAAATAGGTGCAGGAGTAGGCCATTCGGCCCTTCTAGCCTGCACCGACATTCAATGAGTTCATGTCTGAACATTCAACTTCAGTACCCCATTCCTGCTTTCTCGCCATACACCTTGATCCCCCGAGTAGTAAGGACCTCATCTAACTCCTTTTTGAATATATTTAGTGAATTGGCCTCAACAACTTTCTGTGGTAGAGAATTCCACAGGTTCACCACTCTCTGGGTGAAGAAGTTCCTCCGCATCTCGGTCCTAAATGGCTTACCCCTTATCCTTAGACTGTGACCTCTGGTTCTGGACTTCCCCAACATTAGGAACATTCTTCCTGCATCTAACCTGTCTAACCCCGTCAGAATTTTAAATGTTTCTATGAGGTCCCCTCTCATTCTTCTGAACTCCAGTGAATACAAGCCCAGTTGATCCAGTCTTTCTTGATAGGTCAGTCCCGCCATCCCGGGAATCAGTCTGGTGAACCTTCGCTGCACTCCCTCAATAGCAAGAATGTCCTTACTCAAGTTAGGAGACCAAAACTGTACACAATACTCCAGGTGTGGCCTCACCAATGCCCTGTACAACTGTAGCAACACCTCCCTGCCCCTGTACTCAAATCCCCTCGCTATGAAGGCCAACATGCCATTTGCTTTCTTAACCGCCTGCTGCACCTGCATGCCAACCTGCAATGACTGATATACCATGACACCCAGGTCTCTTTGCACCTCCCCTTTTCCTAATCTGTCACCATTCAGATAATAGTCTGTCTCTCTGTTTTTACCACCAAAGTGGATAACCTCACATTTATCCACATTATACTTCATCTGCCATGCATTTGCCCACTCACCTAACCTATCCAAGTCGCTCTGCAGCCTCACAGCATCCTCCTCGCAGCTCACACTGCCACCCAACTTAGTGTCATTCCCAAATTTGGAGATACTACATTTAATCCCCTCATCTAAATCATTAATGTGCAGTGTAAACAGCTGGGGCCCCAGCACAGAACCTTGCGGTACCCCACTAGTCACTGCCTGCCATTCTGAAAAGTACCCATTTACTCCTACTCTTTGCTTCCTGTCTGACAACCAGTTCTCAATCCATGTCAGTACACTACCCCCAATCCCATGTGCTCTAACTTTGCACATCAATCTCTTGTGTGGGACCTTGTCGAACGCCTTCTGAAAGTCCAAATATACCACATCAACTGGTTCTCCCTTATCCACTCTACTGGAAACATCCTCAAAAAATTCCAGAAGATTTGTCAAGCATGATTTCCCTTTCACAAATCCATGCTGACTTGGACCTATCATGTCACCTCTTTCCAAATGCACTGCTATGACATCCTTAATAATTGATTCCATCATTTTACCCACTACCGATGTCAGGCTGACCGGTCTATAATTCCCTGTTTTCTCTCTCCCTCCTTTTTTAAAAAGTGGGGTTACATTGGCTACCCTCCACTCCATAGGAACTGATCCAGAGTCAATGGAATGTTGGACAATGACTGTCAACGCATCCACTATTTCCAAGGCCACCTCCTTAAGTACTCTGGGATGCAGTCCATCAGGCCCTGGGGATTTATCGGCCTTCAATCCCATCAATTTCCCCAACACAATTTCCCAGCTAATAAGGATTTCCCTCAGTTCCTCCTCCTTACTAGACCCCCCGACCCCTTTTTTTAACCGGAAGGTTGTTTGTGTCCTCCTTCGTGAATACCGAACCAAAGTACTTGTTCAATTGGTCCGCCATTTCTTTGTTCCCCGTTATGACTTCCCCTGATTCTGACTGCAGGGGACCTACGTTTGTTTTTACTCACCTTTTTCTCTTTACATATCTATAGAAACTTTTGCAATCCGTCTTAATGTTCCCTGCAAGCTTCTTCTCATACTCCATTTTCCCTGCCCTAATCAAACCCTTTGTCCTCCTCTGCTGAGTTCTAAATTTCTCCCAGTCCCCAGGTTCGCTGCTATTTCTGGCCAATTTGTATGCCACTTCCTTGGCTTTAATACTATCCCTGATTTCCCTTGATAGCCAATCATTCTCTGGTTGGCAACCAGTAACTAGTGGGGTGCCACAGGGATCAGTGCTGGGACCCCAACTATTTACAATCTATATTAACAACTTGGAAGAAGGGACTGAGTGTAACGTAGCCAAGTTTGCTGATGGTACAAAGATGGGAGGAAAAGCAATGTGTGAGGAGGACACAAAAAATCTGCAAAAGGACATAGGAAGGATAAGTGAGTGGGCAAAAATTTGGCAGATGGAGTATAATGTCGGAAAGTGTGAGGTCATGCACTTTGGCAGAAAAAAATCAAACAGCAAGTTATTATTTCAAGGGAGAAAGATTGCAAAGTGCTGCAGTACAGCGGGACCTGGGGGTACTTGTGCATGAAACACAAAAGGATAGTGTGCAGGTACAGCAAGTGATCAGGAAGGCCAATGGAATCTTGGCCTTTATTGTAAAGGGGATGGAGTATAAAAACAGGGAAGTCTTGCTACAGCTATATAAGATATTGGTGAAGCCACATATGGTTTCCATATTTACGAAAGGATATACTTGCTTTGGAGGCAGTCCAGAGAAGGTTCACTAGGTTGATTCCGGGGATGAGGGGGTTGACTTATGAGGAAAGGTTGAGTAAGTTGGGCCTCTACTCATTGGAATTCAGAAGAATGAGAGGTGATCTTATCAAAATGTATAAGATTATGAGGAGGCTTGACAAGGTGGATGCAGAGAGGATGTTTCCACTGATGGGGGAGACTAGAAATAGAGGGCATGATCTTAGAATAAGGGGCTGCCCATTTAAAACAGAAATGAGGAGAAATTTCTTCTCTCAGAGAGTTGTAAATCTGTGGAATTTGCTGCCTCTGAGAGCTGTGGAAGCTGGGATATTGAATAAATTTAAGACAGAAATAAACAGTTTCTTAAACGATAAGGTGATAAGGGGTTATGGGGAGCGGGTAGGGAAGTGGAGCTGAGTCCATGATCAGATCAGACATGATCTTATTGAATGGCGGAGCAGGCTCGAGGGGCCGTATTGCCTCCTCCTGTTCATATTCCTTATATTCTTATGTTCCATGTTCTTGTAACATGAGCACCATGGATTCGCAGATGAGGGCGACTATAGGCTCTTCCATGGAAAGTATGGTCACCTGCATGGAACATAGAAACATAGAAAATAGGTGCAGGAGCAGGCCATTCAGCCCTTCTAGCCTGCACCGCCATTCAGTGAGTTCATGGCTGAACATGAAACTTCAGTACCCCCTTCCTGCTTTCTCGTCATACCCCTTGATTCCCCTAGTAGTAAGGATTTCATCTAACTCCCTTTTGAATATATTAATGAATTGGCCTCAACTACTTTCTGTGGTAGAGAATTCCACAGGTTCACCACTCTCTGGCTGAAGAAGTTTCTCCTCATCTCGGTCCTAAATGGCTTACCCCTTATCCTTAGACTGTGACCCCTGGTTCTGGACTTCCCCAACATTGGGAACATTCTTCCTGCATCTAACCTGTCTAAACCCGTCAGAATTTTAAACGTTTCTATGAGGTCCCCTCTCATTCTTCTGAACTCCAGTGAATACAAGCCCAGTTGATCCAGTCTTTCTTGATAGGTCAGTCCCACCATCCCGGGAATCAGTCTGGTGAATCTTCGCTGCACTCCCTCAATAGCAAGAATGTCCTTCCTCAAGTTAGGAGACCAAAACTGTACACAATACTCCAGGTGTGGCCTCACCAAGGCCCTGTACAACTGTAGCAACACCTCCCTGCCCCTGTACTCAAATCCCCTCGCTGTGAAGGCCAACATGCCATTTGCTTTCTTAACCGCCTGCTGTACCTGCATGCCAACCTTCAATGACTGATGTACCATGACACCCAGGTCTCGTTGCACCTTCCCTTTTCCTAATCTGTCACCATTCAGATAATAGTCTGTCTCTCTGTTTTTACCACCAAAGTGGATAACCTCACATTTATCCACATTATACTTCATCTGCCATTCATTTGCCCACTCACCGACCCTATCCAAGTCACTCTGCAGCCTCATAGCATCCTCCTCGCAGCTCACACTGCCACCCAACTTAGTGTCATCCGCAAATTTGGAGATACTACATTTAATCCCCTCGTCTAAATCATTAATGTACAATGTAAACAGCTGGGGCCCCAGCACAGAACCTTGCGGTACCCCACTAGTCACTGCCTGCCATTCTGAAAAGTATCCATTTACTCCGACTCTTTGCTTCCTGTCTGACAACCAGTTCTCAATCCACGTCAGCACACTACCCCCAATCCCATGTGCTTTAACTTTGCACATTAATCTCTTGTGTGGGACCTTGTCCAAAGCCTTCTAAAAGTCCAAATATACCACATCAACTGGTTCTCCTTTGTCCACTTTACTGGAAACATCCTCAAAAAATTCCAGAAGATTTGTCAAGCATGATTTCCCTTTCACAAATCCATGCTGACTTGGACCTATCATGTCACCATTATCCAAATGCGATGCTATGACATCCTTAATAATTGATTCCATCATTTTACCCACTACTGAGGTCAGGCTGACCGGTCTATAATTCCCTGTTTTCTCTCTGCCTCCTTTTTTAAAAAGTGGGGTTACATTGGTTACCCTCCACTCGATAGGAACTGATCCAGAGTCAATGGAATGTTGGAAAATGACTGTCAATGCATCCGCTATTTCCAAGGCCACCTCCTTAAGTACTCTGGGATGCAGTCCATCAGGCCCTGGGGATTTATCGGCCTTCAATCCCATCAATTTCCCCAACACAATTTCCCAACTAATAAAGATTTCCGTCAGTTCCTCCTCCTTACTAGACCCTCTGACCCCTTTTATATCCGGAAGGTTGTTTGTGTCCTCCTCAGTGAATACCGAACCAAAGTACTTGTTCAATTGGTCTGCCATTTCTTTGTTCCCCGTTATGACTTCCCCTGATTCTGACTGCAGGGGACCTACGTTTGTCTTTACTAACCTTTTTCTCTTTACATACCTATAGAAACTCTTGCAATCCGTCTTAATGTTCCCTGCAAGCTTCTTCTCGTACTCCATTTTCCCTGCCCTAATCAAACCCTTTGTCTTCCTATGCTGAGTTCTAAATTTCTCCCAGTCCCCGGGTTCGCTGCTTTTTCTGGCCAATTTGTATGCCACTTCCTTGGCTTTAATACTATCCCTGATTTCCCTAGATAGCCACAGTTGAGCCACCTTCCCTTTTTTATTTTTACGTCAGACAGGATTGTACAATTGTTGTAATTCATCCATGCGGTCTCTAAATGTCTGCCATTGCCCATCCACAGTCAACCCCTTAAGTATCATTCGCCAATCTATCCTAGCCAATTCACGCCTCATACCTTCAAAGTTACCCTTCTTTACGTTCTGGACCATGGTCTCTGAATTAACTGTTTTATTCTCCATCCTAATGCAGAATTCCACCATATTATGGTCACTCTTCCCCAAGGGGCCTCGCACAATGAGATTGCTAATTAATCCTCTCTCGTTACACAACACCCAGTCGAAGATGGCCTCCCCCCTAGTTGGTTCCTCGACATATTGGTCTAGAAAACCATCCCTTATGCACTCCAGGAAATCCTCCTCCACCGTATTGCTTCCAGTTTGGCTAGCCCAATCTATGTGCATATTAAAGTCACCCATTATAACTGCTGCACCTTTATTGCATGCACTCCTAATTTCCTGTTTGATGCCCTCCCCAACATCACTACTACTGTTTGGAGGTCTGTACACAACTCCCACTAACGTTTTTTGCCCTTTGGTGTTCTGCAGCTCTACCCATATAGATTACACATCATCCAAGCTAATGTCTTTCCTAACTATTGCATTAATCTCCTCTTTAACCAGCAATGCTACCCCACCTCCTTTTCCTTTTATTCTATCCTTCCTGAATGTTGAATACCCCTGGATGTTGAGTTCCCAGCCCTGATCATCCTGGAGCCACGTCTCCGTAATCCCAATCACATCATATTTGTTAACATCTATTTGCACAGTTAATTCATCCACCTTATTGCGGATACTCCTTGCATTAAGACACAAAGCCTTCAGGCTTGTTTTTTTAACACCGTTTGTCCTTTTAGAATTTTGCTGTACAGTGGCCCTTTTTGTTCTTTGCCTTGGGTTTCTCTGCCCTCCACTTTTCTTCATCTCCTTTCTGTCTTTTGCTTTTGCCTCCTTTTTGTCTCCCTCTGTCTCCCTGCATTGGTTCCCATCCCCCTGCCATATTAGCTTAACTCCTCCCCAACAGCACTAGCAAACACTCCCCCTAGGACATTGGTTCCAGTCCTGCCCAGGTGCAGACCGTCCGGTTTGTACTGGTCCCACCTCCCCCAGAACCGGTTCCAATGCCCCAGGAATTTGAATCGCTCCCTGCTGTACCACTGCTCAAGCCACGTATTCATCTGCGCTATCCTGCGATTCCTACTCTGACTAGCACGTGGCACTGGTAGCAATCCCGAGATTACTACTTTTGAGGTCCTACTTTTTAATTTAGCTCCTAGCTCCTTAAATTCGTTTCGTAGGACCTGATCCCTTTTTTTACCTATGTCGTTGGTACCAATGTGCACCACGACAACTGGCTGTTCTCCCTCCCATTTCAGAATGTCCTGCACCACTGTAAGGACTGGAAGCATCGAACCACCAAGGATTTTTTGGACATTGTCTGGACATTGTGTTTAATATTTTTTTCACCACAGAAATAAATCTGGAAGCTGTTTGTAGGAGGGGCACCAGGTGCGGCTCCATGTTGGATTTAGAATGATGGGCAGGGAGTCTGGAATGTCAAAGGCCAACATAAGGCAGAAGGTGGGCTCATGAAGTCCATTGTTAGGCAAGGTGACCTCGTCAATCAGTGATCGGACCAATTATCTGGATGAGTTACCAGAAGAATAAAGAGGCATTAAACCCAGACTGCCTGGAAGCAAAAACCCATCACTGGACTCAAACACAGGAAGCCTTGAAAACAAGGAACTTTATTGGGGATAAGCAGAAGACACACCCACAGGATACCTCGAAACAAACTTTATTCAGCCTGAAAAGGCAAACGAACTCGGGATATAAAAACATGCCATGTGGACACAGCGTTCTCTCTTGCCTCACTGCTTCGCCCCAACAAGAATCCAACCCTCCGTATTGTGATGGAGAAGATACCAGAAGAGATACCTTTTCATCGGAAGAAGCAGCGAGTAAACCATGAAATCAATGAGCATTTCTGGACACACAACTTTTAAGATCACAGCCGCGGTGTGAGAGGATATCGTGCGTTCTCCCAACCAAATTCTTCGGGGTTTAGAGGGGAGGTGTTTTAGATGTCGGGGTACTTTGCGTTAGGGGCCTGTTAGACAGGTTACACCGTGTATTGTACTGCATTTGTTTGTTTTACACAGCAGGGTGTGTGTGGTTTTACTGGATGCAGGCGTGTGTTTAGCTTTGATAAAGCATTGCTGGTTGAGACCGAGGCATTTGTCCATGACTCATTCATCGGTTCAGTACAGTAATCACTCCCAGGTCTAGAACTAGTGTAACGTGGGGGTGCGTTGAATACACCTCAGAGAAACCACTTACAGAATTGGTGACCGCAGGAAGTCCAGGGTGTGCTGAACAGAGAGTTATGGAAGATATTAAGGCCAAAAAATCAGCAATGCGGACTAGGATTTCCTCATATATCTTTGGGAAAGTTAACGTAACACAACAGTGGGTACTAGACCTTTTGCGAGCTGAGAGTCTGGAGGACAAAGCTGCTGAGTGGATGGGGAGTAAGGGGTATAGAAAGTCAAAAGAAAAGGCCATCCAGCTCATGTGTCTGCAGAAGCAAGTCCAACTGCTTCGGGAGCAGGCGAGGCGCACTCAGGAGGAAATCTCCCATAACAAAAGGTCACACGGGAGGAGACTGCTCATCTAGCGGATAAAGTAAATGGGCTGGAGGGGCAACTGAAGGATATTAAGACAGCGTATAGGGTAGCCACCAGTAAAGGTTTTGAGAATGGAACTCACGGGCCCTGCAAAGAAAAAATCCAAAGCTTGACTCAAGCTCTTGCCAAAGCCAAAGGCATGGTTTGCTTGATGGCCCCGCAGGAAGCTCGGGTGAACTGGGAAGAGGAAGGAGAAAATAGCGAGGATTGGGGGCAGGGTAGGGACGTCCGACCACTGCTTGAAGTGCCAAAGGGGCCGATGTGGCCCATACGGCAGCAGAAATACGGTGCGCCCGTAGACGGCCAAGATCAGGGAGCGCTGCAAAGCGAGTTTGTGGTCCCATTCACAACCCCACAGCTGCAAAATATGATTTCAGAGGTGCCCAAGCTTACCAACGAAGGAGACTCATTGGTCCACTTCACGGAGGTGGAACAGGTGGGAGAGATTAATGGGAGTAACGAAGCAGAGGTTCACAAGCTGCTATTATTTTCCCTGGATAAGAAGATGTATCAGGCTTTATCTGTCAAAAGCAAGAGGGGGCAGGGAACCATAGAGGGCTTAAAGGAGGAAATCTTAAGAGCCATGGGTTACACCCAAGGTAGTCCATTCTCCAGGGGAGAGAGGACGCTGCAACTCGCTGGGGAGGCATCTCAGGCTTTTGCAGACTGGCTCTGGCCGGTCTATAATAAAGCCTGTAATGGAGTGCTAGACCGAGCGCAATTGCAAAGGGAGCCACGGGATCATTGGCTCAGGATCCTAGTGTCAAAGAGTTTGCCCCGGATTAGAGTAAAGTCCGAGAACTGGTTTGACCCTGAAAATCTCCAGAACACGGAGGCCGATGTGCTCCATCACATGAGTCTGGCATTTAAGGCCAGCGTGGAGGAGTTGATCAAACCAGTTAAAGGGAAGGTTCATGAGTTAAAGGCCAGTGAGGGTAGTAAAAAGGAATGGCACAGCAAGGAGGTAACTCAGAGAGGGCTAGGACGTGTTTCTGGTGTGGGAAGACAGGACACTGGAGGAGAGACTGCCCGGCCCCGAGGAGGGGGCAGGGCAAAGGGGATCCTCCATTGCCTAAGACAAAACCTGTAGAGGCAAAGGGACCGACCCAGGTACAATTTGATGTTCTAGTGGCCACTCTTCGGACAGCTTTTGTGCCAGAGCAGAGAAGGGTGGACACTGCCGTGAGCCTGGAAATACCAACCGCTCCGGTAATCCCACCACTCTGACTAGCAGGCACCCAGCCTGAGTACCTGCGTTCGCTCACGTACGATGAGTGGAGTAGACCATGCGTGAGGATGGCGGTGGAGAAGGTAGTGGGGAAGTATTTGTTGGACGGTGATTCAAGCAAATGATCCGACTACCTCACCTTTGTCTCGCCAGGTTCCACACAGTCTGGTGGGGTTCACAGGCGGGGTCAATCTCCAGGCCGCTAGCCATCGATTTAGGATCACTCCATGCAAAATGGAACTGCATCCTGCTGAAATGGGAGCAGCCGGGGTCAGGAGTCCTAGGGGCCGACTTTATGTTAGCCCACAGAATTATAGTGGATTTAAGGAATCACTGCCTTTGGAAAGCAGTGGGTTCCGTTAAGGAGGAAGAAGTTGTGGTGATCCCAAGGAAGGGGGAGAGTAAAGGCACATTGTATACAATGAAGCCAAAGGGTAGTTACGAACTAGAGCAATTGGTCAATAATATCCCGGCCGAGTACCAGGCTTATGTGCGGGACAATCTCGCATCGTTCGCCCCACACAAACACGACTGCGGTAGGGTGACGGGAGTAGAAGTCAGGGTACAAGGAAACTCCATGTCCCGACTGCAGAAACGGGATAATTTCCCCAGGGAGGCAGAGGCCGACTTAGAGACGGCACTGGCATCCCTGGTAGCACAGGAGGTGTTGAGGCCCATAGCCACACACGTGAATTCACCACTTTGGCCGGTTCAGAAGCCAGATCAGTCGTGGAGGGCCACCGTGGACTATCGGGTGCTCAACAAGAACTTCCCAGCTTGCGCGCCCATTGTCGCGGCCATAGTCAACTAATAGAGAGCATTCCAGCATCCGTGACCACATTCACGGTGCTGGGTATATCAAACGGGTTCTGGTCAATTCCCTTCAAAAGAGAGGACCAATACAGGTTTGCATTCAAATTTAAAGGGCAACAGTATACCTGGACGTGCCTTCCTCAGGGTTTCCACAACAGCCCCTCCATATTTCACCAGTGTATGGCCAACAGTTTAAAGGGTTTCAGCAGACCCCAGCAGTTGGTGCTGTAGTGTCCTTACACACTACTATAAATTCACACAAGGCACATTCTGCAGACAAGGTCACTCTGTGACCCGAACCTTTATTCACAGGACCAAGAAGTGATGACCCTGCGTGGGACCTCCCTTTATATACCTGGATGACGAGGTGAGGAGTGTCTCCCACAAGTTCACCCCCTGTGGTCAAGGTGTACATTTCTGAGGTGTATACAGTATGCAGTGTTGTTACATGAAGGTTACAGTTACATGAAGGTTACATACATGACATCACCTTGCCCCCCCCCCCGCAGCGTCTTATGGGGTCAAAGATTAAGTCTTTCAGGCGGTCGACGCTCTCTCATGGAGCGCCACAATTGGGGCTCTGGTTGCGTCTCTGTCACCTGTGATGATTCCAGATTGTCTGGGCTGGCCGCCGGGACTGTGCATGCTGCTGTGCATGTTGCTCGTTCACTGGCGGTGGTGTGGGCAGCATCTCATGATCTTCCTCTGGTTCCTCAGTGTCCATGCTGAACCTTTTTTTTACTTGGTCCAGATGCTTGCGGCATATCTGTCCATTGTTAAGTCTGACCACTATGACCCTATTCCCCTCTTTGCCAATTACACTACCCTCAAGCCACTTGGGCCCCAAAGCGTGATTAAGAACAAATACAGGTTCATCGATTTCTATACATCTCCCCTTTGAGTTACGGTCATGGCACTCATTTTAGGACTGGCGCTTGCCCTCAACAAAGTCGGACAGGACTGGATGAATGAGGGACAGCTGAGTTTTAAGTGTACATTTCATGAGTAGTTCCACGGGCGGGACTCCCGTGAGCGAATGCGGTCGGGACCTATAGGCCAGAAGGAAGCACGATAGGTGGCATTGAAAGGAGGGTCCTTGAATCCGGAGCAGACCTTGTTTTATGATTTGGACCGCACATTCCGCCTGGCCATTGGAAGCCGACTTGAACGGTGCTGTCCTGATATGTTTGATGCCATAACCCGACATGAACTCCCGGAATTCATAGCTAGTGAAACATGGGCCGTTGTCGCTAACCAGGATGTCTGGCAAGCCGTGGGTCGCAAAGACCGCACGCAGACTCTCCACAGTGGTGGATGTCGTGCACGAATTCAATATGATGCACTCGATCCATTTCGAGTAGGCATCAACAACAATGTGTAACATTTTTCCCATGAACGGGCCCGCGTAGTCGACGTGAATACGTGACCATGGCCTGGTGGGCCAGGGCCACGGCTGAGTGGGGCCTCTCTGGGGGCATTGCCCAGCTGGGCACACGTCGTGCACCTGCAAAAACCGTGTTATAGATCTGAGTCAATTCCCGGCCACCATACATGTGACAGGGCAATGGCCTTCATTAGCACCATGTCAGGGTGCTCGCTGTGGAGTTCCCTGATGAATGCTTCCCTTCCCTTCTGGGGCATGACTACCCGGCTGCCCCATAGTAGCCAGTCGGCTTGGATGGAGAGCTCATCCATCCATCTGTGGAACGGTCTGACCTCCTCGGGGCATGCTCCGTGTGCGGGCTCCCAATCCCCAGTCAGGACACATTTCTTAATCAAGGATAGGAGGGGATCTCTGTTGGTCCAGATTTTGATCTGGCGGGCTGTGATGGAGAAGCCTGCGCTGTCAAAGGCATCAACAGCCATGATCATCTCAGCGCTTTGCTCCGCTGTCCCCTCAGTGGTGGCCAGTGGAAGTCTGCTGAGTGCGTCAGCGCAATTTTCGGTGCCTGGCCGGTGCCGCATGGTGTCGTCATACACAGCCAGCATGACAGCCCATTGCTGTATGCGAGCTGACACATTGGCATTGACAGCTTTGTTGTCTGACAACAGGGATGTTAACAGCTTGTGGTCCGTTTCTAACTAGAACCTTCTGCCAAAAAGGTACTGGTGCATCTTTTTCACCCTGTAGACACATGCGAGTGCTTCCTTTTCAACCATCCCATATCCCCTTTCTGCTTGGGAGAACGACCTGGAAGCATAAGCCACAGGTTGGAGTTGGCCCTCATCATTACTCTGCTGCAACATGCACCCAACCCCATAGGATGATGCATCACATGTCAAAACCAATTTCTTATAGGGGGTGTACAGGGTCAACAGCTCATTAGAACAAAACAGGTTCCGCACCCGATTGAAAGCCCGTTCCTGACAGTCCCTCCAAAACCAATCGCAACCCTTATGCAGGAGCACATGTAGCGGCTCCAACAATGTGCTTAAGTTCGGCAGAAAGTTCCCGAAATAGTTCAAGAGTCCCAGAAATGAACGCAACTCCGATGTGTTGCCGGACCTGGGCGCACGACGAATTGCCTCCGTTTTGGATTCGGTAGGCCGAATCCCGTCTGCGGCAACCCTCCTGCCCAAAAACTTGACCTCTGGGGCCAAAAACACACACTTGGACTTCTTTAGTCACAGGCCTAGCCGGTCGAGTCGGCGAAGCACCTCCTCCAGGTTGTGGAGGTGTTCCTCGGTGTCTCGACCCGTCCTGAAATACGATTGTTCCAGGGATGGATTTGAGCAGGCTTTCCATGTTCCTTTGAAAGATAGCGGCCGCTGATCGAATGCCAAATGGACACCTGTTGTAGATGAACAGCCCCTTGGGCGTGGTGATGGTGGTCAGTAGCTTGGATTCTTCTTCTGCCAGTTCCTGGGTCATGTAGGCTGAAGTGAGGTCCAACTTGGTGAACAGCTTGCCGCCTGCCAACGTGGCAAAAAGATCCTCTGCTCTCGGAAGCGGCTATTAGTCTTGTAGTGACACTCGGTTGATAGTGGCCTTGTAGTCGCCACAGATCCTGACCGAGCCATCCGTTTTTAAGTCAGGGACGATGGAGCTTGCCTAGTCACTGAATTCAACGGGCGAAATTATGCCCTCTCTTAGTAACCTGTCCAACTCACTCTCAAATTTCTCCCGCATCACATACGGCACAGCTCTGGCACTGGTCTGGCGTCCGGGGTGATGCGTATCACTACTTTGGTCCCTTTGAAAGTCCCGACACGAGGTTGAAATAGTGACTCAAATTTCTGTAGGAACTGTGAGCATGAACTTCGCTCCACAGATGACATAGCGTGCACATCCCCCCGTTTCCAGTTCATCTCGGCTAGCCAGCTCCTCCCCAAAAGTGCGAGACCATTTCCCGGGACAATCCAGAGTGGCAGCCGATTCTCTGATCCATTATGTGCGACCACCAACATTGCACTGCCTAGCACTGGGATGATCTCTTTGGTGTACGTCCGTAATTGCGTATCAATGTGTTCCAGTTTGGGTCTGCTAGCTCTGAGTAGCCATAGTTTCTCGAATTGTTGGACACTCATAAGTGACTGGCTGGCCCATGTGTCCAGCTCCATGTGTACCGGGATGCCGTTTAATAGGACTTTCATCATCATAGGTGGCTGTATATGAGCTGTGAATGTTTGCCACATAAACCCGCTGAACTTCAGCGTCCATTACTTTGTCCCAAGCATCAACCCTTTTGTAGTTCATCTGCCTCATATATTAGCCTCGCTTCAGGCTTCCTGCACATTCTGGCTAAGTGTCCACTGAAGTTACAACTTCTACAGATAAATTGTTGAACCCTACAGGTTTTTGCAGCATGTCTGCCCCCGCACCTCCAGCATGAGCTGAGATTGTTGTGAACAAAAGAGCTGTTACCAGGCATTCCTCTTTGATTGTCTCTTTGATTACTCTTGAGCACTCTGTTAGTGGGTGTCAATGGCCCCATCCCAGGACGTATTGTCCAATGTGATGGTGTAAATGTCCGTTCAACCTGCCATTGTCTCTGTTGAGGACCCACTCTAGAGTCTGTTGCTCCCTGGGTGGTGACAAATTGCCCTTGCCTGCCTGCGGGGTTCTGAGTTGCGTTTACAATGTTAACTCCCTGATCCATCACCACGTTGGAAACAGAGTTGCGTGTGTATATTATCTTGGTTTCCTCCTCCCCCGCCTTAAAGGTCTGAGCCATCAATGCCGCCACTTCCAAGGCCAAGTCCAATTAGCTTTCTGAAAATCCCAGCATGACCAATGCCTCAATGAAGAAATCCCGTAACATCTCCTCCCTGCAGGCGTCTGTGAACTTACAGAGGCTGGCCAAGCGCCGAAGGTCCGCAACAAAGTCCGGCATGCTCTGTCCTTCCCGACGTCAGTGTGTATGGAATCGGTGTCGGGCCATGTGTATACTGCTCGCCGGTTTGAGGTGCTCACCGATCAGTTAGCTGAGCTCTTCAAAGGTTTTTTCCGCCGGCTTCTCGGGTGCGAGCAGGTCTTTCATCAGCGCGTACGTCTTAGGTCCACAGCTGGTCAGTAAATGCGCCCTTCGTTTGGCAGCCGCTGCATCTCCCAGCCAGTCCTTCGTGACAAAGCTCTGCTGGAGCCTCTCAACGAAATCGCCCAGTCCTTACCAACACAGTACCGTTCCTCTGTGCTACCAGCGAGTCTCTCTCGCGAGCCATCCTCGTGAGTCGTTGATTTCCGTTTCTCATCGCCAAATGTAGTGTCCTTACACACTACTATAAATTCACACAAGGCATATTCTGCAGACAAGGTCACTCTGTGACCCGAACCTTTATTCACAGGACCAAAATGTGATGACCTTGCATGGGACCTCCCTTTATATACCTGGATGACCAGGTGAGGAGTGTCTCCCACAAGTTCACCCCCTGTGGTCAAGGTGTGCATTTCTTAGGTGTATACAGTATGCAGTGTTGTTACATGGAGGTTACAGTTACATGAAGGTTACATACATGACAGGTGCAGTATGTGGATGATTTGCTTCTATTCTCCGACAAGGGGGAGGAACATGGTCCACTGCTGGCCGAGCTGCTGGAGCTGTTGAAGGACACCGGGTTCAAGGTCAATCCCAGAAAGCTGAAATCAGTCAGAGGGAAGTCAAATTCCTCGGGCTGACCATGAGGGCTGGGGAAAGGCCTATAGACGAGACCAAATGGAAGGCGGTACAGGAGTTACCAGCCCCCACGAACGTGACGGGGCTGAGGTCCTTCCTGGGGCTCACGGGGTACTGCAGGGACATTATTGAGGATTACACCACCATGGCAGCCCCTCTACTTTGGCTTCTCCATAAGGGAGTCGGATGGGAGTGGGATGAGGACTGCACGGCTGTGTTCAATTGTGTCAAGGGAGACCTGCAGACGGCACCCGCACTAGGGGCGATTAATGGTGGGGAGGACTTCTTTTTAGAAGTAGCAGTTTGAGCACGGTGCTGCTACAGACCACTCTGTGTATTGTACTGCGTTTGTTTGTTTTACACACCAGGATGTGTGTGGTTTTACTGGGTGTAAGTGTGTGTTTAGCTTTAATAAAGCATTGCCACTTGAGACAGAGGTATTTGTCCGTGTTTGATGCATCTGTTCAGTACAGTAATCACTCCCAGGTCTATAATTAGTGTAAAGTGGGGGTGCATCAAAAGCACCTAAGGGAAACAACTTACACCACTCACATGAGCACACATTATCTATGGATTATAGATGGCAGAGGCTCATAGACATCCTTTCCAGGAGGGATGTAAACATAGACTTGGTTCCTCATGGCCTCACTGATGTGCAGCAAGGTGCTCTCCAGCTCCTTGCTAGCCAGGGAAGTGCGGATGGTCCATGAGAGGGATGGTGAGAGGAGACATGGAAGTGTGGGCTCCTCTCAAAGCACTCACACTTCTCCCCCGTTGCTCCCCATCCCACACCCTCCCGGCTCAGCCAAGCCCCAGATGCCTCCTCGGATCACGATGGCTGAGTCAGCCCCCGCACAATCGCAGGAGTAGCAGACTTTGGCGGGGCCCTCGCAGGCTCAAAAATCCAGAGGACGTCCACCAAAATTGTACGCAGTCGCAGCAAGGAAGTAAGCAGCCCGCCACTAAATCTTCTGAAACCACAGGGGTTGCACCTCATAGAAGCACGCATAAACGAAAAATGACACTGAAGTTGTTCAACAAGGGTAAGTACATGGGTATTTAAAGAAGGTTAAGGTTCTGTTACGGTTATGACACAAATGAAATGATTTATTTTCACTACTTTTGTCTGCAACTTTGGAAGTGGCTTAGTGAATTGGAGTGAATGGTGAGACATAACGTTATCTCCAGCAATGGGGGAAAAGGATGGCCTGGTCATTGTAGGGATGCAGTCGATAACCCTTGTCTCCAAGCAGCCGGCCGAAAAGTCTGTTTGTTGGTTAGAAACATATAAACAGAGAAAAATAGAAAATAGGTGCAGGAATAGGCCATTCGGCCCTTCAAGCCTGCACCACCATTCAATATGATCATGGCTGATCATGCAACCTCAGTACCCCATTCCTGCTTTCTCTCCATATCCCTTGATCCCTTTAGTCGTCAGGGCCACGTCTGATCCCTTTTGAATATATTTAGTGAATTGGCCTCAACAACTTTCTGTGGTAGAGAATTCCACAGGTTCACAATTCTCTGAGTGAAGAAGTTTCTTCTCATCTCGGCCCTAAATGGCTTACCCCTTATCCTTAGACTGTGACCCCTGGTTCTGGACTTTCCCAACATCGGGAACATTCTTCCTGCATCTAACCTGTCCAATCTCATCAGAATTTTATATGCTTCTATGAGATCCCCTCTCATTCTTCTAAATTCCAGTGAATATAAGTCTAGTCAATCCCGTCTTTTCTCATATGTCAGTCCTGCCATCCCGGGGATCAGTCTGGTGAACCTTTGTTGCACTCCCTCAGTGGCAAGAATGTCCTTCCTCAGATTAGGAGACCAAAACTGCACACAATACTCAAGGTGTGGTCTCACCAAGGCCCTGTACAACTGCATTAAGACCTCCCTACTCCTATACTCAAATCCTCTCGCTATGAAGGCCAGCATGCCATTTGCTTTCTTTACTGCCTGCTGTACCTGCATGTCTACCTTCAATGACTGATGTACCATGACACCCAGACCTCGTTGCACCTCCCCTTTTACTAATCTGTCACCATTTAGATAATAAGCTGCCTCCCTGTTTTTGCCACCAAAGTGGATAACCTCACACTTATCCACATTATACTGCATCTGCCATGCATTTGCCCTTTCACCTAACCTGTCCAAGTCACCCTGCAGCCTCCAAGCAGCCCCCTTGCAGCTTGCATTGCCAAAATAAAGATTAGGACATACATATGGGATTAAGGTAGAGGCTGAAATATCTTAAACAGACTTTAAAAAAATGTATTATATTAAAAGCCAGAGGGGCCGAAATTAATGGCCATACTGCCCACTGCCGCCGAGGTCCACCGCCAATCCTCAGATTTCACCTTGTGCGAGTCTCAATTTGGTCTGGAGCGGGCGGGAGGGGAGAACTGCTGGGAACTGCCCGCTGATGTCAGCGGACAGCCAAGTGGTGCAAGTGACCTTCTGCCTGCCGAGATGCCAGATTGGTGCGGGCAGGAGATGGTAGGGGTCGGCGCCAAGATGGGGGAAGGACAGCTGCGACGAGACTGGTCTATCCCCGACGGGCGGTATGAAGACCAGAAAGAAATGGTTAGTAAACATTTTTTAAATGTTTTCTTTACAGTGACTTAGCTGGAGGGGATACCCTGAAGGTGTTCCAATGCTTTTTTTTGAATAATTTTTATTTCCAGCTGTTCCACCCTCCCTGGGCCTAACTCCATCCTTGGCGGCAATTGGGCGGCAAGTACCTTTGTTGCCGCGAATGAGAGCTCCCACCCGCTGCCGCTCAGATTGATGGCATAAGACCCTCTTTTGCCGCTGGGCGCACTTTCAAAGGACTTTTTGCCAAAACTCCCTCCCAAATTACCGTCAGTTATCCCGGCGGCCATCGGCAGTACTTTGGGCAGCACTTGGGCGGCCCTTGGCCTTCATCAATTTCTGCCCCATATAATTTTCATCACAATGGAAAAATTTGACATTCTGCAAATATAAAATATAAAATGTGTTTTTCATGGCCAGATTGTTTGTTCAGCAGTAGCTATGACTCATTACACCATTAAAAACAGTTACACTTCATTGAACAAGGCTTATCTTTTTCAGGGGGTTTTAACAGCAATATTTGAGCATAAAAGCTGAAGTTCTCATCAGTTCAGTGATTTCAATTGATTGCTGCCTGCGTTGATTTCCACAGCGCGCTCTATGGAGGAGCAGCGAACGACTGACACCCTCACCACTACCTTTAATGTCCTAGTCCCTATTAAAACAATTAAATTATCTCATCCACTCTGCTGGTACAGCTCTCATTTTCGTTCCCTTATGGCCAAGGAATATAGACTTGAATGGATAAGGCGGACAACCAGTTTAGCCTTTCACCACCAGATCTGGCTAGACCACATAAAACATTTTTGAAACCAGCTCTCGTCTGTCAAAACAGTTCACTATTCCAGAATCAATCTGCAATGCAAAGATAAACCTCACCTTCTATTCTCTACTGCTAGCCATCTTCTTTAATCCCTTTCCCCTATCGTCTCCACCCTCACCTTCTTTGTCTCTAAGATTGGGACCGATTGTCCGTTCAGCTGCCTCTGCCACTTCTCTTCCTTCCCCTAGCCCATTAGTCCAAACATCCTCTAAGGTTCCCCCTGCTCTAGCCCTGACCTCACATCTTTCTCCAGCTTCTCTCCGATCTCCCCTCATGACCTCTGCGCGCTCATATTATCCATGAGACCAACTTCCTGCACCATCGACCCTATTCCCACCAAACTGCTGACCACCCAACTTTCTTTTCTGGCTCCCATATTAGCTGACATTGTTAACAGTTCTCTCTCCTCAGGTACTGCCCCCCTCTCCCTCAAATCTGTTGCCACCACCCCCACCACAAAAAAACAAATCTTGACCCCTCCGTCCTTGTAAACTACTGCCCCATTTCCAACCTCCTTTTCCTCTCCAAAGTCCTTGAACTCTGGCTCCCAAATCTGTGCCCATCTTTCCCACAACTCCATGTTTGAATCCCTCCAATCAGGTTTCCACCTTTGCCATGGTACCAAAATGGCTCTCATCAAAGTCACAAATCACATGTTTTGTGACTATGCCGAAGGTAAATTATCCCTCCTCATCCCTCCTGACTTGTCTTCAGCCAACACGGTTGACCACTCCATCCTCCTCCAACTCCTCTCATCGTCATCCAGCTAGGTGGGACTGTACTCGCCTGGTTGCATTCTTATCTATCTAATCATAGCTAGAGAATCACCTGCAATGCATTCTCTTCCCGCTCTTGTATCGTTACTTCTGGTATCTCCCAAAGATCTATCCTTGGCCCCCTCCGATTTCTCATCTACACGCGACATCATCTGAAAACATAGCGTCAGCTTTTACATGTACGTTGATGACACTGAGTTCTACCTCACTACCATTTCACTCGACCCCTCCACTGTCTCTAAATTGTCAGACTGCTTGCCTGATATCCAATACTCGATGAGTAGTGTCATGTTTGTAACTACAATGTAACACCACTGTATTACTGTATACACTCAACTCAGATGCACACCTTGACCACAGGGAGTGAACTTGTGGGAGACACTCCTTACCTGATCACACAGGTATATAAAGGGAGGTTCCACGCAGGGTCATCACTTCTGGATTCCTGTAATAAAGAGCTAAGGTCACAGAGTGGCCTTGTCCCTGAAATGTGCCTGGTTTCATGCTGTAGAGTAAGGACTTTACATTGGTGATGAGAAACAGGAATTCACGACCCATGAGAATGGCCACCGGTAGCAAAGAGGAACGGTACTGTGTTGGGGAAGACTGGGACGATTTTGTCGAGAGGCTTCAGCAAAGCTTAGTTACTAAAGACTGGCTGGGGGATGCAGCGGCTGACAAGCGACGGGCTCATCTCCTGACCAGTTGTGGGCCAAAGACTTATGCGCTCATGAAGGACTTACTAGCACCCGAAAAGCCATCGGACAAAACCTTTGAAGAGCATAGCAAATTAATCGGGGAGCACCTCAAACCAGCGAGCAGCATACACATGGCTCGACACAGATTCTACACCCACCGACGTCATGAAGGACAGAGCACACCGGACTTTGTAGTGGACATCTGGCGTTTGGCCAGCCTCTGTAAGTTCACAGACGCCTGCAGGGGGGAGATGCTAAGGGACTTCTTTATCGAGGGTATCGGTCATGCGGGAATTTTTCGCAAGTTAATTGAGACCAAGGATTTGACCTTGGAAGCGGCAGCATTGATAGCTCAAACTTTCATGGCAGTGGGGGAGGAGACGAAAATGATTTACGCGCGCAATTCTGCCTCTAACGCGGCGATGAATCTGGGACTCAACACCATCAATGCTACTCAGAGCCCCGCAGGCAGGCAGGGGCAGTCCGACATTTTATCAGGCAGCAATAGACCCCAGAGCAGGACCTCAACAGAGACAATGGCAGGCTGAACGGACGTTCACGCCATCACAGTGGACAATGAAAAGCTGTGGCCACTCAAAGCCAGTAGACCCAAATTAGAACGTACTGAGACACAATTACAGACTCACACCAAAGAAATCATTCCGGTGCTAGGCAGTGCAATGATGGCTGTCACACACAATGGGTTAGTAAACCGGCTGCTACTCTGGATTGTCCCGGGCAATGGGGGGATGTTCACGCAATGTCCTCGGTGGAGCGAAGTTCGTGCTCACAAGTCCTACATCAATTCGAGTCACTATTCCAACCGGGCGTCTGGACTTTCAAAGGCACTAAAGTAGTGATACACATCACCCCGGAAGCCAGACCAGTGCACCACAAAGCCCGAGCGGTGGCGTATGTAATGCGGGAAACAATTGAGAGCGAATTGGACCGGCTGTTGCGAGATTGCATCGTCTCGCCTGTTGAATTTAGCGAATGGGCGAGCCCCATCGTTCTCATTCTAAAAGCGATTGGCTCTGTCAGGATCTGTGGCGACCACAAGGCCACCATCAATCGGCTGTCCCTACAAGACCAATACCCGCTCCCGAGAGCGGAGGAGCTCTTTGCCACGCTGGCAGGCGGCAAGCTGTTCACCAAGTTGGACCACACTTCAGCCTATATGACCCAGGAACTGGCCGACGAAGCTAAACTACTGACCACCATCACCTCGCACAAGGGACTGTTTGCGTATAACAGGTGCCCGTTTGGCATTCGATCAGCGGCCGCGATTTTTCAATGTAACATGGAACGCCTACTTAAATCCATTCCGGGAACGATCATATTCCAGGACGACATCCTCATCACGGATCGAGACACCGAGGAACACCTCCACAGCCTGGACGAGGTGCTAGGCCGACTGGACTGGGTAGGCCTGTGACTCAAGAAATCTAAATGCATGTTCTTAGCTCCCGAGGTTGAGTTTCTGGGCAGGAGGGTTGCTGCAGATGGGATGCGGCCTACCGAATCCAAAACAGAGGCGATTCGATGAGCACCCAGGCCCTGCAACACATCGGAGTTGCGTTCATTCCTGGGACTGTTGAACTATTTCAGGATCTTTCTGCCGAACTTGAGCACGTTGTTGGAGCCGCTACACGTGCTCCTGTGTAAGGGCTGCGATTGGTTTTGGGGAGTCTGTCAGGAACGGGCTTTTAATCGGGTGCGAAACCTACTTTGTTCAAACAAGTTGTTGACCCTGTACGACTCCTGTAAACATTTGGTTCTGACATGTGATGCATCGTCCTATGGGGTTGAGTGTGTGATGCAGCAGGGCAATGCTGAGGGTCAGCTGCAACCTGTGGCTTATGCCTCCAGGTCGCTCTCTCAAGCAGAATGGGGATATGGGATGGTCGAGAAGGAAGCGCTTGCATGTGTCTATGGTGTAAAAAAAATGCATCAGTACCTCTTCGGTAGGAAGTTTGAATTTGAGACGGACCACAAGCCACTCACATCCCTGTTGTCAGACAGCAAGGCTTTCAATGTCAATGCATCAGCTCACATACAGCGATGGGCTCTCACGCTGGCTGCTTATGACGACACGATCCGGCATCGGCCCGGCACTGAAAACTGCGCTGACACGCTCAGCAGGCTTCCACTGTCCATCACCGAGGGGGCAGCTGAGCAAAGCGTTGAGACGGTCATGGCTGTTGATGCCTTTGACAGTGCAGGCTCCCCCATCACAGCCCGCCAGATCAAAATCTGGACAAACAGAGATCGCCTCCTATCCTTGATTAAGAAATGTGTCCTGACTGGGGATTGGGCACCCGCACATGGAGCATGCCCTAAGGAGGTCAGACCGTTCCACAGGTGGATGGATGAGCTCTCCATCCAAGCTGACTGCCTACTATGAGGCAGCCGGGTAGTCATGCCCCAGAAGGGCAGAGAGGCTTTCATCAGGGAATTCCACAGCGAGCACCCAGGCATTGTGATGATGAAGGCCATTGCCTGGTCACACGTTTGGTGGCCTGGAATTGATTCCGACTTGGAACACTGTGTTCACACGACCTGTGTCCAGCTGGGTAATGCCCCCAGGGAGGCCCCACTCAGCCCATGGCCCTGGCCCACCAAGCCATAGTCACGCATTCACATTGACTACGCAGGCCCGTTCATGGGGAAGATGTTAATCATTGTAGTAAATGCGTACTCGAAATGGGTCGAATGCATCATTCTGAATTCATGCACGTCATCCACCACTGTGGAAAGCCTACGTGCGATCTTTGCAACCCATGGCTTGCCGGACATCCTGGTTAGTGTTTCACGAGCTATGAATTCTGGGAGTTTATGTCAGGCAATGGCATCAACCACGTCAGGACTGCGCTGTTCAAGCCGGCCTCCAATGGCCAGGCGGAATGGGCAGTCCAAATCATTAAGCAAGGTATGCTCAGGATTCAAGGACCCTCCCTACAATGCCGCCTATCGCGCCTCCTGCTGGCCTATAGATCCCGCCTGCACTCGCTCACGGGGGTCCCGCCCGCAGAGCTACTCTTGAAACAGACACTCAAAACTCGGTTGTCCCTCATCCACCCAGTCCTGACTGACATAGTTGAGGGCAAGCGCAAGTCACAAAATGAGTACCATGACCGTAATTCAAGGGGGAGATGTATAGAAATAAATGATCCTGTATTTGTCCTCAATCACGCCATGGGGCCCAAATGGCTTGAGGGTACTGTAATTGGCATAGAGAGGAATAGGATCATCGTGGTAAAACTGAACAATGGCCAGATATGCCGTAAGCATCTGGACCAAGTAAAGAAAAGGTTCAGCATGGAAACAGAGAAACCTGAAGAAGACCATGAGATGGAGCTCACAACACCGCCAGCGAACGAGCAACAAGAGCAATCAGAAGAATGCACAGTCCCTGAGGTCAGCCCGGACAGGCCGGAATCACCACAGGTGACAGACACTCACGTCAGTGTCCAACAACCAGAGCCCTAACTGCGGCACTCCAAGAGGGTGCGTAGACCACCTGAAAGACTAAACCTATGATCCCAGTAAGACTATGGGGGGGGAAGGTGATGTCATGTTTGTAACTACAATGTAACACCACTGTATTACTGTATATACTCACCTCAGATGCACACCTTGACCACAAGGGGTGAACTTTTGGGAGACACTCCTTACCTGATCACACAGGTATATAAAGGGAGGTCCCATGCAGGGTCATCACTTCTGGATTCCTGTAATAAAGAATTAAGGTCACAGAGTGGCCTTGTCCCTGGAATATGCCTCGTGTGGTTTCATGCTGTAGAGTAAGGACTTTACAAGTAGAAATTTTCTCCAACTAAATATTGGGAACACCAAAGACAATGTTTTTGGTCCCTGCCACAAATTCTGTTCCCTAGGCACTGACTCCATCCCTCTCCCTAACATTTGTCTGAGACTGAACCACACTGTTCACAATCTTAGTGTCAAATTTGACCCTGAAATGAGCTAACGACCACATATCTGCAGCCTAGCTAAGACCACCTATTTTAGCCTCTATAACATCACCTGTCCCTGCCTCTGCCTCAGCTCATCCATTGCTGAAACCCTCATCCGTGACTTTATCTCTATACTTAACAATTCCAATGCTCTTCTGGCTGGCCTCCCACGTTCTACCCTACGTAAACTTGAGCTCATCCAAAACTCGGCTGCCTGTGGCCTAACTCACACCATGTCCCGCTCACCTATCACCGCAGTGCTCGCAGACCTACATTGGCTCCTGCTTACGCAACCTCTTGATTTCAAAATTCTCATCCTTATTTTCAAATCCCTCCATGGCCTCGCCCCTCCCTATCTCTGTAATCTCTCCAGCCCCACAACCCCCCAATATAGCTGCACTCCTCTAATTCTGCCATCTTGAGCATCCCTGATTATAATTGCTCAACGATTGGTGGCCGTGCCTTCTGTTGCCTAGACCGTAAGCTCTGGAATTCCCTCCCTAAATCTCTCTGCCTACATCTTTTTCCCTCCTTTAAGACATTCCTTAAAACCTACCTCTTTGACAAAGCTTTTGCTCATCTGCCCTAATTACTCCTTACGCGGCTCGGTGTTAAATTTTGTTTGATAATGTTTTTGTGATGCGTATTGCAACGTTTTACTATGCTAAAGGCGCTATTTTATTGCAAGTTGTTGTTGAGAACGGGAGAATCCCTCGGAGATTTAGGGCCATAAACAGTAAAAAGAAAGCCCTGCACAAATGAATAACCCAGATGAATATAAAAATTACCGCTCAATAGCAAACCTAATCCATGGTTATATATATTCTGCATCCTCAGTTTTAGCATGGAGATGAAAAGCTTAAATTAATAAATAACATTATTTTAAACATTTAAAAATATATAACGTATTTAAATATTAAAAAAATATTTTAAAACCAGGTCAATTCTATGAGCCACACAATTTAGCAGTTCTGGGCATCAAAAGAATTTTTAACAAAACGTGTGGGAGGGTTAGAAAAAGATTGGATATGTCGCCCATTCAATGGCTGTTAGTTGGTACGACTGATTAGACTAAGTCTGAAAATTTTCTATTTTCCAAGGAAGGATAGATAAATCTGCAACTTGTGTATATCTACAGCATTTCATTGTAACGATTCACCTATCCATTTACTCCTCAGGCTTAAGGAATAATAGACAACAAAATGGTCAGTTTTTATTGCACAGAAAGACAGATTGATCAATATTTTGAGAATTAGAACTCAACACATTCATTTACCTGGACTACTTTTTAAATATTTCTTTAATTAAAAGCTGATTATTTGACAATAGTTTTGATTGCTTTGTTTCAATTCGAATGGCTCTAAACTAGATCCCAGAACCGAATAAAATGAATATTAAAACAATTAAATGAAAGAAACATGTGTGGTAACAGTTGCAAATAGACTAAATAGGTAGAAGTTTTACTTCAGCAGTAGCACAGACTGGGTGATGGTGAATCGGCAGCCCGTTTTACACTCCTCCTGATTTGCCTAAGACCCATTTGTACCCCAATGATTTTTCTCTCAGCTAGAATGAAAATGTCGAATGAAGATTCATGATACTGAGCTTTTTTGCCACTTAAGTATGAGAAGTTGACATTTTTTGTAGCCAACTGATAACACTACTAAGTATAACTATGTCAGATATGACATTTACTAGTCAATGACAGCCTTATGCTCGTTTATAATTTTCCTAACGATGAAATGCAAATCCCCAGCTGCAGAAGGCATCACTGGCTGTGATAGATGAATCTTCTGTTCTTCACACTTTTAATGCAAATCCCATACACCATGCTGCTTGGAAAAGAGCACAAGAACATAAGAAAGTGTGGAACAGGGAAAGGATGGTCTTTTCAACATTCTGGATACAGTGTACACTGGCTTGGACTGTCCCAATGTATTAATCACCTCAGAGAGATGAATAATCACAGAGGTTCTAAGGAGAAAACAAAACTGATATTTCTTCCTGATTAGCTCTTTTCCCCACCCACCAAAAGGTAATTATTAATACTTTTATATGTTTCCATGAGATTCCCTCTCATTCTTCTAAACTCCAGTGAATATAAGCCTTTGCAATCCAGTCTTTCTTCATATCTCGGTCCTACCATCCTGGGAATCAGTCTGGTGAACCTTCACTGCACTCCCTCAATAGCAAGAATGTCCTTCCTCAGATTAGGAAACCAAAACTGAACACAATATTCCAGGTGTGGCCTCACCAAGGCCCTGTACAACTGCAGTAAGACCTCCCTGCTCCTATACTCAAATCCTCTCGCTATGAAGGCCAACATACCATTTGCCATCTTCACCACCTGCTGTACCTGCATGCCAACTTTCAATGACTGATGTATCATGACACCCAGGTCTCATTGCACCTCCCCTTTTCCTAATCTGTCACCATTCAGATAATATTCTGCCTTCTTGTTTTTGCCACCAAAGTGGATAACCTCACATTTATTTACATTATACTGCATCTGTGACATGTTTGCCCACTCACCTAACCTGTCCAAGTCACCCTGCAGCCTTTTAGCGTTCTCCTCACAGCTCATACCGCCACCCAGCTTAGTGTCATCTGCAAACTTGGAGATATTACATTCAATGCCCTCATCCAAATAATTAATGTATATTGTAAACAGCTGGGGTCCCAGCACGGAACCTTGCGGTACCCCACTAGTCACTCATTGCCATTCTGAAAAGGACCCGTTTATTCCTAATCTTTGCTTCCTGTCTGCCAACCAGTTCTTTATCCACATCAATACATTGCCCCCAATCCCATGTGCTTTAATTTTGCACACTAATCTCTTGTGTGGGACCTTGTCAAAAGCCTTTTGAAAATCCAAATATACGACATCCACTGGTTCTCCCTTGTCCACTCTAATAATTACATCCTCAAAAAATTCTAGATGATTTGTCAAGGATGGTATCCCTTTCATAAATCCATGCTGACTTGAACCGATCCTGTCACTGCTTTCCAAATGCGCTGCTATTACATCTTTAATAATTGATTCCAACACTACCGATGTCTGGCTAACCGGTCTATAATTCCCTGTTTTCTCTCTCCCTCCTTTTTTAAAAAGTGGGGTTACATTAGCTACCCTCCAATCCATAGGAACTGATCCAGAGTCTATGGAATGTTGGAAAATGACAACCAATGCATCCACTATTTCTAGGGCCACTTCCTTAAGTACTCTGGGATGCAGACTATCAGGCCCTAGGGATTTATCGGCCTTCAAGCTCATCAATTTCCCGAACACAATTTCCCAACTAATAAGGATTTCCTTCAGTTCCTCCTTCTCGCTAGACCCTCGATCCCCTAGTATTTCCAGAAGGTTATTTGTGTCTTCCTTAGTGAAGACAGAACCAAAGTATTTGTTCAACTGGTCTGCCATTTCTTTGTTCCCCATGATAAATTCACCTGATTCTGACTGCAAGGGACCTACATTTGTCTTCACTAATCTTTTTCTCTTCACATATCTATAAAAGCTTTTGCAGTCAGTTTTTATGTTCACTGCAAGCTTACTCTCATACTCTATTTTCCCCTCCTAATTAAACCCTTTCTCCTCCTCTGTTGAATTCTAAATTTCTCCCAGTCCTCAGGTTTGCTGCTTTTTCTGGCCAATTTATATGCCTCTTCCTTGGATTTAACACTATCCTTAATTTCTCTTGTTAGCCACGGTTGAGCCACCTTCCCCATTTTACTTTTACGCCAGACAGGGATGTACAATTGTTTAAGTTCATCCATGTGATCTTTAAATGTCTGCTATTGCCTATCCACCATCAACCATTTAAGTATCATTCGCCAGTCAACCCTAGCCAATTCACTTCTCATACCATCGAAGTTACCTTTCTTTAAGTTCAGCACCCTAGTCTCTGAATTAACTGTGTCACTCTCCATCTTAATGAAGAATTCTACCATATTATGGTCACTCTTCCCCAAGGGGCCTCGCACAACAAGATTGCTAATTAATCCTCTCTCATTACACAAAACCCAGTCTAGGATGGTCTGCTCTCTAGTTGGTTCCTCGACATATTGATCTAGAAAATGATCCTTTATACATTCCAGGAAATCCTCCCCCACAGTACTGCTACCAGTTTGGTTAGCCCAATCTATATGTAGATTAAAGTCACCTATGATAATTACTGTACCTTTATTGCATGCATCCCTAATTTCCTGTTTGATGCCATCCCCAACCTCAATACTACTGTTTGGTGGTCTTTACAGAACTCCCACTAACGTTTTCTGCCTGTTGGTGTTCCGCAGCTCTACCCATACAGATTCCACATCATCCAAGCTAATGTCCTTCCTTACTATTGTGTTAATCTCCTCTTTAACCAGCATCGCTAACCCACCTCCTTTTCCTTTCTGTCTATCCTTCCTGAATATTGAATACCCCTGGATGTTGAGTTCCCAGCTTTGGTCACCCTAGAGGCATGTCTCCATAATACCAATTACATCATATCCGTTAACAGCTATCTGCGCAGTTAATTCTTCCACCTTATTACGAATGCTCCTCGCATTGAGACTCAGAACCTTCAGGCTTGTTTTTTTAACACTCCTTGTCCTTGTAGAATTATGTTGTAATGTGGCCCTTTTTGATTTTTACCTTTGATTTCTCTGCCCTCCACTTTTCCTTATCTTCTTTCTCCCTTTTGCTTCTGCCCCCATTTTACTTCCCTCTATTTCCCTTCATAGATTCCCATCCCCCTGTCATATTAGTTTAAACTCTCCCCAGCAGCACTAGCAAACATTCGCCTTAGGACATTGGTTCCGGTCCTGCCCAGGTTAGAAGAGCAACTTTGCACACACTTGCATAATGATCTTCCTATGGTTGCAGACCAGCTGCACATTGAGGGAGTGGAAACACTTGCATTTCCCAAACATTCCTAGATGATGATGAGGTGCACCGATAGCCACATGTGTGCAGTAGATGATGCCCAACACCCGTGGGAAGCCAGCCAGAGCGGCAAAGCCAAGCGCCTGATCAATAAAACTAGCAACAACAGTTACCTGTGTGATGCATCTGTGGGCAGCCGACTGCAAGATGCCGCAAATGTCTACTGCAGATCCCTGGAAGGAGCCTGAGGTGAAGAAGTTGAAGGTGCTGTTGACTTTGATAACCATTGGTAAGGCGTGTTCACCCGCTTCTCTGGGCTGCAGGTCTTCCTCCAGCATGCTGCAAATGTTGGCAAAGACCCGGCGATAGCCTGAGCCTCCACGAGCGTCATGATTCCCATGGTCAAACTTTCTCTAAGGATCCCCCTGCCCTAGCCCTGACCTCACAACTTTCTCCAGTTTCTCTCCAAAATCCCCGCATGATCTTTCTGAGCTCATCCTGTCCATGAGACCCACTTCCTGCTCCCTTGACCCTATTCCCACCAAATTGCAGACCACCCAACTTTCTTTTCTGGCTCCCATGTTAGCTGACATTGTTATCAGTTCTCTCTCCTCAGGTACTGTACCTCTCTCCCTCAAATCTGCCATCAACACCCTTCTCCTCAAAAAAACAACCCTCGACCCCTCCATCCTTGCAAACTATTACCCCATCTCCAATCTCGCTTTCCTCTCCAAAGTCCTTGAACGTATTGTCACCTCCCAAATCCATGCCTATCTTTCCTGCAATTCCATGTTTGAATCCCTCCAATCTGGTTTGTGTGCCTGCCACAGTACCGAAACAGCTCTCATCAAACTCACAAATGACATCCTTTCTGACTGTGAAAAATCAAACTATACCTCCGTCCTTCTTGACTTGTCTGCAGCCTTTGACATGATTGACACTCTATCCTTCTCCAATGCCTCTCCGCCAACATCTAGCGAGGTGGGACTGCACCTTATCTATCTAATTGTTGCCAGAGAATCACCTGCAACGGATTCTCTTCTGCCCCACACCCCCGGCAACCCCCCCACCCCCCCCCTCCGACACCTCCTGCATCGTTACCTCTGGTGTCCCCCAAGGATTTATCCTTGGCCCACTCCTATTTTTCATCTACATGTTGCCCCTTGGCGACATCATCTGAAAACACAGCTTCAGTTTCTACATGTACGCTGATGACACCCAGCTCTACCTTACTACCACTTCTCTTGACCCCTCCTCGGTCTCTAAATTGTCAGACTGCTTGTCCGACATCCAGTTCTGGATGAGCAGAAATTTTCTCCATTTCTGAATAATGGGAAGATTGAAGCCATTGTTTTCGGTCCCTGCCACAAATTTTGTTCCCTAACCATTGACTCCATCCCTTTCCCCAATTTCTGTCTGAGGCTAAACCAGTCTATTTGCAACCTTGGTGTCATATTTGACCCTGAAATGAGCTTTCAACCACATATCTGCAGCATAACTAAGACCACCTATTTCCACATCCATAGCATCGCCCGTCTCTGCCACTGCCTCAGCTCATCTGCTGTTGAAGCCTTCATCCATGCCTTTGTTACCTCTAGACTTGACTATTCCAACACACTCCTGGCTGGCCTCCCACATTCTACCCTATGTAAACTAGAGGTGATCCAAAACTCAGCTGCCCATGTCCTAACTTGCACCAATCTTGCTCACACATCATCATCATCATCATCATCATCATCATCATCCTCATCATCATCATCATCATAGGCAGTCCGTTGGAATCGAGGAAGACTTGCTTCCACTCTTAACATGAGTTTGTAGGTGGCAGTACAGTCCAAGACGAGAACCACAGTCTCTGTCACAGGTGGGAAAGATAATCATTGAGGGAAGGGGTGGGTGGGACTGGTTTACTGCATGCCCTTTCTGCTGCCTGTGCTTGATTTCTGCATGCTCTCGGCGACGAGACTCGAGGAGCTCAGCGCCCTCCCGGATGCACTTCATCCACTTAGGTGGTCTTTGGCCAGACTCTCCCAGGTGTCAGTGGGGTTGTTGCACTTTATCAAAGAGGCTTTGAGGGTGTCCTTGTAACGTTTCCGGTGCCCACCTTTGGCTCGTTTGCCGTGAAGGAGTTCCGAGTAGAGCACTTACTTTGGGAGTCTCGAGTCTGGCATGCGAATTATCTCGCTGACTTACATTGGCTCCCGGTTAAGCAACACCTCAATTTCAAAATTCGTATCCTTATTTTCAGATCCTTCCATGGCCTCGCTCCTCCCTATTTCTGTAATTTCCTTCAGCCCCACAACCCTCCCCGAGATGTCTGCGCTCCTCTAATTCTGCCCTCTTGAGCATCCCTGATTATAATCACTCAACCATTAGTGGCTGTTTTTCTGTTGCGTGGGACCTAAGCTCTGGAATTCCCTGCCTAAACCTCTCCGCCACTCTACCTCTCTTTCCTCCTTCAAGACACTCCTTAAAACCTACCTCTTTGACCTGCCCTAATTTCTCCTTATGTGACCTGATGTCAAGATTTTTGTCTCATAATTCTAAAGCGTCTAAGTGTGTTAAAAAGGCAAGCCTGAAGGCTCTGTGCCTCAATGCGAGGAGTATTCGGAATAAGGTGGACGAATTAACTGTGCAGACAGCAGTTAACGGATACGATGTGGTTGGCATCACGGAGACATGGCTCCAGGGTGACCAACGCTGGGAACTCAACATCCAAGGGTATTGATCATTTAGGAAGGATAGACAGAAAGGAAAAGGAGGCAGGGTGGTGTCGCTGGTTAAAGAGGAAATTAATGCAATTGTAAGGAAAGACATTAGCTTGGATGATGTGGAATCTATATGGGTGGAGCTACAGAATACCAAAGGGCAGAAAACGAGAGTTGGAGTTGTGTACAGACTTCCAAACAGTAGTAATGATGTTGGGGAGGGCATCAAACAGGAAATTAGGGGTGATTGCAATAAAGGTGCAACAGTTATCATGGGTGACTTTAATACACATATAGATTGGGCTAACCAAACTGGAAACAATACGGTGGAGGAGGATTTACTGCATAAGGGATGGTTTTCTCAACCAATATGTCGAGGAACCAACTAGGGTGGAGGCCACCTTCGACTGGGTGTTATGTAATGAGAGAGGATTAATTAGCAATCTCGTTGTGCGAGGCCCCTTGGGGAAGAGTGACCATAAAATGGTGGAATTCTACATTAGGATGGAGAATGAAACAGTTAAGTCAGAGACCATGGTCCAGAATTTAAAGAAGGGTAACTTTGAAGGTATGAGGCGTGAATTGGCTAGGATAGATTGGCGAATGATACTTAAGGGGTTGACAGTGGATGGGCAATGGCAGACATTTAGAGGCCGCAAGGATGAACTACAACAATTGTACATCCCTGTCTGGTGTAAAAATAAAAAAGGGAAGATGGCTCAACCGTGGCTATCAAGGGAAATCAGGGATAGTATTGAAGCCAAGGAAGTGGCATACAAATTGGCCAGAAATAACAGCGAGCCCGAGAACTGGGAGAAATTTAGAATTCAGCAGAGGAGGACAATGGGTTTGATTAGGGCAGGGAAAATAGAATATGAGAGGAAGCTTGCAGGGAACATAAAAACTGACTGCAAAAGCTTCTATAGATATGTAAAGAGAAAAAGGTTAGTAAAGACAAATGTAGGTCCCCTGCAGTCAGAATCAGGGGAAGTCATAACGGGGAACAAAGAAATGGCAGACCAATTGAATAAGTACTTTGGTTCGGTATTCACTAAGGAGGACACAAACAACCTTCCGGATATAAAAGGGGGCAGAGGGTCTAGTAAGAAGGAGGAACTGAGGGAAATCCTTATTAGTCGGGAAATTGTTTTGGGGAAATTGATGGGATTGAAGGCTGATAAATCTCCAGGGCCTGATGATCTGCATCCCAGAGTATTTAAGGAGGTGGCCTTGGAAATAGCGGATGCATTGGTTGTCATTTTCCAACATTCCATAGACTCTGGATCAGTTCCGATGGAGTGGAGGGTAGTCAATGTAACCCCACTTTTTAAAAAGGAGGAAGAGAGAAACAGGGAATTATAGTCCGGTCAGCCTGACATTTGTAGTGGGTAAAATGATGGAATCAATTATTAAGGATGTCATAGCAGTGCATTTGGAAAGAGGTGACATGATAGGTCCAAGTCAGCATGGGTTTGTGAAAGGGAAATCATGCTTGACAACTCTTCTGGAATTTTTTGAGGATGTTTCCAGTAGAGTAGACAAGGGAGAACCAGTTGATGTGGTGTATTTGGACTTTCAGAAGGCTTTCGACAAGGTCCCACACAAGAGATTAATGTGCAAAGTTAAAGCACATGGGATTGGGGGTCATGTGCTGACGTGGATTGAGAACTGGTTGGCAGACAGGAAGCAAAGAGTAGGAGTAAATGGGTACTTTTCAGAATGGCAGGCAGTGACTAGTGGGGTACCGCAAGGTTCTGTGCTGTGGCCCCAGCTGTTTACATTGTACATTAATGATTTAGACGAGGGGATTAAATGTAGTATCTCCAAATTTGCAGATGACACTAAGTTTGGTGTCAGTGTGAACTGCGAGGAGGATGCTATGAGGCTGCAGAGTGACTTGGATAGGGTAGGTGAGTGGGCAAAGGCATGGCAGATGAAGTATAATGTGGATAAATGTGAAGTTATCCACTTTGGTGGTAAAAACAGAGAGACAGACTATTATCTGAATGGTGACATATTAGGAAAAAAGGAGGTGCAACGTGACCTGGGTGTCATGGTACATCAGTCATTGAAGGTTGGCATGCAGGTACAGCAAGCGGTTAAGAAAGCAAATGACATGTTGGACTTCATAGCGAGGGGATTTGAGTACAGGGGCAGGGAGGTGTTACTACAGTTGTACAGGGCCTTGGTGAGGCCACACCTGGAGTATTGTGTTCAGTTTTGGTCTCCTAACTTGAGGAAGGACATTCTTGCTATTGAGGGAGTGCAGCGAAGGTTCACCAGACTGATTCCCGGGATGGCGGGACTGACATATCAAGAAAGACTGGACCAACTAGGCTTGTATTCACTGGAGTTCAGAAGATTGAGAGGGGATCACATAGAATCGTTTAAAATTCTGACGGGTTTCGACAGGTTAGATGCAGGAAGAATATTCCCAATGTTGGGGAAGTCCAGAACCAGGGGTCACAGTCTAAGGATAAGGGGAAAGCCATATAGGACCAAGATGAAGAGAAACTTCTTCACCCAGAGAGTGGTGAACCTGTGGAATTCTCTACCACAGAAAGTTGTTGAGGCCAATTCACTAAATATATTCAAAAAGGAGTTAGATGTCGTCCTTACTACTAGGGGGATCAAGGGGTATGGCGAGAAAGCAGGAATGGGGTACTGAAGTTGCATGTTCAGCCATGAACTCATTGAATGGCGGTGCAGGCTAGAAGGGCTGAATGGCCTACTCCTGCACCTATTTTCTATGTTTCTATGTTTCTAACATTCCTTTGAAGCGCCTTAGGATGTTAGAGGCACAACTTGTTGTTGTTGTGGTCTTCTCGTGAAATTCAAATAGTCTGATTAAAAACACTATTAAGTGTGGCAACTACCTATTAATGAGTTGAATTAGGTCACCTGCCTCTGCTTTTCATGTCTGTGCTGCATTGGCAAACGCTCCCAAGTTAAAGGCACGAGGAGGCAGGATGATGGCGGGTTCCGAACGCTTTCCCTTTTCCCTAACTTTTACTGCCAATCCGCTTCCAATCCCACACACACAGCAGCTGAAAAATTCCGTTCCTAATCCTTTGGGATCAAACTTTTAATGGGGTATTTAACAATGTAACTACTGTGGAATTGGCAAAGTTTTGGCCAAGTTACATGATTTAAGACACTGCACTGATTCTCAGCTCCGACGGGCAAACGGCACTTTTATGTGCCATGACACTTTGCTTACAAGGTCAGTGAACTTCAAGCTGGAAGAAGGGATCATGTTTGGCCATGGATTCGTAGAGGTCGCAGACGTATGGGGAAGGGACCTTAACCCCCAGGGGTTTACAGGGAACATCGCTCATACCTCCACATCTCTGAGGCACAATGCGTTAGAAGGCTGTGCTTCCAAAAAGAACTGTAACAGAGTTATGCCAGCTCCTACAGGCAGACCTACAGCCTACCAGCGCCAACAGGACTGCACTACCAGTCCAGCTGAAGGTGACTGTGGTGATGGCATTCTATGCACCCAGCTCCTTGCAGGCAGCAGCAAAGGACATATGCAGCATCTCACAGAATGTTGCATATTGCTGCATTCGCCAGGTTCCGAAGGCACTGTATGCATGCAGAGTGGACTTCATAAAGTTCCCAATGAGCAGGGTCAGCCAGAATGCGAGGGCTTTCGGGTTTGGAAGAATTACAGGCTCCCCCAAGGTACAAGGAGCCATTGACTGCACACACATCGCCTTGCGAGCATCATTACACAACACAGAGCTCTTCAGAAACCGAAAGGGAGACCATTCCTTAAACATATAGCTGTCTTGGGCCCACACGCAGTGCATCCACACAGTGAATGCCTGCTAACCAGGGAGCACACATGATGTTGTCATCTTGTGTGAGAACAGTGTGTTATGAATGTTTCAGCGACAAAGACAAGGACAGGGCTGGCTGATCGAGGACAAAGGTTGTGGCTTGGCAACCTGGCTCATGGCCCCCCTCCAGAACCCCGCCACCAAAGCCAAGCAGCGCTGCAATGACAGTCATGCACCCACCCGCAACATAATCAAACAGATAACTGGCATGCTCAAGCAGCACTTCTGATGCCTGGACCACTCTGGAGGCAGCCTTCAATACTCCCATCAACAGGTCTCCGAATTCATTGTAGTGTGCTGCATGCTACACAATTTAGCCATCATGAGCGGCCAGGCATTACCAGTGGAGATTGCAGGACCACCTTAGGAGGAGGAGGAGGAGAACGAGCAAGACAAACCTGGCAAGGAACTCATTGCGGAGCCACCACAACCACAGTGGAGGCAGCGTGGAGATGCGGCTGCAGCAAGACTTATGTGGCCAGCTCTTCATTGACCAGTTTGCTTGAATGGAGAAGGTGAGTTTGCAACTTTGACTCACGACTCTGTGCCACCATGATGGCTCATCTACACTGAATTCTGCAATGAGACATAAGATAACAATGGCAAAGCTCCAAGAAACATTATTGTAACATCGATAATGAACAATGCCCCACCAACAACCCAAAATGATACAATGATTAAACCACAACTAACTAAGTACAAAATTGCTTCCTGCAGCAAGTCAATGCAAAATAAGTCTTTTCTTAACATACAACTATTTACAATTTGAACAATTCTACAAAAATGCATGAGCTCAACCTTGTACCATTCCTTAATGGCTCTTAGCCGCACTTCCCCACCTTCCACCAACCCCGCCCCTACTTCCGGTCAGCCCCCTTCCACACCTGCTGCTCCTCCTCAATGAGGCCTCAGTGCCTACAACAAGGCTGCTAAAGGGCTTCAGTGTTGGGGGAACACTTTGAGGTTAATATTAACCCCTCATGACGGGCAGGAGAGAGTCCGGGGGGAGGGGTTAATAATTTAAAAACGCCAAATGTGACTGTGCCAATTTTACAGTGATGAGTTGCATAGTGTGCCTGCTTTCAGGTCCCCCCCACCCTGCCATGAAATCATGCTCCACCGCGATCTTCTTGACCTCCCCGTAAATATCGGGGCCTTTGTGTAAGTAAGTTCATCACAATAACATTCGTGGCCACACTCAACTGTGAGGTCAGTGAATATATAACAGAAAATATAATCAATTGAAGTCAGAAAAGGGCTGGTGTCATCCTAATTGGCACTAATCGCAAGGTGCAGATTTTGCTTTTGTTAGAGAAATGGAAACATTAATGGAGATGTAATCATTTAAAACATTTTAGAATGTAGATTGGTTATTGGTGAAAATTTTTCATGCACAATTTAATGGATCCTGTTGGAATGTCTGCAGATTTCCACAACATAGTTGTGACTGTGGATCTTCTACCACTGCAAAGAAACTATTGGAATCGAACCAGTATTTGTGGAGTAATTATATTTGTATTAAGATGTTGACCAACACCTTGCTCAGCCACAGAATGATGAGCTGCTACTCTGATTAGGGCTGACACCTGTTCCTCAACATCATTCAGTTCCAGTATTTGAGGCGTCTCTCTGCCTGTGCGCAGCTGCTCCCTCCTGTTGTGGGAGTGCTTCGACTACAAAGAGAAAAATAGGAAGGTTTCAGAAAGGGTTTCTCTCCTGTTGTGGCACATATGCCTACCGTAGTAAAATAGGTGTACTGTGTGAATGTTCTTGTGGCTTCCGTTAAACTGTTTGGATTCTGCATGAGCTTCGTGAGTGATTGTTAGGAGGTTAGAGGGATGAAACATAGGGGCTGTAGATGATTTTTCTGAAAGCCATAGCAGCAGTGGGAGTGTATTGCGAGGAAGGATGTAAATTATTGAGTTTATGTGCATTGATCATTAGAAGACAATGGGTGCAGAGGTAAGCCTTCATCTTTCTTATGCATTGTGAAACCCACGCCACAGACAGCAAGACTCTTGAGAGGGATCATATGCCTGAAAGATGTCACATAATGTGTGAGATTCACATTGGAAAGAATAATTGTGATTGGTACCCACCCTGACGAATCTGGTAAGTTTGTTGAACCTTATTCGACATTGTGTCACAGTTCTGGGCACAGTGTCTGCAGCAGAGACCTCCTGCACTATGTTCCTCCACAGCCTCTTAAATACAGGTGGGATTGGTCTGACACCCCCAGCAAGATGGACTGAGCATCACCTCCTCTCCACTGCATGGACTAAAGCCTCACTCACTTTATCAGAGAAGCATCTGGCATGCTGCCCTCATTCCTGCTCCTCCATCTCTGCAGAAGTGGCTGAAGTGGGATGGTTTATATGCGCGTGCACCCGGTGTCATGTGTGTATGCTTGGGGTTACCGGTTGGCGCCACTGTCGGAGGTCATTGAGCTGTACGCACGTGTGTGTGGCCCAGGTATAAAAGGCAAGCCATCATATAATGTAATCACTTTGGCCCTGAATAAAGCAGAGCCAGGTTCGTACCTGTGTTAGTTTACAGTATTCAGTCTATTGAATTATTACATACATAACATTTGGCGACGAGGTAATTTAAGAACCTTCGCATGCAAGAATTAGCACAATTGGAATTCTGGAGAGATTCATGGAATGAGAAAATTTGGCCAATTTTGTAGCTCGCCTGGACTAATACTTCGTGGCCAACCAAATGGAGGAACCCACTGACGCAGTTAGGTGAAGGGCAGTCTTCCTCACGGTTTGCGGTCCAAAAATCTTTGGACTCATAAAGAATCTTCTCTCACCTGCAAGTCCAACGGACAAGGACAATGAGGATGTGTGTGCTCCGGTACATGACCATTTCAAACCAGAAGAAGACATCATCATCTCACGATATCGATTCTACCAGCACGTTCGTTCTGAGGGCCAGGGTGTGTCAGAATTCGTTGCTGACCTAAGATGTCTAACTGGACCATGTAAGTTCGAAAGCATGTTGGGAGACATGCTGCGGGACTTCTTTGTAATTGGCATCAACCACGAGATGATCCTGTGTAAACTACTGGCGGCGGAGACGCTGGATTTGAGCAAAGCCATCATGATTGCCCAGGCATGCATGACGACGGACAAAAACTTAAAGCAGATATTATCGGAAAATCGGAACTCGGCAAGTACAGTAAACAAGATTGTACTGTCGTTTGGCAGAGCTGTGTATGGCAGAGTCTACTCGACTGCGTACGCGATACCTGTGGCTGCCCAAAGTCCGCCAACGGGAATGAATTCGATTTCACCGTGTTGGCATTGTGGGGGCAATCATCGGCCTCATCAGTGTCAGTTTAAACAGTACATTTGTAAAGGCTGTTCGAGACACTGGGGCATCTCCAGCACATGTGTCTGCAACTGAGCAAGCGTGCTGCGACACACCAAATGGAGGATAATGACCAGTATAGCACGATCCGGATATGCAATCTGAGATACCAGAGGAGGAAGTTTATGGACTGTATTCATTCCTAATAAAGAGCCAACTGATGATGATGAACGTGAAACTGAACGGTGAGCCGGTACCGATGGAATTGGACACGGGTGCAAGTCAATCAATAATGAGCCAGAGAACGTTCGACAAGCTGTGGGACACTAAGACTGTGAGGCTTAAGCTGAGTCCAGTCAATGCCAAGTTGTGTACGTACACTAAAGAACTCATAACGGTGATTGGCAGTGCAGTAGTCAAGGTGTTGTATGATGGTGTGGTTCATGATTTACCATTATGGATTGTTCCAGGCAATGGTCCAATGCTGTTCGGCAGGAATTGGCTCAAAAAAAATCAAATGGAATTGAAATGATATCAAAGCGTTGTCATTGGAGGATGATACTCCATGTGCTCAAGTGCCGAGCAAGTTCCCCTCGCTGTTTGAACCAGGCATCAGCAAATTCATGGGAGCCAAGGTGCAGATCCACATGCACTCGGATGAAAGACCCATCCATCATAAAGCTCGGGCGGTTCCGTACATGATGAGAGAGCAGGTCGAAATCAAACTGGACAAACTCCAGCATGAAGGGGTCATATCACTGGTCGAATTTAACGAATAGGCCAGCCTCATTGTTCCTGTGTTGAAGAGTGATGGCACTGTCAGGATTTGTGAAGACTACAAGGTTACGATCAACCGAGTTTCGAAACAGGATCAATACCGTTGCCGAATGCTGACGACCGGTTTGCAATGCTAGCCGGGGGAAATTCGTTCACAAAACTGGATCTGACATTGGCCTACATGACACAGGAGCTGGTCAAGATGTCGATGAAATTTACGTGCATCAACCCTCATAAAGGACTGTTTATCTACAACAGGAGTCCTTTTGGAATTCGCTCGGTTGCACCCATATTTCAGAGGAACATGGAGAGTCTACTGAAGTCTGTCCCCAGAACCGTCGTGTTCCAAGATGATATCTTGGTCCCAGATCGTGACACCGCCGAACATCTAAACAACCTAGAAGAGGTTCTACATCATCTGGACAAAATGGGTCTCAGACGGAAACATTCGAAGTGCATCTTCATGGCACCGAAAGTTGAATTCCTGGGGAGGAAAATTGCTGCTGACGGCATCAGGCCTACGGACTCGAAAACCAAGGCCATCAAAAATGCACCCAAGCCTCAGAATGTGACGGAGCTGCGTTCGTTCCTTGGTATACTCAACTACTTCGGTAATTTCCTACCTAGATTGATCACTTTATTAGAGTCACTGCACATGCTGCTAAGAAAAGGCGACAACTAGGTTTGGGTCTCAAGATAGAGCTTTTGAGAAAGCTACTAATCTGCTTTGCTCTAACAAGCTGCTGGTACATTATGATCCGTGTAAGCGTCTAGTATTGGCCTGTGATGCTTCATCATATGGAGTTGGTTGCCTGCTCCAACAAGCTAATGAGTCGGGTAAACTACAACCTGTTGCATATGCTTCTAAAAGGCAGAAAGAGCCTTCAGCATGGTAGAAAAAGAAGCATTAGCCTGTGTGTATGGGGTTAAAAAGATGCATCAGTACCTGTTTGGTCTTCGGTTTGAACTGGAAACAGATCACAAGCCACTCATTTCATTGTTTTCGGAAAACAAAGGTATCAATACCAATGCATTATCCCGCATCCAGAGGTGGGCGCTGACATTATCTGCCTATGATTATGTCATTCGCCACAGACCTGCCACCGAAAATTGTACCGATGCACTGAGCCATCTGCCATTGCCCACACCGGAGGTGGAGACAGCACAAACTGCAGACATACTGGATGCTTATGAAGGTGAAGGAACTCCTGTCACGCCTCAACAAATTAAGACCTGGACCAGCCAGGACCCGATATTATCAGTTGAGAAACGTTGTGTCCATTGGTGGTGATTGGTCTGCCATACCCAAGCAAATGGATGATGAGACCAAATCTTACAACTGTCACAAAGACGAACTATGCATTCAGTCAGATTGTTTACTGTGGGGTAATCGTGTTGTTATGCCGAAGAAAGGCAGAGAGAAATTTGTACATGACCTACATAGCACTCATCCCGGTATTGGCATGATGAAAGCCATTGCCAGGTCTCATGTATGGTGGTCTGGAATTAACTCTGATCTGGAATCATGTGTGCATCAGTGCAACACTTGAATGCAGCTAAATAAAGCAGCAGCGGAATCGCCACTGAGTCTGTGGTCGTGGCCATCTAAACAATGGTCCAGGATCCACATCGACTTTGCAGATCCCTTCCCGGGGAAGATGTTTTTAGTTGTGATGGATGCATATTCCAAATGGATAGAGTGTATAATCATGTCATCATGTCATCCAGTACATCCACCGCTACCATTGAGAGCCTTCGTGTCATGTTTGCTACTCATGGTCTGCCCGACATCATTGTAAGTGACAACCGACCTTGCTTCACTGATCTGGAGTTTCAAGAGTTCATGAAACTCAATGGTATCAAACATGTGAGGCCAGCACCATTCAAACCCGCATCTAATGGTCAAGCAGAGCATGCTGTCCAAACCATCACGCAGAGTATGAAACGTGTAACTCAAGGTTCACTGCAGACTCGCTTGTCACGCATATTGCTTAAGTTACAGGACAAGACCCCACATGCTTACTGGGGTCCCCCCCTGATGGACTATTGATGAAGAGACATCTCAAGACCAGGCTCTCTCTTGTCCACCCTGACTTGAACGATCATGTTGAATACAGACATCAAATTCAGCAGTGTTCGCGCTGCCGTGTCACGCGACATTTCTGTTAATGATCCTGTGTATGTACGAAATTATGGTCAAGGTCCGAAGTGAATTGTCGGTATTGTTACAGCCAAGGAGGGTAACAGAGTGTTTATTGTCAAGCTCAAGAATGAGCAAACATGCAGGAAACATGTTGATCAGGTAAAGCTGCAGCACATGTATGAACCGGAACAGTCTGAGGAAGACACAATCAGTGACCAACCAACCTACCCTCAGTCATCAGAGGACTCTGCTGTCATCAATGAATCTGGACTTTCAATCCCTGACATGGTCATTGCCACTCCCTTCAGGTTGGTTACCCAGCCCCCGTCATAACAGATTCAGAACTCTTGCCCAAGGCTGGAGTTGAACTGAGACGATCAACTCAGGAGCGGAAAGCCCCGGAGCATCTCAATTTGTAAAAAGACTGTTACTAATATCTTAAAGAGGGATATTGCCATGTATGTATGCTTGGAGTTCTAGCCACCAGGTGGCGCCACTGTCAAAGGTCATTGGGCTGTACACACGTGTTTGCGGCCCAGGTATAAAAGGCAAGCCATCATGTAATGTAATCACTTTGAGCCTGAATAAAGCAGAGCCAGGTTTGTACCTGTGTTAGTTTACAGTATTCAGTTTATCGAGTTATTACATAGATAACACCCGGGAAAAAAAAAATTGCACTGCATATGCGCAAAATGGCTGTCTCCTTTAATGCTGCAAGTTTCAGCTCTGGCACACAAAGTCTGTTGTGCAACACCTTACTTAACGCCACGCTCCTCCAACTTGCATTTCGACGAAACTTGCAGTTGAAGGTACAAACTATTTCCAGACGCTAACTTTAATGCCTCACTGTGATTAATGCCCCAAAATCCAAAAAGGCCCAAATCCAGCTCCACATGTTTAGTACATTCAAATGAAATTTTTTTCTCTGCTTTTTGAAGCCTCCATTAAATTAACAGGCGAACATGTTAAGTGCTTGTTTGCTAGTATTCCACAACGTAATTTAAGGCCACAGAGTATTAAACTGCAGAGAATTATCATCATTCTTACAAGCGATTTTGAAAAAAAAGCCATAATTGGTTGTAATGTGATGAGCATCGATGGCTGCAGCTGTTTTGTCCACAATGGGTATTACCCAACACTCACTTTAACTACAGCTGGAAGTGTCCAACAAAGTTACATAATTAGGATTTCAAATTGCTGCTTAATTAGGTTTATATTTTCCAGTAGAAAAGTCCAGCTGTGTGCTATCTTGCTTTCGAAATTTCTACATAATTATGGTGTTCCAACTGGGAATCACAAAACAGAAGAGTGGAAGGGAGAATAAAAGCACATTTTTAACTTGCAGCTCCAGTGTTTACAACTCAAACTCTCCCGAAATTCTCCAAACACCATGTTTCCTCGTGTAGGTGATTATTCTATAGCTGACAGTGATTAATTCATAGTCCAGAAATGTGATCAGTAACCAGTAAAAACAAACTATTTCATTATCATGTAACAGGCTGCATACGATGTGTATCAGAGAGTCTTAAATGTAACCTTTAGAAGAAATTGAAAAGTGTGTCATCAGCGGGAGATTATGAATGTTCTTTGACTTGTGTCAAACACTTGTGACTAATGTTGCTGAAAATGTGCAGAGAATTTCAGATAATTCCATGGAAGTTTTTGGGTTGAATGCATGGAGGTATTTATTGATAAATATTTCCCCATACTCCACACCCTTAAGTGCATTTTTCCTCATCAATAAACTGGATATATTATATACATTGTCAATAGGGTTATGAGTTATGGTATCTAACTAAGTCAAATGTCATTTTTATTTGAGATTTTGGAATGTTACTGGTGATCTATTTCAGTATTTGGTGTATTTGGACTTTCAAAAGGCTTTTGACAAGATCCCACACAAGAGATTGGTATGCAAAATTAAAGCACATGGTTTTAGGGGTAATGTACCGACGTGGATAGAGAACTGATTGGCAGAGAGGAAGCAAAGAGTAGGAATAAACGGGTCCTTTTCAGAATGGCAGGCAGTGACTAGTGAGGTGCCGCAAGGTTCAGTGCTGGGACCCCAACTATTTACAATATACATTAATGATTGAGGTGAAGGAATTGAGTGTAATATCTCCAAATTTGCAGATGACACTAAGTTGGGTGGCGGTGTGAGCTGTAAGGAGGATGCTAAGAGGCTGCAGGGTGAGTTGGACAGGTTAGGTGAGTGGGCAAATGCATGGCAGATGCAGTATAATGTGGATAAATGTGAGGTTATCCACTTTGGTGGCAAAAACACAAAGGCAGAATATTATCTGAATGTGGCAAATTAGGAAAAGGGGATGTGCAACGAGACCTGAATGTCATGGTATATCAGTCATTGAAGGTTGACATGCAGGTACAACAGGCGGTGAAGAAGGCAAATGGTATGTTGGCCTTCATAGCTAGGGGATTTGAGTATAGGAGCAGGGAGGTCTCACCTGGAATATTGTGTTCAGTTTCAATCACCTAATCTGAGGAAGGACGTTCTTGTCATGAGGGAGTGCAGTGAAGGTTCACCAGACTGATTCCTGGGATGGCAGGACTGACATATGAGGAGAGACTGGATCGACTGGGCCTGTATTCACTGGAGTTTAGAAGGATGAGAGGATATCTCATAGAAACATATAAAATTCTGACGGGACTGGACAGGTTAGATGAAGGAAGAATGTTCCCGATGTTGGGGAAGTCCAGAACCAGGGGACACAGTCTAAGGATAAGGAGTAAGCCATTTAGGACTGAGATGAGGAGAAACTTCTTCACTCAGAGAGTTATTAACCTATGGAATTCCCTACTGCAGAGATTTGTTGCTGCCAGTTCATTGGATATATTCAAGAGGGAGTTAGATGTGGCCCTTACGGCTAAAGGGATCAAGGGGTTTGGAGAGAAAGCAGGAAAGGGGTACTGAGGTGAATGATCAGCCATGATCTTATTGAATGGTGGTGCAGGCTCGAAGAGTTGAATGGCCTACTCCTGCACCTATTTTCTATGTTTCTATGTTTCTATGATTTCCATCTATTTTCCCATTCACCCTGAAAAAAGCACTCTTAATTAAAAGGCACATAGAAATATTAAAATAAACACGAATTTACAGTTCACCATTTCCATCGCATTTACTTGCATACATAATGATGTATCATTCACTATAGCATTTAGATATCTTGGAAATGGGTTTATTATTTTTCCTGTGTTTTTAACATGGTCCTCTTAAGTGATAGTTAAACCAGATGTTTATTTTTGTAATGGGGATTTTTCAGCAAACAATATTAACCCCACTTGATGGGCAGGAGAGAGTCGGGGGTGGGGGTATTAATAATTAAAAATCACCAAACATAACTGCTCCAATGTTACAGTGATGGGTTGCGTAGTGTGCCTGCTTCCAGGTCCCCCCCATCCTGCCATGAAATCATGCTCCACCGCTATCTTCTTGACCTTCCCGTAAAGATCAGGGCTTTTGTGTAAGTAAGTTCATCACAATAGCATTAGTGGCCACATCTGTGAGGTCAGTGAATATATAACAGAAAATATAATCTTTTGAAGTCAGAAATGGGGTGGTGCCATCCTTATTGGCACTAATCGCAAGGTGCAGAATTTGCTTTTGTTAGAGAAATGGGAACACTAATGGAGATGTAATCATTTAAAACATTTTAGAATGTAGATTTATTATTGTTGAAAATCCTGTTGGAATGTCTGCAGATTTCCACAACCTACTTGTGACTATGGATCTTCTACCACTGCAAAGAAACTATTGGAATGGAACCATTATTTGTGGAGTAACTATATTTGTATTAAGATGTTGACTAACACCTTGCTCAGCCACAGAATGATGAGCAAACAGCACAACACAATTTATTATATAGTGATTGTTTTTAAAAGCAGAAACTGCTGGAATGTTCATCAAGTCGATCAGGAAAAGGAAATAAAAGTTACTACCCTGGTTACAACTATTCATAAGAAATCAGTCCTGATGAAAGATCGCACCTGAAACCAGCCATTTCTCTCACATGCTGATGGAGCTGCTACAGTTTTTGGGTTTATTTCACTTTTCAGCATTAGCTTGTTTTTAATCTTCTGATCTGTAATCATTGTTTTATATCGTGGTGCATATCAACTTAGAGGCCAAACAGCAGCTGCAAAATTGGAGCGCTTCGCACCGGTCGTTAAGGCCGGTTTGGAAGAAAACATGGTGGCCGTCCGCTTCCAATGCGTAACGCGGCAGCCACCATTTTGGGCAAGTCAGCTGTGCTGCCGTTGTCTGTGTTCGCTTCACATATTTAAATGATCCAGATCGTAACGCCAGTCGCGTGCAATGCCTGATTTGACGCATGGTCTGTGATTTTGGATGCCGCCGCTCTTAACAACGCCCTCTCCAAACAATGTATGGAAGAACGTGCGTGCAGTAGTACAACAGAGCTGCTGCCAGTGCTTCTTAAAGGGACACACACAACTTTCAGGTAAGTTTAGATTTTTATTTTGGACCGGTTTCTTTACATTTTATTGGAGTACTGGCTTGGTGCAATACATTTAAACAGTTGTTAAAGTGTGCAGGAAGTTCAGGGAGTGCTGCTGGATGTTTACAAGGTTTTGGCTCTTAAAAGAAGGCCTTTGAGAACACCATTTGCTCCCAGTCCTGGGGGCTCTAGTTTCCGTCCCCTTTGGGCTGCAGCATCACATGGAGATGGAGCACAGGCAGCAAAGGGGACAAGCTGCTTACAGAGGGAGAAGGAAGCAGAAGAGGAAAAGAAAAAGAGGATGAAGCAGAAAAGGAGGAAGTGGAAGGAAGGAGGCAACCCAGACAGCTCCTTTTTGACCGCGATATCCAGGATCGAACCATCCACCTGTAGTATCAGTGAATACAACTCCAATTCCCCTTTTGTCCCACACCTTACCTTCCCTCTGCTACTGATCATCACAGCATCCTCTTGGCCATAATGCTGAAGTAAAAGCCAGCACAAAGCAAACTTTCCAATCCAACTTTATTCATATATCCACCCAATATTGCATCAAAAAATCAACTAATCACCCTTGTGTATTCCCTCAGTGAGTGTCTTGTGTGTCTTTGCCTATCCGTGCTATCCCAATGGCTGCAGCATAGCTGCTGACTTTCATTAGGGGAGACTGCAGATGGCCTTGCTGGATAACCTCGAGAAGCTGGTTGCTGGAAGTGTGAAATCAAATAATGATGTTACTTCTTCTTCTTCTTCTTCCTCTTCTTCTTCTTCGGGGAGGGGGAGAAAGCAAGAGGTTCATGCTTACACCATGTGCAGCTTGTAAATCAGAAGGGATTTTGGGATGAGAGGGAAGTGGGATGTGAGAAGGAGGATAACGTATGAGGATACCAGCATCTTGTATTCTTTCAGCCCCACTGCTGGCCAAGAGCTCAGCCATACCCCTGCCAAGAATGGCCCGCACTGTCTCCTTCAAGTGGGCGAGGTCAAGCTAAGAATGTGAGGTGTGCCTCGTGTTTGGTAGAGATTATTGGTAGGTGAGTGAAGGTGGTGGGGAGGGGGGATGGTGGTGGGTAGTGCATTGAGCAGTGTGTGAGGCTAATGGTGCAGTTGGTAGGTGATGGCTTTTGAAGATGCATTCACTGACCTCGACCACTGGTCTCAAGTCATGAAACTTCTTTGGCCACTGGAACCAGGTCATAGCAGCAACACTGCTGGCAGTGACCTCCTCAGCTATCTGGTCCCACATTCTTTCTTTCTGGAGGGCCTCATGGCCCACTGTGGGTAGAGGTCCTCTCTTCCATTGTTGATCCCCTGTACAAAGCTCGAGTGCTACATCCGAGACCATGGGTGTCCTTTCCCTTATCTGTTGAGCCAATCGTGTTAATATTTTTGATTAGCAGAAGGCAGCTCACTTTTAAAAGGTGCAGACTGCCTTGAAGCGAGCCTCGCTCAAGCAATGCAAATTGCACCCCCCTGGTGAGTGCACAGCCTGTCAGCAGCATGTTCCACGCTCGGCTGTGCAGTATAATCATGGTATTAGCAGGTAGCATATGCTGCCTGCACTTTTTGAATGGGCGTGGGCATATCTCGCATCGTGGTGCCCAGCCCAATTTCCAGCATTACTGAATTTCATTCCCAGCAAGTTTTTTTCCAGATATTTTACAGACCACAATTTTAAATGAATTCCTGATGAGATGATGTAATGTTGTCAGGAGCATAACAGCAGCAAAGGAAGAGAAGGGAGAGGATGATAGCTGGATATCCTGCCACATCAATATTTAATGGGCTGTGAAAAGTGGGTTGTCGAACAAGGGCTAAATAAGGCTGGGAATTACTTCATTGATATTGTCCCCTAACTCAGCCCTCAGAAACACGGATTTTGTTACAGTAATCAGAAAGTGAATCGGATTAATGATTTTCTGGTAGACTACTAGTTAAAAATGTATGGTCAGTGATTTTCTAATGGAACGGAATCGACATTTCCATTAGCAAAATGATGAATGATAGAAGGTGGATGTAAAATGGTATTAATCTTTTAAATAAAAAATATACCTCCTGTGAATTTATTTTGAGCACTTCATCATCAGAGATTACAACAAATAGCTGCAACTTACTTTCAGTTGATGTAATTGTTTAGGTATGATGTTAAAAGACATGTTAATTTTGCTCATAGATACACGGTAAATTTAATACTATGACAAAAAAAAGGATTGGACCAGTGTTTATCTGAAGCCTTGACCATAATAGCAGAAGTTCAATTGCAGAAATTATAGATTATACTACATAAACTTTAAATTACAGATCCACAAAGATGAATTCTGAGTTATCAAATTGGAAATAAATATGCTTGCCAGTAGAGGACTCCCTAACTACAATTACATATCCATTAATATTACTTTGATTGGGCTTGAGCTTCCCTTATTTAATTTACGAGCCATCCATGCTTGCACTAATCCTGCTGTCCGTTATTCACAAGTCTCACCTTTAGGGATGACTGAACTGTCATCTGAGATAAACAGAATGGCCATATATCATGGCATGATCTTGCGGGAATAAATACCCTTGAAGAAACTGGCTGATTTATACAGTGAATAATGCATGTTACCATTACCTGTTCCAGGGTATGTCTTACATTAGCAGATAGTTCATTAGGAGTGAGCACAAGGGTTTGCAAGGATTGCAGGCTCCCCCATGGTGCAGGGTGCTATTGATTGCATGCACATTGCTTTGCATGTGCCTCATGTCAACTTTGCCATGTACCTTAAGCGAAAGCGATTCCACTCCCTCAACGTGCAGCTAGTGTGTGACCATAGGCACGTCAATGCCCAGTATCCTCAGTCATGATGTCTTCATTCTGCGGCAGTCCATTGTGTCAGCTGTATTTCAGACACCACTGCAAGCCAAAGAGTGACTCCTGGGCGACAAGGGCTCTCCACTGATGACGTGGATCATGACTCCGGTTCACAACCCATGCACACGTGCACAGCATGCATACAATGAGACTCGTGCTGCCACAGGAAATATGATAAGAGCAGACCATTGGCATGCTGAAGCAACAATGCACTGCCTGGACTGCTCTGGAGGAGCCCTGCAGTACTCGGCTGAGCGGGTCTCAAGATTTGTGGTGGTATGCTGCACAACGTTGCCATCATGAGGGAACAGTCCGTGTCACAACCTATCAGGTAAGTGACTGAGGTGCAGGAGCACCCGGAGGATGAGGAAGAGGAGGAGGCAGAAGAGGAGAAAGTGGAAGGGAGGCTGCAACCTAGACAGCCCATTTCTGCCCGGCTTGTACATGAACAACTAATTCAAGTGCGATACCAGTGCTCTCAACCTCAATTGGGCTGGCTGGTTAACAGGCAACACCAAGGGCATTGGAGAAGTGGCAGTGGTGGGAGCACAAATGCTGTCAACCTGAGAGAGGACAGCGGGTTCGTGCTCCATGGAGCCACTGCCACTCCCCCAGGGTGGCACCTCAGCAATCTTAGTAATCTGTTGGAGGACAGATTGCTGGACTGCTGTGACACCCTGCAAGCCCCTTTGAACACTCATATCCACAGTCATGGTTGTAGCAATCTGAGTTTCCACGGCCGGCAGCACTCAGCCATTGAATGGCTGCTGCTTGTGCTGCGATGGAAGCTGAGAAGCAAGCCATCAGACACTGCATCATAGTTAGTTCCAGAAGAGTGTTGATGAAGTAGGCCACTATTCCATGCTGGAAAGGATGCACTACGAGCTCTGCGCAAAACCCTGTGCCAAGTTGGTGCTGAACTCCTCCATGTTCATTCACATTGAGCGCAGGCTTTCTGACAGGCTTCGCAATGGACCCAGCATTTTGGTGTGTAGGTCCATCAGCCTTTTTCTGTAGCCTGGCACATTGATGTCCTCATCTGAGCCCTCTGCGGCAGAAATCATGTGTGACCTCACCCTTAGGTGAGCTGGCACCTGCACTATCCTTGCCCGCTGTCCTGGCAGCAGCGCACTTGTGTCCGATGTCTCACCACGTGCAGACACCCCCTTATCTATTGAAATAGTTACTACCTCAAAATATTCCAACAGATTTGTCAGACATGTGTTCCCTTTCATAAATCTATGTTGACTCTGCCATATCCTTTTATTCTTTTCTAAGTGCCCTGTTACCACGTCCTTAATAATAGGTTCTAGCATTTTTCCTACGACCGATGTCAGGCTAATTGGTCTGTAGTCCTCCGTTTTCTCTCTCCCTCCTTTCTTAAATAGTGGGGTTACATCAACTACTTTCCAATCTGCGGGAACCATTCTATAATCTATGGAATTTTGAAAGATGACAACCAATGAATCCCCTATCTCTATAGCTACCTCTTTCAAAACTTTAGGATGTAGGCCATCAGGTCCAGGGGATTTATTGGCTTTCAATCCCATTAATTTCTCCAGTACTATTTTTTTACTAATACTAATTTCTTTCAGTTCCTCATTCTCTCTAGACACTTGCTTCTCCACTATTTCTGGGAGTTTTTTTGTGTCTTCTTCCATGAAGACAGACACAAAGTATTTGTTTAATTTCGCTGCCATTTCCTTATTCCCCATTATAATTTCTCCTGTCTCAACCTGTAAGGGACCCCGTAAGTCAGAAGAGATTGTGGGATGAGGGGGAAGTGGCATGTGAGAAGGAGGATATGAGGATACCGTCATCTTTGATTGATTCAGGCCCGCTCGTCGCCACGGCATCAGTAATAGCCCTTCCCATAATGGCCAGCATCATCTCCTCCATGGGGGTTAGAACATGCATGCCTCTCTCACTCTAGTTAGTTTCTGCTTTCTCCGGTTTGTGCCACCTTGCCCTGCAAGAGAAAGGGAAGTATGTCAGTGAGTGTCGTGTAATCTGTTTGCTGATCTGGCTGTCATGGTGGAACAGCTGGTAGTGTGTGCAAGTTGTGAGATGTGGGTGTAAGGCTTGCAACACTGCTAAGTGTGTGAGGGCGAGGTAAAGCATATGAATGTTAGGTATGAGTCCTGATTGATAGAGATTGTTGGTAGGTGAGTGATGAGGGTGTTGTGAATTGAGTACTGTGTGTAGTTCGTGGTGCAGTTGGTAGGATATGGCATTTGATGAGGCATTCACTGACCTTGACCACTCGTGTGAGATCATTAAACTATTTGCGGCACTGCATCCAAGTCCTTGGGGCTAAACTCATGGCATGGACCTCCGCGGCCATCAGTTCCCACTGCCTTTTGACCATGTATCTGGAGGGCTGCGGATAAAGAGCAACTCTCTTCCTTTTCCATCTCCTCCACCAAGATCTCCAGTCGAAAACCTGAGTGCATGCTCTCTCCCATGGCCAGCCATTGTTGATTGTTCCACAGCACACTAATGGCAAAGATTGCAGCACCTCCAGCAGCCACAATTCACCTGTCCTTTAAAAGGTACAAGGTAGCTTTAAGTAGTACTGGAAAGTAACCGTATTGGGTCCCCTGCTGATGTGTGCAGCCAATAAACAGTACGGTTAATGCTGGCTGCACACAGAAATCATTATAATGTGCATGCAGCATGAAGATAGTGTGCTTCCGGCATTCCAATCATTGCCCGCAGGTTAATCGCAATCTACGCGCCCACTTTCGGTGGCTATCCAATTTCATCCCCAGATATTTATCGGTGTCAGTCAGAATTTGCTCTTTAAATTAATTTTGTGTGTAAGTCCAAAACGCCCATATTGGGACAGAGTACTTTGGCATAGTTAATTAAATTAATTATCAGAGTCGCTAATAGCAAACTCTGTAAAATGTATTATGCATATATAATAGAAGCTCTTATTAAGGGTATTTACACATAATTAAGTTAATTCATTTATTAGGGTCCTTAAGAATGCATATATGTCCACCATGATCATATCTGTCCTTTGTTAAACTGCACATCAACATTGTAGTTCGACCTTGGTGCACCCAAAACTTTTGTGAGGGGTTCCTTCGGTCATCTGCATTATTTAGTTATCAACGTGTACGCCACAACACTCGAAGCAACAGATGAGACAGAAGAGGAATTCTACTTCAGCCTCGAACAATCCCTGTCCCAAGTCCCTACGGACAACAAACTGATCGTCCTCGGCAATTTCAACGTCAGAGTCGGTAAGGGCACAGATCTCTGGGAGGCATGATCGGCAGAGAGCGGGTAGGGAAAACCAACTCCAGCGGTACCGTGCTCCTGATAAAATGCCTAGAACATGACTTTGTTATCACCAACACCTTGTTCCGTCAGAGGGACAAGTACAAGGCATTGTGGCAACACCCTCGCTCCAACCTTTGGCACCTGCTCAACAACGTCACCTGTGCCATGACAGGAGCTCCTCAGAATAAGGAGCCGCCCATTTAAAACTGAGATGAGGAGGAATTTCTTCTCTCAGAGGGTTGCAAATTGCTCGAATCCTCTGCCCCAGAGAACTTTGGAGGCTGGGTCATTGAATACATTTACGGCAGAGATAGACAGATTTTTGAGCGATAAGGGAATAAGGGGTTATGAGGAATGGCAGGGAAGTGGAGCTGAGTCCATGATCAGATCAGCCATGATCTTATTAAATGGTGGAGCAAGCTCCAGGTGTCAAATGGCTTACCCGTGCTCCTATTTCTTGTGTTCTTGTATTCTTGAAATGCAGGGAACAGCACCAACCCTTGTACATGACCTTCTTTGACCTCACAAAGGCCTTTGACACTGTCAACCGTGAGGGACTATGGAGCGTCCTCCTCCGTTTCGGCTGTCCCCAAAATTTTGTCACCATCCTCTGCCTGCTCTACAACAACATGCAAGCCATGATCCTGACCAACGGATCCATTACAGACCCAATCCATGTACGGACTGGGGTCAAACATGGCTGCTTCATCGCACCAACGCTCTTCTCGATCTTCCTTGCTGCAATGCTTCATCTCACTCTCAACAAGCTCCCCGCTGGAGTGGAAATAAACTATAGAACCAGTGGGAATCTGTCCATCCTTCGCCGCCTCCAGGCTACATCCAAGGTCATCCCATCCTCTGTCATTGAACTACAGTATGCGGATGACGCTTGCGTCTGCGCACATTCAGAGGACGAACTCCAAGCCATCGTCAATATCTTCACCGAGGCATTTGAAAGCATGGGCCTTACACTAAACATCCGTAAGACAAAGGTCCTCCACCAACCTAGCCCTGCCACACAGCACTGCACCCCCCGGTCCTCAAAATCCATGGTGCGGCCTAAAACAACGTGGACCATTTTCAATACCTCGGGAACCTACTATCAGCAAGGGCAGACATTGATGATGATGTCTAACACCGCCTCCAGTGTGTCAGTGCAGCCTTCGGTTGCCTGAGGAAGAGAGTGTTTGAAGATCAGGACTTCAAATCTGGCACCAAACTTATGGTCTACAGGGCTGTAGTGATACCCGCCCTCCTGTATGGCTCAGAGACATGGACCATAAAGAGTAGACACCTCAAAGCACTGGAGAAGTACCACCAGTACTGCCTCCGCAAGATCCTGCAAATCCACTGGGAGGACAGATGCACCAATGTCAGTGTTCTTGTTCAGGCCAACATCCCTAGCATCGAAGCACTGACCATACTCAACCAACTCTGTTGGGCAGGCCACATCTTCCGCATGCTGACACGAGACTACCTAAGCAAGCGCTCTACTCGGAACTCCTGCACAGCAAGCGAGCCCCATGTGGGCAGAGGAAACGTTTCAAGGAAACCCTCAAAGCCTCCTTGATAAAGTGCAAAATCCTCACTGGCACCTGGGAATCCCTGGCCCAAGACCGCCCAAAGTGGAGGAAGAGCATCCGGGAGGGCGCTGAGCACCTCGAGTCTCATCGCCAAGAGCATGCAGGAACCAAGCGCAGATGGCAGAAGGAGCATGCAGTAAACCAGGCTCCACACCCACCCTTTCCTTCAACCACTGTCTTCCCCACCTGTGACAGAGGCTGTAATTCCTGTATTGGACTGTACAGTCACCTGAGCACTCACTTTTAGAGTGGAAGCAAGTTTTCCTCGATTTTGAGGGACTGCCTATGATGATGATGATTCAGAGGAAGATCAGTAAAAATCCTGCAGAAACGTCTAACGATTTGGAGAACCGCTGTGGAACTTCTAACCATGGTCATTTACATGGTATGAAACTGTAAAGTCCTGTCCCCTCAGTACAGATTCACACGAGGCATGTAGTCACTCTGGACCTGCACCTTTATTTCACAGCTCTGGAATGCTGCACTTGCCTGCGACCTGTCCTTATATACCTGTCTCTTGCAAGTGCACCCCTGGTGGTAAGGTATGCTGGTGGTTACAAGTCATATCTTATTACAGTCATGTATAGCATGTTAGGAGACAGTTATATATAATAATGTAAGATACATGACATCACCCTCCCCCAAGGTCTTATTGTCTTTATAGGTTCAGTCTCTCAGGAGGTCTACGCTCTCGTGTGGAGCGTCTGAGTTGTGGTTCAGTTGTTTGTCTTGGTGTCTGTTTTTCTTTGGGTGTGGTTGCTGGTATCTCACCTGGGCTGTCTGTTTTGATTGGTGTGATTGTTGTTGACTCGCCTGGGCTGTCTGTTGGGATTGCCCTTTCCTCAGGTTGTTCCCTCTGTCTGTCCACCAGGTGTGGTGCGAGTTCCACATTGTAGTCTGCCTCTGGTTCCGCAGTGTTGTTGGTAAATCTGCTTTTGACTTGGTCCACATGCCTCCGGCACGTTTTACCATTATCCATTTGTATTACCAGTAGCCTGTTTTCTTCCTTGCCCGATACTGTCCCTGCAAGCCATTTGGGACCCCTGCCATAGTTTAGTATAAATAATTTGTCCCCTATCTCATTCCATCTCCCCCTCGAATTTCTGTCATGGTACTCAGTCAGCTTACGGCGCTTTGCCTCAAAGATTTCGTGCATGTCTGGGAGGATTACTGAGAGCCTTGTTTTTAACAGTTGCGTGGGGGGGGATCCCAGTCAATGAGTTCGGATGAGATCTGTATGCCAGCAGCAGTCGCGACAGGCAACCGTGCAGCGTGGGACCTTGGATTTTAAGCATGCCTTGTTTAATGAGTTGCACTACTCTCTCCGTCTGACCGTTGGAGGCCAGCTTGAACAGTGCCGCCTTGACGTGATTTATGCCGTGGTCAATTATAAAGTCTTGGAATTCTGCGCTGGTGAAGCACGGACCATTGTCACTGACCAATATGTCAGGGATTCCGTGCGTTGCAAACATGGTTGCGAAGCTCTCCACAGTGGTGGAGGTTGTGCTCGAGTTTAAAATGGTGCATTCGATCCACTTTGAAAATGCATCAACAACTACGAGGAACATTTTGCCCATGAATGGGCCCACATAGTCTACATGCACCCGCGACCACGGTTTGGTGGACCAGGGCCAGGGACTCAGTGGAGCCTCCCTGGGGGCATTGCTGAGTTGGGCACAAATGGTGCACCTTCGGACGCAGAGCTCCAAGTCCGCGTCAATACCAGGCCACCAGACGTGGGATCTGGCTATGGCCTTCATGAGAACAATCCCTGGGTGCTCGCGGTGGAGCTCCCGGACAAATGCCTCTCTGCCTCGCAGAGGAATGACTACTCAGCTGCCCCACATCAGGCAGTCTGCTTGGAGTGATAGCTCATGCATGTGCCTGTGAAAGGGTTTTAATTCCTCGGGGCAGGCATCGTGAGCCTCTGCCCAGTCGCCGGTTAGGACACATCTTTTTACAAAGGATAACGTGGGGTCGCTGGCCATCCAGGCTCTGATTTGGCGAGCCATCATGGGCGAATCTGTGGACTCAAAGGCATTGATTGCCATGACTATCTCACAATCCTGTTCATCAAACCCTTCCGTGGTCGCCAGGGGTAGCCTGCTGAGCGCGTCGGCACAGTTGTCTGTACCTGGTCTGTGCCTTATGGTACAGTCGTAGGACGCCAACATGAGTGCCCACCATTTAATTCGCGGCGTTGGCGTTTATTGCCTTGCTCTTGAATAGGAGGGACGTGAAGGGGTTGTGGTCGGTTTTTAACGCGAACTTGGTCCCAAAAAGGTATTGGTGCATCTTTTTGACACTGTACGCGCCTCCTTCTCTACCATTCCGTACCCGCGCACCGCCCGCGAAAGTGACCTGGAGGCATAAGCTATGGGTTGTAATTTGCCTGCGCTATTGACATGTTGCAAAACGCACCCGACCCCATACGCTGACGCATCGCATGTGAGAACTAGCTTTTTACCTGGATCAAAGAAAGTCAAAACACTGTTGGAACACAGAAGGTTGCGTGCCTTATTGAAGGCGCGTTCCTGAGCGTCCCCCCAAAACCAATCGCATCCCTTCCTGAGTAGCATGTGGAGAGGCTCCAGCAGCGTGCTTAAGTTCTGCATAAAGTTCCCAAAGTAATTGAGTAGCCCGAGAAAGGTGCGCAGTTCTGCGACATTCCGGGGCCTGGGTGCCAGGCGAATTGCTTCTGTTTTGGATTCTGTTGGGCGGATTCCATCAGCGGCAATCCTTCTGCCCAAAATTTCAACCTCGGGTGCGAGAAACAGGCACTTGGATTTCTTGACTCGTAGGCCTACCCGATCCAACCGCTTTCGTACTTCCTCCAAATTACAGAGATGGGAGTCGGTGTCCCTGCCCGTGATAAGTATGTCATCTTGAAATACAACCGTCCCCGGGATGGACTTGAGCAGACTCTCCATGTTGCGTTGGAATATGGCAGCTGCTGACCTGATGCCGAACGGGCATCGATTGTCCATGAAAAGGCCTCGATGTGTGTTGATGGTGGTGAGTAGCTTGGATTCCTCGGTCAATTCTTGCGTCATATACGCAGATGTGAGGTCTAGTTTTGAGAAAGGTTTACCTCCAGCCAAAGTGGCAAATAAGTCCTCCGCTCTGGGCAGCGGGTACTGGTCCTGTAGGGAGACTCTGTTTATGGTAGATTTGTAGTCCCCACAGATTCGTACGGATCCATCAGGCTTCATGACTGGGATGATGGGACTTGCCCAGTCGCTAAATTCCAGAGGTGATATAATGCCTTCCCGCAGAAGCCTGTCTAGTTCGTGTTCAATCTTTTCCCTCATCACATACGGTACAGCTCTGGCTTTGTGATGGACCGGTCTAGCATCCTGTGTGATGTAGCTTTTGACTTTGGCCCCTTTGAAAGTGCCCACATCTGGCTGAAAGAGATGTTCAAATCGCTTTATAACTATTGAACAGGAGGTCCGTTCCTTAATGACATGGCATGGACATCATCCCATTTCCAGTTTATTTTTGCCAGCCAGCTTCTCCCCAGCAGTGCTGGGGGATCTCCGGGGACAATCCACAGGGGAAGTCGGTTCACTGTCCCTTTGTGTGTGACAGAGAGCATGGCGCTGCCGAGGACTGGTACGATTTCTTTGGTACAGGTCCTTAGTTTGGTGTCGACCTTGTGAGTTTTGGTCTGTCTCTTTTATGCGGCCACAGTTGTTCAAATTGTTGAGCGCCCATGAGAGATTGACTCGCTCCCGTATCCAGCTCCATGTTGACAGGTATCCCGTTGAGTAGGACCCTCATCATTATAGGAGGCGTCCTGTTGTAGGAGCAGCGGCCATTGATCATGTTGACCCGCTGTACATCGGTGTCCCGGGTACTGTCCCCACCGACTTCTGGTCCGCTATCTGACCCATCCGATTCATATACCAGCCGAGCTGGCGTTTTTTTGCACATGCGGGCCAAATGCCCTGTATATTCACAGTTCCTGCAAACAGCCTGCTGAAATCGACATCTCCTTGACGAGTACCCACCCCCACACCTCCAGCACAGACCTGTTCCATTGTTCAAAGTGTTCCCAAAGAATGAGCTGCGTCTGGCTGATCTCTCTTGAGCTTCTCTCAGTTTGTAGTTGATTGCTCGCATTGTGGGTTGATGAGGTGTGAACGGCCATTCCTGTGGCCCTTGATGGCTTCTGGCGCCACTGCCTGCTGTCGAGAGCCTGTTCTCCCGGTTTTGTCTGTGTGTGGGGGTAGCAGCTTGTTTAGTGCTGTGAACTTCTTCTTCCGATATTTCGTTCATTGTCGTGCCTGCATTGTAAATCAACCTCGTTTCTTCTTCCCCTACCAAGAATGTCTGTGCAACCAGTGCTGCTGCCTCTAAGGTCAGGTTCTTGGTCACTATGAGCTTTCGGAATATGCCTGCATGGCCTATTCCTTCAATGAAAAAGTCTCTCAGCATTTCTCTCCTCAGTTCATCGGAGCACTCACATGAACTAGCCAACCTCCGAAGTTCCGCCACGAAGTCGGGTATGCTCTGGCCCACACAGCATCTGTAGTTGTAGAACCTGTGTCTGGCCATGTGTAGGCTGCTCGCTGGCTTCAGGTGGTCTCTTACCAGTGTGCTCAATTCTTCAAACGACTTGCTTGCTGGTTTCTCGGGTGCCAGCAGATCCTTCATTAAATCATATGTTTTCGAGCCACAGCTGGTCAAGAGATGGGCTCTTCTCTTGTCTGCCTTATCGTCGCCTTACCAGTCTTTGGTTACAAAGCTTTGCTGGAGCCTTTCTATAAAGTCCTCCCAATTGTCTCCCGCATTGTACTTTTCATCTGATCCGTTGTTCGCCATTCTGTGGATTCTGTAATCCCGTAACTCATCGCCACTGTAAAGTCCTGTCCCCTCAGTACAGATTCACATGAGGCATGTAGTGAAGTCAAGGTCACTCTGGACCTGCACCTGCACCTTTATTTCACAGCTCTGGAATGCTGCACTTGCCTGAGATCTGTCCTTATATACCTGTCTCTTGCAAGTGCACCCCTGGTGGTAAGGTATGCTGGTGGTTACAGATCATATCTTATTACAGTCATGTATAGCATGTTAGGGTACAGTTATATATAATAATGTAAGATACATGACAGAAACTTCTTCTGGACTTCTTTTCAGGGCCTTTCTATTTTCAGTAATCGGCCAGAAATTGCACCGTTGTTCTGGATGAATCTTGGGTGTTACTGCTGGAATGCTAGTGGGGCGCGGTGGTGGATGGTGGGGCAGTGGGCATTGAATGGAATCAGCTCCCAATGGGATGCTGCTGCCTGGAGAGTTTGCTGATGAATTCTGGCACAGGCGCCATGAATGGTTCATGCACTAATTCCCCTCATACGTCAAGCGGGTGTGACTTCCAGTGTTTCCGGGCTTTCCTGGGAAATTCCACCCAGCACACCACCTGATGAGCGCAACAGAACCTATGCTTGATTAGAGCATAGATTATGTCATGGACTTCGTGAAGACCCTAAAATGCCAGATGCAGCAGGTAATCGATCCTTGAAGGTTTCGGAGCCATGGAGTTGGCACAGCTCTGTTCCTGTGAGGCACTTCCCTGGCAAATGCTGCATCAGAGTGGCATGGAGTCACACTGACATTCCTGGCATCAGTCAGGGAAGAGATCCCTGACACACCCTGACAGTGCAATGTGGCTGCTCCAACCATGCTAATGACCCCATTCCAGCAATTTGGAACAGAGTTGGCAGCCATCACTTTGGAATCTGCTCTGCCACACTTGCATCAGCAGTGAGGGCATATATTCAAATTTCAGTCACCTCAGCCCCTACGAATTCATCTGGTGTGTTATGTATCGCCATGCCCTTTGTCATGGCGGACAGAACGAAAAGCACAGCTTAATCCCATCCAACCTGTTCCTCCTTCCTCTAATACTTATGAGCAAAATATTTACTTCCGACTTCCTGTAGTTGACCGTTTTCCAACCATTTTGGCACTTCAACAACTTTAGTCTCTCCTTCCCATGTATGTTCCATTCTCTTTGAAGCAACTTAGGGATTACGAGGTGAATGCTGCACACCAGTGAATATTTAAGTTGGTTGACCATATGATCTCTGGCAGGGTCTATGTCACTTCAGAATGGAGAGTTGAAGTGTAACTGGCCATTTGTCTGTGAAACAGCTCCTCTGGGATTTCCACCTAATCTTTTTCCTTCAGCAGCCATGTACGGTGTTTGCCTTGGCTCAGTGGTAGTCTTTGAGTCAGAAGGTTGTGGATCCCACTCTGGAGACTTGAGCACATAATTCAAGCTGATATTTCAGTGCAGTACTGAGGGAGAGTTGCACAGTTGGTGGCGCCATCTTTCAGAAGAGACATTAAAACAAGGCCTCCATCTGCCCTCTCAGGTGAATGCAAAAGATCCCATGGAACTATTTTGAAGAAGAGCAGGGGAATTCTCCCAGATGTTGTGGCCAATATGTATCCCTCAACCAACATTATTAAAAAAAACATTATCTGCTCATTAACTCATTGCTATTTGTGCGACCTTGCTGTGTGGAAATTGGTCACTACTTTTCCTACAATGCTACAGTGACTACACTTCAAAGAAAAAAGTATTTCATTGGCTATAAAGCTTTGGGACATCTTAAAGGTTATGAAACAAATTGTGCCCTTCCTTAAGATCGTCCCCTATGTATCCAATTAAAGTTTTGTGTTGATCTTCTCTTCACCCTGTGTCTTTTGCTTTGCTGTGATGTTTTCCTTCCTTATTTCAACTGAGAATTAGTTATTCGCCAGTAAAATCTGATATTTAGCTTTTGATTAGTTATTGGAATCATCTGTCCCTTGTCACCCTCCTTTATTCTGTGAGTCATGCCTTAACTTGCATGTCAATGTCGTATGTGGTGTGAGCTGTACCATTTCACGCATGCATGTCCATATGCATTATTTATCACCACCTTCAATTTTTTTATCAGATCACTTCAAAAAAATATTCTCTCCAAGGGCTAGACTTTGCATTAGCCTCCAGATTGCCCAAAAGCGGGCAGTATTTCCAGTGTTAGCGATTATATATTTTTTTGTGATTGGCCGAAATATCGCCCATTTTAAAACCCACTAGTTTCCACTTTTTAATTTGGACGTTAGCCGTAGCAATGTGAAATGGGCATTAGCAATGTATTCAGTCGTGCAAGTCTGGCTTCCATAGCAACGGTCTTTTCCCATGGTTCAGGTTAGGGGTCATCTGTACATGCGCAGAAGAGAGTAAAGTGAAGGAGGAGAGAGAGAGATAGTGGAGAAAGCTGCTGAGGGATTCTTGTGGTGATTCTTGGTGTGATAGGTGTTATAGAAACATAGAAACATAAACATAGAAATTAGGTGCAGTAGCAGGCCATTCGGCCCTTCAAGCCTGCACTGCCATTCAATAACATCATGGCTGATCATTCAACCTCAGTACCCCTTTCTTGCTTTCTCTCCATATCCCTTGATCCCTTTGGCCGTAAGGGCCATATCTAACTCCCTTTTGAATATATCTAACGAACTGGCCTCAACAACTTTCTGCGGTAGAGAATTCCACAGGTTAACCATTCTCTGAGTGAAGAAGTTTCTCCTCATCTCGGTCCTAAATGGCTTACCCCTTATTCTTAGACTGTGACACCTGGTTCTGGAACTCCCCAGCAACGGGAACATTCTTCCTGCCTCTAACCTGTCCAATCCTGTCAGAATTTTATATGTTTCTATGAGATCCCCTCTCATTCTTCTAAACTCCAGTGGATACAAGCCCAGTTGATCCAGTCTCTCCTCATATGTCAGTCCTGCCATCCCATGAATCAATCTGGTGAATCTTCACTGTACTCCCACAATAGCAAGAACGTCTTTCCTCAGATTAGGGGACCAAAACTGAACACAATATTCCAGGTGTGGCCTCACCAAGGCCCTGTACAACTGCATTAAGACCTCCCTGCTCCTATACTCAAATCCTCTAGCTATGAAGGCCAACATGCCATTTGCCTTCTTCACCGCCTGCTGTACCTGCATGCCAAACTTCAATGACTGATGTACCATGACACCCAGGTCTTGTTGCACCTCCCCTTTTCTTAATCTGTCACCATTCAGATAATATTCTGTCTTTCTGTTTTTGCCATCAAAGTGGATAACCTCACATTTATTCACATCATACTGCATCTGCCATACATTTGCCCACTCACCTAACCTGTCCAAGTCACCCTGCAGTCTCTTAGCATCCTCCTCACAGCTCACATCACCACCCAGCTTTGTGTCATCTGCAAACTTGGAGATATTACATTCAATGCCTTCATCTAAATCATTGATGTATATTGTAAATAGCTGGAGTCCCAGCACTGAACCCTACGGCACCCCACTGGTCACTGCCTGCCATTCTGAAAAGGACCCGTTTAATCTGACTCTCTGCTTCCTGTCTGCCAACCAGTTCTCTATCCACGCCAGTACATAACCCCCAATACCATGTGCTTTGATTTTGCACACCAATCTCTTATGTGGGACCTTGTCAAAGGCCTTTTGAAAGTCCAAATACATCACATCCACTGGTTCTCCCTTGTCCACTCTACTAGTTACATCCTCAAAAAATTCTAGAAGATTTATCAAGCATGATTTCACTTTCATAAATCCATGCTGACTTGGTCCGCTCATATCACCGCATTACAAATGCGCTGCTACTTCATCTTTAATAATTGATTCCAACATTTTCCCCACCACCGATGTCAGGTGAACCAGTCTATAATTCCCCACTTTCTCTCTCCCTCCTTTTTTAAAAAGTGCTGTTACATTAGCTACCCTCCAGTCCATAGGAACTGATCCAGAGTCAATAGAATGTTGGAACATGATCACCAATGCATCCACTATTTTCAGGGCCACTTCCTTAAGTACTCTGGGATGCAGTCTATCAGGCCCTGGGAATTTATCGGCCTTCAATCCGATCAATTTCCCTAATACAATTTCCTGACTAATAAGGATTAATAAGGATTATCGGTGATTTTTTTTCGAATTCTGGATCAAAATAAAATAAAATGGATAATAATGAAGTAAGGATGGAGAAGGATGTAGTTTTGAGTGAGGAGGAGGAGGAGGAACTGGCTGAAGTGGGAGAGATGGGAGGACGAAGACGCGCAAAGCGCTTAACTGAGGAGGTCAATGCTGCCTTCGTAGCCGAAGTTTAGAATCGGTGGGCACAATTGACCCGGGATGGTCGTGGGAAACCACCGCCCAGGGTATATCAGTGTATATGGGCAGAGATTGCCGAGGTGATTTCAGCCAGCATGTATGAAGTCAAAGATCCCAACCTGTGCCGCATGCACTGGAACGATCTCATTGGTTCCGGCAGAGTAAGTATTAAAATTATTTATATAATAAATTGTAATGATCAAATGAATATTTTAAATGCAGATCTGATATATTGTATTTCGGCTGATAATCTTGGTGTCATGCGTTTAATCCAAACCTCGATCTTATTCAAGTTATTTTCAGACGGTAGATATAACCATGCATGCGAAGTGTAATAGCATATAACGTTAACGGTGACAATGATTAGTATGGGAAGACTAATTGTGGATTGTCTGTGTTGTGTTGTGTTGTGTAATCTGTCAGTAATCTGCTATCTGTTTTATCTGTAAAAGTACCTAGCAATGATCTTATGTCATGTCACCTTTGCAGAAGAAGCTTTTGAAGAATAAGGCCAAGCAGCGGTGCACGGGTGGCGGGCCAGCAGATATAAGCTCCCTGACAGACCTGGAAGAGCGGATGTTGGCTTAGTTGTAGTCCACAACCGATTGGCCACCTGTGCTGGTGCTGAATCCGCTCTCGTGCCATGTGAATAATGTATAAACCATTGGTGATTTAAAGTAATTTAATGCCACTCATTTCCGTATAATATATGATTGATGTAATGTATGCAATGTTATGTAATGTTATGTAATTAATGATGGGATCATGAAATACTGTGATGCAATGCAGTTTCTGTACTATCACGATATTAATTATATGTGATATCTGTCAGTATATTTATAGCAGTAGTGTTGCTCCCCGTGCATATGCCTGTACAGCATAAGCATTCTCATGTGACCCTAGCATCCCCTTCTCTTCTACTTACCTCATTTATGTTTTCTAGCTCACCAGATAGTACAGGCCCAGGCCTTCCATTATAAACAGTCTTTTGGGCGGTGCATGATTGATGATTAAAGGCAGATAAATACCTTGGACCTGACAGTTTAGATCCCAGCGTCTTAAAATAAGTAGCGGCAGGGATTGTGGATGCATTGGTTGTAATTTATCAAAATTCCCTGGATTCTGGGGAGGTCCCAGCAGATTGGAAAACTGCAAGTGTAACACCCCTATTTAAAAAAGGAGGCAGACAAAAAGCAGGAAACTATAGATCAGTTAGTCTAACATCTGTGGTTGGGAAAATGTTGATGTCCATTATTAAAGAAGGCATAGCAGGACATTTTGATAAGCAAAATTCGGTCAGGCAGAGTCAGCATGGATTCATGTTTGACAACTTTGTTGGAGTTTTTTGAGGATGTAACGAACAGGGTGGATAAGGGGGAACCAGTGGATGTGGTCTATTTGGACTTGCAGAAGGCATTCGACAAGGTGCCACATAAAAGGTTACGGCACAAGATAAAACTTCCCGGGGTTGGGGTAATATATTAGCATGGATCAAGGATTGGCTAACTAACAGAAAACAGAGAGTCGGGATAAATGGTTCATTCTCTGGTTGGCAACCAGTAACTAGTGGGGTGCCACAGGGATCAGTGCTGGGACCCCAACTATTTACAATCTATATTAACGATTTGGAAGAAGGGATTGAGTGTAACGTAGCCAAGTTTGCTGACGATACAAAGATGCGAGGAAAAGCAGTATGTGAGGAGGACACAAAAAATCTGCAAAAGGACATAGACATGCTAAGTGAGTGGGCAAAAATTTGGCAGATGGAGTATAATGTTGGAAAATGTGAGGTCATGCAGTTTGGCAGAAAAAAATCAAAGAGCAAGTTATTATTTAAATGCAGAAAGATTGCAAAGTGCCGCAGTACAGTGGGACCTGAGGGTATTTGTGCATGAAACACAAAAGGATAGTATGCAGGTACAGCAAGTGATCAGGAAGGCCAATGGTATATTGGCCTTTATTGCAAAGGGGATGGAGCATAAAAGCAGGGAAGTCTTGCTACATCTATACAAGGTGAGGCCACACCTGGAATACTGTGTGCAGTTTTGTTTTCCATATTTACGAAAGGATTGTTGCTTTGGAGGCAGTTCAGAGAAGGTTCATTAGGTTGATTCCGGGGATGAGGGGGCTGACTTATGAGGAAAGGTTGAGTAGGTTGGGTCTCTACTCATTGGAGTTCAGAAGAATTAGAGGTGATCTTATCAAAAAGTATAAGATTATGAGGGAGCTTGACAAGGTGGATGCAGAGAGAATGTTTCCACTGATGGAGAAGACGAGAACTAGAGGGCATGATCTTAGAATAAGGGGCCGCCCATTTAAAACAGAGATGAGGAGAAATGTCTTCTCTCAGAGGTTTGTAAATCTGTGGAATTCGCTGCCTCAGAGAGCTGTGGAAGCTGGGACATTGAATAAGTTTAAGACAGAAATAGATAGGTTCTTCAGTGATAAGGGGATAAGGGGTTATGGGAAGTGGACGGAGAAGTGGAGCTGAGTCCATGATCAGATCAGCCATGATTTTATTGAATGGTGGAGCAGGCTCGAGGAACCGTATGGCCTATTCCTGTTCCTATTTCTTGTTCTTCTGTTCTTGTGATATCATAATTTAAAAAGAAAATATGGGCGGGTGGTTTAGCTAATTCTTAACTTCATGCCGAAAATAATGCTGGCGATAATTGGGCGATAAATAGTCGTTAGTTTGCATTTTTAAGGAAAAATGGGCGTTAGACTTAATCTCAGCGGTTAAATGGGCGGTAACTGAGCAGTAGGGGGGCGAAATCAATGGAAAGTCTAGCCCTAATATTAGAGCAGTTTACTAATACAGGTTGGACGTCCCTTATCAGGGACTCCCTTATCCGGCACCACCACTCATCCGGCATGACTCTGGTGGCTGGGAGCGCATGCACAGAATATGGCTGATCTCCACCCCAACTTTGGGGCCCACAGACACTCGGCTTGCCGGGGGACCTCCAACAGTCGGCCCACTGGGGGCCTGTTGACACTCGGCCTGCTGGGGGCCCGCCGACACTTTAGGCCCGCCCGGGGCACCGACCTCTTCCCCCCCCCCATCCCTGACCTCGGGCTGCCTCCCCCCTCCCCTCCCCCTCGGGCTGGCCTCCCTTTATCTGGCAAAATCCCTTATTTGGCACAGGCCAGGTCCCGATGGGGCCAGATAAGTGAGGTTCAACCTGTACTTTCAAGGCTTAAGGAACATTTTAGCACTCAGTGTACATAGAATTATTGTTTTATCATGGTATCCCAGAAATGGTTGTTGCCGATGTTATCAGGTGAACGCTTCACATGTTCATAACATTCTGTTGTCCACCATTTTAGCGGAAGTGATAACCTATTTAAAATAATGTCTGCATTAAAATAGCAGATAAAAAATGTTTTACAAACATGCTAATCATTCATCTGATAATATCTCCAGTGGTATTAGGTTAATAGGTTAATTTCTGGGTTAATAAATATTTGAAAAATGTTGTACAATATATTCTTATAAATGTAATGGTATATATTCCAGATTTTTTCCCATTCTGTACAAGTGTTGCCTAATCCGATTATTTTTCAATTTCACACATTATTTATCTTGAGCAGTCCACTTGTCTCTTTTAGCTCTATTTAAATAACTGTTGATTCTCTAACTGCCCCACTTACTAACTAAGTTTACCCCAGAATGGAAACTACAGTTGTGTTTGTTTGTAATCATCAGAAATAACTTAAATACACAATCCTTGACATTTAAATTGCCATTGCTTGTGGATGTGCAAATGTTTGTTATTATCTGCAAAAGCAAATAATTAGCTTTTTGATGACAGTATTTTATTGACAGCTCAGATTTTGTGCGACCTGATTAGACCACAAGAGACATATTAATGAGTGCATGGCCCTGAGAGCGATACGCATTGCTATCTACTGTTGGCAGTAGTAATTCTGATTCTTCTCTAAAAACTGTCAGTGTGCATTAAGTGACACAGTAAGTGAAAAAGGGGAGCATATGATGGTAAGTATAAAAATACCAGTCTCTTATCTATTACTTGCATGGCACAGATTTATTATGGACAGTGTAAGTATTATTATGTCTATATGAGGATAAACCAGCTTGTGATCAGCTGGTAGATGTTGCAGTTCTCTCCCATCCTCTTGCAAATACAGTTTAAGTCAGTCTCAGGACAGATGGGAACAGAAAATATATCGAAGCTTTTTATTAGAAAATACAAATAAATTGAAAGTGTGCCATCACTGTAGATTCTAGCACACAAGAGTCCATCATCTTCACCAAATGATGAATGGTGTGCTGAACAAACACATACTGGATAAAATTCAGTTTCAGCAGGATTGCTAAGTGAGTGGTAGTGGATAGGCCACCTTTTATAAATCCCACCTGATTTACCTTTCCATTGACTACTGCCTGTTTTGCACCCCACTGAAGTTGAAGTTTAATAACCTAGATGCCATCTTACAGATCCCATATACTCCGGCGGGTTCAGCAATAAAGGACAAGCTGGCAGATACAACCTCACAGTAACTGCTGGGATCACAGTCCAAAGCTATTCGGGCTCGTTATTTTTAAAGTTCCATCTGAATTATTTTTTGTGTTAACTCATGAGATACAGAAGGATTATATCAATTGCATGCTCGGTAGAACCACAGGTAGAGCTGGGTCGCTGGAGAACTTCACTGGCTGCTAGAGACCAATTTAGATTTTGTACTCTGAAAAAGACAATTAGTAAAATATTAAGGGTTAGATTTTACACTTTTGTGCAGATCTCCCAAAAATGGGCATTATTTCCGGCATAGACGGTAAAAATGGATTTCAGATCGCCGGCTTGTCGCCCAATTTAAAAGCCCCTAATTTCCATTTTAAAAATTGGGCGTTACCGCGAGCGATATGAAATGGGGGTCAGCGTTAAATCTCTCTGACCTTCTGCCATAAAGTGTCGCCGTCCTAAGCCAGGGCATGGCAACGCTCGATTTCCACGATTCAGGAGGTCAAGGGTCATCATGACATGTGCAGAAGAGGAGACAGAGAGAGAGGGAGCTGAGAGGGAGTGAAGGCGTGTGTGGGTGTGGTGTGGCTGCTTTGGGAGGAAGGAGGGAGAGTTTAGAGCTTTAGAGCAAATTGGGAAAAAAAGATTTACTGTTATCAGCCAGATATTTTCCCGAATTTGGTGCCTATAATGGAGGGAGAGGAGGAGGTGACACAGCACGCTGTGGAGACTGACGCTGGCGAGAGCAGTGAGCTGGGAAAGGAGCACATTGGAGGGCGCAAAAGAGCAAGGAGGTTCTCGGACGAGGCAAATGCCGCCCTCCTGCAGGAGGTTCAGTCACGCTGGGGTGATTTGACACAGGGAGGGCATGGAAAGCCCACCCCAAAGATCTACCAGAAGATATGAGCCAAGATAGCAGAGGTGGTCTCATCGGCGATCAACGAGGTGCGTGAGGGCAACCAATGCCGCAAGCGATGAAACAAACTTGTCGGATCCACAAGAGTAAGTATTACATTTATTTGCATGTACTTATGTATTTATATAATTTGATTTGTAAGAGTCATGAGTGACGATCATCAGAAGTGAGGTCTTTCACTTTTACTGGGACTGTTGTACTCAAAGCCTGCGGTCACGGTGCACGTCTTTAGGTAAAGAATGATAATTATCATAATAATCATGATTACATCTGTTGGTTATGTGTTATATCAGTCTCTGTGACAGTAACTAGCAATGATATCACACAATGATCTCATGCCATGTCGTCCTGTTACCTTTTACAGAAGAAGCTATTGATGAATAGGTCCGAGCAGAGGCGAACGGGTGGGGGGCCACCAGTCACCAGCGACATCACTGAGATGGAGGAGCGGGTTCTCCCACTCTTGGGGAGGCACACCCGGACGGCCACGTAGGCAGCTGCAGACCCTGAAGTGATGCCACGTGAGTAAAGTATACACCATTGCGTGATGTAAACTCAATTGAGGCCACACCCACTCATATCCGAACAATAATATATGAGAGATAGTTTCTAAATAATGCTGGCCTCATGAGAATCATTGCAATGCACAATGTGTTGATGGTCATGAAATATGATGTCTGTGATTTTGATCATGGTGGTGCTTTTGTCGTGTGTATGCTGTGTGTAATGCTGGACTTACCTTGTGACCCTAGCAACACCTTTTCCTCTAATAACTTCATTTGTGTTTTTCAGCTCAGCCAGCAGCATGTACCAAGGCAAGACCACAGAGACCAGAAGGTGGGGGCGCGGGGCGGGACTCGGCGGGAAATCCTACATCTGGTGCTGAGGAGTTCCAATTCTCGCCCGTCAATCAGCTGGATCTGTTCTCCATGATAAGAGCGCGGACTTTGAGGAACCTGCGTCGCCAGGCTCCAGAAGGCATTCCACCCCAAGGCCATCTAGTGTTCCTCCGGCCATTCCCACCTCCACTCTGAAGGTACCGGGCCCAAGCATCTCGTTATAGGACACCCCATTTGTCCCCAGGACGGTGCCGACCCCGCGGAGGTTTCATGGACGCGGCAGGTCGAGTCCACGAGCTCCAGATGAGAGCGGAGAGATGGTAACGTTGTCTAGGAGAAATGTAGACATTGGTGATCAGATCCTAAATGCATTGGGGGGCATATCCCAATCGCTGGCCAGCATCTCCGGCATCATGACGGAGTATTGTCCGTGGATGGCGGAGGCCCTGGAGGCGATAGCCAGGAACACTGCTGGCACAGGCCTCCCAGTGGTTCCAGAGCACGGCACTCCACCCCTGGATCCTGCACCCCAGTGCCAACAACAGATGAGAGGCAGGAGCAAGATCCTTCTTCTGGAGATGAGAATATTCCCACCTCGATAACCCCCACTTCCGCAACCGTTCAAACACCGTCTCTGCTTTCATCCCCCAATGAGGCACCGCGTAAGGAGTTCCTCAGCCAGGCAGCGTGAAGCGAGGAGGGGAAGGGGTAGAGGTGGGGTGAAGAAGGGGAGGGGGGAAAGGAAAGTGAGGTGCATGTCCGCAGGTGATGGCTGTGTTTTATCTCCATCTGGGTGTATGCAATTTGTTGTAATGTATGGGGGGAGGGGCCACCCTCCTGCTTTGCCTTTGTATTCTGTGTTGCTGGACATGTTGACCATTTGATTGATGTCAATGGTCGAAAAAGTGGGGTGGGGGTGGGGTGTTTTTGCCCGTGATACTTATGATTTCAGACCAATGGTCGTAGTAAATGTTTTTTATTCAACATAACCTTGTTGCGCATTGTCTCAGAAAACTGGACCGTTACACACTGGTGAATCCTTAACTTGAAAGGGTATAATTAAACTTACCTTGAATCAACTTAAACTTTCACTGGCACCAAGCTGATGCCCACCATTGGTGTCTGAGCTGCACACACACAGCAGTGTGTCAGCTTTGTAAATTACAGCAATGTTCTTTCAGGCAAATCACTCATTTATGAACTCCTGACGTAAGAGTCTTGCAGCTATGTAGCCACCACGGGCCTTTTCTTGTGGTCTGGATGGGGTTGTCGGCATGGTTGCATAGTCAACCTGATTGTCCGGCCTGAGGTCAGCATCCAGCCCCTCGTCCTCCTCTTCCTCTCTCTCCTGAGGTGGACCATCAGTCCCTTCTGGCAATTCTTGTCCCCTTCTGATAGCCAGGTTGTGCATCATGGAGCACACGATCACGAATTGAGCTACTTGCTCAGGGTTATATTGTAGTTCTCCTCGTGAGTGCTTCAGGCATCTAGAGCTCTGCTGAAGCACACTAATTGTTTTCTGGACCACATTGCGTGTGGCTCTGTGGCTCTCATTGTATCGCTTCTCAACCTCGGTGTGGGTGTCACGCAAGGGGGTCATCAGCCAGGTGGCTAGGCCGTATCGTTTGTCACCAAGTATCCAAAATTGTCCTTGTGACTGACTGGTAAACATGTCAGAGACTGCGCTCTCACGCAGGATGTGAACCTCATCGAAGCTGCCTGAACATTTGGCATTCACTGCCATAATTATCTGGTTGTGGTCGACAACTAGTTGCACCTTCAGGAAGTGATATCCTTTTCTGTTGCGAAAAACCTCTGGGTGTTGAGAATGTGCCCGCAGGACGATGTGAGTACACTGTATTGCTCCCTGCACCTTGGGAAACTTAGCAATGTGGTCGAATGCTCCAGCCCTGTCAGTCTGAGCCTCCATGGTCATGGGGAAGCTGATAAAGTCCATCCTACACGCGTACAGGGTCTCCGTGACCTGTCTAATGTAACGATGTGTGGCATAGTGAGACAGAGGGGAAATCTCGACCGCGGAGGCCCGAAAGGAACTGGACGCGTAGAACAACAGTGCCACGGAGACTTTGACCTCGGCGGACAGTGATGTCCTGAAGGTTCTGGCAGACTGCAGACCTGCCCTGATGAGCTGGCATATTTCAGTGATTACCACTCTGTGGAAGCGCTGTCTCTGAAGGCAGGTGTTCTCGGATACGTCGAGGTAAGACTGCTTCTCCCTGTAAGTGCGGTGTGTGTATGGTCTGGACCTCCTCCTCAGTCTGGCACATCTTAGATTGGTCACATAATGCTGTGCATTAGACATTGTGCCATTTGCACTCTGCAGCATCTGCATTGTAATCGATGCAGGCTGAAAATTGCTGGCCCCATTCCAAAAAAGTATAATGCCGATTGTTCACAAACAATAAATTTCAACGCTAAAAGACATCTACAGTAAAACCCAATCATTTGCAGTCTGAAAAGATGTCCATTGAGATGGTAACTTCACCTGAGAAGAACTCCAGGGTCAATCCAAACTCCCCCGAAGTTGAAGCAGCCTTTTGAATGAAGCGACCTGCGATTTGAAAAATGGCATCCACACCGCTGTGATTAGTTCAGAACAGTTCCACTTTTTCAGAGCGGTGTTTTGGGCGAGCGATATTGTGGACGAGATGTGTGTGAGGTGGTGAAAGTGATGCTGGCCGATATACTGGTCATTAGTTCCGATAAATTTAATCTTTACGGCAAGAAAAAGTGGGCGGTTGGTATTATTGAATTTCGGCATTAATTACGTGCTGAAAGTAATGCTGGGTGATATTATGGGCGTTGGTTTCGCCCATTTGGATGATTCCTCCCAAAAAAGTGGGCAGGCGGTATTATTTTTGCCCGGCGTTACATGCTTGGCGAAAGTAACACTCAGCGATAATTGTCTGAGAAATGGGCGTCAGTTTCCATTTTGTGGCGAAATGGGTGATATATGGGCATGACACCTCATTTCTGCATTAAAATGGACGTTGAGTGGGCGTTATGCATGCCAAAATAATGGAAAATCTAGCCCATGGGGTAAGCCATTTAGGACCGAGATGAAGAGAAACTTCTTCACCCAGAGAGTGGTGAACCTGTGGAATTCTCTACCACAGAAAGTTGTCGAGGCCAATTCACTAAATATACTCAAAAGGAGTTAGGTGTTGTCCTTACTACTAGGGGGATCAAGGAGTATGGAGAGAAAGCAGGAATGGGGTACTGAATTGTATTTTCAGCCATGAACTCATTGAATGGTGGTGCAGGCTCGAAGGGCCGAATGACCTACTCCTGCACCTATTTTCTATGTTTCTATGTTTCACTTTATAAAAGATCGACATTGATGTGGGATGAGATGATCGCAGAAATGAAAACATGTTGATAATGATGCAAAGTATCTGAGGTACTCTATCAGAAGGAATGTCCCACATGATAAGTGTAACATGATAAGTAACCTGTATGTTCTAATACAAGAATCTGCAAATTACAATGAAAGCAGTAAAATGGTATGATGAAGGATGGATTAGGTTTAATGAAGGATGGATTATTAATGTATTTGCTAGCTGTCAGAATAATTATAATTTGCAGATGAACCATTGATTACTCATTGGCTCACATTTTGCGAGAGTGATGCTTCTCACTTCATGTTCTGTTAATTAGACTTGTTCGTGCATGTTATGTATTTAGCACTTTGTAACTTGCATTACACCTGACTACGAGAGAGCCCACCTGTTGGAGTCCCAAGGGATCCCAGCATCCCTTGGGAGCACAGTATATAAGCAGGCCACCCACGAGGTATCTGCACTCTGGAACCTTATTGAAGGAGCTAAGGTCACACTTGCTTATTACACACAGTACTCAATTTCACCCTTAATTAGGAGTGTAACAATTGGCGACGAGGTTACGAACAACCACGCGAAAATGCAAAGAACAGTCGGCATCCTGGAGAAGTTCTCAGAACGGGACGATTGGGGGGCCTTTGTGGAGAGACTCGACCAATACTTCATGGCCAACGAGCTGGAAGGGGACGAGAACGCTACCAAACGAAGAGTGATCCTCATAACTGTCTGTGGGGCAACAACCTATGGCCTCATGAAGAATCTCCTGGCCCCGGCAAAACCAACAGAGAAATCTTACGAAGAATTGTGTACACTGGTCCGGGAGCACCTAAATCCGAAGGAAAGCGTTTTGATGGCGAGATATCGGTTCTACACGTGTCAACGATCAGAGGGCCAGGAAGTGGCGAGCTACGTCGCCGAACTAAGGCATATCGTAGGACATTGTGAGTTTGAGGGATTCCTAGAACAAATGCTCAGGGACTTTTTTGTACTGGGCATTGGACATGAGACAATCCTTCGCAAACTGTTAACTGTAGAAAATCCGAATCTAAGTAAAGCCATAATGATAGCCAAGGCATTTATGTCCACCAGTGACAACACTAAGCAGATTTCGCAGAATAAAGAAGTTTCAGCCAATACTGTGCATAAAGTAACGTCGGTCTCGAGCAGAAATGTACATGGCAGAACGTACACGCCGGCTGCTGCGGTCCAAACTCAGATAACCCAGAGTCCGCCATCAATCGTTAATGCGATGCAGTTACCATCCTGTTGGCGCTGCGGAGGTGATCATCGGCCCCATCAATGCTGCTTTAAGCATTATGCGTGCAATGGTTGCAGAACAATTGGACACCTCCAACGAATGTGCAGACGAGCTACAAACCCTGCAACCCTGCAAACCACCACGTTACAGAAGAAGATCGATCTACAGTGGATCAGGCTGAATTGGAGACTCGTACTGAGGAGGCAGAAGTGTACGGGGTACACACGTTCACTACGAAATGTCCACCAATAATGTTGAAAGTTGAACTGAACGGCATTCCAGTATCTATGGAGATGGACACGGGGGCAAGTCAGTCCATTATAAGTAAAAAGGCCTTCGACAGGCTGTGGGGCAAAAAGGCACACAGGCCCAAACTCAGCTCCATTCACACCAAATTAAGGATTTACACCAAGGAACTAATCCCTGTAATTGGCAGTGCAGAAGTTAAAGTCTCCTATGACGGAGCAGTACACGAACTCCCACTGTGGATTGTACCAGGGGATGGCCCCACGTTGTTTGGCAGAAGCTGGCTGGGAAAAATCCGCTGGAACTGGGACGACATCCGAGCGCTTTCGTCTGTCGACGACGCTTCATGTACCCAGATTCTGAGCAAGTTCCCATCATTGTTCGAGCCAGGCATCGGAAGCTTCTCGGGGGTGAAAGTGCCGATCCATTTGGTTCCCGGTACGCAACCCATCCACCACAAGGCTTGGGCGGTACCGTACATGAAGTGTGAAAAAGTGGAAATTGAGCTGGATAGGCTGCAACATGAAGGCCTCATCGCGCTGTTAGCGTTAGTGTTTTCTTAGAAGAATCACTCAACACTCAGGGTCGGTTCCAATGCTGAAGCAGCTTTTATTACACTCAGCGGGAAGGAAAAACTCAGGACCATATCCAGGTTTCTCTTCACAGAACAAAGGATTACATGCACCTTTATATGTTTCACAACAGTTACAAAACAGTTTAATACAGCTACACAGCCCATCACGGCTGGACACAAGCCAATCACAATGATTATAGATTACATATAGGTTATTTTAACCCAATAGAATTCCCCTTATGTCTCAGGAACCATGTGTTCGTCTTTTGTCAGCTTGGGCTGATTGATATAGGTTCTCTCACTAGTTCTTTCTTCTTGGAGAAATAATTGGTTTCTAACCTTGTTTACAGGAGATGGGTTCTCTTATCTCTTTCTTCCTGGGGAATTAATTGGTTTATGGCCTTGAATATGGGAGATGGGTTCTCTCCTCATTATTCTTATCCTGCATCCAAGGCATTCCTATAGTGGGCCTCACAGGGTTATTGCTCGGTCATTGAACATTCAACAGTTCACAGCTTGACTACCTGATTTCCCATCATGCCTGGGCAGCCATTTTATGTGTGGCCACTTTAAACTTATATGCGTTTAGATATATCTAGCAGGTGCCTAATGCCTAGTATTCTGGTATATTCTAAAGGTGCCTACCTCCTACAACAACTCCCCCTTTCGGTAAAGGGACTAGTCCTAGTCCCCTTTTAACCGATCATTCGACCTTTATTAGATTTTGTGCACGGCCCGGTACTCCCTGCCTCAACGTGCTGGCCAGTCACGCGGTTTCAGGAGTCCCGGTTGCTTAAATCGAATTGACAAAGGCCAAATCCTCCTGCCCCCTTATAAAACAGGCTTGTTTAGTATCCGGGGAACGGTGATTTGTCCGTCTTCGTTGTGCGTGGTGTCTGCATGCCTGGCAGGCCATTACGCCCCATGTTATTGCTAAGATCAATTGTATACCGACCAGTGTGTGTGAAATAATTCGGATCCATGGGTGGATGTTCACATTTATTCCCCAGTCCCAGACCTTTCTCCACCAACTCTGACTTTGTAAGTCTACCTCGGTATCTTCTTCCAGTTCTTTGATTTTAGTTTGTAGCTGGTGATAGAGTTTTACGGATTGCCCCACTCTGAGCCTTAACTCCCGTAATACCTCCGTGAGATGTGGGATAGGGACCTGCTCTGGCTCGTCATAATCCTGCAAATGATCATGGAGCTGATCAGTTACTTCAATAACTTCGGACTTCCGGCGCCTAACTTGTGTGATATGCGCTTGCCCGATCGCGACAGGTCGTCGTGGTGTAAAGCAAAAGTTTGGCTGCGGTATAGGGCACTGCAGGTCATTATACTGGTATGAACGCTCTGTGGTAGAGACGCAGTATCTTCCCCTCCCTCCGTAGCCTGCCCTCGCGAAGTGCATGTGTGCGGGCACTATTTCTAGTACACACCCGTTGGTTCGGTTAAACCCGCACTCGTCTAGTTCACCTCGGCCCACCGGGTGAGGGCATACTGTGATTTCCCCCCCTTTGCTTGCAATCTGCTAGGGAAATCCCAGTAAGTATGTTGTTTCGACGAACGGCAGAGGTGGTGGTCAGGTAGTAGCGTATGGAGACATTTTCCCGTATTACTCCGATATTCTCTAGTTGGTATAAGGGGAACGGCCCTGAGTCCGGCGTTGCTATAGGGATCAACAGGACTATCCCTATCCCGGAAGTCCTACCCATGGCAATCTGGAATTGCGGGGTATACTCGGGTCAGTCCCTTCAGAGTACAATTATCCAGTGTCCCCCTTTGGTTCGCCAACTGAGCTAAATGTGAACTGTCTATCCAATCGGGTACTTCCCCGCGTTGGATCTGGTCGAGGTTGTGGCGGATCTGTCCCACCATCCACAGACCATAAGCATGACAGAGTTGCCCCTGTCTTTGCTTTATTGTTCTCTATCAATGAGGTGATTGATGGTTTTAGCGTGAGCTTCCAGGACTGAGATGCCATCCAACTGGATTTTGGCACCCTCCTTTCCTAGGTTGGCCTGGTCTTCCTGGTTTTGCTCCACCCTCTCATTTAATCCTTGTATGTCTATCGAGTTCACTACGGAGGTCTCTGTATTGAAAACGGTAGCAACATCATTAACTATTTCCCTCTTCATCCTGGGGCTAACCCCTGTCCCCGGAACCTACTGGCACCCATTGCATCGGCAGCCTGCTGCATGACAACTTTACTTAATACATTGTACATCTTCCTTGACTGTTCTGTACAGTATTCCAGCATCTGGATGCCTGAAATATTGATCAGAACAGGCACAATTTCATGTCTAACATTATCATACAACAGTTCCCCCTCGCTGTACATTACAATCCCATTCTCTGGTCCCTTCGTAGTTATGGGGCAAGGCAGTTCCTCGGGCAATGTAGTGATTCTTATGGGGCGCGGTGTTGGAGGGGGTGAGAAACATACATACAATGATATTGCAGCCACCCCCGCCTCCTCGTAATACCCACACAGCCCCATTCCCTTCTTGCGGATGACTGATTGCTGGGATTGTCCCGGAGGCGCACAAATTATGCCGAAAGTACATTCATCGGGCCCTTTGACATCCCTCCGTTTAATGCAGCTGCTCCTTATACCCGTGGAGCACTGTACACATACCCGGTCCTTATTAGGATTCACTTGTAACCATGCATTAAAATAAGTTCTGTCCTTGCTCCAATCCTTAGTCGCTGGAACACATATTCCGTCCGTCAAATTGAACAACACTCCATAGTTCATGTAATTGTTTATTTCCAGCGTGCTCTGCTGTCCGTCGGTGTTGCCCAGGGTTCGTGTATGTCGCAGGGCTATCCATATTACGAGTAGCGCCGTTCGTATTCCCATTCCGGTAAGTATTATCTGTAATTTTAAACAGACGGCCTGGTCGTCACCAGGGGTTAAGTTTTTTGCTCTACGAGTGTCCCTGTCACCCTGCAAAATCAGAAGCACAAGGTTATAATCGAACCATTTTAAACAGAATCTGTAGGGCGTGCGCCCGTGTCTTTACCCACTTAAATATTACCCAAACTCCTATGACCAAGGCCAAAGCTATTCCTCCAAACATCGCTGTCTGCTTTACCGTTAGGTTGGGTTTGTGGACTACACCTACCCACCGTGGGGTACATTGGCTCTATTGCCAGAGGTGATGGTGCTATGGCTGCGCACTGCACTATCCGTCTAGTCCTGTTATCTCTTCCAGCCTGTTTATCTTAGCTTTTAACTCTTCAATTTGTTTTATTGAATATCTATTTCTTTCTTGTATCGGCAAGCATTATTACATAAGCTAGTTCTGTTTTTATTTTTTGTTTCCTCTGTTAGGTGAGTCTTTTTTTTTCCTATTAAGAAATCCAAATTAATAATGTTCAGTATAACACGGCTGTCAATGGAAAGGGTTAACTCCTTTACAGGTTTGTAAGAAGACCTGATGTCATTACGTGACTTCACGTAATCATCTGAAAAAAAGTCTTTGTGCCTTCAAAACTGGCTTCGAAATTAGGAATCCGTTAAAAACAGCATAAATCATTAGAGTAAACTCCAATGTTTTCTTAACTTCTAATTCAAGTACTTGCCAAAGAATTTTTTTTTTTAATTGTTTTAAAACAAGACCACACATACAATAGCAATTTTGTTTACTGAAATTCAATTCTGTTTTTTTTTATTTCTCTCTTTCTCCTCGTTATCTTCAAAACCCTCCTGCTTGTTTAGACTGTTCGGGACATTTTTGATAAACACTGTCCATTTTGGAAATCTTTTCAAACTGCATTGAAACTTTTTCATAATTGAAAATTCGAATCCATGTAGAGTGTTTTTTACTTATTCCAATTTTTTTTTTTTTCCTCTTCTAATTAAACCAATATCTTTTTCACAGCAAACATCAACTAGTATTTAGTAAGTTATGTCTTTTTCCATTTAGTCCGTTACATCTTTTTTTCCTTTCTTCAAATTAGGTTTTGTATTTTACACGGAGGGTTCGTAACTCCATAAAGTTGTTAATTTAAAATCATTTGTTTACTTTCAAAGTGGCGTCTTTATCTTTTTCTTTTTCTCCATAACTGGAATGAAGTCCATCTTTGAGAGTTTGAGTGCTTTTTCGTTATCTCAAAATGCTCCAGTTTCAAAGTCGTTACTAAAGCTTGCTGTTTTTTTTTTAACATTTTCCAAAAGTTCCTTTTACACCTTCGCAGATAGCTCGCCACTTGCCCAGGAGTTTGACCTGATCAGATTTAATTTAATCTTTTTCTTTTTTTTTTTTAAATCCACCTCAGTATTTCCTGTGCCTTCTCTGAATATCTCAAAATCCCAATTCAAACTTTGTAATTTCAATCTTTATTTAAAACTTTTTTTTTAGAAGCTCTTTTTTTTTAAAGCATTCTTTATCTCACTCCGAGACTAAATTTATGTCTTTCAGCCCAATCAATCATTGCATGTTTTCTTTCGGCAAGTAAGTGAGCATGTCAAATAAATATTTTGCTCAACAAACCTATTCTTTATTTGTTTATTTTCCTAGCTCCGTAACTTATCATCCGAATAAATCCACACCTGCGTTTCTAACTTAAATGTCTTAAAACTTCCCACATACAGGACAACATTACAAAGGGTTTAAAAAAAGACTTTCACTCTGTTTCTAAAATAAACAGACACTTGCATTCCTCTTCCAACCAGACTTTCGGAACATGAAAACATAAAAAAATTCATTCTGCAGTCAAAAATCACACAGACACTTCTCACTCAACGATCAGACATTTACAACAGTCTCTCTTCTTGTTTTGGCCGGCTCTATTTTTGGATCCATGACCTTTCAGGGAATTCGTAGTTTTATCTAAATAATTCCTCACATAACTAATTCCTGAGGATTCCACCCTGCTTTAATCATTTTTTTCAATTAGCTTCTTTTGTTTTTCCGCCAGGTGGCGGGTAAGCGACCCTTCTGGTCCCCACTCGAGTTTACTTGTTTTCATGGCCATTCCTGGGTAGGACTACTACCGTTAGGAATCTACTCTCAGAGGTCCGCTTTCTTTCTAGCGCGACTTGTAGTAAACTGTCTCTTGGCTACTGTCAGGTCACAAGTTCTGCTGTTGCACAAACTTATACAATTCTTAAAAACGCGTTTAAGCAATTCCCGCAGTGCTCTACGTATCCTTAACGACTACCTACCACCGCTCAGCCCGTTGGTCCGACCCTGTTCACAGGTTTGGATTCCGTTAGCCGCTGTACACCGCTTGGTTCTATCCCGGGGTATTTCAAATTACACTACTGGGTCCGGAAGATGTCTCTCGGTATCACGATCCCACGGTCTAAGTGTGTTCCCTACGCCTACTTGGTTCCTGGCCGTCACGTGGGACAAAAGTCCTCTTAATTCAGGCTCAGGCTAGGCGTTTGAGATATTAGACCGTCTCCTCATGTCGATCAACCAGCTTCCACCTTCCGCACCCTTTATACTTAAAAATTGTTTTTTATACTCACCCGGGTTTTTTCCAAGGGCGTCCAGCGACTCCGGGAAATCCCGTCGACTACGCCATTGTTAGCGTTAGTGTTTTCTTAGAAGAATCACTCAACACTCAGGGTCGGTTCCAATGCTGAAGCAGCTTTTATTACGCTCAGCGGGAAGGAAAAATTCAGGACCGTATCCAGGTTTCTCTTCACAGAACAAAGGATTACATGCACCTTTATATGTTTCACAACAGTTACAAAACAGTTTAATACAGCTACACAGCCCATCACGGCTGGACACAAGCCAATCACAATGATTATAGATTACATATAGGTTATTTTAACCCAATAGAATTCCCCTTATGTCTCAGGAACCATGTGTTCGTCTTTTGTCAGCTTGGGCTGATTGATATAGGTTCTCTCACTAGTTCTTTCTTCTTGGAGAAATAATTGGTTTCTAACCTTGTTTACAGGAGATGGGTTCTCTTATCTCTTTCTTCCTGGGGAATTAATTGGTTTATGGCCTTGAATATGGGAGATGGGTTCTCTCCTCATTATTCTTATCCTGCATCCAAGGCATTCCTATAGTGGGCCTCACAGGGTTATTGCTCGGTCATTGAACATTCAACAGTTCACAGCTTGACTACCTGATTTCCCATCATGCCTGGGCAGCCATTTTATGTGTGGCCACTTTAAACTTATATGCGTTTAGATATATCTAGCAGGTGCCTAATGCCTAGTATTCTGGTATATTCTAAAGGTGCCTACCTCCTACAACAGCGCCGGTGGAATTCAATGACTGGGCCAGTCCAATTGTCCCGGTAATTAAGGAGGACGGCACGGTTAGAAATTGCGCGGACTAGAAAGTAACAATTAACTGTTTTTCACTGTAGGACCAGTACCCGCTACCCAAGGCAGATGATCTATTTGTGACCCTGGCTGGAGGGAAGATGTTCACCAAGCTGGACCTGACCTCAGCCGACATGACGCAGGTTCTGGAGGAGTTTTCGAAAGGCCTCACCTGCATCAACACGCACAAAGGTCTGTTTATCTACAACCGGTGCCCGTTCGGGATTCGATTGGCCGCGGCGATCTTCCAACAGAACATGGAGAGCCTGCTAAAATCGGTTCCTTGCACAGTGGTCTTCCAGGATGACATATTGGTTACAGATTGGGACACCATGGAGCACTTGAGGAATCTGGAGGACGTTCTTCGTCGGTTGGATCGTGTGGGGCTCAGGTTGATGTGCTCGAAGTGTGTTTTCCTGGCACAGGACGTCGAATTCTTGGGAAGGAGAATCGCAGCAGACGGCATCAGGCCCACCGACGCCAAGACAGAGGCCATCAAGAACGCGCCGCGACCACAGAATGTGCCCGAGCTGCGGTCGTTCCTGGGACTCCTTTACTATTTTGGTAATTTCCTACTTGGGTTAAGCACCCTGCTAGAACCCCAATGTTAGATCTCTTAATTTCCAATGAAATACGAACTCCGATGGTAGTTTTAACTTTTTAATTCTTCGCAGAGAGCAATAAACTGCTGGCCGATTGCCAGTTTCTTTGTCTTACTGAAACCACATGGTCAAAATGGCTGTATTTATGCCTGGATCAATTTACAGAAAAGAACTTGCCTTCTTTGACCTTATTGGCTCAATTGAAAGTCTTTTAACATTTTATTGGCTCGCTACCCAACGGTCCTAAAATGTCAAGTTGATTGATGAGTTAATGCAATGTGACTGAAATGCATGTAGCATCTCTGACTTGTTGTCTGGGAATTTTCACAGCCTGTCTAAATGAGCCTGTTTGAATACTCTATCAATCCCCCCTTTGATTCTTTCACAAACTGAATCATAAAACTTCAGATGTCACTGGTTAAACATTCTACAAAATAATTTCATGTTAATAGAGTTTCCTTCTAAAATTTGTTGATGTGTTTCGCCACATGTCCGGACTAGTAGCTTCCACACAAATTTACACCAACCCGAGTTCCATCGTGGCCACAATGGAAGTCTGGTTTTAGTAGGTTAATTAACCTTATTCCAATTTAATCCAAATCAATATGTTAATTCAACCAGTAAACAACCTTCCCTTAAGCATAACATACCCCTGTGCCACGTACAGATGGTCTGCTGGGACCTGCAAGGTGTCTCACCTGTGGGACAGCAGCTACAGCCGCCTGGTCGCAACAACATTTAATCAACATAAACAAACAATATAAAAGTAAAAGGTATTCACATGTATTTCCCTTGGTACTCTACTATTTCCCTTTGGTGCAGAGGGCCGGCTAGTAAGAAGTAGGCCTATGCCTAGAATACCTACAATCAATACTACAGTAAATTTATACATTTTCGCAAAATGTAATTGTCCTTATTAGATTTCAGCTTCAGTTATGGGTGCTCGTTTAACGTGTGAAGCGTGGATCTCGGCTTTCTTTCCTTGGACTTTAACAGCTGCCTGGCTGGTCAATAACACTTGATAAGGTCCCTCCCACTTGGCACCCAAAGGTTCTTTATGCAACTTTTTCGCATAGACCCAGACTCCCGGGATGATGTCGTGTCCTCCTTCGGGTGGATTACCCCAAGCTGCCGATACCTGTCGGGAAACAGAACTAATAGCATTCGTTAAGTTCTGACAGTATGATAACAAAGTGTCACTCATTAAGTGAACATCAGCTTTCCGTAAATCGATAGTTCCTGGCAGCGACATGGGTCTTCCTGTTATAATTTCAAATGGGCTTAGACCTGTAGTTCTGTTCGGGGTTGCCCTAATGCTACATAGCACTATTGGTAGTGCCTGGGGCCATGGTGTTCTTCTTGGTGATATTTGGCAAGCTGTTGTTTCAGAGTTCGATTCATTTGCTCTACTTGTCCTGATGATTGTGGATGATAAGGACAGTGTAAATCCCACGTAATGTTCAGTAACCTACAGACTTCTTGGCAGACAGCACCTGTGAAGTGTGTTCCCTGATCTGAGTCAATGCTACTCGGGACTCCCCATCGGGGAATGTAATCCTTACACAAGACCTTTGCAGTGTGATTAGCTGTGGCTCTTTTAGTTGGGACAGCTTCGACCCATCTAGAGAATCTGTCGACCATGACAAGAATGTTAGTGTATCCTTGGCATGAAGGAAGAGATATATAATTAACCTGCAGATGCTGGAATGGTCCAACAGAGGCAGGGGGCCTCAGTTGGGGCATTACCGTGATGGGTCCAGAATTATTTTTCTGGCAGACCACACAGCGGTCTGTTACCAGCTGGGCATGTTTTTTAAATCCCCGACCCCACCAGCTTTTCTGGAACCGTGCCATCATCTGTTGTGAGGCCAAGTGTCCCCATGAGTGGATCTGTTGGGCTAAAAATGGCATAAGCGCTTGTGGCGCGACTGGCTTGTCGGTAACTCTTTGTCTCCAGACACCATCTTCGCATAGCTTAATTCCTGCCTCGATCCATGTCCATTTTTCCTCTCGGGAGCACTCGCCTTGCATTGTTTGAAGGTCTCGTGTCAGAGTCCTGAGTGCTTTCAATCTGCACATCTGTGTTGGTTCTTCTGGAGGAACGCCCTGTGAGGCGGCATCTTTAGCTGCCTGGTCGGCTAGGGCATTTCCCTGTGCTTCTATGGTATTTTCCTTGGTATGGGCCTTACACTTCAGGATGGACACTTCCTGAGGTAATTGTATGGCCTCCAGTAAGTCTCGGACTTCTTTTCCATTTCGGATAGGTGTACCAGCAGCAGTGAGGAATCCTCTTTTCCGCCATAACATACCAAAGTCGTGAGCGACTCCAAAAGCATAACGCGAATCTGTGTAGACATTAGCTGTCTGTTCTTCTGCTATTTGACATGCTTCTGACAGGGCCCGTAACTCGGCCTGTTGTGCTGACGTTCCTGAGGGTAAACACCCTTTTGCCACTAACTCATATAAGGTTGTAACTGCCCATCCTGCTTTTCTGGTACCATTTTCAACAAAGGAGGAACCATCTGTAAACAGGATGAGGTCTGGGTTGTGCAGAGCTCCTCTGCTGCTAAGGCTGCTTCTTCTGTTTCTTTTAAAATCTCCACGCAGTCATGCCCTTCACATTCTCCCCCCTCTTGCTCCCTCGATTCTGACATCGGGAGCATAGTTGCGGGATTAACCGGGCTGGCCCGGACGATATGGAGATTAGGAGTTTCCAAAACTGCTGTCCAGTGGGTCCATCTAGCTGCCGTCACCTGAGACATTCTATTCATAGACAGCAAAGCATGTACGGTGTGGGGACACTTGACAATCAGCTTTTGGTCGAGGACTAGACCCGCAGTGATCATTGCCGCTCGACATATAGCTTCCATGGCCCTTAGGCAACTTCCCCATCCGAGGGCTACCGCATCCAGTTTTGCCGAATAATAGCCAATAGGTCTTTGCCGATCCCCATGTTCTTGTGTCAGTATAGCTGTCATATATCCTTCTTTCTCATGAACAAACAGGGTAAATGGCTTACCACTGTCGGGGATTCCCAGAGCTGGTGCCGAATACAAAGCCTTTTTCAAACTCAGGAAGGCCTCTTGCTGTTCTTTAGTGAGGGTGATGGCTTCTTTAGAGGCACGTTTCCCCTTTAAAATATCATTCAGTGGCTGAGCAAGCTGTGTGAAGGAGTCAATCCAATTTCTGTTAAAGTTACACAATCCCAAAAAAGACCTTAGTTCCTGAATAGTGGTGGGTTTTTTAGCAGCCCGAATGGCTGCAGTTCTATCCTGGGTAAGTTCTCTCTTTCCTTGTGAAATCTTTTGTCCCAGGTATACAACCTCTTCTTGGGATATTTGTGCTTTGTCGATGCTGGCTTTATGTCCTTTCAGCCGAAGGTGATCCAGCAAAGCTCGTAAATCATGTTCATGCTGTTCTTCAGTGTTTGAAGCTAGCAGGATATCATCTACATATTGGATGACTGTGGATGACAGGGGAGGTAATTCTCGCAAATGGCTTTGTAAAGCCATGTGGAATACCGTAGGGCTGTTGTGGAAACCCTGTGGTAACCGGGTCCAAGTATACTGTTGTCCTTGGACAGTGAAAGCAAACCACTGTCGAACCTCCGGTGCCAGAGGCACTGACCAAAATCCGTTGGCCATATCTATAAACCGAGAAATATTTATGTTCCGGTTTGAGGGCATTAAAATGGTGGAGGGATCTGCGACCAAAGGAGCTTTTTGATCAATACACTGGTTAGCTTTCCTATAATCGACAGTCAAACGCCAAGTCTCATTAGATTTCTGTACCGGCCACACGGGGCTATTGGAGGAGCTATGCATTTTAATAAGCACCCCTTGTTTCTCCAATTGCTGAATAATCGGTAAGATTCCCGCGATGGCAGTTGGACTGATGGGATACTGTTTAGTGCATGGAGGCTTGGTCCCTGTAAATGACGCAGGCTCCATCTGGAGTAGGCCACAATCGTTCTTATCTTTAGCCCATATCGGGTGTTCCTTCAATTCTTCTTTCTTCAAAGTTCTAATTGACCATGTCACCTGACCATCCTCGAAATGCAACGATGAATCTATTTGGATTAGAACGTCCATTCCCAAAAGGGGTTGATCTACTGGGCCTATCCAGACCAGCATGGTTAGTTCATGTGGACCCAGCCCTATAAGTACCGGTGTTGTCCTTTTAATTTCCATTTTATGGCCCCCAACTCCATAGGCTGTACGTGCCCTACCATCCAACGGCAAAAAGTCTCCATATTGTAGGGGTAAGCATGTTAATTCCGCCCCTGTGTCTAAAAGACAGTCCACATCCTTATCGCCCACCCTCACAGTTATATATAGCCCATCTCCCCTTTGTTGTATTAGTGCGAGGAGGGGGGCCAGGGTGGGCTCTAATCGTTTTTTGCTATCACAAGTAACTCCTTCTGTTGTTGTATTGTCAGTCGCTTAAATGCTTCTATGAGGTCGTTATCTTGTGACAAGCCTGGCTTGTTGGCTGAATTGTATCCCTGGCTGCGTCCTCTTCCCCAGCCACGACCTTGCTGTTTTGCCCTGCACGTCTTGGCCCAGTGACCTTCTTTCCCACAATAATGACATTTTCCGGGTAATTTTCCTAATAACTGTTTATCGGAATCCTGGGATTTCCATCCCATAGGCTGTACAACTCGGACTTTAGCTCCCATATCTCGATCTAATTGGTTACATCGATCCACCAATGCTGCAAAGGTAGTTCCTCTCCTTTCCCAGTCCGGTAACACTACCTTAAGCATGTTGGACAATTCTGGCTTTAGACCTGCCACGAAAGCTGCTTTCAGGGATCCAAACACTTGTTCATCCATTTCCTCATCCGTATTATTCATACCCGAATGTTCTAGCCACGTGCATCTAAACCGCTCGTCATACTCCAGGACCTCCTCTGTTCCTTTCTGTTGGCAGGCTGCAATTTTTCCTCAGTCTGTCTTAGCTGGACTGAAGGCTTGCAGCCAATGTTTAATTGCCTCCCATCCTGCGTCTAATTCTTGCTCATTCTGCCCCAAAGCTTCTTCTACCTTGTCGTACAATTTTCTTCCCTGTGTTTTTGGCACCATTATGGTAAAAATTTGCACCCCGTCCCAGGGATGAAGTTGATATATATTTCTTAAGCGGTCCAATTGGTCCCACGTTTTTACTCCCCCTTTCTTTGGATTGGGTAATTCCTTGGACCATTTATCAATTTTTTCTGGGTCTGCCGGAGCATGAACTAAGTATTCTCCATACACCCTTCTCTTTGTTTTTTTGGTTCCGCCCTCAACCGCAGTCTCTTCTGATTTGACTACAACTCGTCTTTTTTTAAACGGGGCAAAGCGCACCCCTAATTCTTCATCATCCTCCGACACTGTATTGTCGGAGGATTCAGAAACCGTATCTATTCCTCGGTCGTGTCTTCGGGTTTGCGCTTTTAATTTATCCAAACATGGGTACCCTGGGAATTGATCAATATATTTTCCTTTTCCTATTACTGTTTCTTGACCTAATGATTTTTTCCATTCTTTAATTTCACCTTTAAGATCTTTAACTTCCACTTCCAGCTTTTCAAGTTCAAGCTTTTTCTGTCGCAGCTGTGCACAAACTGCTTGCAATTGATCCTTTGTACTGGTCAGTTCTCGATCATGTTGGGAACACATTATAATTTCATTCCAGTTTCGAATCTGGCCCATAACCGCTAGGGACCATCTAGTTCGCTCTTTATTTTTCATACGGGTCGTTTTTCCCCAGACCCTTTTAATCTCGTCCAAGGACCATTGTCCTTTGGAGGTTCCGTACTTTTATTCGATCTTAATACAGGTTTTAGATCAGTTGAATTGTTGCTCTATGTATTCTTTCAACTGTTCGAGAATTAAATCTAGCGAAACTTGAGGTTGTGCCTGCCCACCTTTAACAGTTGTAGGCAATTCTTTGCCCTTTTCTCCTGCTGCCATTTCTTTACTGAGTTCTTTACTGGGGTCTCGAGTCATAGGCCTGCTAGCTGATCAATAGGTCAGTGATTAATTAACTAACACACCGCCGAAGTTTAGACGTCTATGGGACCTCGAGCCGACTACCAACCGGAGGGTTCGCAAACCGGAGGCTTTCGGAATCGCGTAGAAGGAGAGGCGAATTTAGACTTTTGACCGAGGACTTTTTTAAAAAAGAGGAGTCCTTACCTCAATGTAGGTCCGATGTCCAAAATTCAGTTTCTTTCCTCAGCGACCCTGCTCGCAGCACCAAAATTGTTAGATCTCTTAATTTCCAATGAAATACGAACTCCGATGGTAGTTTTAACTTTTTAATTCTTGGCAGAGAGCAACAAACTGCTGACTGATTGCCAGTTTCTTTGTCTTACTGAAACCACATGGTCAAAATGGCTGTATTTATGCCTGGATCAATTTACAGAAAAGAACTCGCCTTCTTTGACCTTATTGGCTCAATTGAAAGTCTTTTAACGTTTTATTGGCTCGCTACCCAAAGGTCCTAAAATGTCAAGTTGATTGATGAGTTAATGCAATGTGGCTGAAATGCATGTAGCATCTCTGACTTGTTGTCTGTGAATTTTCACAGCCTGTCTAAATGAACCTGTTTGAATACTCTGTCACCCTGCACTGGGTATGGGGGAATTCACAAGAGGCTGCCTTTAAGAAAGCCAGAAATCTGTTGTGTTCTAAAAAACTGCTTGACCTGTATGACCCTTGTAAACGATTAGTGCTAGCTTGCGATGCATCGTCATACGGGGTCGGGTGTGTGCTACAACAGGCTAACGAATCGTGGATTTTGCAACCGGTCGCTTATGCGCCCAGAAGTTTGTCCAAGGCCGAAAGGGCCTACAGCATGGTTGAAAAAGAGTCTCTGGCATGCGGTTATGGTTAAAAAGAATGCACCAGTACTTATTTGGCCTCAAGTTTGAACTTGAAACTAACCACAAGCCGCTCATATCGCTGTTCTCTGATGGCAACGGGATTACCACCAATGCCTCTGCCCGCATCCAAAGATGGGCGCTCACGCTATCGGCATACAACTATGTAATCCGCCACAAACTGGGCACAGATAATTGCGCAGATGCGCTCAGTCGGCTTCCATTGCCCACTACCGGGGTGGAAATGGCACAGCCAGCGGACTTGTTCATGGTCATGGAGGCATTCGAGAACGAGAAGTTCCCCGGTACAGCCCGCCAGGTCAGGACCTGGACCAGTCAGGATTCTTTACTGTCCTTGGTAAAAAAACCACAGGAGCTGATCCGTTGTCCAGTTGCAGGAGGCGATGAAGCTGTTCCACAGACGCAATGACGAGTTGTCCCTGCAGGCGAACTGTCTATTGTGGGGCAATCACGTGGTCTTGCCCAAGAAAGGCAGAGACACATTCATATGTGAACTGCACAGCACCCACCCAGACATTGTAACGATGAAAGCCATAGCCAGATCCCATGTGTGGTGGCCCGGCATTGACTCAGATTTAGAGTCATGTGTGCGCCAGTGCAAAACTTGCTCTCAGCTGAACAATACACCCAGAGAGGCACCGTTAATTTGTGGTCATGGCCCTCCAAACCATGGTCGAGGATCCATGTAGACTATATGGGCCCATTCCTAGGCAAAATGTTTTTGGTTGTCGTGGATGCTTAATCAAAATGGATTGAATATGCAATAATGTCTGTAAGTATGTCCACTCCACCATTGCAAGCCTACGAGTCATGTTTGCCACGCACGGCTTGCCCGATGTCCTAGTCAGTGACAAAGGGCCATGCTTCACCAGTGCTGAATTCAAGGAATTCATGACCCACAACGGGATCAAACACGTCACATCTGCCCCGTTCAAGCCCGCATCCAACAGCCAGGCAGAACGGGAAGTTCAAACCATCAAGCAAAGCTTGAAACATGTGTCGGAAGGCTCCCTGCAGACCCGGCTGTCCCGAGTGCTGCTCAGCTACCGCACCAGACCCCACTCACTCACTGGGGTTCCCCCAGCTGAGCTGCTCATGAAAAGGGCGCTTAAAACAAGGCTCTCTCTTGTCCACCCTGATCTCCATGATCACGTGGAGGGCAAGCGGCATCAACAAAGGGTGTACCATGAGTGCGCAAATTTGTCACGCGATATTGAGATTAATGATCCTGTGTTTGTGCTCAATTATGGACATGGTCCCAAATGTCTTGCTGGCATGGACACAGCCAAAGAGGGGAGTAGGTGTTTCAGGTCAAATTGGCCAATGGACAAATGCACAGAAAACATTTGGACCAAATCAAATTGCGGTTCACCAACAGCTACAAACAACCCGAAGAGGACACCACCAACTTTGATCCTCCAACACACACAAGTGGCAACTGACATCATGGTTGACCACGAAGCTGAACTCACCATCCCCAGCAGCCCAGCAAGGCCGGCTGCCCAACAGCCCAGTGAAGAACTGACCAACCCACCCACACCCACATTTGTACCGAGACGGTCGACAAGGGAACGTAAAGCCCCAGATCGTCTCACCTTGTAAATAAAGTACTCTTCACTTCACGGGGGAGTGATGTTATGTAATTAACTCTTTGTAACCTGCATGACACCTGACCACCTGAAGGCCCACCTGTTGGAGTCCCAAGGGATCCCAGCATCCCTTGGGAGCACAGTATATAAGCAGGCCACCCACGAGGTACCTGCACTCTGGAATCTTATTAAAGGAGCTAAGGTCACACTTGCTCATTGTACACAGTATTCAGTTGCACCCTTTATTATGAGTGTATCAGTGCACATTTAGATTTTTAAAAAATTTGCCCACAAAGTTGCTGGAAGTGCGAGCTGATAACAGCATGGTGAGAGCAACGGGGCACCTGAGAACTTGGTGAATGACAGGACAAAAAGTGTTTCATCTTAACGAATGAGATTTAAGGATTGAGAAATAAACAGAGGAAGGATTGAGAAGGAGTGTGAATTAGAGTGGTTGAATTCAATGTAAAATCAGGTGCAGAAAGAGAAATGAAGAGAGAAAAGAAAGATTAGATTAAGAGAGAGAGAAAAAAGAGACAAATAAAAACTAAGAAAAAATGTTTTTATTTAAAATTTGACTATTTTTAAATCTCCAACAACAGTTAGCAGCTGAAGGAATGAGACTCCAGTTTAAATTGTTCACTTTCTGGGCCAGAGGTTGATTGTTAATTATTAACAATTATCACCTCATTAAAAGGGCACTTACATTGTTAATTACTAGATTTTATTTTTGGTGGCAAGTTTAATTGCCAATTAATGTGCAAATGCAGCAACATTACAGGACAGTTAAGGGCGAGATGCCATTTTCGCGAAGCTAACGGCAGAGCGGCACAACTCGTCAAGCAGAATGTGGTGATTTGCAATTCACAGGGTATTCCTCGCCATATGTTATTGGGCGATTTGTATGTTAATAATGTGTGCATTGTTCACATGCAGTTATTTTTTGTCAGCAAAATGTGGGTAATTATCTTCTCTACTTTTTTAGTGAAATTGCTTTAAAAATATAAAAAGTTGCCTTCTGCAACACCAAGATTGAATTTATGATGAAAAAGCTTTAACAATCAACATCGTCATATGCTAATGATTACATTGGCCCCAATTTTAAGTGGGCCAATTTTCGGCAGGTTTCTTTTTGTGTCAATTTAAAAGTCACACGCTGCAGCAGAAAAGAGGCCTGGGGTATTTTAGCTCCCGTGTCTCATTATAATCTCACTTGATTTGTTGACTAGCTGGGAAACTTGCCCACTTCTGGAGTGCAATTTCCATTGGGTCATCTAAAGGCCTACTTAAAGCAGGGTTGTATTCCCTTCTGCAGGATTTTGCTGATTGAGTGGTTGTGCAAGAAAATGAGTCAGCCTGAGTGACAGATTCTCTGAGGAAACCCTGCACATCCTGCTGGAAGTGGTCGGGATGAGGAGGATGTGCCCTTTCCAGCCAGTGCCAGGAGGCTCCCAAAAAATCGAGTTTACCAGGCATGCCGGGAGAAAGCTGAGATTGTCAGCTCGAGGAGCATCACGCCCAAGACCTGGTTGCAGTGGAGGAGGCAGACAAAAAACAGGAAACTATAGACCAGTTAGCCTAACATCTGTGTTTGTGAAAATGTTGAGTTCATTATTAAAGAAGCATTAGCAGGGCATTTGGAAAAGCATAATTCGGACAGGCAGAGTCAGCGTGGATTTATGAAGGGGAAGTAATGTTTGACAAAATTGCTGGAATTCTTTGAGGATGTAACGAACAGGGTGGATAAAGGGGAACCAGTAGATGTGGTATATTTGGACTTCCAGAAGGCATTTGACAAGATGCCACATAAAAGGTTACTGCACAAGATAAAAGTTCACGGGGTTGGGGGTAATATATTCGCATGGATAGAGGATTGGCTAACTGACAGAAAACAGGGAGTCAGGATAAATGGTTCATTCTCGGGTTGGCAACCAGTAATTAGTGGGGTGCCGCAGGGATCAGTGCTGGGACCCCCAACTATTTACAATCTATATTAACGACTTGGAAGAAGGGACTGAGTGTAACATAGCCAAGTTTGTTGATGACACAAAGATGGGAGGAAAAGCAATGTGTGAGGAGGTCACAAAAAATCTGCAAAAGGACATAGACAGGCTAAGTGAGTGGGCAAAAATTTGGCAGATGGAGTATAATGTTAGAAAGTGTGAGGTCATGCACTTTGGCAGAAAAAAATTAAGAGCAAGTTATTATTTAAATGGAGAAAGTTAAAAGTGCTGCAATACAGCCAGACCTGGGGGTACTTGTGCATGAAACACAAAAGGATAGTATGCAGGTACAGCAAGTGATCACGAAGGCCAATGGAATCTTGGCCTTTATTGCAAAGGGGATGGAGTATAAAAGCAGGGAAGTCTTGCTACAGTTATACAGGGTATTGGTGAGGCCACACCTGGAATACTGCGTGCAGTTTTGGTTTCCATATTTACGAATGAATATACTTGCTTTGGAGGCAGTTCAGAGAAGGTTCACTAGATTGATTCCGGAGATGAGGGGGTTGACTTATGAGGAAAGGTTGAGGAGGTTGGGCCTCTACTCATTGGAATTCAGAAGAACAAGAGGTGATCTTATTGAAACGTATAAGATTATGAGGGGGCTTGACAGGGTGGATGCAGAGAGGATGTTTCCACTGATGGGGGAGACTAGAACTAGGGGGTATAATCTTAGAATAAGGGGCTGCCCATTTAAAACAGAGATGAGGAGGAATTTCTTCTCTCCGAGGGTTGTAAATCTGAGGAATTCGCTGCCTCAAGAGAGCTGTGGAAGCCGGGACATTGAATAAATTTAAGACAGAGATAGACAGCTTCTTAACCGATAAGGGATTAAGGGGTTATCGGGAGCAGGCAGGGAAGTGGACCTGATTCCCTGATCGGATCAGCCATGATCGTATTAAATGGCGGAGCATGGCCTACTCCTGCTCCTATTTCTTATGTTCTTATGTAATGAATTCACGAGAGTAGCTTATCATTTCTCTGTATCTGTCAACAGCACATGGCAACAGCCCTTTTCCTCTCCTGCAGCATTCTCAACAGTTAGTTCCCTCCCATCATCCCATCTTTCACCATCCAATACAAGGGCCCACTATACCACCTCTCATTCTCATTACAAACGCACACTCCGCTGTTCCTTGCACCATTCACAACAGCCACTGGCACCATTCTCTTCCTACACTGTAGCCTTTGCACAATCACCAACTTCCCTCGTGGTTCCTCCTCATTTTACACTCCACACACCTGCGTTCAGAACAATACCTCTCTTTCCTGAGTCCACTTTGCTTCTTCTCCCTCTCAGCATCTGGACACATAGAAGCTCCATACGTCTGCAGTCTTCTTTGTACAAGACACTCACTAACTCTTGCCCTCTCTCTTAGCAGGAGAAGATAATGTATAGCACCTGCACCCATTCATAAACCTTTAAGAAATGCACAAGCACACCGCTTGACTACATCAACTGCATTGTAATGCCTGTCATAGAATCATAGAATAGCAGAGCACAAAAGGACGCCATTCAGCTCATCACGTCTGCACCAGCTCGTTTGAAGAGCAATTGAGTTAATCCCACTTCCCCGCTCTTTCCCCATAGCCATGCAATTTTTTCTCCTTCAAACTTTTATCCAATTCCCTTTTGAAAGTTATTATTGAACCTGTATCCATCAGAGTCCAATTTAACGCCCTCCCCCCAGTCTTTCCAATCTTTCTTCGTAATGTAAACCCCTGACATTAGGAATCAGCCTTACACTGTTACACTTGATTCTCAGAGACCAGGACAGGACTCAATACTCAAGATGTGGTCTGACCTGAGCATTGTATTATCTGATCACATCTTCCTCTGACTTATCTCTTGTTTTGACAATGCAATTCAACATTCTATTGGTTTTGTGAATTGCTCTCAGCATTGGTTGGACATGTTGAGTACTTTTTAAAATTTATTTACAGGATGTGGGCATTGCAGTCAAGGCCAAAAATGAATTGCACACCCCTAATTGTCCTTGAGTGGCTCGCTAGACCACTTCAAAGTCCAGTTAAGAGTCAACCACATTGCTGTGGGACTGGAGTCACAAAGAGGCAAGACCAGGTCAGGACCGCAGATTTCCTTTCCTAAAGGACATTCGTGAACCAGATGTATTTTTTATGACAATCTGGTAGTTTCATGGTCACCATTACTGATACTAGCTTTTTATTCCAGATTTATTTAACTGAATTTAAATTCCCCAACTTCCATGATGGGATTTGAACTCTTGTGTCCGGATTATTAATCCAGGCCTCTGGATTACTAGTGCAATTGCATCTAATACGACTTTCAGGTCTCTTTCAACTTCATCCTCAGCTACATCAACACAATCATGAAGTATGCTTGTTGCACATTATTTTTTCCTTTGTGGAATATTTTATTATTATAAAATTAATTTCTGCATTAAATGTCATCTGCTTTTGTTCTGCCCAATTATTCACTTCTGAGTATCGGTAAGGACGATGGTGCCTCTGGGGAGTGCAGCCAGAGCCAATTCCAAGGTACCATGGGTGGCTCAGCTGCACAGGGGGAGGGACAAAGAACAAAAGAGCCCTAGTGACAGGGATTCTATAGTTAGGGGAACAGACAGGCGTTTCTGTGGCCGTAGACATGACTCCCGAATGCTTTTGTGCCTCCCTGGTGCCAGGGTCAAGGATGTCACAGAGTGGACATAGGGTATCCTGAGGCGGGGGGGAAGGTAAACAGCTAGAGGTCGTGGTCCATTTCGGGACCAACGATATAGGTAAAATGAGGGATGAGGTCCTACAGGAAGAATTCAGGGAGCTAGGAAGAAAATGAAAGGGTAGGACCTCAAAGGTAGTAATCTCCAGGTTACTACTGGTGCCATGTGTTAATGAGTATAAGAATAGAAGGATAGAGAGGATGAACACGTGGCTGGAAAGTTGGTGTAGGATGGAGGGCTTTAAATTCTTGAGGTATTGGGACCGCTTCACGGGAGATGGGACCTGTACAAACCAGACAGGATGCACCCCAACAGCGCCAGGACCAATATCCTCGCGGGAAGTTTTGCTAGTGCTGTTGGGGAGAGTTTAAACTAGCTTGGCGGGGGATGTGAACCTGAGAAAGAATTCAAAAGGGAAGGAAGTAAAGCAGAAATTGGATAGCAAGAATCTAGAAAGAGAATCTGTAAGACAGAGGAAACAGGGCTTCTATGTAGTAAGCCAGGAGGACTTCCTGTACTGAATGGTATATACTTTAATGCAAAGAGTATAGTGAATAAGGCAGATGATCTAAGAGCGCAGGTAGACACTTGGGAGTATGACATTATAGCCATTACAGAAACATGGCTGAATGAGGGGCAGGTTTGGCAGATCAATATTCTTGCTACAGGAGTTTTAGACTAGATAGAGAGGGGGGTAAAAAGGGGGTGGTGGGGGGGGTTGCAGTACTGATTAAAGAAACTATTACAGCGGTGAGGAGGGTTGCTATTAGAGGGATCATCAAATGAGTCCATATGGGTTGAATTGAAAAATAGAAAAGCGGCGATCACACTGCTGGGCATGTATTATAGACCCCCAAACAGTGGGAGGGAGATAGAGGAGCAAATATGTAGGCATTTTGCTGTGAAGTTAAAAAACAATAGGGGAGTAATAGTAGAGGATTTTAACTATCCAAATATTGATTGGGACAAATTTAATGTGAAGGGTATAGAGGGTACAGAATTCTTGAAATGCATTCAAGAGAACTGTTTTCATCAGTATGAAGCAAGCCCAACACGAGAGGGGCGGTCTTGGATTTAGTTTTGCGGAATGAAGCTGGGCAGGTTGAAGGGGTATTAGTGGGAGAGCACTTGGGCGCCAGTGACCATAATTCAGTCAGATTCAAGTTGGTTATGGATAAGGACAAGAATAGGCCTGGAATAAAAGTTCTGAATTGGGAAAAAGCTAATTTTGCTAAGTTAAGGAGTGATTTGGCCATAGTGGACTGGAAACAGCTACTTGTGGGTAAATCATTTAAGGAGCAGATCCGGACGGCTCAGGCCAAACATGTGCCCTTAAAAAAAAAAGGCTGGGTAAAATAATTCTAGAGCCCCCTGAATGTCTAGGGACCTACAGGGGAGGAGTAAGAAAAAAAGGGATGTCATATACCAATGGTAACTACTTTAGAATCTTTAGAGGAATATAGAACATTAAGAGGAGAAATTAAAAAGGATATTAGGAATGTTAAGATAGAGCATGAGAAATCCTTGGCCAGTAAAATTAAGGAAAACCCTAAGATGTTCTATAAATATATTAAGAATAAGAGGGTAACTAAAGAAAGGGTAGGGCCTATTAAAGAGCATGGGCTAGTACCTCCACTTTTTTTGCATGCTTAACGCCAACTTAATGCCCATTTTTCCGCTGAAATGATGTATAATGCCCATATATCGCCCATTTTGTGCCAAAATGGAAACTGGCAGGCATTTTTCAGAAACTTATCGCCGAGTGTTACTTTCCCTATGTGCTTAACGGCGAGAAAAAATATTACCGCCCACCCATTTTTTGGGGGCAGAATCAGCAGAATGGGCAAATTCACCACCCATAATATCACCCAGCATTACTTTCCGCACGGAATTAATGCCGAGATTCAATATTTATGCCCGCCGACTGTTTTTTGTCGTAAAGAGCATATTCACCCAAAATAGTGGCCATGGAGATCACCCACTATCAATTACACCACCTCGCACACATATCGCTCACAATATCGTTCACCCAAAAAAACGCCCACAAAATGTGGAACTAACCAGAATGAATCACAGCGTTATGGACGCCATGTTGTAGATCACATGTCGCATCCTTTAAAAGGTTGCTGTGCATCAACTCGGCGGAGTTCAAATGTACTCTGCAGGTCATTGGTATTGTTGTGAACATCTCTAAAAACATCTTGACCACACTGTGACTGATTGGAATTGAAGAGGTGTGTTTGTTGGGACATTCCTTGTTTGTGACCAATCGGTGGAAAACAGAGAGCTACTGCAATGGGGCCTGTCCTTTCTCATCCTCTCTTGGTGACCAAATACATGCAGCAGACTCAACATCACTGAAGGTACTCTCCACAGCATTATGTGCTCAATGTAAAAAGTGACAGACAGATGAGGAGGACCAGACGTTACACCCCCCGCAAGTACAAGGAGAAACATTCTTACCTCGACTTGCCAGACACCATCTCCCTTCAGAGACTGCGCTTCCACAAAGAGGTTATCACTGAAGTATGCCAGCTGATAAGGGCAGATCTTCAGTCTGCCAGCACCATCAGTACTGCACTGTCCATCAAGGTCAAAGTCAACGCGGCACTGTCGTTCTACTCCTCGGGTTCTTTTCAGGCCACAGCTGGCGACATTTGCGGACTTTCTCAGCATGCCACACATCGCTGCATTAGACAGGTCACTGAAGCCCTGTTCGCACGCAGGAAGGACTTGATCAGCTTCCCTATGACCAGTGAGACACTGAGTGAGCGGGCTCTAAGATTCTCCAGAATTGCATACTTCCCCAACGTGCAGGGAGCAATAGACTGTACGCACATCGTGATGCGGGCATCTTTTCAGGATGCTGAGGTTTTCAGGAACCGCAAGGGATTCCACTCCCTGAATGTCCAAATGGTTGTCGACCACCAGCAAATTATACTGGCAGTGAATGCTCAATTTCCGGGCAGCATCCACGAGGCTCACATCTTGCATGAGAGCACTGTATCTGACTTGTTTAACAATCGGCCACGAGGTCAATGCTGAATGCTTGGGGACAAAGGATATGGCCTCGCCACCTGGCTGATGACCCCCCTGCATAACACCCACACCGAGCCGGCGAGGCAATACGAGAGCCACAGAGAAAACCATTGGAGTGCTGAAGCAGCGCTTTAGATGCGTGGACCACTCAGGAGGCGAGCTCCAATACTACCCTGAGCAGGTAGCTCAATTCGTGGTGGTGTGCTCCATGCTACACAACTTGGCTATCAGGAGGGGACAAGAATTGCCTGATTAGTCTGACACTGGAGAGAGGAAGAAGAGGACGAGGAGGCGGATGCTGACATCGACCCAGACAATCAGGCTGAAGCTGAAGCCATGTCCCTGCCCCCTTGTAGACCGCATGATAGAGCCCATGGTGCCATTATAGCTGCAAGAGCCTTACGTCAGGAGCTCATCAATGATCGCTTTGCCTGACAGAACGTTGGTGTTATTTACAAAGCTGACACACTGCTGGGTGTGCAGGTCATACATCAATGGTGGGCATCACCTTGGTGATAGTTAAAATTTAAGTTGATTGAAGTTAAGTATGATTATACCCTCTGATGTTAAGGAATCACCAGCTTGTAATGGTGCAGCTATCTGAGCCAATGTGCTACAAGATTTTGTTAAAAAAAACATTTAAACCGAACATTAGTCTGAAATCATCAGTATTTCTGTACAAACCAACCCTTCCCCGCCCCCCCCCCCTCCCCCCACTTCTCCTCCCCACCTCTATCCCTTTCCATTCCCCTCCTGACTCCAAGCCACCTGGCCAAGTAGGTCCTCGGGCAATGCTTCATTGAGTGGGGGGTGGGTGACGGCCGAAGCGCTGCTTGGACGGGTACGGGAGAGGACGGTCCCAAGGTGGGAACATGCTCCGAGCCATAAGCAAGAAGTTGCTGCTGGCTCTCATGTGTGGTTGGCAGTGGGGGTGCCTCACCTTGGGGTGCAGTGCGGTGCTCCAGGACCACTGGGAACCCTCTGCCACCAGTGGTCCTGGCTATCAGCTCCAGGGCCTCCTCCATCCCTTCCATGTTATATATTATATGTTGGACAAAAACTCGGTGCCAACTCTGTTCTTGGTGCTTAATAGGCTTTTTGCTGCTGGTGAATCTCCTTCGTTCCTCCCACAACAGCCAAACAAGCACACACCAGAGCCACACACGCTTACAGTGCCTCTGAGCTCCCTCTCTCTCTGTCTCCTCTTCTGCGCATGTCCTGAAGACCCTTGACCTCCTGAACCACGGGAATTGAGCGTTGTCATGCTGTTGCTAAGGACAGCCACATTTTACGGCAGAAGGTCAAAAAAATGTAACGCTACCGCCCATTTGATATCGCTCGCGGTAACGGCCATTTTCAAAAATGTAAACTAGGCGTTTTGCGAATGGGCGAGAAGCCGGCAATCTGAAAACTCTTTTTTAGCGCCCACGCTGGAAATAACGCCAATTTTTGGGCAATAAGCACAAAAGTGGAGGTTCTAGTCCCATGAGTGTAATCATTTTGCAGAGGCGGAAGATGTTGGTCGGGTTCTTAACAAATACTTTGCATCTGTTTTCACAAAGGAAAGGGGTAATGCAGATACTGCTATCAAGGAAAAGTGTGATATTCAGGTCAGGGCCATGAAAGTAGCGGCGAGCGTGCGGCCTGGGAGCAGCGTGGAGGCCCCGATCTGCGAGAGACCATCAGCAGCAGGTCGGGGACATAAAAGGAGTGGCGAGCGTGCAGTCCGGGAGCAGCATGGAGGCATGCCACTTCAGGGAGCAGCGCAAGCTGGTGCAGGATGGCAACGACAGACAAGAGTGACATCAGCAAGGTCTAGGTCGATAATTGGAGCGTGGGCAGATACAGCAGGAGGGGCGAGGTCGGGCGAAGGAGTGGCAAGAGACTGTGGAGGGATGTGATCGGGGCCCAGGGGAGGTGTGAGTTTGGGACCAGGGGCCCAGGGACAGCACAGGCCAGCTCACACTGCGATATGTGTGCGCACTGGGTCCGTGCAGCAGAGCAGGTCTCCAGTTGTCTTGGGTAATCCTTGCCACTGGACCAAGACCTAGCTCTGTCAAGCCTGTGTGGTGGCTGGTATGCAACGGCCACCACACGTTAAAAAAGTCCACGTACAGGCATGTTCCACCCTTGAGGGTATAGTTCAGGTTCTTCCTTCGAAACATCCTTTTTTTTCACATGGAAGCAAGGCATCCTCGTTTCAAGGGACCGCCTATGATGATGATGATATTCTGGATGAAATAAATATAGTGAGAGAGGAAGTATTAAGGGGTTTAGCAGCTTTGAAAGTAGCTAAGTCCCCAGGCCCAAATGAAATGCATCCCAGGCTGCTGAGCGAAGTAAAAAAGGAAATAGCAGAGGCCTTGACCATCATTTTCCAGTCCTCTTTGGATCTGGGCATGGTGCCAGAGGATTGGAGGACTGCTAATATAGTAACCTTTTTTAAGAAGGGAGAAAGGGATAGGCCGAGTAATTATAGGCCTGTCAGCCTAATGTCAGTGGTGGGAAAATTATTGGAAAAAATCCTAAAAGATAGGATAAATCTGCATTTGGAAAGGCAAGGATTAATTAGGGACAGTCAGCACGGATTTATTAAGGGAAGATCGTGTTTGACTAACCTGATTGAATTTTCGAGGAGGTAACCAAGGGGGTCGATGAGGCTAGTGCGTACGGTGTAGTATATATGGACTTTAGCAAGGCTTTTGATAAAGTGCCACATGGTAGACTAGTCATGGTGGTTAAAGCCCATGGGATACAGGGCAAAGTGTCAAGTTGGATCCAAAATTGGCTTGGAGGTAGGAAGCAAAGTGTAATGATTGATGGATGTTTTTGTGACTGGAAGTATGTTTCCAGTGGGGTTCCGCAGGGTTCAGTACTGGATCCCTTGTTTTTTGTGGTATATATTAATGATTTAGAATTGAATATAGGGAGTATGATTAAGAAGTTTGCAGACAACACTAAGATTGGCTGTGTGGTTGATAATGAAGAGGAAAGTCATGGGCTGCAGGAGGATATTAATCTACTGGGCAGGTGGGCAGAGCAGTGGCAAATGGAATTTAATTCAGAGAAGTGTGAGGTGACTTTGGGAGGGCAAATAAGGAAAGGGTATACACATTAAGTGATAGGACACTTAATAGTGCAGGTGAACAAAGGGACCTTGGAGCACTTGTCCACAGAACTCTTTTTGTGAGAAAATTAAAACATTAAATCATTAAATCGTGTCCGCCCTGATCTGGGGGGGCGCGCCAAACATTTCCAAGGCCCTTTTTTTTGTGTTTTTTTTTGTGTTTTTGTTTTTTTTTTAAGTTTTTTTTTTGGGCACTAAAATCATTTTTTTCCTCCAAGTGCCCTCTATGAAAGGGGAGGGGGACACTAAAAAAACACCGGCAATTAAAACAAATTAAACTTTAAAACATAAAATCAAATTAAAATTTGGTTGCCGGGGGTGATGATGCACTCCAGTCCCTCCGGTGCCCACCTCTCGCGAAAGGCCGCGAGGCGTACCGGTGGACACCGCGTGCTCCATCTCCAAGGACACCCTGGCGCGGATGTACGCGCGGAAGAGAGGCAGGCAGTCAGGTTGAACGACCCCGTCGACCGCCCGCTGCCTGGACCGGCTGATGGCACCCTTGGCCGTGCCCAGGAGCAGTCCTACGAGGAGGCCCTCAGACCTACCCGCTCCCCTCCGCACAGGGTGCCCAAAGATCAGGAGTGTGGGACTGAAGTACAGCCAGAATTTCAGGAGCAGCCCCTTTAAATAATAAAACAGGGGCTGCAACCTCGTGCATTCGGTAAAAACATGGAACACGGACTCTTCCAGACCGCAGAAATTGCAGGCGGCCTGGGAGCCCGTGAACCGGCTTAAAAATTTATTGCACGGCACTGCTCTGTGCACCACCCTCCAGGCCAAGTCGCCGATAAATACGGGGAGGACTCCCGCGTAGAGTGCCCTCCATCGGGGACCCCCGCCTCCTCCGGACGGCAAGATGGTACGCCATGGCGTGTCCGGACGGTAGGTGAGGATGGCAAAGTTGAGAGTGTGCAGGAGCAGCCCATACAGGAAACCCCTCCGCGCAGAACTGAAAGGCACAGAGGGGATTTCCCCGAGGCGGCTCAAGTTGTGAGGCGCCGGCTCCCGAGGGAGGTTCCGGGGTTTGGTGCCGATGAGGAATTCCGTCCGGACGGGATCTCCCCATGTGCTTGAGCCTCCTCGATGCACCTAACAGAGTCAGGGCCCAGAGCTGTTTTTAGCGACTCGATGGCATCGGCCGCGCGGCGGACCTTGGCGGAATTTAGGCGCCGTGCCAGCGTGTCTGGCACCATCCAGCCCGCTCCTCCGTCATCGAGCAGGTCCCTGACCCTGGTCACCTCACCAGCCACAGCCCTCTCGTCCGACCGCCACCTAAAACCTCGGTCGTGGAGGTACGGATTCCCGAGCAGCGGCTCCTGCAGGACAGCCGCCACTCCAGCCGGTGGAGAGCTGCGCTTGGTGGAGACTTTGTTCCAGACCCTGGTGAGTTCCTTGTAAAAGACAGGCAGCTCCTGGAAGGCGGTCCTGACGCCCCCCAAGCTCACAAACAGGAGCTGCGTGTCGTAGTTGAGGTCGTGCTGCTGGCGGAAGAAATACGTCACCAGAGCATGCCACCTAGGAGGGGGCTCGACGTAAAGCTATCTCTGCAGGGTCTGAAGATAGAAAGTCGCGAGTTGGGTGCTGACGCACACCAACGACTGACCGCCCTCCCCAAGCGGGAGACTCAAGACCGCGGCAGAGACCCAGTGCTTCCTGTTGTTCCAGAAGAAGTCCACCAGCTTCTTCTGTATCTTGGTGACAAACGCAGGGGGAGGGGTCAAAGTGACCAGCCGGTACCACAACATGGCGGCCACCAGCTGGTTTATGACTAGCGCTCGACCTCTGTAGGACAGCACTCGGAGCAGTCCTGTCCAGCGCCCTAGGTGAGCGATGACCTTGGCCTCCAGCTCTTGCCAGTTCGCCGGCCAGGCTTCCTCATCGGGGCTAAGGTAGACTCCCAGATAGAGGAGATGTGTCGTGCTCCAGGCAAAAGGCCTGAGCTCCTCCGGCAGGGAGTCCACCCGCCACTGACCCACCAGGAGTCCGGAACAATTCTCCCAGTTGATCCTGGCAGAGGATGCGGCCGAGTAAATCTCTTGGCACTCACGCATCCTCCGCAGGTCAGCGGGATCCTCTACCGCGAGGAGCAAGTCATCGGCGTAAGCCGAGAGGACGACCTCCACGCCTGGCCCTTGCAGAGCCAGTCCCGTCAACCTCGTCCGCAGGAGGCGCAGGAAAGGCTCTACGCAGATGGCATATAACTGGCCGGACATGGGGCATCCCTGGCGCACCCCTCTCCCAAAGCGAAGGGGCGCCATCAAGGACCCGTTAACCTTTATCAGACACTCCGCGGCGGCGTACAAAAGTCGGATCCGGGCGACGAAATGCGTCCCGAACCCGAAAGCGCGCAGAGTTCCGAACAGATAGTCATGATCCACCCTGTCGAACGCCTTCTCTTGGTCGAGATATAGGAAGGCGACCGACAGACCAGCCTCCTGGGAATGATGGATGAGGTCCCGGACCAGATGGATGTTATCGTAGATTGTCCGGCCCGGGACCGTGTAGGACTGGTCAGGGTGATCATGTGGTCTAGCATGGCGCCAAGGCAAGCAGACATCGCCCTGACGAAGATTTTGTAGTCCGTGCTGAGGAGGGAGACAGGGCGCCAGTTCTTAAGGAGGCGGAGATCGCCCTTCTTAGGCAGCAGGACGATGACTGCCCTGCGCCAAGAGAGGGGCATCCCCCCGGTCGCCAGACTTTCCCCCAGGACCCGCGCGTAGTCGCCCCACAGGACGTCCCAGAACGCCCTGTGGAACTCCACGGTCAGCCTGTCCAGCCCCGGGGCTTTTCCCCTCGAGAGCCGGGTGAGGGCGCCGGTCAGCTCCGCCAGGCTTAGCGGAGCTTCCAGATTTTCGCCGCCCTCCGGGCTGACCTTCGACAGGTCCTCCCACAAAACTCTACGCGCTTCCTCGCTGGACGGCTCCGGAGAGAACAGAGCCCCGTAATATTCACGAGCCCTGTTGTTGACGCCCTCCGGATCCGAGACGAGAGAGCCGTCGTCGGCCAGCAGCGTCAAGAGCTGCTTACGGACACTCTGCCTTTTTTCCAGCGAGTAGAAGAAGGGGGAGCCGCGGTCCAGATCCCGCAGGAACCGGATACGCGACCTCACGAATGCACCTCGGGACCCGACGAGCTGCAGGTCCTTCAGCGCAGCCTTCTTCACTTCGTACACCATCCGCAGGACCGGGTCCTCGACGACTTGACCGAGACGGGACTCCAGTTCGAGCACCTCTTTTTCTAGGCGCCCGAACCTGGCCGCCCGCCTCTTGGTCGACCCCCTTGCGTACTCTTGACAGAAGACGCGGACGTGAGCCTTGCCCACGTCGCACCATAGCCTCAAGGAGGGGAAGCCCCCCTGCTTCCTTCTCCAGTCGGCCCAGAAACGACGGAACGAGTCCTGGAATCGCACGTCCTCCAGCAGCTGGTTGTTAAAATGCCAGTACGCGGACCCCGTCCTCGCGCGGAGCGAAGCGAGCTCCGCCCACACCAGGTGGTGGTCCGAACACGGCACCGGTCGCATGGAGGCCACCGGGACGCAGGAAATGTACGCCCAAGACACGTAAAGGCGGTCGACTCTGGACCATCCTACTCCAGGCCTCACCCCAGTAAAGGCGCTGGAGTCGGGATGGAGATTTCGCCAGACGTCCACCAAGTCGAAGGACCCGACCAGGTCCCTCAACTTCTCCATTGCCGTCATGCTCTGCGGGGCACCGGAGCGGTCCCTCGCATGGAGGGTGCAGTTAAAATCCCCCCCGAGGACAATGCAGTCGCCGACGTCGACGGAGCCAAGAAGAGCGGACACCTCTTCGAAGAAGCGCGTTTGCTGCGGTCCGGGCTGAGGGGCGTACACGCTCACGAGATGGAGCGACACATCCCCTAGGCGAACCGTGACGTGCAGCAAGCGCCTGGCACGGGCTCCTCGACCCCCAAGATCTCCGGCTGAAAATGCGGGGCCAACAAGATGGCCACCCCACAAGAAGTGGTAGTGAGGTGGCTCATGCGGACCTCTCCTTGCCATTCCAGGAGTCACGTTGCTTCGTCTCCCGGAACCGTATGGGTTTCTTGCAGGAAGCACACCGCATATTTCCCCTACCACAGGAGCGAAAAATTGTTAAATCTACGGTGTGCCTCTCTGCCGCCGTTGATGTTGAGGCTGGCTATGGTTATCTTCATGACAAAAGCATAGTGCAACCTCTACCTAACCTATTGTGGGAGAGGGAGTGGAGTCGTTTGTTGACCTCTAGTCCTTCAGCAGCCCAGCGAGGAACCTTTTGAGCCGGCGCAGCTCAAGGCCTTGTGCCTTTGATAAGGGCCCGCCCGCGGCCATGGTTTTAGAGGCGGCGCGGACGGACGCGACGAGCAGCCCCGGCTCGGACCATCTTTCCCGGGCCAGATGGGCTCGGTTGCGGCGACCCTGGTTCTGGACCAAAAAGTCCCGGAGTTCCTTTGCAGGAATGAGGGGGGACTCAGCGGCGGGCACGAGGAGATCCACCGCCTCACTGGCGATGGACTCGAGATCTTCTCCCTCGTCCCCCACTGAGTCCCCGTCCCCCTCCGGGAGGTTGCCGCCAGTAGCCAGCCCGTTGACCGCACGAGGTACGGTAAACGGCCCGGCCGCTCCATCCGACCCTGGCTCTACCCTGATCCCACCCCCAGGATCGTCGGCAGAGGAGTCCCCACTGGGCTCTTTTAAAAGTGGTGCTGGGTCAGGAAGCGACAGCGGAAGGGGTTCCTCCTCCGCCCCAGGAGCCGGGGAATGCGGAGAGACCTGGTCAAAGAAATGTACCAGGTCCTCCAAGTAACCCAGCTCCAAAGTAGGGGGCGAGAGTTGTTGTTCTTCCCCCTCCCCGCCGCCACCCGCCGGCCTAGCGTCTGGATGTTCTGTGAAATTATTGTCATTTTCAGTTTCTGCTGAGTCAAGCAAATCCCTGAGGAAGTTGGATATTGGCTGGGCGGGCTCAGGTTTGGTCTTTTCGGCCCCGCCCGCCTCAGTCCCCGGGACGCTTGACCCGGCGGCTACGCATTCCTCCGCTGGCCCCACGCCCCCCATGACAGGCAGATCTTCCACGCCATCCCCGGGAGGCAGAGGCTGGCCAGCCTCGACTGTCTCACCCTCCCCGGGGACAGACTTCTCTCGCCTACAGTGCAGCTTGGGGGCACTGGTGGGGGACGCGGGGGCAGGGAGACCTCCATGTCTGCCGAGGCCTCCCGCTCCACTCTCCCCTTTTTCTTATCTTGCTCGCGCCCGAGCCCCTCTGTGATATTGGTCAAGGGTTCGGGCACGGGCTCAGGGCACCCCGCGCTCACCGGTGACAGGGTTGGGCTGAGCGTGGTGATCAGACTGTCTGACGCACTGAGGGGACCCGCCTCAAGATGTTTCGCCTTGCTACGCGCCTTCTTTCCGATCGGACGTTCTCCCTCCCCCCTGCCGGAGGCGGTGAAAACAAAGGCCCCGACGATGCCCGCGCACCGACAGCTCCCGGCACGCGGACGCAAATAGGGGGAAGGGTGGCGGCGGCGCCAGCCTTGGCCGCCCTTAGTGGTTTGGCGGCCTTGGAGGCGGGGCACTTCTTGCGAACGTGCCGCACCTCCCTGCAGGCATGACACCGCACGTCGTCCGACGTCCAAAAGATGCGGCAGGCAGTCCCCTCGTGCACCACATTAAAATTGCCCTCCGTCGCCTCCTCCCACGCCAGCCGGACAAAGAGCTGGCGACGGAAGGAGAACACATGGCGCAGGCTGTTCTCCCTGAGGCCAAGCGGTATGGGGTTGATCCCCGGCCTTACCTCCCCCAGTTGGTGTAGGTGAGGGAGGAGGAGCCCAGTGGGAACAAAGGGCGGGACGTTTGAAATGATGACCCTCTGCGCGGTGGCCTTGAGAGGATCCACCAGCAGGAACGTCCTGCCCACCGTGAGCCCCTTTTCAAGGGCCAGGGACACCGCTCGCTACGACTCCAGGAAGAACACAGCCTTCCCAGACATCTTGGAGGCTGCGACAATGGCCGAGGGGCCGACTACCCCAGCCATCGCCCGCACGCACTCCTCAATGCTCATTGTGGGGTGAGTGTAGCTCTTGACCCCGTGTTTTTTGGTTATAAGTCTGAATGGTGGCAGGGCAGCAGGAGGCGCAGGAGGCGCCGTGGATGTGGACGCCGCCCACGCATATGTCCTTGCTGGCCCTGCCACCGGCGTGGATGGGGTCGCCATCATAGGGTCCCTTTAAGGGCTACACCTACCCCAAAGTCACAGGCCTTAATGGTCTTTAATTGGCCTCGTTGGTGTTTTGAGCACAGGGAGCTCTTAATGGGGCACACCTCTCCCCTAGTTAACGAATGGGGAGGGGCCTTGCTCCCTCTGCTCAGTTGTCTTAATTGTTTTACAATTGGGAGGAAAGGGCTCTCAGAGAGAGAGGGGAGAGACAGAGAGAGAGAGAAAGTGTGGGGGGGGTGGGAAAGAGGGAAGCTGCGAGGGCAGGTTTCCCCTCACAGCGATGGGTGGGTGTTTCTTGGGGTGCACTCCCCAGATGGCAAAAAAACACAGTCTTTGTAGAATGGTCTTCGGGCGGGGGGAGAAGATGTCTTCACCTGGGGTAGCTGGAGCCACCCAGGCACACACTCCCAACGATGTTTAATAGGGTAATTAGTACTACTTCAGCCAGGTAGCTCCAGCTATCCCAGGCTAGGCAATGGGGGAGGGGTGCTTCAGTGATGTGTGGGGCCTAGCTGTAAGCAAGACCCCCACACACACTTCCACACACACACACCCCCCGCGATGTTCCGGCCATCAAGTTGTCTTCTTTCCTCCCCCCACCGATACAACAAAGTCTTTTGGGGAATGCACCAAAACACACCCACCTGTCGAAGATTGTAGAAACGACTCTCCCTCCTTCCACACTGGATGATGTTTCCTCAGGTTGTTCTTTTCCCCCTCTCTCCAACTCTCTGTAGTTGTAATAAGTGAAAAATTTTCTGCTCTCCTCCTCTCCCTCTGGACGTTGAGTTGTAGTAAGCCAGCCCTCTCCTCCTCTTCCTGGGCTGGTCTCAGGGTTCACTCTCGGCATTCCAGACAGGAGCTTCAGCAGGGAGTTCCTTCTCTCTCAGCAGCACAGCTCCAACTGAATAGGCCACGCCTCCAAAGCTCCACCATTGATCCACAGAACTCTTTTGGGGGAAACAAAAACATTAAATCATAGCCCCCCGATCTGGGGGATGCACCAAACATTTACAAGGCCATTCTTTTTTGTTTTTTGTATTATTTTATTTTGTTTTTGGGTTTTTTTAAAGTTTTTTTTTGGGCACTAAAATCATAAATATATTTTTTTCTACAAGTGCCCCCTATAAAAGAGGAGGGGGACATTAAAAACACCGACAATTAAAACAAATTAAACTTTAAAACATAAAATCAAATTAAAATTTGGTTGCCATGGTGACGATGCACTCCAGTCCCTCCGGTGCCCACCTCTCGCGGAAGGCTGCGAGCGTACCGGTGGACAACGCGTACTCCATCTCCAGGAACACCCTGGACCGGATGTACGCGCAGAAGAGAGGCAGGCAGTCAGTTTGAACGAACCCCTCGACCGCCCGCTGCCTGGACCGGCTGATGGCACCCTTGGCCGTGCCCAGGAGCAGTCCTACGAGGAGACCCTCGGACCTACCCGCTCCCCTCCGCACAGTGTGCCCAAAGATCAGGAGTGTGGGACTGAAGTGCAGCCGGAATTTCAGGAGCAGCCCCTTTAAGTAATAAAACAGGGGCTGCAACCTCGTGCATTCGGTAAAAACATGGAACACGGACTCTTCCAGACCGCAGAAATTGCAGGCGGCCTGGGAGCCCGTGAACCGGCTTAAAAATTTATTGCATGGCACTGCTCTGTGCACCACCCTCCAGGCCAAGTCCCCGATGAATAGTGGGAGGACCCCTGCGTAGAGTGCCCTCCATCGGGGACCCCCGCCTCCTCCGGACGGCAAGATGGTACGCCATGGCGTGTCCGGACGGCAGGCGAGGATGGCAAAGTTGAGAGTGTGCAGGAATAGCCCGTACAGGAAACCCCTCCTCGCGGAACTGAAAGGCACAGAGGGGATTTCCTCAAGGCGGCTCAAGTTGTGAGGCACCGGCTCCCGAGGGATGTTCCGGGGTTTGGCGCCGATGAGGAATTCCGTCCGGACGGGAGTCAGTTCGGACGGGATCTCCCCACGTACTTGAGCCTCCTCGATGCACCTAACGGAGTCAGGGCCCAGAGCTGTTTTTAGCGACTCGATGGCATCGGCCGTGCGGCGGACGTTGCCGAAATTTAGGCGCCGCGCCAGCGTGCCTGGCGCCATCCAGCCCGCTCCTCCACCATCGAGCAGGTCCCTGACCCTGGTCACCTCACCAGACACAGCCCTCTCGTCTGACCGCCACCTAAAACCTCGGTCGTGGAGGTACGGATTCCCGAGCAGCGGCTCCTGCAGGACAGCCGCCACTCCAGCCGGTGGAGAGCTGCGCTTGGTGGAGACTTTGTTCCAGACCCTGGTGAGTTCCTTGTAAAAGACAGGCAGCTCCTGGAAGGCGGTCCTGACGCCCCCCAAGCTCACAAACAGGAGCTGCGTGTCGTAGTTGAGGCCGTGCTGCTGGCGGAAGAAATACGTCGCCAGAGCACGCCACCTAGGAGGGGACTCGACGTAAAGGTATCTCTGCAGGGTCTGAAGATGGAAAGTCGCGAGCTGGGTGCTGATGCACACCAACGACTGACCGCCCTCCCCAAGCGGGAGACTCAAGACCGCGGCGGAGACCCAGTGCTTCCTGTTGTTCCAGAAGAAGTCCACTAGCTTCTTCTGTATCTTGTGACAAACGCAGGGGGAGGGGTCAAAGTGACCAGCTGGTACCACAACATGGCGGCCACCAGCTGGTTTATGACTAGCGCTCGACCCCTGTAGGACAGCACTCGGAGCAGTCCTGTCCAGCGCCCTAGGTGAGCGATGACCTTGCCCTCCAGCTCTTGCCAGTTCGCCGGCCAGGCTTCCTCGTCGGGGCTAAGGTAGACTCCCAGATAGAGGAGATGGGTCGTGCTCCAGGCAAAAGGCCTGAGCTCCTCTGGCAGGGAGTCCACCCGCCACTGACCCACCAGGAGTCCGGAACATTTCTCCCAGTTGATCCTGGCGGAGGATGTGGCCGAGTAAATCTCTTGGCACTCACGCATCCTCCGCAGGTCAGTGGGATCCTCTACCGCGAGGAGCACGTCATCGGCGTAAGCCGAGAGGACGACCTCCACGCCCGGCCCTTGCAGAGCCAGTCCCATCAACCTCGTCCGCAGGAGGCGCAGGAAAGGCTCCACGCAGATGGCATATAACTGGCCGGACATGGGGCATCCCTGGCGCACCCCTCTCCCAAAGCGAAGGGGCGCCGTCAAGGACCCGTTAACATTTATCAGACACTCCGCGGCGGCGTACAAAAGTCGGATACGGGCGACGAAATGCGTCCCAAACCCGAAAGCGCGCAGAGTTCCGAACAGATAATCGTGATCCACCCTGTCGAACGCCTTCTCTTGGTCGAGAGATAGGAAGGCGACCGACAGACCAGCCTCCTGGGAATGATGGATGAGGTCCCGTACCAGATGGATGTTATCGTGGATTGTCCGGCCCGGGACCATGTAGGACTGGTCGGGGTGGATCATGTGGTCCAGCACGGCACCAAGGCGAGCAGACATCGCCCTGGCGAAGATTTTGTAGTCCGTGCTGAGGAGGGAGACCGGGCGCCAGTTCTTAAGGAGGCGGAGATCGCCCTTCTTTGGCAGCAGGACGATGACTGCCCTGCGCCAAGAGAGGGGCATCTCCCCGGTCGCCAGACTTTCCCCCAGGACCCGCGCGTAGTCGCCTCCCAGGACGTCCCAGAATGCCCTGTGGAACTCCACGGTCAGCCCGTCCAGCCCCGGGGCTTTTCCCCTCGAGAGCCGGCCGAGGGCACCGGTCAGCTCCGCCAGGCTAAGCGGAGCTTCCAGATTTTCGGCGCCCTCTGGGCCGACCTTCGGCAGGTCCTCCCACAAAACTCTACGCGCTTTCTCGCTGGACGGATCCGGAGAGAACAGAGCCCCGTAATATTCACGGGCCCTGTTGTTGACGCCCTCCGGATCCGAGACGAGAGAGCCGTCGTCGGCCAGCAGCGTCAAGAGCTGCTTACGGACACTCTGTCTTTTTTCCAGCGAGTAGAAGAAGGGGGAGCCGCGGTCCAGATCCCGCAGGAACCGGATCCGCGACCTCACGAATGCGTCTCGGGACCCGATGAGCTGCAGGTCCTTCAGCGCGGCCTTCTTCGCTTCGTACACCATCCGCAGGCCCGGGTCCTCGATGACTTGACTGAGACGGGACTCCAGTTCGAGCACCTCTTTTTCTAGGCGCCCGACCCTGGCCGCCCGACTCTTGGTCGACCCCCTCGCGTACTCTTGACAGAAGACGCGGACGTGAGCCTTGCCCACGTCCCACCATAGCCTCAAGGAGGGGAAGCCCCCCTGCTTCCTTCTCCAGTTGGCCCAGAAACGACGGAACGAGTCCTGGAATCGCACGTCCTCCAGCAGCTGGTTGTTAAAATGCCAGTACGCGGACCCCGTCCTCGCGCGGAGCAAAGCGAGCTCCGCCCACACCAGGTGGTGGTCCGAACATGGCACCGGCCGCATGGAGGCCGCCGGGACGCAGGAAACGTATGCCCGAGACACGTAAAGGCGGTCGACTCTGGACCATCCTACTCCAGGCCTCACCCAAGTAAAGGCGTTGGAGTCGGGATGGAGATTTCGCCAGACGTCCACCAAGTCGAAGGACCCGGCCAGGTCCCTCAACTTCTCCATCGCCGTCATGCTCTGCGGGGCACCGGAGCGGTCCCTCGCCTCGAGGGTGCAGTTAAAATCCCCCCCGAGGACAATGCAGTCGCCGACGTCGACGGAGCCAAGAAGAGCGGACACCTCTTCGAAGAAGCGCGTTTGCTGCGGTCCGGACTGAGGGGCGTACACGTTCACGAGATGGAGCGGCACGTCCCCCAGGTGAACCGTGACGTGCAGCAAGCGCCTGGCAAGGGCTCCTCAACCCCCAAGATCTCCGGCTGAAAATGCGGGGCCAACAAGATGGCCACCCCACAAGAAGTGGTTGTGAGGTGGCTCATGCGGACCTCTCCTTGCCATTCCAGGAGCCACGTGGCTTTGTCTCCCGGAACAGTGTGGGTTTCTTGCAGGAAGCACACCGCATATTTCCCCTCCCGCAGGAGCAAAAAATTGTTAAATCTACGGCGTGCCCCTCTGCCGCCGTTGATGTTGAGGCTGGCTATGGTTATCTTCATGGCAAAAGCATAGTGCAACCTCTACCTAACCTATTGTGGGGGAGGGAGTGGAATCATTTGTTGACCTCCACTCCTTCAGCCCAGCGAGGAACTTTTTGAGCCGGCGCAGCCCAAGGCCTTGCGCCCTTGATAAGGGCCCGCCCACGGCCATGGTTTTAGCGGCGACGCAGACGGACGCGACGAGTAGCCCCGGTTCAGACCATCTTTCCCGGGCCAGATGGGTTCGGTTGCGGCGACCCTGGCTCTGGACCAAAATGTCCCGGAGTTCCTCTACGGGAATGAGGGGGTACTCAGCGGCGGGCACAAGGAGATCCACCGCCTCACTGGCGATGGACTCGAGATCTTCACCTGCGTCCTCCACCAAGTCCCCGTCCCACTCCGGGAGGTCGCTGCTAGCAGCCGGCCCGTCGACCGCATGAGGTACGGCAATCGGCCCGGCCGCTCCATCCGGCCCTGGCTCTGCCCCGATCCCACCCCCAGGATCGTCGGCACAGGAGTCCCCACTGGGCTCTTTTAAAAGTGGTGCTCGGTCAGGAAGTGACAGCGGAAGGGGTTCCTCCTCCGCCCCAGGAACCGGGGAAAACGGAGAGACCTGGCCAAAGAAATGTTCCAGGTCCTCCAAGTACCCCAGCTCCAAAGTAGGGGGCGAGGGTTGGTGTTCTTCTCCCTCCCCGCCGCCACCCACCGGTCCAGCGTGTACAGATTCATTAAAATTGTTAATACTGTGTATTTCTGCCGAGTCGAGCAAGTCCCGGGGGAAGTTGGATATTGGCTGGGCGGGCTCAGGTTCGGCCTTTTCGGCCTCGCCCGCCTCAGTCCCCGGGACGCTCGACCCGGCGGCATCGTATTCCTCCGCTGGCCCCACGCCCCCCACGACAGGCAGATCCTCCACGCCATCCCCGGGAGGCAGAGGCTGGGCAGCCTCGACTGTCTCATCCTCCCCGGGGACAGATTCCTCCCGTCTACGGCGCAGTTTGGGGGCGCTGGTGGGGGACGCGGGACACACGGCGGGCACCGACTCCTCCGCGGAGGAATGTTGTTCCCCCTCCGCCTCATTGGAGCGGCGCCTCCTTTTGTTCCTGGGGGTGCACGGAGGCAGGGAGACCTCCATGTCTGCCGAGGACTCCCGCTCCACCCCCCCATTTTTCTTATCTTGCCCGAGCCCCTCTGCGGTATTGGACAAGGGCTCGAGCACGGGCTCAGGGCACCCCGCGCTCGCCGGTGACGGGGTTGGGCTGAGCGCGGAGGTCAAGCTGTCTGGCGCACTGAGGGGACCCGCCTTGAGATGTTTCGCCTTCCTCCGCGCCTTCCTTCCGATCGGACGCTCTCCCTCCCCCCCGCCGGAGGCCGTGAAAACAAAGACCACCAACGATGCCCGCGCACCAACAGCTCCCGGCACGCGGACGCTACTAGGGGGAGGGGTGGCAGCGGCGCCAATCTTGGCCGCCTTCGGTGGTTTGGCGGCCTTGGAGGCGGGGCAGTTCTTGCGAACGTGCCCCACCTCCCTGCAAACATGGCACCGCATGCCATCCGACGTCCAGAAGACGCGGTAGGCAGTCCCCTCGTGCACCACATTAAATGATCCCTCTGTTGCCTCCTCCCGCGCCAGCCGGACAAAGAGCTGGCGACGGAAGGAGAACACACGGCGCAGGCTGTTCTCCCTGAGGCCGAGCGGTATGGGGTTGATCCCTGACCTTACCTCCCCCAGTTGGTGTAGGTGAGGGAGGAGGAGCCCAGCGGGAACAAAGGGCGGGACGTTTGAAATGATGACCCTCTGCGCGGTGGCCTCGAGAGGGTCCACTGGCAGGAACGTCCCGCCCACCGTGAGCCCCTTTTCAAGGGCCAGGGACACCGCTCGCTCCGACCCCAGGAAGAACACAGCCTTCCCAGACATCTTGGAGGCTGCGACAATGGCCGAGGGGCCGACTACCCCAGCCATCGCCCGCACGCACCCCTCAATGCTCATTGTGGGGTGAGTGTAGCTCTTGACCCCGTGTTTTTTGGTTATAAGTCTGAATGGTGGCAGGGCAGCAGGAGGCGCAGGAGGCGCCGTGGATATGGACGCCGCCTGCGCATATGTCCTTGCTGGCCCTGCCACCGGCGTGGATGGGGTCGCCATCATGGGGTCCCTTTAAGGGCTACACCTACCCCAAAGTCACAGGCCTTAATGGTCTTTAATTGGCCTCGTTGGTGTTTTGAGCACAGGGAGCTCTTAATGGGGCACACCTCTCCCCTAGTTAACGAATGGGGAGGGGCCTTGCTCCCTCTGCTCAGTTGTCTTAATTGTTTTACAATTGGGAGGAAAGGGCTCTCAGAGAGAGAGGGGAGAGACAGAGAGAGAGAGAAAGTGTGGGGGGGTGGGGAGGGTGGGAAAGAGGGAAGCTGCGAGGGCAGGTTTCCCCTCACAGCGATAGGTGGGTGTTTCTTGGGGTGCACTCCCCAGATGGCAAAAAAACACAGTCTTTGTAGAATGGTCTTCGGGTGAGGGGGAGAAGATGTCTTCACCTGGGGTAGCTGGAGCCACCCAGGCACACACTCCCAACGATGTTTAATAGGGTAATTAGTACTACTTCAGCCAGGTAGCTCCAGCTATCCCAGGCTAGGCAATGGGGGAGGGGTGCTTCAGTGGTGTGTGGGGCCTAGCTGTAAGCAAGACCCCCACACACATTTCCACACACACACACCCCCCGCGATGTTCCGGCCATCAAGTTGTCTTCTTTCCTCCCCCCACCGATACAACAAAGTCTTTTGGGGAATGCACCAAAACACACCCACCTGTCGAAGATTGTAGAAACGACTCTCCCTCCTTCCACACTGGATGATGTTTCCTCAGGTTGTTCTTTTCCCCCTCTCTCCAACTCTCTGTAGTTGTAATAAGTGAAAAATGTTCTGCTCTCCTCTTCTCCCTCTGGACGTTGAGTTGTAATAAGCCAGCCCTCTCCTCCTCTTCCTGGGCTGGTCTCAGGGTTCACTCTCGGCCTTCCAGACAGGAGCTTCAGCAGGGCGTTCCTTCTCTCTCAGCAGCACAGCTCCAACTGAATAGGCCACACCTCCAAAGCTCCACCATTGATCCACAGATCGTTGAAAGTAGCAGGTCAGGTGGATAAGGTGGTTAAGAAGACATACGGGATACTTGCCTTTATTGGCTGAGGCATAGAATATAAGAGCAGGGAGGTTATGCTTTAATTGTATAATACTTTGGTTAGGCCAAAGCTGGAGTATTGTGTGCAGTTCTGGTCGCCATATTATAGGAAGTGTTTTATATAGAAGAACTCCACAAGGCTGAGTACTGTGAGCCAAACTTAGTGTGAAATTAGTCTTCTTTATTATAACTCCAGAGTACCTACACAACATGGCATCCAACGTTTTATACTGACCCTGCACATGTGTGCAGGTGACCATTAGGACTCCAACAGTCGCGCCCGCTGATGGCAAGTATTACATAGTTACATACATAACATCACTCCCCCCAAAAGTCTTCGGTACAAGTTATTTACAAGTTGAGGCGATCCGGAGCCCTTCGCTTCCTGGTTGATCGTCTAAGTTCAAAACCTGATGTGTGTGAGTTGGCCGGAATTGCTGCACTGCAACGCGGCTGGTCTGACTGGACTGTCAGGAACAGTGGGTTCATCCTCGTGATTGACAGCGAGATCGATTGCTGGTTGGGTGTGTGTTGGTGGATCATCGATGGTGATGTTCTCTTCAAGTCATTCCTGCTTGTCAGTAAAACACAATTTGTTCTGATCTAAAAGCTTTCTACAGGTTTGGCCATTGAACATGTTTGATTATAAACACCCTATTCCCTCCCTTGGCCAAAATAGTGCCAGCAACCCACTTGGGACCATGACCGTAATTCAGGACAAACACAGGGTCGTTAACATCAATGTCACGTGAAACTGCCGTGCGATCGTGGTACATGTTCTGCCGGTGTCGCCGGGTTTCCACATGATCATTAAGATCCGGGTAGACCAGGGAGAGCCTGGTTTTGAGGGCTCTCTACATTAACAATTCTGCGGAGGAACCCCGGTGAGCGAGTGGGGTCACGTCCAGTAACTGAGCAGAATGTGAGATAAGCGGGTCTGCAGGGAGCCGTCCGTCACGCGTTTCATGTTCTGCTTGATTGTTTGGACTGCCCGCTCCGCTTGACTGTAGACACAGGCTTAAATGGAGCAGACCTGACATGCTTGATGCCATTGCGGGTCATAAACTCATTGAATTCCGAGCTGGTGAAACACAGTCCATTGTCGCTGACAAGGACGTCGGGCAAGCCATGGGTGTCGAACATGGCCTGGAGGCTTTCAATGATGGCTGTGAACGTGCTGGATGACTTGATTACGCATTCAATCCATTTGCAGTAAGCGCCTATAACTACTAAAAACATCTTTCCTAGAAAGGGGCCGGCAAAATTTACGTGGATCCTGGACCACGGTTTGGAGGACCATGACCACAGACTCAGTGGAACCTTCCTTGGTGCATTGCTCAGTTGCGAGCAAGTGTTGCACTGATGCACGCATGACTCCAAGTCCGAGTCAATGCCGGGCCACCAAACATGCGACCTGGCAATTGCCTTCATCATGACAATGCCTCGGTGGGTACTGTGTAGGTCGCGTATAAATGTTTCCCTGCCTTTCTTTGGCAAAACCACGTGATTACCCCATAAGAGACAATCCGACTGGATGGACATTTCATCTTTGCGTCAGTGAAACAGCTTAATTTCATCTTGCATTTCTCCGGGAATGGCTGACCAGTCCTCATTTAGGATGCAACTCTTTACTAATGATAGCACAGGATCCTGGCTGGTCCAGGTCCTGATCTGGCAAGCTGTGACGGGTGACTCCTCGCTCTCAAAAAACATCCATGACCAGTAGCAAGTCTGCGGGCTGCGCCATTTCAACCCCAGTGGTGGGTAATGGTAGCCACCATTATGCCAGCTGAGAGCATCGGCACAGTTTTCAGTGCCTGGTCTGTGGCAGATAACATAGTCATAAGCGGATAATGTTCGTGCCCATCTTTGGATGCGGGACGACGCATTGGTATTTATAACTTTATTCTCTGAAGACAATGAAATGAGCGGCTTGTGGTCAGTTTCAAGCTCAAACCGAAGTCCAAATAGGTACTGGTGCATTTTCTTAACCCCATATACAAATGCTAACGCCTCTTTTTCGACCATACCATAGGCTCTCTCAGCCTTAGACAGACTTCTAGACGCGTATGCAACCGGTTGGAGGTTGCCCAATACATTGGTTTGCTGTAACACACAGCCGACCCCGTACAATGAGATGTCACAAGCTAGTACTAAACATTTACATGGGTCATAGTGTAAAAGTAACTTATTTGAACATAGCAGGTTCCTGGTCTTCTCAAAGACTGTGTCTTGAGATTTGCCCCAAACCCAGTCGTCACCCTTGTGTAGAAACATGTGCAAAGGCTCTAACAATGTGTTTAACCTGGGTAGAAAGTTACCAAAATAGTTGAAGAGTCCCAGGAACGAACATTGCTCTGTCACATTCTGTGGTCTGGGTGCATTCTTGATGGCCTCTGTCTTTGAGTCCGTGGGCCTGATGTTATCTTATCTACTGCAATCTTTTTCCACAAAAATTCAACTTCCGGCGCCAGAAAAACACATTTGGAGCGTTTCAGCCTGAGTCCCACTCTGTCTAGGCAACATAAAACCTCTTCCAGATTGTGTAGATGTTCGATGTCACAACCAGTGATCAGGATGTCGTCTTGAAACACAACGTTGCGCGGAACTGATTTCAGCAAACTCTCCATGTTTCTCTGGAAAATGACTGCAACTGAGCGAATCCCGAAAGGGCACCTGTGGTATATAAACAGCCCTTTGTGTGTGTTGATGCACGTCAGTCTTTCCGAAGATTCAGCCAGCAAATGTGTCATGTAGGCGGGGCTTAGGTCTAACTTGGTGAACGACTTCCCCCCTGCTAATGTTGCGAACAGGTCATCCGCTTTGGGCAGCGGGTATTGGTCCTGTAGTGAGACTTGGTTAATCGTTACCTTGTAGTCTCCGCAGATTCTGACCATGCCATCGCTTTTCAATACCGGACCAATTGGACTGGCCCACTCGTTGAACTCAACTGCCGATATGATTCCTTCGCATTGGAGTCTGTCCAGTTCGGTCTCGACTTTCTCCCTCATCATGTACGGAACCGCTCGAACCTTGTGATGACGGGCCGTGTATCGGGGCGCAGATGGATCTGTACCTTGGCGCCTGTGAAGTTGCTGATGCCTGGTTCAAATAGCAAGGAAAACTTGCTCAGCACTTGAGCACACGAGGCATCATTCACTGAAGATAGTGCTTTGATGTCGTTCCAATTCCATCTAATCTTTTCTAGCCAGCTTCTGCCAAACAGCGTTTGGCCTTTGCCTGGAACAATCGACAATGATAGGTCATGCACAGCTCCATCATACGATACCTTCACTGCCGCACTTCCAAAGACTGGTATGAGCTCTTTGGTGTAGGTAAACAGCTTTGCATTAATCGGGTTCACTTTGGGCCTTTGTGCTTTATTGCCCCAGTTTCTCGAAAGCCTTCTGGTTCATTTTTGACTGACTTGCACCTGTGTCCAACTCCATGGATACTGGAACTCCATTTAATTTGATTTTCAGATTATAGGAGGGGTCTTGGTGGTGAAGGTATGTACCCCATACACTTCTTCCTCAGGTTGAGTTGCCTGTGTTGTGTGGTCCACGCCGGATCGATCATCCTCTGCCACGTGGTATGTCACAGCACATTTGAACATTCGCTGGAGGTGTCCCACCGTTGCGCAGCCTTTGCACACGTAGTGCTTGAATCGACATTGATGGGCCTGATGATTACCCCCGCAGTGCCAACACGGTGCTAATGGATTCACATTCACCCCCGATGGCGGACTCTGAATCATCACAGGTCTTGCAGCCGCAGACGTATAGGCCCTGCCATATGCAGTTCGGCCTGCTGGCGATGTCATTTTATGCACAGTACTTGCCGGTGAGCTTCCATGTTGAGAAGATATCTGTTTGGTGTTATCGTCCGTGGCCATGTATGCCTGGGCAATCGCGATGGCCCTGCTCAGGTCGAGAGCTTCGGCAGCCAGCGGCTTTCGAAGAATGACCTCGTGGCTGCTGCGCAGCAAGAAAAAGTCCCGCAGCATTTGCCCCAACACAGCTTTAAAATCGCAATGTCCCGCGAGGCATCTCAGGTCGTCGACATAATCCCCCACATCCTGGCCGCCGGAGCAATGGTGCATGTAAAAATGATATCTGGCCATGAGGATACTCTCCTTCGGCTTGAGGTGGTCCCGAACCAGCGTGCATAACTCTGTATATTCCTTCTCCGTTGGTTTTGTCAGTGCAAGCAGTTTCTTGATGAGGCCGTATATTTTAGGCCCACAGACAGTGAGGAGAACCGCCCTGCGCTTGGCCGCGTTAGTGTCTCCTTCCAGCTCGTTGGCCATGAATTAGTGGTCAAGATGCTCGATGAAGTTTTCCCAATCATCACCGTCTATGAATCTCTCTAATATTCCAATGGCAGCTATGGTTGTGTGAAGGTTTGTATTCTGTTACTCATCGCCAATTGTTGTGTATCGAAGAACTCCACGAGGCTGAGAACTGTGAGCTAAACATAGCGTGACCTTAGTCTTCTTTATTACAACTCCAGAGTGCCTAAACAACATGGCATCCAACCTTTTATACTGGCCCTGCACGTGTGTGCAGATGACCATTAGGACTCCAACAGTCGCGCACTCTGGTGGCAAGTATTACATAGTTACATACATAACAGGAAGGACGTGATTGCACTAGAGAGGGTGCAGAGGAGATTTACTAGGATGTTGCATGGAATGGAGAATCTTAGTTATGAGGACAGATTGAATAGGCTGGGTTTGTTCTCATTAGAACAGAGGAGGTTGAGCGGAGACCGCATTGAGGTGTACAAAATATTGAGGGGCCTGCACATAGTGGATAGTAAGGGTCTCTTTCCATTGGTGGAGGAGTCCATTATGAGGGGGCATAGTTTTAAAGTGTTTGGTGGAAGGTTTAGAGAGGATTTGAGGGGGGTGGGACTTCTTTACGCAGAGGGTTGTGGAGATCTGGAACTCACTGCCTAGCAGAGTGGTGGATGCAGAAACCCTCACCACTTTTAAGAGATGGTTGGATGGGCTCTAAAGTGCAGTAACCTGCAGGGTTAAGGACCTAGAGCTGGTAATTGGGATTAGACTGGATGACCTATTGTTGGACGGTGCAGATATAATGGTAATACTGCAGGAAATAGAATACGGCCAGGGTGATCTCCTGGACTAGTTTCGATCACCTGGATGGGTTGGAGAGGAATTTTCCCAGATTTTTTCTCCCTAAATTGGCCTGGGTTTTTATCTGGTTTTTGCCTCTCCCAGGAGATCACATGGCTCCGGTTGGGGTGGAGTGTAGAATGTTTCAGTATAAAAGGTGTCGCAGTTGTGTGAGGCGAACTGGTTGGGCTCGGTGCTCTTTGCCTTTCTGTCATTGTTCATAGGTTTATATGTAACCTTTAGGGCTGCTGACCAAGGGGCGTGCAGCTATTTGTTGGCCGGCGTGGACACGGTGGGCTGAAATGGCCTCCTTCTGCGCTGCAAATTTTTATGTTTCTATGTTTCTATGTTTATGTATTTTATTTAGCTCATGCTGTAATTTATGAGTGGCCTTCTATCTTTTCACTGACCTTCTAATTTGGTATCTTCTGCAAATTTAAGAAATGTTATTGAGTTTCGGAATCTAAGTCATGAGATGCATTAAAATCAACAGAGGTCACAGTCCCAGGGCAATCTCCCCTCAATTCTTCCTTCCACCTTGACATTACTCCTTGAAGCAATACTCATTGTTTTCTACCCTTTAGCCAGTCCCTTTATACATATCATTTTTTTTCTGAATCCCCACAGCTTTGAGTTTAATTATTAATTTTTCATGTGGAACTTATTAAATGACTTTTCGAAGTCTAAATACACCATTTTATAGGGTTTATCAGCTTAACCCGAGTTAACACTTCTTCAAAGAAATGAAGGAGTTTAGTCAGGCAGGATTTTCCTGTCTAAAGCCATTTTATTTGCTAGATTGTTGTACAGATAATCCCCAAAGGTACTTCTGATAAATCGATTCCACTATTTATCATGGAATTTTTTTAGGACTGATGGATCTGGTTGTAGTTGTCTGTGTCTTGTTTTGTCCCTCATTAAAATATGGGCATCACATCAGCCTGGTCCAATCTATTGGTACTTCCCTAGTGTTCATTGCCTCTATGATAATGATCTGTAGTGCCTTGCAAATCTCCTCCCTACTTCTCTCAACACTGTGGGATAAATATCTAATCCAGGCAATTAATTTGTTTTTAATCATTCAGCTTGTCTAGGATTTTCATCTCATTTATGTCAAGGTCTTGACATATACCTTTTTTAAGAGAGGGATGTTGTTAATGTCATCTTTTGTGATTACTTTGATGAAGTTATAATTTAGAATATTTACTATCTGGTGCTCATCCTTGGTTTCAATCCTTTTTGCATCTTTCAGTGATAGTGTGTCAACCACATTTTTGTATATCTATCGCAGTGCTATGGAAATGGGATGAGGCTGCAGGAATGGAAGTATACATTTCCAGTCCCTGCAAAAATTAACAATGGCAGTCCTGCTGGGCCAGTTGCAACATTCTTCTAATTTTTATTTTATCATCATTAAAACAGGGGAAGGCTTTTCAGTGATTATTTCTTATCATTATTATTGTTGAGGATTTGATAGAAATATAGAGACAATGGGCAGAATTTTCTCAAGGGAGGCAGGTTGAGGGAGAGTGTTCTCCGAGGCGGGCAGGAAATCTGAAAGGCCTCAGAAGCGAGGGGAGAGATTGCGGGAGGGGGATCGGCAATTGGCCAGGATTGGGGGGGTGGGGTGGGGTGGTAGGGAGAGGGGGAAGGATAGGCCGGGGGACTAGGTAGGGAGAGGATATTGGGGGGAGAGGATTGGTCAGGTATCACGGGAGATGGGGGAGAGGTTCAACTGGGGATCAAGCGGGGGTGGGGAGAAGATCGACCGCGGCAGAGATCAGGGGGGTTGTGGGGGGGTTGTGGGGGGGGCCGCACAGAGGATCGTTTGGGGATCCGGGAGGAGGGTGAAGCCTGTGGGGGAGGGCGAGGCCTGGGATGGGAGGGAGATCAGAGGCCTCGCGGTGGAGTCTCCGATCGTGGGTGGTGGGTTAGGCAGGGCCCCTGGATCCAGGAGGTAGGTATAAAGCCACTTACCACCTAGATACAGCAGTCTCTGCCTCAGTTTAACTCCTGGTTTCAAAAATTGTGTGAAACCTGTCCTCAGGCAGTTAAATACAAAATAGATGATAAAAAGAGGCTTCCAGCCTCATTACAATATTTAAATTTACGTATCTCCCCCTGGGAGCAGGTTGGTTGCCTGCCCCCATCCCACTTCTGGCAGAACTTGAAGTGGGTGGGTTGGATGGGTGGGATCAGTTCAGCAAACCCATTTTTAACGATTTAACTGCTCCCATGCTCCAAACCCACCTGTGCTTATAAAAAAGGAAAATTCCAATGAGTTTGTAATATACATAAGGGTTACTTGGATGGGCTATTAGTGAAAAAAATAATAATATTAATTTATTTCAAAGTTCCCACATAATGTGCACTGCTCTTTGAACCTTGGCTTATTGCGTTTTTGTACCTGTACTTAATTCTGCTTAATTATCGTTAAACCCTAAGGGGTCGATATTCGGTTGCTAACACCTGCTGATAACGCTAGTGTTAGGTGTTAAGTGGGCGTAAGGCGGTTCGGACTGGTGCTGGGTGCCTGCCACGAAATTTGGTAGTCATTTTTAAGGGGGTTAAAACATAACGTACCGCCGGCTAATGCTATGGAAATCATGACGTCAGTACGTGTACAATGTCTCCTTGGCGCCCTTCTCACCACATTCACTTTTGCTGCCTCACGTAACGGCTGGCGTCAATGACGCCTGAAAAAGTTGGAATGCACAGGGCAGAGAAACAAATCCGGGGCATTATTTGAAGGGAGTTGCAACCGGGCCTCAGAGGTCTCGGGTCAGTGCTGCATTTGATACTCACACAGACAGTAGGTTGTTGGCGTCGTACTGCTGTTAACTCATCAGATTGAGTACGAGTATCTTGGACACAATGTTGGGTTCCATATTGGAAAAATGTGAAATTTGCATTTCGCTGTGACCTCTGCAAAGTTATGGGGGCAGTGATCACGAACCACGTTGCCCTGCAGCAACGACTTGAAAGACGCAGGCTGCAGAGACAACTTAGGGCAAATGTGGATCCTCCCCAGAGGGGACACCCCAGATGGCAGGGCAGGAGGCCGTACAGATGCAGGATTTACCGTGAGCATTACTCTTATCTTGAGATATCCGAGGAGCAGTGCTTAAGAAGGCTGCGGTTCAGCAAAGAGGTTGTCACAGAGTTTTGCAACCTTCTTCAAACATAGCTGGCAGCTGACCTCGGCACCAGGACTTCGCTATCATTGGCAGTGACAGTGAGAGTAGCCCTCAACTTCTATGCTTTCGGCTCCTTCCAGTCTCCTGTAGGCGATATATGTAACATCTCGCAGTGTGTAGTACATTGCTGCATTTGCCAGGTGACTGACGCTCTCTACTGCAAACGAATGGATTACATCAAGTTCAGCATGTCCAGGAAAGACCAGGATGAGTGCACCCATGATAGCGGGCTTCCCCGGGGTTCAGGGAGCCATTGATTGTACGCAGGTGGCATTGAGGACCCTGCCTCACAATGGAGAGGTATTTCAGAATCGCAAGGGATACCACTCCCTCAACATAGAGCTGGTCTGCGATCACAGGCAGATGATTCTCGCTCAATGCCCATTACCCTGGCAGCTGCCACGATGCCTTCATCCTGCAAGAGCACTGTGCCATGACTCTTCCAGCCAATGCAGATAGGCTGAGGCTGGCTCCTCGGCAACAAAGAATATGGTGTGGCCCCCTGACTGATGACAGCCCTCCGCAATCCCATCACCCCTGCCAAGCAGCGCTACAACACAAGCCATACCACAACCTGGGCCATTATCAAGCAAACTATCGGGGTTCTGAAGCAGCATTTCCGCTGCCTTGACCACTCTGGAGGGGCATTCCAGTACTCACCTGATGGAATCTCCATGTTCACGGTTGTGTGCTGCAGGCTGCACAACCTGGCCATTATGAGGGGCCAGCCATTACCATCAGGAATGGATTATCCACCTCAGGAGGATGATGATGATGAGGAGAAATATGAGGAGCTTCAGCCAAGAAGGAGGCAGCATGACACTGCTGCGGCTGGAAGGGCTGCTTGTCAGAGACTCATCGCGCATCGATTCCGATGAATGACTTTTGACTTGTCGAATGCCCAGCCTATACACCTGGGCAGCAATTAAACACATTGCTACCCACCCTGCAGCCCTCTGTCTTTAATAAATAGTGCCTCATCATGTGAACAATCAAAACTTGGTTTATTGCAAACATAAATCATGTATGCTGAAAACAAGCACAAGACAACAACTTCATCCCCAACACATCAACATACCCACAAAAACCCTTCAAACATTCTCATAGACATCCAAGTGCAACGATTGACATCAGTTCATTTTCTAACAAGGTAGCCATCTCTGGTGACTATCAAACCATTGTTTCATCATTCATCCAATTGCAACAATTTACATGAGCTCACATTGCAACAAGCTGCTCATCTCTGTTGATTATCAAGCAAGTGTTTGGTGGGTCATACAAGTGCAACTATGTATAAAAGCTCATATCTTAACAAGGTCAGCATATGTGGCCACCTTCCCACAGGTCTTTACTTTGTCTTGAAGAGTGCTTTACCGCCCCTTCCCTTCTCCCCCTCCCACGCCGACTGCTCCTCCTCAATGGGGTCTCAGGGCCTTCAGCAAGGCTGGTATTCGGTTGCTGACTTGGATCTGCAGCCACACATGATGACCTAGCAGGACATCACCAACCAGCTCGGGCCCTGGAAGACCTAGCTGCAGATTTCTTAACCTCAGCAGGGTCAGCAGCACTTTGTTGGGATAGGGTGTGGAGAACGGCAGCTGCGAAGGCGGAATGATGTTGTGCTGACAAATTACATCATGTTCCAACTGGCCCAACAGGCTGCTACTCCCTGGGGCAGAGCATCATCATTAGCAGAAATCTGGGTGAGCACAGATTGCTGCCCAGGTTCGGCAAGGTTAGGTCCCCGTTGAACTGATGGGTTCCCAGACAGGATGACAATGGTCAGAGCATCTGTTAAATCTATTTTCCTCTGCATCAAAAGTAACTGCGATTGAAGTGCACCAGAGAGCTGACTCAGAACACCACACACTGATGACAGTTGAGTTTTTAGGCCGAGAATAGAATTGGCCTGGTGCTCAATGGCCACTGCAACATCAGCCATAGCCCATGCCACCGTATTTGGGACCCCATGGTCACTGTTTTCTTCCAGCATCCATTGGTATCAACCAAGGATGGGCTCGAAGGGTTGCTGAGAGACATGAGCAACAGTTGAGGCAGACTCCTCCATCCTCACAGCTAATGCATCTAGACTCTGTGGCACCCTTGCTAGTGCACCCAGCAGATCTCTGTGCAACTGCAGGGATTGCCTTGCAACAACCTCTAGGTCGGGCTCATCGTCAGAGTGCTGCTGAGCATCACTCAGGTGTGCACTCACCCTCTGGGGAGTTGACCCCTGATCTTCCCCTCCCCCATGTCATTGCTGGAGGCCACTGGGTCCCTGAGCATCACCCACCTCCACATCCCTGACCACCCCTTCATCAACAGCGCTGCTGGCCCCGCGCTCAGACCGCGCATCCTCCTGCGTGAGGTCGAATGAGGTGTCGTCCTCCTGCTCTTCCTCCTCCTCTTCATCCTTGCCACCATCTGCACCTGTGCAAGGCACCCGAGAAGGCCCTGGTGGATCTGTTTGATCATCTGGAAGCACAAACACAGAAGAACGGTTACCTGCAGGGGAGGGGGCCAGGAGCAGGAAAGGCATTTGTGTGATGCCAGTCTCATCGAAAGAGCTGCACGATTATGGTGTGAGGGCCAAGTTTCCTGCAGTTCGCAGCAAATGAAACTCAACATGCCATCACTGTCCCGAAGGGAGTCGGCCACAACCACCCCATCGCACCAACTTGAACACCCATTAGGGCAGATATCTGTTCCTCCAACGGATTGAGCACTTGGAGGCCTGGCTCCCCACCACCAGTCTGCATTAGCTCCCGCTGGTTGTGTGAAGAGAAAGTTGGTGTTAGAGGCCTTCTATCAGTGTGTCCCAAGTGCATTACATACTTTAGTACATGCTACACTATGAGAATCTTCACAGCTCGATGTTTAGTACATTTTACTCTATGACAGTCTTCACAGCTCAATGTAACTACCATTCGCGGCATTGACTTGCTGCAGCAAAGCTTGAATTAGGGGGTCAGGACCTCACAGTAATTGGGAGGCTACCATCTTTGACATGCATATGAAAACTGAGGAGTTAACAACATGAGGGGTGGGTCTGCAGAAGCAAGGTTAACAGCACATGCAGTCCCTTGCAGTGTATAGGCTGCAAATGGGAACCTTGACTGTGGCTTCACCTACATAGAGCATGAATTTCGAGACACTACATTGAGCAGAGAGTGCACATTGAGTTCAGACCATAGCATGTTGAAGTTTGAAATTAAAGATATTCACTCTCACTTTCAGGGTTACCTTATGATGATAATTGAGTAGACTGGGTCTTTACTCGTTGGAGTTCAGAAGGATGAGGGGTGATCTTAGAGAAACATTTAAAATAATGAAAGGGATCGACAAGATAGAGGCAGAGAGGTTGTTTCCACTGGTCAGGGAGACTAGAACTAGGGGGCACAGCCTCAAAATATGGGGGAGCCAATTTAAAACCGAGTTGAGAAGGAATTTCTTCTCCCAGAGGGTTGTGAATCTGTGGAATTCTCTGCCCAGGGAAGCAGTTGAGGCTAGCTCATTGAATGTATTTAAATCACAGATAGATAGATTTTTAACCAATAAGGGAATTAAGGGTTATGGGGAGCGGGCGGGTAACTGGAGCTGAGTCCACGGCCAGATCAGCCATGATCTTGTTGAGTGGCGGAGCAGGCTTGAGGGGCTAGATGGCCTACTCCTGTTCCTAATTCTTATGTTCTTTCCATGTCAGGTCGTTCTACTTTTTTCTGCATTGCATTGCTGTCCTTGGCATCATGTCACTCGCAGACACTCGCCCTGCTATTTCCCTCCATAGCTTTCGGTACGTTTGGGGTTGTCATCTCCTCCCAGCCTCTGTCATTAGCACCTGCCGACGCCGCTCCAGTACATCAAGGCGTGCATCCACTGTGATGTACGTGAACCGGTGGGCACGCTAGCGAGCTGCTGGTGGGCCTGCCATCTTCACCGTCTGAGTAAATGCGCAGGATGCAAATATACCCATGAGGCGTTGAGGCGTCCCATCAATGCCTCAATAGAATCCAGGTGCTGACACTATGTCTGTGGCGCAGCTCCAAATACTGCATAATGCCCGGATGTGAGCCCGTGCTTAACGGCCCACTTAGCGCTGCGTTGATTTTATGCTGTTATCTAGTCTTTAGGCGGCAAAACTGAATTACGCGTTTGGGGTCCGCGCCTAATGCCTGCCGTTAAAAATGTTTCTCAGCCAGTGACACTACCTCAAAATTGGTGGTACTGAAATTCGACCCCTAACTATTTTAATCAGTTCTGGTGAATATTTGAAATAAAATAACCTGCAAGTGAAAATTTGAAATATTCAAAAATTGTATTTTAAAATGAATTAAAGGTAAACAATGAGGTTTTGATTTTTTTTTCCTGATCCAGGTTAGTAGTCGGGAATTATGCTTGTTTTTGCTACTCATCGTCATAGAATATTTCTCACTGTTTCTCCACAACTGAGTGGTAATTATGCAAAACCAAAATAAGATCCTTTTGCTTAACCCTAAAACATGTTACTTAACATACTGAAGGATTTAAATAAGTGCATCTATATATACTGTTCATGCTAATATCCAAACTAACCTACCATTTCTCAGGTTGCTTATGTGCAGTTTAAATTTTTTTAAATAATTCAGAAAAAAATATGAATCCATACTGGATGTGCTTGTAAATTCTCTAATGATTAATTGAAAACTGTAAAAATGCCTTTTGTATATCTTCTGTTGAATAAAAAGTTGTTTAATGGCTGCAATTAAAAGGCAGAATTAAGGTTAATGCCAATGCATATAAATATAATGTTGCACAATTGTATTTGCAAAAAGGACATTTATTGCCTCTCACAGGGTTCTGTTGGCATCCATATTATTCAATCTTTACTCCAGTGACTTGCCCGAAACAGATTCCCACAAGTTCGTATATGTTAATGACATTGCCTTGGCCATGCAAAACATGAATCTGTCCATCACTGAGGAGTGTAAGAAATCGTGGATTGGAAGAAATTGTGAATTGGAAGAAATAACTTCTGACTAGTTTTAGAATAACTGGATTGATGCTTAGAATTTGCTTATGTTTTTGATAGTCTGATGATGGAATGAAATAATTAGTTTTGCATAGCTAAAGCTACTTGAACACTGAACATAAACAACTCAGAACAAGCAGCTACTAACATCTGAAGGCCAAGAATGGCATGTCTGACTCCAAACTTGGGAGGATAGGACAGGACAGATAGGAGGAAATCAGATGGATGGGCCTTCAGAAAGTCTAAACAGGAAAGACATGTGAAGAGGAGGGGTTTCACCTAAGAGTTGAGACAAAGAACTCAATATGGCATTGCACTGGTTTGGGAATAGCACTTACAGGTTAGATAGTGCTGTCCATCTTCTACACCAGACCCACCCCTAAAAAGAGAATAAAAGACCTAGAGAGCTTTTTAGCACAGATGGTGCAGAGAAGAACTGTTCATTCCGCCAGCCGTCTGTCCGATTGGGACTGATATCAGCTACTTGTCACGGTCACATGTCTACTATGTCGATCCTGATTCTGTGTTGTGTTTGACTATATTTGAACTACCACTCCTTAATAAAATGTCTTTGACTCCTAAGGCCCTTTTGGGTAATCTGCGTGTGACCTGTGATCCAAATCTTAAAGGAGACCCAGACCAGTGATTTAGAGGATGGAGGCCTACTTCCGCCGATGGCGACTCCGGCCAAACCTGCAAAAGACTGTCACCTCGACATTCCACCTCAACACCCATCAAGCAAGCCAAGCTTTGAAAGTTTCCTTTTGCAGCGCAGAGGTAAACCATGAAAAAAAAAAATCCTTTTTGGAGTCACGATTGGTCGTACCCTCCAGAAACTTGGGAGAAACTAAAGATTAGGATAGCACTCGTCCTGGTGTACTCTACAGCTGCGTACTGCTCTCTGGCATGGCTATCAAGTCCGCATGTCAAATCTGTTGATGTCCAACTGAATTCTACTATGAGAATTATCACTGTTACACTTTTATCAAAACCAACACCTTGGCTGCGCATGCTTGCAAACGTTGCACCACCATACCCATGCCGCAAATATGCAGTCTCCAGAGAATACAACACCTACATCAGCAAAAACATGCCGATCCAGGCCGACTTGAACAACCTACCACCAATCTGTCTCAAATCTAGAAGGCCATTTTGGACTGTCGCCGAAGCACTTCAGCGATCTCCCCTCAGCCTTGATGACCAATGGCAAAATGCTTGGAAGAACTGACATACAGAATGGATTCCTTATAGAGATCCATGCTATACTAGTATAGATAGAGGTGTCATGTATCCTACATGGCTACTTACTGTTGGTACTATTACAAGGTGTGCCACCAGAGGGCACAGCAGGGGGAGACTTGTAGGTTGCCTGTACAGGTGTGACTGGCCTAGTATAAAAGGCAGGCCACCAGGTGTGATCCTCACTCTGGAGTTAACAAATAAAGGACTAAGGTCACAACAGTTCAAGTACAACACATTGCCTCGTGGAGTCATTATTAGAGCATCCAAGGACAAACAATTGCCGATGAGATTATGAACTTTCACGCAAAAGTGGCTACCCTTGGTACGATGTAGTAGTTCGCCGATGGTGATGACTGGAATGCCTTTGTGGATGAACTTATCCCAGTTGTTGGTAGTGTGGATGTAAAGGTACTCCATGATGGCACGGTGCACAATCTACCCCTGTGGATTGTTGCAGGTGATGGACCAATGCTCGGCAGAAGGTGGATGGAGACGATCCATTGGAAGTGGGAAGAATTCAATCCTCTGCGTTCGGAGGCACAGCAAGCCCTCACTTAAGGGTGGACCCAGCACCAGAGAGCAGACCACCACAGTACCCGAGGCACAGTCCGCTCAGCATGACAGCATGGAGATGATCCAGCTGAGACGACCCGAACGCACCTTTCAGGCTCCAGTGGAAGGACTCCGGAGGAAGAAAATCGGATCCAAAGGCGACTTCCCAGCTTCGGTGGTAGAACCCAGGGAGAAGAGGATCACCACAGTCGACATCGTGGATGGAGGAAAGATGGCGCCCAACCCACAAGGTGAGGCGCTGAAGAAAAAAATGGCGGCGGCCAGAACACGAGGTGCAGCGCTGATGGAGCAACACGTGGCACCAAACAGAGAAGTGGATTGGGGTAAATAAAGCAAGGCTCTCTAAAAGGAGACCTGCAACCCACTACAATTAAAGGGACAGTTCCACACAGTCAAGCAATGTAATAGCAACTGTAAGTAAGAGATAAAAGGTGTAACTGACGATCAGAGTTGTGTACACGCAATAAGCAAGGAAAAGTCGCGCGATCATGTAAAATGTGTAATTGATGATCAGAGATGTGTACATGTAATAAGCAAGGAAAAGTCGCGTGACCATGTAAAATGTGTAATTGATGATCAGAATTGTGTACATACAACCAGCGAGTAAAAGTCATGCGATCACGATCGGAGCTACAGAGTATCCACAATAAGTAATGAAAAGTTGTATGATGTAGGATTTCAACTGCACGCAGCCAATGCAGCGGGCAGATACCCATTGGGAGCACACAAGTCCAACGAGCTACCCAATGCTGTAGCCTGCGTCCCTGGGACCAGAGTTATGCACCATGGCAACAAGCAGCCAATACACACAAGCAGCAGAGCAATCGATCTCAGGAGGGCAACGGCTCCGGTATCGATAACGTGCCCCTGATCGGCTTCACCTCTCAGGCACCCGATGGCACCAATCGCCACAAGCCTGAAAGAGCAAACTGTGCTAAGACGCAGCCACCAGAGCCCATCGCCACCAAGGCCATACCCGGAAACGAAGGGTCACCCGCTACAGTCTCCGCAAAGGGGACCGGGACCAGCCAGGATCCCAAACCAAACAATGCCCATGCTAACGAGTCAGCAGTTCCCTGTGCACTGCTAGATGACAGCTCCTCAGGGAGCAGCAGCGAATCAGGATACAAAGAAAGGACAGGGCGGTCACAGGCATCTGTGAACCTGCCCGACGTTAGGAACAACGGCAACAGCCCGAAGAGCAGGCAACTTGAGCCAACTGGGTTCCCACTGCCAGCACTGGGCATCACGCCGCCACCAGACTACCTGGATACCATCCAGCAGTTCTGGAACTAGTTTGTCCTTACGCACCAGTCACTGCATCAATAATGTAGCTCACCAGTCTAATGTACTTGTCTCATAACGGAACCACAAATGTAATGCAAACTTGTTTTTTTGAACTTGAATGTATAGGAATGCAATGGGTCTCCGGCATAATCTACATGTGAGGAGGTGGGGGGGGGGAGAATGGAGTGGTCAGGGACATACAAAAACAGCAACCACCAGCACTCTACCGCACCAACCACTCACCCAAGATTGAAACGACTTGCCAAGAGTCAACCAGATAGAGCCCACATAGAGCTAAGCCCAGAAGTGATTTGCACGAAAGGCTTAGGGGAGAGTGGTGTCATGTATCCTACATGGCTACTGTTGGTACTATCACAAGGTGTGCCACAGCAGTGGGAGACTTGTAGGTTACCTGTACAGGTGTGCCTGGCCTATATAAAAGGCAGGCCACCAGGTGTAATCCTCACTCTGGAGTTAACAAATAAAGGACTAAGGTCACTACAGTTCAAGTACAACACATTGCCTCGTGGAGTCATTATTAGAGCATCCAAGGACACAACAAGAGGATTGGCTAACTAACAGAAAACAGAGAGTAGGGATAAATGGTACATTCTCTGGTTCGCAACCAGTAACTAGTGTGGTGCTGCAGGTATCTGTGCTGGGACCTCAACTATTTACAATCTATATTAATGACTTGTAAGAAGGGACTGAGTGTAACGTAGCCACGTTTGCTGATGATATATAGGTGGGAGGAAAAGCAATGTGTGAGGAGGACACAAAAAATCTGCAAAAGGACATAGACAGGCTAAGTGAGTGGGCAAACGTTTGGCAGATGGAGTATAATGTTGGAAAGTGTGAGGTCATGCACTTTGGCAGAAAAAATCGAAGAGCAAGTTATTATTTAAATGGAGAAAGATTGAAAAGTGCTGCAGTACAACGGGATCTGGGGGTACTAGTGCATGAAACACAAAAGGATAGTCTGCAGGTACAGCAAATGACCTGAAAGGCCAATGGAATCTTGGCCCTTATTGCAAAGGGGATGGAGTATAAAAGGTTAGTAAACTTTAAAAAAAAATGTCACAGCCACTTACCTCAATGGTTTCCTCTGAAGGTCTTCCGATGGATTTTTTTTTTCCTGATGATTTTAATTTTCTGCTCTTCGCCCCTCCGTGGGTCCGTCTCCATCCTCGGTGGCAGTTGGACGGCAAGTGCCTCTGCCACCAAGAATGAGAGCTACCTCCCGCTGCTGCCCAGATTGGTGGCATACGTCTCAGATTTGCAGCCCGTCTACCTTCGAGGGACCTGGGTGATGAAAACCCCACCCAAAAAACCGTCAGGGACCTTGGCGACCATTGGCGGCCCTTTGGGCGGCACTTGGGCGGGCGGGGGTCTTCATCAAAACCTCTCACAACCTCAGAACCTCCCAGAACGTGTGGCAGCAAATGATTTTTTTAATGAAGTGTAGTCGCTGCTATAATGCACGAAATGTGGCAGGCAAATTGCATGCAGCCATGTCTCATAAAGAGCAGTGAGATAATGAAGAGATGCTTTGTTTTAGTGGTGTTGGTTGAGAGATAAATATTTACTAGAACAATTGCAAAGGCAGAAATGCGTACTAAAACGCATATGTGCATAGATAGAAGTGCAGTATTGGTACAAAGCAAAGAATAGCTTTAAAGAGACCGAGGCAACGATGGGACAGAGGTAATAAAAACAGAAAATGCTGGAAATACTCAGCAGGTCAGGCAGCATCTGTGGAAAGAGAAACAGAGTTAATGTTTCAGATCGATGACCCTTCGTTAGAACTCTGATGAAGGATCATCGACCTGAATCATTAACTCTGTTTCTTTCTCCACAGATGCTGCCTGACCTACTGAGTGTTTCCAGTATTTTCTGTTTTTATTTCAGATTCCAGCATCCGCAGCATTTTTCTTTTGTATCGGAACAGAGGTGTTAATAAGTATGGTGCCCAGTAATTCCTATTCGGACCCATTCTAAGCAAAATACTGAGAAAAATAAGAGAAGTGTTTAAATAACCTAGAATCGCAGTTTGCATGGAAAGTAGTTAGATGTCACCAGACTGCGGACTTAGAGAAGTCAGTCTAAATCTTACAACGAGAGCTTGCCAGGTTTGCACTTGTGTGATTAGTGGCAAAAGAAGTTCAATATAGACATGGCATTGCATATTTTGAAAGTATGAATAGGAACATGTAGTTCATAGGGGAAATAGAGCTTGGCAAGGGGAGTTGAAAAAGATTTGGGGATTAGTTAACTTATTGCTTACCATGTCGCTAGGAGGCAGCAACAATCAAAGCCCATGACATGCTGGGTTATATTGAAAAAAACAGTTGAGTTGAAATTGTTAGAGGTACAGCCTGTAGTTTTAGTCACTGCAACATAGGAGGTCATCCAGTTGTGGAGCTAATGCAGAGGAAAGCAATAATGAAAAACTTGATAAACTAGGGACCTTAAATTCCTGTAGTGCCACCGTGACTTCCTATAAGAAGAAAACAATCCAGCAGCCTCCAGCGCCCGTTTTATATGAGCATCTTAAATGGTCATCGGAGTCTCTACGTGAAAGCTGGTAATTTGTGAATACACTCATGCGTCAGTGGGTCATTGTTTTATTTATATGAAGTACTTGGATGGGACATTGGTTCAATGTCCCATCCAATTGCAAATGATTGTGTTATCCTGAATGGATCGGAATATTCAAGGTTTCTACTCACTTCACTCCATCCATTTTACATCACCAGTGGGAGTGAACTGGGCCAAAAATTCACCAATACATTTTCTCATCTGTGATCTAAGATTCATGGGGGGGGAAATTGCTCTGTGCCCCGGTTGCGGGGTGGTAACCTTCTGGGGCCGGGACCTTTAGCACCCATCGTGGAAGTCCTGCCCCCGCCGCGGAATTTCCCTTAACACCCCTGAAAGGAAGTGGAGTGCAATCTCCCGCACACCACTTCCTTTGGGGGCGGTAACCGGGGCGCTACTGGGACACTAAATGAAGCACTACGTGGATACTCCACATAGTGCTAATGCGCTTCAATGCCCCTCCCCTTCGATTTAAAGGAGAGGGCTGCTGCGCACCCTGCAAGACCTCTGATGGCCTCCACTAGGCCACCAGGGCAGTATGCGACTGGGCCTGCAGCCCGACATCCAAGATGGAGTGCAGGGCTGCACGATGGCAGCCCGGACCACACTAGGGCCGCCATCATTAAGCCGACCCAAGAACCGGCCGACAAAAAAAGATGGCGGCCTGGGGCACTAGTGTCCTTCCCTTTAAGCACCGCCCCAAGGGCGGATGTTGGCCAGCCTCACTGCCCGCGGGGCAATTTCCCCTCTGGGACATTAATGGGTCAGCACGGGGCGGTGAGGGGTAGCCACGCACGCCGATGATGTCATCGACTATTCTGCGGTGGCCCGGGACAGCGCATTCATGAATTCCCAGGCAATTTCCCAGGAGGCGGTTGTGCCTCCTCCCCCAGGCAAAAAGTGTCTTGCGCCCCTGTTAGTGCCTCCCAGAGGCTCTAATGGGGCTATAAAAGGGGGCAATTTCACCTCCATGATTTGTAGCTCTTGAATTTTGCTGTAAAAACAGTTTTATTTTCTAATAGGAAATTTCAGCCTGTGTACTTCGATTCTAGAAACATTTATATTTGAGAATTACCTAATTTGAAGCTTTTGCTGAATGCATACTATGGTTGTAAATGCCTCAATATTCCAATCTTAATCTACAGATAATGTTCATTTCTCCTATTTTATATGGCTCAGGATAAATATTCTTATCTGATACACTACTGCCATATTTAATTGCAGTAGTTGTTAAACTATGTGTATTACTATTTTCAAACACATATTTGACTCATTTATCTAATTACTATCCAGTATCATATAACACTATCCATTCTTTTGCTGGTGATTTCACTCTACATTCATCAACCTCATTCAGGCCCTGAATGCACATTACCTTGATTCCTCTCATTATCAGTGGATAATTCACTACATTTTGATCTCTTCCATTACCTTGTGGTTTTTTTTAAGTGTGCAAGGACATTTGACATTTCTGGGGTGCAATCATGCTGTGCGATACCTGCATATGAATGCATTAACATGCTTATATGAAATTCCTCCATCTGCTATTTTAACAAAGGCATTAAACCATTTAAAATAGAGCTTGCACCTGGCTAGCACCGAGCATTAGTAAGATTGCTAACACTTATCTCGCGAGGATAACCCTATCATTTAAGGCAGATTTCTCTTCAGTCAAGTGAGAAGAATCCCAGCCCATAGTGATTGGTCTACCCCTCCAAATTCCATTAATGAGCCAAGCTGGATGTTCAACCATCAAAAGTTCTTTGGAGTACTGCTGACTAGTACTACCAAGTCTGTCATACAGAGTTGACTCAGCTTCAATCTCCCATCACATGTCACCCAGAAGCCAGTTCAATCTATAGAAGCCCAAATTACCTCCACTCCAAGGTGAAAATTCACAAGTTGGACATTCAGGAACTAACAAGGGTAGGTTTAAGCACTCATTAGGTAGACAGTAGATACAAAGAACTCCTCCCAAATGGCATGATGAGCATAAAATGCATGATTTATTGTCAGTAGCACAGATTCATAGAATAACCCATAAAATATCATATGGGGGCACAGACATCAACATATCCCACTGGTGAGCTCATTTTTCAAGGTGGAAACAAAATATTGGGAAGATCGAAGCCATTGTCTTCGGTCCCCACCACCGACTCAATCTCTCGCTATGACAACTGTCCCAGGCTGAACCAGATTGTTTGCAACCTTGGTGTTGTATTTAACCCCGAGATGAGCTTCTGACCACACATAGGCTGTCTATGTTCACCTCCATAACCTTGCAAGACTCTGCCCCGTCTCATCTGCTGGTAAAACCCTCATTCATGCCTTTGTTATTCTATACTGGACTACTCCAATGCACTCCTGGCTGCCCTCCCATCTTCCACCCTGCATTAACTTATGCTCATCCAAAAACTCCGCTGCGCCTATCCTATCCCAAACCAAGTTCCATTTACCCATCACTCCTGTGCTCAACCCTCCTTATCTCTGTAACCTCCTCCAGTTCTGTAACCCTCTGAGATACCTGAACTCCTCCAATTAAGAACATAAGAATTAGGATCAGGAGTAAGCCATATGACCCTTGAGCCTGTTCCGCCATTCAATAAGATCATAACTGATCTTCGCCATCAATTCCACTTTCCTGCCCTATCTCCATATCCCTTAAATTCTGGCCTCTTGCTCATCCCCAATTTTAATTGCTCCACCATTGCCGATCATGTCTTTGGTGGCCAAGGCCCTAAGCTCTGGAATTCCCTCCCTAAATCTCTCCAGCTCCCTTTCCTCCTTTAAGACGCTCCTTAAAACCTACCTCTTTGACCATGTTTTTGGTCATTTGCCTTGATATCTCCTTATGTGGCTCGGTTTAAAATTTTGAATGTTAACACTCTGGTGAAGCACCTTACCAACGGATCCATCACAGGCCCCATCCAAGTCGGACCAGGGTCAAATAGGGCTTCATTATCGCCCCAACCTTCTTCTCAATCTTCCTCGCTGCCAAGCTCCACCTCACAGTCGACAAACTCTCCGCTGGATTGAAACTAAACTACAGAACCAACGGGAAGCTGTTCAACCTTCGCCGCCTCCAAGCCAGATCCAAGACCACCCCGACCTCTGTCGTCAATCTACAGTACGCGGACGAAGCCTGCGTCTGCGCACATACAGAGGCTGAACTCCAGGACATAGTTGACGTATTTACTGAGGCGTACGAAAGCATGGGCCTTACGCTAAACATCTGTAAGACAAAGGTCCTCCATCAGCCTGTCCTCTCTGCACAGCACTGCCCCCCAGTCATCAAGATCCGCTGCATGGTCCTGGATAACGTGGACCACTTCCTTTAGCTCGGGAGCCTCCTATCAACAAGAGCAGGCATTGACGACGAGATCCAACACCGTCTCCAGTGCACCAGTGCAGCCTTCGGCTGCCTGAGGAAAACAGTGTTTGAAGACCAGACCCTCAAAACTGTCACCAAGCTCATGGTCTACAAGGCTGTAGTAATACCCGCCCTCCTGTATGGCTCAGAAATATGGACCATGTAGAGCAGACACCTCAAGTCGTTGGAGAAATACCTCCGCAAGATCCTGCAAATCTCCTGAGAGGACAGACGTACCAACCTTAGCCTCCTCTTCCAGGCCAACAGTTCCAGCATTGAAGCACTGACCACACCTGATCAGCCCCACTGGACAGGCCACATCGTTCACATGCCAGACACGAGACTCCCAATGCAAGCGCTCTACTCGGAAGTCCTTCACGGCAAATGAGCCAAAGGTGGGCAGCGGAAATGTTACAAGGACACCCTCAAAGCCTCCCTGATAAAGTGCGACATCCCCACTGACACCTGGGCATACCTGGCCAAAGACCGCCCTAAGTGGAGGAAGTGCATCCGGGAGGGCGCTGAGCTCCTCGAGTTTCATCGCCGAGAGCATGCAGAAATCAAGCGCAGGCAGCAGAAAGAGTGCGCGGCAAACCAGTCCCACTCACCCCTTCCTTCAACAAATATCTGTCCCACCTGTGACAGAGACAGTGGTTCTTGTATTGGACTGTACAGCCACCTAAGAACTCATGTTAAGAGTGGAAGCAAGTCTTCCTCAATTCCGAGGGACTGCCTATGATGATGATGAAGCACCTTGGGACATTAAAGGCACTATATAAATGCAAATTGTTGTTGTTGTTGATACTGGAGCAGAGCATCTCCACAGGTGAGTGGTCCAAGTGCGTACCAGATTCAAGAAAAAGCTTGATCCTTCCCTCTACTCTGGTCTGCTCCTTTCTCACTCCATTTAAACATTTCCTGTCACTCTTCACCACAAATATTCCTGTGTATCTTCATTTTATCGATGCTACGCTAGTTACTGCCTTTCTGAACTTGGCTCTGACACTGCAAATACATCATCCTTAATTTGAACTGTTTTGAAACGAATGGGTGAATTTTAACCTGGTGGCTTTGGGTGCGGGTGGGAGGGCAAAAACCAGGAAAATTGATAGTGCATTGGGAAGCTGGCACTTCCCACCAATTTCCAGGTTTCATACCAGTGCGTTAGTTTGCTTGCGTGCAACCCCCTCGGGAGAGGCAGGTTATCAATTAACATATGGTAATCGCTCAATTGTGCGAATTTTCAACTCACTGTTGAGTTTAACATTGTGTTCAGGGCTTTCCCAGACTTCCTGAAACTCACCAGTGAAAGCAAGGCAATGGAGGGGGCTGAATCACTCAGGGAAATACTGCAAGAAATGTTCAGTATTCACAATTGCTTTCTTACCTGCTAGTGAGAAAGGGTTCGTTCACAGTACTTTTGCTGAGAGGTTACTTTCTACATTTTGGAGATTCCTTCAACACTTTTAAAGTTTGATCTATCACCTCTGAATGAGTGCTGCTTAGGCTGCCTTAGATTGCACCTCACAAGAGGAGCAACATAACAGCAGCAGCAGCAGCACCTGCAGCCTGCTGGTCACAGACCTGCAGCTGGACACCAGAGAGGTGACCAGCAGAGAGAGGACCAGCAGAGAGGTGCTGCTCACAGGAGGCACTACCCATGATACAGGGTGTACAGCCAGAGGCTGCGTTTCCTTTACATGTCTGAATAGCAGTGCTTCAGGAGGCTCAGGTTGTCGCATCAGGTGATGGCAACCTCCTAGAAGAAGACCTGCTGGCTGCTGGACCTGTTGGCTACGCATTACCAGTGGCTGTCAATGTCACCGCCACCATCAACTTTTTTGCCTCCAGTTTCTTCCAGGGCTCTGCCACAGGATTTCCCAGTCAGTGACACACAAATGCATAAGACAGGTGACTGATGGGTTGTTTGTCAAGGATGGCAATTATGTCAAATTCATCTGCAATGTTGCCAGTCATAATGAGCAGGCACTCGGGTTTGTGGCCTAGGCTGGCTTCATATAGGTGCAGGGTGTTATCGACTGCACAAATGTAACCATCTGGCACCCCCAGAACAACCAGGAGTATTCATCAACCACAAGGGCTTCCACTCCATCAATGTGCAACCACTAAAATGTCTCTATGCAGGTGTGTGCCATGTTCCCAGCAGCTGCCATGATGCTTTCGTCCTGCGGTAGTCCAAGCTCTCTGATGTCGTCGGGCCTGCAAACAGACTTCAGGGGTAGTTGCTAGTAACAAGAGATACCCACTTTAAACTTTGCTCAAGACACCCATCAGAAACCCCAATACTGAAGACCAACAGAGCTGCAACGAATCCCATAGCACTACCAGATGTGTGATTGAACAGACCAAAGGCAATGCTGAAGATGCGCTTCAGGTGCCTCGACAGATCTCGAGGCGCTCTTCAGTCCGTGCCAGTCAGGGCCTCAAGAATGGTAGTGGTTTTGTGCAGCAGCATGACTTGGACCTGCAGGAGGAACAAGACTATAAGCTCAGATCATACTCGGATGATTGGGTAGGGGAGGAGCAGGAAGAGGAGGAGGGTGATGATGGCATTGCACTCCCAGCTGCTCACATTTCTGTCTATGATGCTGGGGATGCCCTTATTACTGCTTAGACTGCCCCAGTGTATCCATGTGACAAGGAAATGCAAATACCACTCCTCCCGCCTCACCACACCCTGCCCACCCTCCAATGCCACTGACACAAAGTAGTCCTGCAACCAATGAAGCACTCCTTGCACATCCCCCCATTGGTCCCCCAAAATTCATGGCTCCCTGTTCATCATGAAACAAGTTAAAAGGCCACTTACCACTTAGCAGCCAGAATGAGCAAGATGGGAAAGTGGTGACAAAGAATAACATTTGTGTGACCTAAATAAACAAATAAACTTATTAACACAACATTTTCTTAAACACCGGTGTGCATACCCTTGTGCAACTACAAAGCCTTCTTTTTCCTGTGGCTTCAGCAGATGTAGAGGCAGATTGCTGACTTCCCTGCTCTGACTGCTGAAATGCTCTTGGTCGACATCCTCTGGGTTTTGTAGCCTGTGAGGGCCCTGCCAAAGACTGCTCCACCTGCAGCTGTGCATAGAAACATAGAAAATAGGTGCAGGAGCAGGCCATTCGGCCCTTCGAGCCTGCACCGCCATTCAATATGATCATGGCTGATCATTCAACTTCAGCACCCCACCCTAGCCTTCTCTCCATACCCCCTGATCCCTTCAGCCGTAAAGGCCACATCTAACTCTCTTTTGAATCTGTGTAACGAACTGGATTAACAACTTTCTGTGGCAGAGAATTCCACAGGTTCACAACTCTCTGGCTGAAAAAGTTTCTCCTCATCTCGGTCCTATATGGCTTACCCCTTGTCCTTAGACTGTGTCCCCTGGTTCTGGACTTCCCCAACATCGGGAACATTTTTCCTGCATCTAACCTGTCCAGTCCCATCAGAATTTTATACATTTCTATGAGATCCACTCTCATTCTTCTAATTTCCAGTGAGTATAAGCCTAGCCAATCCAGTCTTTCCTCATATGTCAGTCCTGCCATCCCAGGAATCAGTCTGGTAAACATTTGCTGTACTCCCACAATAGCAAGCACATCCTTCCTCAGATTAGGAGACCAAAACTGCACACAGTACTCAAGGTGTGGTCTCACCAAGGCTCTGTACAACTGCAGTAAGACCTCCCTGCTCCTATACTCAAATCCCCTCGCTATGAAAGCCAGCATGCCATTTGCTTTCTTTCCTGCCTGCTGTACCTGCATGCCTACCTTCAATGACTGATGTACCATGACACCCAGGTCTCGTTGCACCTCCCCTTTTCCTAATCTATCACCATTCAGACAATAATCTGCCTTCCTGTTTTTATCACTAAAGTGGCTAACCTCACATTTATCCACATTATACTGCATCTGCCATGCATTTGCACATTCACCTAACCTGTCCAAGTCCCCCTGCAGCCTCTTAGCATCCTCCTTGCAGCTCGCACTGCCACCCAACTTAGTGTCATCTGCAAACTTGGAGATATTACATTCAATTCCTTCATCTAAGTCATTAATATATATTGTAAATAGCTGGGGACCCAGCACTGAACTCTGCTGCACCCCACTAGTCACTGCCTGCCATTCAGAAAAGGACCCATTTATTCCCACTCTTTGCTTCCTGACTGCTAACCATTTCTCTATCCACTTCAATACATTACCCCCAATACCATGTGCCTTAATTTAGCACACTAATCTCCTGTGTGGGACCTTGTCAAAAGCCTTTTGAAAGTCCAAATACACCACATCTACTGGTTCTCCCTTATCCACTCTACTAGTTACATCTTCAAAAAACTCTAGAAGATATGTCAAGCATGATTTCCCTTTCATAAATCCATGCTGATTTGGACCGATCCTGTATGCTTTCCAAATGTGCTGCTATTACATCTTTAATAATTGACTCCAGCATTTTCCCCACCACTGATGTCAGGCTAACTGGTCTATAATTCCCTGTTTTCTCTCTCCCTCCTTTTTTAAAAAGTGGGGTTACATTAGCTACCCTCCAATCCATAGTAACTGAGTCCATGGAATGTTGGAAAATGACCACCAATGCATCCAGTCCCTTCAATTTACCTAACACCATTTCCTGACTAATAAGGATTTCTTTCAGTTCCCCCTCTCGCTAGAACCTCGGTCCCCTAGAATTTTTGGGAGGATATTCGTGTCTTCCTTAGTGAAGACAGAACCAAAGTATTTGTTCAATTGGTCTGCCATTTCCTTATTCTCCATTATGAATTCACCTGATTCTGACTGCAAGGGACCTACATTAGTTGTCACTAATCTTTTTCTCTTCACATATCTATAGAAGCTTTTGCAGTCAGTTTTTATGTTCCCTGCAAGCTTACTCTCATACTCTATTTTTCCCCTCCTAGTTAAACTCTTAGTCCTCCTTTGCTGAATTCTAAATTTCTGGCCAATTTATATGCCTCTTCCTTGGATTTATCACTTTCCCTAATTTCCCTTGTGAGCCACGGTTGAGCCACCTTCCCTTTTTTATTTTTACGCCACACAGGAATGTACAATTGTTGTACTTCATCCAAGTGATCTTTAAATGTCTGCCATTGCCTATCCACCGTCAAGCCTTTAAGCAACATTCGCCAGTCTATCCTCGCCAATTCACATCTCATACCATCGAAGTTACCTTACTTTAAGTTCTGGACTCCACTCTCTGAATTAACTGTGTCACTCTCCATCTTAATGAAGAATTCTACCATATTATGGCCACTCTTCCCCAAGTAGCCTCGCACGACCAGATTGCTAATTAATTCTCTCTCGTTACACAACACCCAGTCTAGGATGGCCTGCTATCTAGTTGGTTCCTCGACATATTGGTCTAGAAAACCATCCCTTGTATACTCCAGGAACTCCTCCTCCACAATATTGCTAACAGTTTGGTTAGCTCAATCAATATGTAGATTAAAGTCACCCATGATAACTGTTGTACCCTTATTGCACGCATCCCTAATTTTTTGTTTGATGCCATGCCCAACCTCCCTACTGCTGTTTGGTGGCCTGTACACAACTCCCACTAACGTTTTCTGCCGTTGGTGTTTCGCAGCTCTACCCATATAGATTCCACATCATCCATGCTACTGTCCTTCCTTACTATTTATTAATCTCCTCTTTAACCAGTAATGCTACCCCATCTCCTTTTCCTTCCTGTCTATCCTTCCTAAATATTGAATCCCCCTGGATGTTGAGTTTCCAGCCTTGGTTACCCTGGAGCCATGTCTCCATAATCCCAATTACATCATATCAGTTAACAGCTATCTACGCAGTTAATTCATCCATCTTATAACAAATGTTCCTTGCATTGAGACTCAGAGCCTTCAGGCTTGTTATTTTAACACTCTTTGTCCTTTTAGAATTATGTTATAATGTGGCCTTTTTTGATTTTTGCCCTTGATTTCTCTGCTCTCCACTCTTGTTTTTCTCCTTGCTACCTTTTGCTTCTGCCCCCTTTTTACTTTCCTCTGCCTCCCTGCATTGATTCCCATCCCCCTGCCATTTTAGTTTAAACCCTCCCCAACAGCACTAGCAAACACTCCACCTAGGAGCAGACCGTCCAGTTTGTACTGGTCCCATCTCTGTCAGAACCGGTTCCAAGGTCCCAGGAAATTGATTCCTGCTCTGACTAGCATGTGGCACTGGTAGCAATCCTGAGATTATTAACTTTAAGGTTATACTTTTTAATTTAACTCATAGTTCCCTAAATTCAGCTTATAGGATCTCATTCCGTTTTTTACCTATGTCGTTGATACCTATATGCACCACGACAACTGGCTGTTCACCCTCCCCATCCAGAATGCCCTGCAGCCGATCCTTGACACTTGCACCATGGAGGCAATCTACCATCCTGGAGTCTCGGTTGCGACTGCAGAAATGCCTATCTCTTTCCCTTACAGTAGAATCCCCAATCACTATAGCTATCCCAATCTTTTTCCTTTCCTCCTATGCAGCAGAGCCATCCACGGTGCCATGGACGTGGCTGCTGCTGCCTTCCCCTGATGAGCCACCTCTCTCAACAGTAACTAAAACGGTGTATCTGTTTTGGAAGGAGGTGACCGCAGGGGACCCATGCACTACCTGCCTTCCCTTGCTCTTCCTGATGGTCACCCATTCCCTATCTGGCTGTGCAACCTTTACCTGTGGTGTGACCAACTCACTAAACATCCTCAGCTTCGTGGATGCTCCAGAGTGAATCCGTGCACAGCTCCAGTGCGGCAATGTGGTCTGTCAGGAGCTGCAGATAGACACACTTCCTGTACTCATAGTAGTCAGGGACACTGGTAGTGTCCCTGATTTCCCACTTGGCACAGGAGGAGCATGACTCGGGTCTGGGCACTCCTGCCATGACTTAACTTAATTTGTAACAATGCCAAAGGTTTCTTACTGCTAAGAAAAATAAAAGATCAAATACTCACCAAGCAGCCAATCACTTACCCGCTTGGCTATGACATCCCACTTCGATTTCTTCTTACTTCTTTGTTTACCTTCAGCCCCTGCCCCTGTACCAGCTAGCCTCCTCTGACTCTCGGGCCTTTATAGGCCGCTCGACTACCCAAACTCCAGCCCAAGCCTGAATGTCACTCAGGTCTTGATGCATGTGGGCCTGGCCTACTTCATTATCTGAGGTTTTGTGAATGACACTGAACACTGTGTAATCATCAATGAACAACTCAACTTCTGACCTTATGATAGAGAGAAGGTCATTGATGAAGCAGCTGAAGATGGTTGGGCCAAGGCACGCCTATACTCGTTTGATTGGATCATTTGATGTTCCACCGCGCTGGCCATTTTATCCATGGAAGGATATATTGGGCGAGACTTTCCATTATTGTTGCATACATAATGCCCACTTAACATCCATTTTAACACTGAAATGAGGTATACTGCCCATATATCACCCATTTAGTCACAAAATGGAAACTGACGCCCATTTTTCGGACACTTATCGCCGAGCGTTACTTTCCCCATGTACGTAACGCTGGGAAAAAATAATACCGCAAGCCCACTTTTTTTGGGCGGAATTATCAGAAGGGGCGAAGCCAACACCATAATATCGCCCAGCGTTAGTTTCCGCACGTAATTAACGCCAAAATTCAATCATACCAACCGACCACTTTATTTTGTCGTAAAGATCAAATTTGCCAAAACTAACACCCAGGAGATCGCCCAGTGTCACTTTCACCACCTTGCATACATCTCGTCCACAATATCGCTCACTCAAAACACCGCTCTGACAAACGAATCACAGCGGTGTGGGTGCCATTTTTCAAATCGCAGGTCACTTCATTGAAAAGACTGCTTCAACTTCAGGGGAGTTTGGATTGACTCTGGAGTTCTTCCCAGGTGAAGTGACCATCTGAACAGACATCTCTTCAGACTCTGGATGATTGCGGTTTATTGTACGTGTATTTTAGTGTGGAAATTATTGCTTCCCGTCAATCGCTATTATATTTTTATTGGAATGGGAGCAGCCATTTCTCAGCCTGCATCGATTAATACGCAGGTGCTGCAGAGTGCAAATGGCAGAACGTTTATTGCACATCATTATGTGCCCAATGTAAGATGTGCCAGAATGAGGAGAAGGTCCAGACCATACACACGCCACATTTACAGGGAGAAGTGGTCTTACCTTGACGTATCCGAGTACACCTGCCCTTCGGAGACTGTGCTTCCATAAGGTGATGAGCACTGAAATATGCGAGCTCATCAGGCCAGATATGCAGCCTGCCATCAGGACATCACTGTCGGTCGAGATCAAGGTCACTGTGGCACTGCATTTCTACGTGTCCGATTCCTTTTGGGCCTCCATGGTCGATATTTCCTCTCTGTCTCACCATGCCACACATCGCTGCATTAGACAAGTCACGGAGGCCCTGTACGCACGTAGGATGGATTTTATCAGTTTCCCCATGAACACAGAGGCTCAGACTGACAGGGCTGGGGCATTCTACCACATTGCTAAATTCCCCAGGGTGCAGGGAACAATCGCCATGCGGGCAACTTCTCAGGATCCAGAGCTTTTTCGTAACAGAAAAGCATTTCACTCCCTGAAGGTCCAACTAGTTGCCGACCAAAACCAGATAATAATGGCTGTGAATGCCAAATGTCCGGGCAGCTTCGTGAGAGCGCTGTCTCTAACATGTTTAAGAGTCAGCCACAAAGACAATGCTGGATGCTTGGTGACAACCGATATAGCCTAGCCACCTGGCCGATGACCCCCCTGCGTGACACCCACACCGAGGCTGAGAAGCGATACAACCAGAGCCACAGAGCCACAGGCAATGTGGTCCAGAAAACAATAACTGTGCTTAAGCAGCGCTTCAAATGCCTGGAGCAGTCAGGAGGGGAGCTATAATACAACCCTGAGCAAGTAGCTAAATTTGTGGTTGTGTGCTCCATGCTGCACAACCTGACTATCAGGAGGGGACAAGAATTGCCAGAAGGGACTGATGGTCCACCTCAGGAGAGAGAGGAAGGGGACGACGAGGGGCTGGACACTGAGCTAGGGCCAGACAATCAGGCTGGCTATGCAACATGCCCACGCCCCCCTCCAGACCACAGGAAAGGGCCCGTTGTGGCTACATAGCTGCAAGACTCTTACGTCAGCAGCTCATAAATGAGTGATTTGCCTGAAAAAACATTGCTGTTATTGACAACGTTGACACACTGCTGAATGTGCAGCTCAGACATCAATAGTGGGCATCACCTTGGAGCCAGTTAAAGTTTAAGTTGATTCAAGTTAAGTTTTATTTAACCATTTCATGTTAAGGAATCACCGGTGTAACAGTCCAGCTATCTGAGACAATGCACAACAAGGTTATGTTGAATAAAAAACATTTTATACGACCATTGGTCTGAAATCATAAGTATCACGTGCAAAAACACCCCACCCCCACCCCACTTTATCGACCATTGACATCAATCAAATGGTCAACATGTCCAGCAAAACACAGAATACAAATGCAAAGCAGGAGAGTGGCCCCCTCCCCGCATACATTACAACAAATTGCATACACCGAGATGGAAATATAACACAGCCATCACCTGCAGACATGCACCTCACTTTCCTCCCCCCTCCCCTTCCTAGCCCCACCTCTACCCCTTCTTCTCCTCGCTCCATGCTGCCTGGCCGAAGAGCTCCTCAGCCGGTGCCTCATTGGGGGGGATGAAGGCAGAGGCGGTGGTTGCACAGGTACGGGAGCAGGGGGGTGCCGAGGTGGGAACATTCTCGGATCCAGAAGCAGGATCTTGGTCCTTGCTCTCATCTGTCGTTAGCACTGGCGGTGCAGAACCTAGGGGTGGAGTGCTGCGCTCTGGGACCACTGGGAGGCCTGTGCCAGCAGTGTTCCCGACTATCGCCTCCAGGGCCTCCGCTATCCACGGAACGTACTCAATCATGGTGGCCAGTTGTCGGGATATGCCCCCCCAATGCATCGAGGATCTGGTCACCAATGTCTACAGTTCTCCTGGACAACTGAACCATCTCCCCGTTCTCATGTGGCGCTCGTGGAACAAACCTACCTTATCCACGAAACCTCCGGGAGGTCGGCGCCGTCCTGGGGACAAATGGGTACCTCCAGAGTGGAGGGGGGAATAGCCGGAGGAGCACTCAATGGCCTTGGGGTGGAAAGGCTTCTGAAGTGTGGCGATGCAGGTTCTTCGAAGTCCACGCTCCCATCCATAGAGAACAGACCCAGCGGATTGGCAGGCAAGAATCGGAGCTCCTCAGCACCAGATGTAGGATTGTCCGGCGAGTCCGGCCCCACGCCCCCACCTTCTGGCCTCTGTGGTCTTGCCTTGGGATGTGCTACTGGCTGAGCTGCAGAACACAAATTAGGTAATTAGAGGAGAAGGGGGTGCTAGGGTCATAAGGTGACTCCAGCGCTACACACAGCTTATGCACGACAAAAGCACCACTGCTATCAAAATCATCTCAGACATCATATTTCATGATCATCAACACATTCTGAATTGCAATGATTTTCATTAGGCCAGCATTATTTATAGGACAATTTTAGAAATCATCTATCATATATTATTGTTCGGATATGAGTGGGTGTGGCATCTATTGACTTTACATCATACAATGGTGTAAACTTTACTCTCGTCGCATCACTTCAGGGTCGACAGATGCTTGCGTGGCTGTCCAGGGGTGCTTCCTCACGAGTGTGAGCACCCGCTCCTCCATCTCAGTGATGTCGCTGGTGACTGGTGGCCTCCCACTCGTTCGTCTCTGCTCGGACCTCATTGTCAATAGCTTCTTCTGTAAAAGGTAACAGGACGACATGGCATGAGATCATTGCATGATACCTTTGCTAGGTTCTGTCACAGAGACTGATACAACACATAGCCGACAGATGTAATCATAATTGTTATGAAAATTATCATTCATTACCTAAAGACATACACTGTGACCACAGGCTTTGAGTGCATCATTCCCAGTAAAATTGAAAGACCTCACATCTGATGATAGTCACTCATGACTCTTACAAATCAAATTATATAAATATATATGTACATGTAAATAAATGTAAAGCTTACTCTTGCGAATCCGACAAGGTCATTCCATCGTTTGCGCCATTGGTTGCCCTCATGCTCCTCGTTGGTCGCCGACGACACCACCTCTGCTATCTTGGCCAATATCTTCTGGTAGGCCTTTGGTGTGAGCTTCCTATGCCCTCCCTGTGTCAAATCACCCCAGTGTGACTCGACCTCCTGCAGGAGGGAGGCATTTGTCTGGTCCGAGAACCTCCTCGCTCTTTTGCCTCCTCCAATGTGCTCCTCTCCCAGCTCACTGCTCTCGCCAGCGTCAGTCTCCACAGCGTGCTGTGATGCCTCCTCCTCTCCTTCCACTATAGGCACCAAATTCTGGCAAATATCTGGCTGGTAATAGCTAATTTTGTTTTCCCAATTTGCTCTAAAGCTCTAAACTCTCCCTCCTTCCTCCCAAAGCAGCCACACCACACCCACACATGCCTTCACTCCCTCTCAGCTACATCTCTCTGTCTCCTCTTCTGCACATGTCACGATGACCCTTGACCTCCTGAATCGTGGGAATCAAGCGTTGCCATGCCATTGCTAAGGACGCAACACTTTACGGCAGAAAGCCAGAGAGATTTAACGCTACCGCCCATTTCATATTGCTCGCGGTAACACCCAATTTCAAAAATGGAGACTCGGATCTTTGAGAATGGGCGATAAACTGACGATCTGAAAACCCATTTTTACCTCCCACGTCAGAAATAATGCCCATTTTTGGGCAAACTGCATAAAAGCGTAAAATCTAGCCCATAGTATCAATGTCCTGCGACGTCAACCCACTCATGCTTGAGGTGGACTCCTTCATTCTCTTTGCAATCATGGTGAGTCTAACTTGAAGGCCGGTCAATGCATCCAACATTATCTACTGCTGCTCAATGATTCTCCTTTTCATCGATGGCCCCTTGGGTACAGCATCTGTGTCCAGCTGAGCAGAGCTTGGCGAGGCCTGCACCCTTCGCCGAGGACTCTATTGCTGTGCCTGTCTCCACCATCTACTCTTGCTCACTTGTGAAGTGTGTCACCAGGTGAAAACCCAACTATTTGCCTTACAGGCCCCACCAAAGTATGAGTATCTGAGCTGGTGCATGGTCTGCAGAAGTCCTGTGATGGTGCACGCTCAGAAGGATGCAGCTCCTCTAAGGATTTGTCGTCAGCCACCTCCACTGACTTCTTCTGTCGGAGAAAACAGACATGAATTAGACCTGGCAAGGTAGGAATATGTTGCAAGTTATCATTATGAAGATAACGATATTTCACTCATTGTTGAAGCCAACTCATCATGACTGAGTGCCATATGACATGTGGGTGTTTTTTATTTAATTGTGTCACCAGGTAGCTGAGAGCTCCCCATCTCGTCATCTCCGACAGCCAGGGAAGCTGAAACTCCACTTATTTCCAGTGCCTCCTCCTCTGCGATTGTCAATTGGTTAATCTGTAGAGGGCCACTTCTGGTTCTCTCCATCTCCCCAGTGTTCTGTGCTCTCTTCTCCTGCAAGGAGAGAAAGAACACGTCTATAAGTGAGTGTAATGGCATGTGTTCAGCTGATGGATGGAGTGCATTTGTTGATGGTGAATATTGGGAGAGGGAAGACAATGTATAAGGATGAGGGTGAATGTCAGTGGGGGATAGATAAATCATGATGTGAAGAGGTGCATAGAAAGAGAACGATGGGTGCACCTACAAAGTTAATGGGGGTAAGAAGTGATGTGATGGAGTAGGCTTGGGGAGACAGAGTGATGGATGGGGTGATGTTCACAGCAAGATACAGGTGAATGTGCCATTGTATTCCCCTTTCCTTACCAGGTTGGCTCTTTAAATCGCTTCCTACACTGTATCCAGGAGTGTGGCGCTATACTCCTGGTACTGACCTCCTATGGCACCTCCAACCATGCCTTGGTTTCAGCTGCAGGCTTCTTCCTCCCATTGCTAGGGAAGAGCATCTTTCTCCTACTCACAGCCCCCAGCAGCACATCAAGAGAGGTGTCAGTGAAGCAATATTCAGTCTTTGAGCATCTGGACTTCATTGTGAGACTTCCTTTTCTCTTCCTGCCAACTCCAACTTGCCGCTTTGGATTGTCGCTTTAAATACTGGAGTTGAAATCACGTCATGCGGGTCCATATCATACCTACTGCTGCTGATAGGACAGGAAACTCAGAAGTACAATAATAACACTGATTGACCTGAAAAATGCCTTTGAATTTGACTCACTGTCTGCAGTGCCACAAGAGATGAATTAGTATTAAACCTGGCTGTTTCTTCTTATTCATTTGAAATTAAATTATATTTTTACTGCAAGTAGGGAATAGAACTGGTCCGGATTTGCTTATTCCTCACCCCGCTGCTCCTCGTGACAACTTCAATGCATGGTTCAACCTTTTGGAGTCCCTTCTTGCCCTCCTTCCCATTAGACTTTTATTGTATGTAAGTTTAAAGTCTGTAAATGTCATCAGAACATAAATATCTCAGGAATGAGAGAGGGTCACTCAGCCCATTCAAATCAATAAGCTTGTACGTTCTGACATGTTATAGGCCACAGTGTTTCCTGTATTTAGCGACTGCTTAATTGTATCTATTTATATGGTTCCAATTTCTTAAACAGACCCTGAGATGATTAATCACCTAGTAAATGCAATAGCTGATTGACACTAATTGTTATAAACCTTTAGCCTATGGAGTGTTAACAACTATCTAACACACCACTAATTAAATAACCAAAATATTATATTATAACTTGTTACATGTACTGATCTGTTACAAGCGCTGATCATTTCATCCTTGCTTTATGTGAACCATATCCAAACACATCATTTGTATTAAACACATGCGATAAATGCAGATCAGGTGTAAATATATCACAGAGCAACCATGTAACATCTTAGACATATATTAATTGGATGCAATAGAATGCTCAACATCGAAAGGCAACTTAAATGGACCACTATATACACAGTTTAGCAAAGTAACAGAAAGTAAATCCCAATTGACACTCCGTAACATGTCCTAGTGGAAAGGGTAAATAGGGAGGTGGCAAAGGCTTTAAACTAGTAAGGATGGGGGAGGGATCGACAAGAAATGTAAGAAGCCTGAATGTAAACAAAAAAGGAAAAGAAAGCATAGGAAAGAATAAAGTAAGGGAGGACATTGACGGCAAGGGAGTAAATAGAGTTATAGAACAGCAGTCTAAAAAGATGGTTAAACATAAAGTGAAAGGAAATCCTATTAACAATAAGTTAAACTGTCTGTACAGCAATGCACACAGTGTCCGTAATAAAACAGGGGAGCTGGAGGCAATCATGCGTTAGGAGGAACCAGACATAGTACGGATTACTGAGACATGGCTACAGAAAAATCAGGACTGGGAATTAAACATTCCAGGGTACAACATATTTAGAAAAAATAGAGAGGGAAAAATGGGGGATGTAATAGCTGTACTTATTAGGGATAAAATAATGGCTGTAGAAAAAGGGACATAGTTATCAGCAAGGCAAAAATAGAATCCATATGGATAGAGTTAGAGATAATAAAGGATCAATCACACTAATAGTAATAGTCTACAGACCACCTAATAGTGGAAGGGAAGTGGGGGAAGAAATATGTAGACAAATGAGAGAAATGAGTAAAAAACAGAATAATAATCATGGGGGATTTCAACTATGCTGATATTAATAGGACAGAAGAGGTAGGTAAAGTGGATAAGGGAAAGGAGTTCCTACAATGTATACAGGACTCCTTTCTAACCCAATATATAAAAATCCCAACAAGGGAGGATTCACTATTGGATCTAGCAATGGGGAATGAACCAGTGCAGATAATAGAAGTAAAAGTAGGGGAACATCAAGGCAATAGTGACCATAATATAATACGCATTAAGATGATAATAGAGAAGGGCATAAGTATGATGAAAACCAGGTTAATAAATTAGAGAAAAGCTGATTTTGAGCGGCTGAGAATAGAACTTGGGAAAATAAAATGGACAACAATATTGGAAAACAACAATATAGAACAACAATGGGAAACATTTAAAACAGTGTTCAACAGACTACAGGAAAAATATATTCTGCTAAAAGGAAAGAACAAATTAAACACAAATGAGACTCTATGGATGAATAAAGTCATAAGGGAACAATTGTGGGAAAGGAACGAGGCATACATTAAGTACAGAGGCTTAAATTTCCCCAGGTGATGCCTCACTTTTTTTGGAGCAAGTAGCTTTTTTTGGAGAAACTGAAAAATCACAAATTTCCACATTTAACGTGCTCCAGTGTAAGTCAGTTAGTTAGGTTTTTTTTTAAGTTTAGTTTTTTTTCTCCAAAAGGGGGCATGATCAGCAACTTATGCCTGTTTTGGCCATAGAATCAAATTTGGCCAGCTAAAAGTTACTCCAAACTAACTTAGGCCAATGTGTGTGGCCACTTTTGTATGCACAGAAGAACTTTACCTACATTTAAGAAATCAGCGTAGGTAGCCATAGATGGGAAATGGGGAGGTGGGGGAGGGGGCGGTGAGTTAGAGGATTCCAAAGCACTAAACACCTTCACAGCATCAGCACAATATCAAAACAACTTCAGCACAACATCTTCACGACATCATCAAAAATAAATGAAAGATAAATCAGCTACTGAAAATAGAGCCGTCCTACCTGGCCGACTGCAGAATGCACCGGCTAGCCCTTCGGCCAGGACTAGGGGTGGCAGGCACACATGACTGTAGGGGCTAGGGATGTTTTTTTTTTACAGTTGTTCCTAAATGTTGTGTGGTGATAATGGAATATGATTCAGCTTTAATGCAAAAAATCTTTTATTGGAAAGTTTCAATGCACTTCAACAACAACAACAACAACAGCAAAGAAAGGCTGCACCCATCTCGCACCCACATATCGGGGAATGTGCACTTCCTCATTGGGGCAGTGATGGTGGTGGGGGGGTGGGGGCCTGTCTTGGGTTTCAACAAAGACTGGTGTGGGGATTGCAGTGGGAATAGCATTTGATTTTCAGGCCTGTGTGCCCTTATTGCAGCAGCTAGCTCCCTCATGGCCTCTGGTATCATTTGCACTCCCTTTGACATGCCCACCCTCAGTTCCCGTCTCAGTGCTGATATTTCTCCCAACAGTGATGCAACCTCATCACGCACCAGACTGACGGCGGCCAAGAGTGATTGGGTAAGGGCATTGGTCTCCTCACCCAATGACATAACCTGATGTACATCTGATGAAGGCTGCATCTCAGGAGAGACTGGTCGGCTTCTCCTTCCCCTTGTCGTGGGTCTGCATAGCGGCACCCCTCCAGTGCAAGGCGCAGGCTGGGATGGTGGGGCCTTGTTACAGCCTGCATTCCACCACCGCCACTGGGACCCGCAACCTCAGAAGGTTTGAAACCAAGGAAGGTCATGGCAGAGCTCATGGAGATGTCTGGCAAAGTGATGCCCTGTACCATGGACTGATCCATATCATGATTAGCATTCTCCCGTGAACACAGATCCATGGACCGCTCCTCCCCCCACCCACCTTGGTCTGAAGCGCACGCTTCTGAATCTTCTTGTTGATCTTCAGGATGTTCAGGATTATCTTCTTGTTCTGCAAAATACAACAGATCAGTCAAATGGTTAGCAGGAAAGGAGGGGGCAGGATGGGTGGAATGAGTAGTCTCAAGCGTAGCAGGCCAGTCAGCAGGTTGATTTGAAGGATGACAATGCATTTTCATGATTGAACTTCACCCTCGTGTGTGGGCCCAGCTTGTGCAGAGCTGATTCTTTTTCTGCAGGTGTGACTCAGCAAGGCAGTGACCCTCTGTTCCAGGGGTGACAGTTGGTGCAGATTTGGTGGCCCTCCTCCTGTTCTAAGTCTTTCCCTTTTGTTGTGGGCCAATTTCTTCTGCAAAGATGAAAATATAATTTTTGCCACATGGTGAGCTTCTGATGGTTGGGACATATACAGATGATCACAGTAACAATTGCAATTCCATTTAAAACTCAAGATAATACTTACACTCACTACTTGACCAACATCCTGCCATTTCTTTTTACACTGGCTTCCAGTTCTTGCGGTCTTCACCCCTGCGGAAAATTCTTCTGCAATTAGGTTCCAGCATCTCTTCATTTCTTTGTGTGGAACTTTTGTGGGAGCACTCTACTGATATCCAGCTCCTGTCATCTGTCCTCAATAACAGTGACTAGTTTCTCCACCTCCTCATGCAAGAAGTTCTTTGTCCTTGTTGCACGCTCTTGCGTCATTTGTGTATTGGATTTACACTCAGGTGATCTTGAAAACACACAGTTCTCACCTTTCATGCATCTAAGCAGCACTCCTTTCCACTCCCTCAGCCACCCAAAAATCACAATTCATACCTTACCTTCACTATGGCCCACTGCCAATGCTGCTGAGGCACTAAGGACGCTCTAACTTTAAATGGCCAATTGCCAAGGTTCTTGCCCTATTGTGCACGTGCGCATGCTTTAACGCGCATTAAACATGCGTGCGCGCACAAATGGTCATGCGTCCCCTTGCCGTCACTCGAAGACACGCCGGGCCCAAGCCCCGCCCCCCCCCACCGGCTGCGCTGAACAAGCGTGGCCCAAGCTCCGCCCTCCGCAAGTTTCTCAGCGCCACACCACGGGACCACAGGGATCCAGGAACGGCCAAATTATCCCGGTAAGTTTTTGCCGCGTTTTTTTCCCCCACGAAGTCAGTGCACAACATCTAACTACGATGCTCTAAGCAGCTGGGGAAATTTGGGGCCATAGATGACAAAGGAGTGCTTGATTAGAGAGCAGACAAAGGGATTAGGAGAGAAGTCAAAAAAAATTAGGAAGGCAAAAAGGAACATGAAATTTAATTATCAAGGAACATAAAACAAAATAGTAAAATATTTTCAACACATCCATAAAAAATGGAAGTTTGGAATGGGAATAGGGCCATTAAGAGATAGACAGGACCACAGGTAACAATAGGGAGATGCAAAAATATTAAATCATTATTTTGCTTCGGTATTTACCAGGGAGATAGAACAGGTGAACATGACATCGGATGATGAGATGAGTAATGAGATAAGTGCATTTAAAGTAAAAAAGGGTATATATTAAATAAACTAAAACAACTCAAAGAGGATAAAACCTCTGGTCCGGATGAATTGCTTCCAAACATTTTAAAATAATCTAGGGAGGAAATAGCCAAGGCATTACTACACATATTTAATAATTAGTTAGAAAAAGGTGAAGTGCCAGAGGACTGGTGGGTAGCTAACATATTACCTATATTTAAGAAGGGGAATAGAACATGCCCAGAGAATTATAGACCAGTCAGCTTAACATCAGTGGTAGGAAAAATAATGGAATCCCTACTAAAGGAGAGACTAGAAGACCATTTAGAAACAAAAAGTATAATAATGAATAGTCAGCATGGATTTCCAAAGGGAAAATCTTCCTTGGCCAACCTTATTGAATTTTTTGCAGATGTAACAGAGAAAGTAGACAATGGTAATGAAGTAGATGTCATTTATCTAGATTTTCAAAGGGCCTTCGATAAGGTACTCCATAATAGATTAATGAATAAGGTCAGAGAATGTGGAGTCATGGGACAAGTAGCAGAATGGATCCATAGCTGGCTTCAAGACAGAAAGCAGAGAGTGGGAGTAAAGAATGGTTATTCACAGTGGCAGAAGGTGGGTAGTGGTGTTCCACAAGGATCAGTGGGACCACTGCTGTTCACAATTTACATTAACGATTTAGACTTTGGAATCTACAACACAGGGCTAGACTTTCCACTGGGTGGATAAGGCTGAAAAAATGGGCCTTGTTCCAGTGATGTGGGACATCTCAGCCTTGCTGGTCGCTGGTACAAGGCCCATTTTTTTTTTGCTATTTTCCACTCGGCCTTACCCCGCGATGTCAAATGGGTAATGTGATTTTTCAGCGATCTCACGATCGCCCACCAAAAATGGAAGTCAAAGAAAAACAAAGCTTCTCTAGCAAAGCTCTTCTGCTCATGTGTGGGATTTTTTTTTAGGTTGACTGTCTTTGCTGCATTTTGGGAGGTCAGGGGTCATCACACATGTTCAGAATGCACAGGGAGGGTCAGAGAGAGAGAGAGAGTGAAGATAGAGTGAGAGAAGAAAGGCAGGGAAGCAAAGGATAGAGAATTGTGTTTTTGCAGTTGTGTGGAGTTGTTTGTATCAAAAAAAGTTATTTGTATTTAGAAAAAATTATATTGTTAGTGTTGAAGAGGCCGGACATAGAAAAATTTAGATTAGACTTGAATATTAAATTTAATATATTAAATATATAAAAATGGAGGGAGAATATGAAAGGAAAAGGGCAAAACCCTACAGTGATGAGGCAAATGAGGCCCTGGTCAACATTGTGCATGCCAGGTGGGATGGCTTTACACATGGTGGGCACCCCGTGTCGACAGAAAATTTTGCCAAGAGATTGCAGACGTAGTGACGTCTGCATCCCACGAGGTGAGGACACCTGACCCGTGCAGAAACGATGGAATAGCTTGTTGGCAGCAGCAAGAGTAAGTTGCATGTTATAGTTAAAATGTTATATGTAATATTTTAATGATGCATGCAAATTTTAATTGGAAGCTTGAATTTCTGGCATTAAATTTTTCTTTCTTTATTGTATTAATTTATTTATTTATTAATTAATTTATGCATTAACAGTAAGTTGCATTTTCCGTTTATAAAATATTGTACTGATGCAATGCAAATTTTTAATCAAACATTGCATCTCCTGCATTGAATTTAAGTCTGTCAGTCTTAAATGTTTATTACCAAGTCCATTAGCTTATGCCATGCCATGATCTCTTCTCATTTGCAGAAGAAGATATCTATCAACTGGTCTGAGCAGAAGAGGACGGGGGAGCGGCTCTGCTCAGCTGCAACCACTAACCGAAATTGAGGAGCTTGCGGTCGCTCTGGTGGAACATGACAGCCGTTCCTTCACGGCCCTCGTGAGTAATGTGAACTGTGCAATGTGTCAAACAGTATTAAAGACATTTTTTAAATCTATCTTAGTTACGCATGTAATGTCCTGTAATTGTAATGCAATATGCAATATACTTGTGATGTACTCTTGATGTACGAATGCTGTCATGGCAGCCCTGGTGCAGCCCTTGAGCATATGGGGTAGTGAAAAGTATTGATATGTAATGTCTCCTAATAATGATCACCATTAATGTTTTAATGTTATTTAAAGGTTTTAAGGCCAACCTGAGAAGGTAGTGGTACGGCAGCTGTCCACTTCACCTGCACCATCAGCAACCACCTTGGAGGAGGAAGAGGAGGAATATTTTAGCGAGGAGGAAGAGGAGGAAAGCTTTCCTCACCTCCAGGAGGAGGACAAAGAATAGGAGGAGGATGAGGAATCGACCATTGTTGTGTGGGGGAAAGAACCTGCGGTCATCTCTATTGAGAGGGATGAGGCACCGGGACCAAGAGGTGTGCAGCTGGTGACGCCAAGGCACAACATTTTGCACACAGCGACCCTATGGAGATTGCCTACCTCGGACGGGCAGACGGAGTGCTTGATATCCCTGTGCAGGGAGATGGCCACGATACGTCGCGACCTTATCCAGGGGTTTGAGGGTTTCTCCATGAACTGGAGCCAGTTCTCCATGAACTGGAGCTAGTTCTCAACAACCTGGAGCCAGTTCAACACGAACTTCTCCAACTGGTCTTCCGTGCAAACGGAGATAGCACGGGAGACCTTGGAGGCGATTCGAGAACAGATTGCCGCAACCAATACCCGTCGACATGTAATGCTGGCTGGACACGGCCCTGCACTCCAAGGTGTTGTGCTGGCTCGGAGTGAGACCCCTAGCACTCAAGCGAGTACGGAGGGCACAGTTCCTCCTGACTCGGAAGTGGAGCCTCAGGCTTCTGCATCCACTCCGTCACCTTCAACACGGCAGGAAGTCTTGCCGTCCCACGCTGCACACCACATTCGTGTCGGTCTGTGTAGACCAAAACGGGTGGGTGGAGTAAAAACACGGGGTGGGAAAGTACCTGGAGGGAAACGTGGCTGCAGGTAGGGAGGGGGGTGTGTTTTTCAATTAAATTGTTAAATTGTTAATATTTTTACAAGTTTGTTCAGGGTTGTTTGGGGTTTGGGGGAGAAGGGTGGGTTGGGGGAGGTGGGGGGGGGAGGCTGTTGTTATTTTTTTTTATAATTCGTTGTGTTAATTAAAAAAATTAATTGAATTCAACAATTGTTGTGCCTTCTCTCTTAGTTACATTAAGCATAACATTCTTACAGTTGTTCAACATTATTTGTCCAGTCTTTTATTATAGCCTTACTTTACTTAAACTAACTATTAATGCAGAGGCCAGGCCAGTGCAGGCAAGGCAAAAATGAAACTCCACGCAAATGAAACTTTTGATTAGCCGTAACTGTAAATGCAAATGTGAATATGTACAATATAAGTTCATGCAAAGCGTTCATAAATGAGCTGCTGACACAACAGCTTAGCAGCCGTGTAACTGCCACTGGGTACTGGTCTTCGGGAGGGGGGTGGTGATACTGGTGCTAGATCGCCAGGCTGATTGCCCTCCCCTAGGTCCTCGCCTGCCTCCTCTTCCACCTCTTCCTCCTCTTCATCCTCGCTGGCTGGCTCTTCCGTCTCCCCTCCTTCTGGAGGTGGACCTGCAGCCCGATCTGGCATTACTTGTCCTCTCCTTATAGCTAGTTTATGCAGCATGCAACACACCACAATAAACTCAGCGACCTGGTCAGGGTGGTACTGTAGGCTGCCACCAGAATGATTCAGGTACTTTAGGACTCCAATTTTCTTTTCAACGATGTTGTATGTCGCTATGTGACTTTTATTGTAATGCTTCTCTGCTTCAGTGACGGGATTACGCAGAGGGATCAAGTCCATATCCCTTATCTCCCAGCATCCAACTGTGACCTTCTGGCCGATTGACAAATAGGTCAGGGATAGCACTCTTATGTAGGATGTGCACATCATGGATGCTGCCAGGAAATGTAGCATTTACTGTCATGATTATTTGGTTGTGGTCGACAGCAAGCTGCACATTTAGGTAGTGGAACCCCTTTCTGTTACGAAACACCTCCAGGTTCTGTGCGCCCCTGGTCATTGGGAAGCTTATGAAGTCCATCCTGCGAGCATAAAGGCTTCAGTCACCTGCCGAATGCAGCAGTGCATGGCGTGCTGAGAGATATGGCAAATGTCGCTAGCTGAATCCTGAAAAGATCCCGATGCGTAGAAGGCTAGGGCAGCAGTAACCTTCACCTCAATGGACAGTGCGGTTCTAATGGTGCTGAAAGGCTGCAGATCACCCTTGACAAGCTGGAAAATCTCATCGATGAGATTCCTTCCGGAATCGCAGCCTCCTAAGACGCGTTTTCAGACAAGGTCAGGTAAGATTACTTTTCCAAGTACCTTCTTTGGCTGTATGCTCGCCTCCTCTGTCTCCTCAGTCTCCGCATTACTCTGCCATCTCTTCGATTGATCCTTTCAGAAACCAGCGTGAGCAGTTATAAGTAATGGCAGAGAAAGCATAGGCCCCATCACTATCAATAATTACTTTCACTAAATTGAACTAACCTCTCTACTCTCTCCTTTCTCTACTTTCTCTACACTGTATACCAGTCAGTCTAATAGGCCCCAACAATATCAATAATTCTTTTCACTATCTATAAAAGCACTTTTCACCAACAAAATGCCTATACAATAGCTACTATCAATATATATACCATAATATAATATTCTGAGTTGATCTATCTATAAATAACTCTCTAAATAACTCAGAACTATTTAACTCGTTTTTTTCTGTTGCCTCCAACCTTCCTCCGATCTTCAAAATGGTGTCCGTAATGTCATTTCCTTCTATAAAGCCCGGGAAAAGCAATTATTTCTCAGCAATGTTTTCGGCCTTCCATCAGCCCAGCGAAGTGCCGGCTATGTGTTGAAAGTTGGGATGGGCCTTGTGTGGACGATCAGTTCGGCGATCATTTCGGCAAAGTGAGCCGAAACTTGGGGGCCTATTTTTCCAGCGATGTTTTGGGCCTGGTTTCCATTTTTTTGGTGAAAATGGGCGATAGAGGTCCATTTTGGGCCATAGATGGGCGACGTGAAGTGGAAAGTCTAACCCACAATTTCTAAATTTGCAGATGATACCAAATTGGTGGGGACAGTCAATACTGAGGAGGACTGCAACAAATTGCAGCAGGACAGTAATAAATTTGCAGAATAGGGGGCATACAATTGGCAAATGAAGTTCAACACACATAAATGTGAGGTAGCACATTTTTTAAGGAAGAATAGGGAGGTCACTTATAATTTGGAGGGTGCGAGTCGAGGTGGGGTAGAGGAACAAAGGGATCTCGGAATACAAATACACCAATCACTAAAAGTTGCACCATAGGTTAGCAAGGCCTTAAGAAAATCAAACCAAGCATTAGGGTTTATTTCTAGAGGTACAGAATTGAAAAGTAGGGAAGTTATGCTAAACCTGTATCAAACCTTGGTTACACCACACTTTAGAGTACTGCGTGCAGTTCTGGTCGCCATAAAAAGGATGTAGAGGCACTGGAGAGGGTGCAGAGATGATTTACAAGGATGATATACAATTCGAGGGTATACATATCAGGAAAGTATTAACAGGCTGGGTCTCTTTTCTCTTGAAAGAAGAAGGCTGAGGGGTGACCTAATGGAGGTCTTTAAAATCATGAAAGGTTTTGATAGAGTGGATACAGAGAGAATCTTTCCACTTGTGGGGAAGAACATAACTAGAGGTCATCAATATAAGATAGTCATCAAGAAATCCAATAGGGATTTCAGATAACCAAAGTGTGGTGAGAATGTGGAACTTGCTACCACAGGGAGTCATTAAAGCGAATCGTATAGATGTATTTAAGGGGAGGCTAGACAAGCATATGAGGGAGAAGGGAATAGAGTGTCATGCTGATAGATTTAGATGAGGAAAGACGAGAGGAGGCTCGAGTGGAGCATAAACGGCGACATGGACTGATTAGGCCGAATGGCCTGTTTCTGTGCTATATATTCTATGCAATCCTATGTAATGTAATCCTTTGATAGTGGGTTATTGTGAAATCTAATCAAAAATACCACAGGTGATGAGCCTGCTCCACACTGCATGGTGTATATCATTAGAAAGATTCTTGTGTCATTGCCAGGTCAGGCCCACAATGATTTCAGCTTCAAGACTTTTGGCAGATTTCCCTGGTTGACTGTACTTCAACCATAAGGACTTATACCAAGTGACAAGGTTGGCCCACTGGCATATTGTTGGATGCCCCCATTGCAATCAGCTCTTCTCAGGAGCAGGTATGGCAGTCCCTATGGGGATACCATTATGTGTCATTATCATGGAGGAGGAGGAGCAGCAGCACAGGTTGGAGCTAAGGAGAGTCAGTTAGCATTTAAGGAGGATGCAGCCCACTAGGTATCATTCCCTTCATAGAATAGACAGCACAGGTCTTGTAAGGGTCTTTCTGGGAAGTTGTGTATCAAATGCCCTTTACCAAAGAGGGAATAGGACATTTCTATGACCTGCTGCAGACAGACCTCAAGCCACAATAGGGCTGCTTATTTCAGCACAAAATAAATTTAAAGAGCACACCTAGTAGCAAGGAATTGAAGTTAAGGAAGCCTTAATGCTCAAAATGCTAAAATAATTCCAAGAAAATGTGTGCGCAATCTGCTTCCAGCTTTCCCTTGTTGCAGCTAATGATCCTTTTAAGTAGCGCTGGAAATGGCGTCCTCCCAATCATGGTTTGTGGAAGGGTTGAGTAAGTAGTGATGGTGGTAGTGATCGACACGAAAATCATGCTGGGAACTTTACTGTGTCATTCAATATTTGAAATGGGGAGGAGGGCTCAGGTGTAAATTGTAGTACAAATAGTAGTTCAAAAACAAACAAAAGGGAAGAGAGTAGAGTAGCAGTTAAAAATTGTGCTTTAGGCACTACATTAAAGGGAAAACTAAAAGATGTAAAGTGCCTAAACCAGGAGAGAGAAATAAGAAACAAGTGAGTAAAACATTAGAGATGAAGGACAGATTGGGGTGCATTCTTTATACAGACTCATGGAGTATAAGTAATAAAAAGACTGAACTACAGGCGCAAATTCAGCTTGGAAGGTATGACATGGTAGCCATTACTGAGACGTGGGTGCAAAACGGTCAGGACTGTAAACTAAATATACCAGGTTATGAGGTCTACAGGAAAGATAGGGAAAATGGCAGAGGGGGAGGAGTAGCCTTAGTGATTACGGATGAAATCGCTTCAATTATAAGAGAAGATATAACGAGAGGTAAGGAGGCAGTGGAGACTTTATGAGTTGAATTAAGAAATAGGAAAGGATTTAAGACTGTAGTGGGTGTTGTGTATAGGTCCCCTGGTAGCAGCTGTGAAGTGCTCGATTATATAAATGAGGAGATTAGACAGAGTGGTTTTAATGGGGGATTTTAACTTTCATGTAGATTGGGATATGCAGACTAGCAACTGTCAGAAAAGTAGTGAATTTTTTGTGTGTGTCTGGGATAGTTTTCTACAGCAATATATCCTAGAGGCAACAAGGGGGCATACCATATTAGATTTAGTAATGAGTAATGAGCCTGATTTAGTTACCAGCCTAACTGTGCGTGAACATTTATTCAATAGCGATCATAACATGATTGAATTCAATGTAGTGTTTGAAAGGGAGAACCACCACTACTAAACAGCTACTAAGATCCTAGATTTGGGTAAGGTCGAATTCAATGGGTTGAAGTAGAGACTGTCTACAGCAAACTGGGCAAATCTGTTAATGGGTAAAATGACAGATCAGTGGGAGATGTTCAAAAAATAATTTAAGGTGAGACAGAACCAATTTATATCCATAAGGGGTAAGAGCTCTACTTGCCAAATAAAACAGCCATGTCTTAAAAAGATAAGGGTCAGCATAAAACTAAAGGAAAGAGCATTCAAAAATGCAAAAAGTAACACAGATCATGGTGAATGGGAAATATACAAAGAACAGCAAAGGGCCACAAAACAGATAGTAAGATCTACAAAAAGGGAGAATGAAAGGAAACTTGCAAGAGATATCAAAATCAACACACAGAATTTTTACAATTATATTAGAAAAAAGAGAGTAGTCAGGAGCAATGTTGGCCCCTTAAAAACTGAAAGCCATAATATTGTCAATGATAAGGAAATGGCGGACATGTTGAATAATTATTTTGCATCAATATTTGCAATACAGCAAGAGAATAGTATTTTCAGCTGATCAGAGAGAGCCAGCGTGGATTTGTGAAAGGTAGGGCACGCCTGACAAATTTGATTGAATTTTTTGGAAAGATGAGTAAAGTAGAGCACAGGGGAATGCCTATGGATGTTATTTATATGGACTTATATGGACTGATAAAGACCCACATAAGAAACTGTTAACAAGGTAGAAGCCCATGGAATTGAGGGCACATTATTGACCTGGTTAGGAAATTGGCTGAGCAGCAGGTGACAGGCAATAAGGGATAATGGGTAGGTACTCAAATTAGCAGGATTTGTTGTCCCATAGGGATCTGTGTTGGGGCCTCAACTATTCACAGTATTTATTAGCAATTTAGATGATGACATAGAAAGTCATATATTCAAATTTACCAATGGCAAAAAGATAGGTGCTGTGTGGATGAAAGCAAAAAATTACAAAGAGATATCGACAGATTAAGTGAATGGGCAAAACTGTGGCAAACGGATTTCAATGTAGGGAAATGTGAGGTTATCCACTTTGCAAGTAAAAAGGATAGAACACAATACTTTCTAAATGGTGAAAAGCTAAAAACAGTGGTGGTCCAAAGAGACTTGGGGCTGGATGTTCGGCTTTTGAGATTTTGGGGCAGTAATGGTGGCGGGGCGGTCCTGATAACACCTGGAAAATGTTTACTCCCTCGTCTGAAAAATTCAGCAAAAAATGAGGTTCCGTGTTTGGGGGCGAAAAATCAGGCATAACACAAGCAAGTATTACGTCCCAGCCGAAAATCACGGCGTTAAATAATACGGAATAATGTGCAGGACAAGATGGTGCAGACTTTTGTTGATTACGCATGTAAATAGTTTCTTGATTTAATGCACTTCATTGTTGTTCAGTGCCCTGCAACATAACATTCTCTATTATATGGTTTTATTTTGGTGGGGGGAGTTTTTGTTACTTTGTTGTAGTAAAATGTCTGTTTGATCTTGTTATGTCTTCAGATGCTCTAATAAGGACTCCACGAGAAAATATGTTGTGCTTGAACTGTAGTGACCTTAGTCCTTTATTGATAACTCCAGAGTAAGGATCACACATGGTGGCCTGCCTTTTATACTAGGCATGGCACACCTGTACAGGTAACCTACAAGTCTCCCACTGCAGTGCCCTCTGGTGGCACACTTTGTAATAGTACAAGCAGTAACCATATAGAATACATGACATCACTCTCTCTCAAGTCTTTAGTGCAAATCGCCTTTGCATTCACTGTGCTCTGGGCTTAGCTCTATCTGGTTGACCCTTGAAGGGTCGTTTTCATCTTGGGTGAGCAGGTGGTGTTTCGTTGGCAGTAGAGTTGCTGGTGGTTTCTGTTTGTGCGTCCATGACCACTCCATTCTCTCCCCCCACCCCCACAAACAGATTGTGTCGTTGGCTCATTACATTCATATACTTCCAAGTTCCCCCAAAAATTTGCATTTACAGTATTACATTTATGGTACCATGGTGAGGTAAGCACATTTGAAAGGTGAGGTGCATACTTGGGATGTACCTGGAGTCAGTGCTGGGGTCAGCACCGGTGCGTGAGGACAAACTAGTTCCAGAACTGCTGGATGGTGTCCAGATAGTCTGGTGGCAGCCCGGTGCCCAGTGCTGGCAGTGGGAACCCGGTTGGCTCAAGTTGCCTGCTCTCGGGGCTTTTGCCGTTGCTTCTAGCGTCGGGCAGGTTCACAGATGCCTGTGACCTCCCTGTCCTTTCCTAGCGCCCCGGATCACTGCTGCTCCCTGAGGAGCAGTTGTCTAGCAGTGCACAGGGAACCGCTGACTTGCTTGCCTGGGCGTTATTTAGTTTGGGATGCTGGCTGGTCCCAGTCCCATTTGGGAGAACAGTTGCGGGTGATCCTTCATTCCTGGGTGTAGCCTTGGTGGTGATAGGGTCTGGGGGCTTAGTGCAGTTTGCTCTTTCAGGCTCGTGGCGCTTGGTGCCATCGAATGCCTGAGAGATGGAGCCAATAGGGGGGCAGGGTATCGATACCGTTGCCGCTGCCCTCTTGAGATTGCTTTCTCTGCAGCTTGTATGTGTTAGCTGCTTGCGGCCACACTCCATGGTGCATCACTTTGGTCCCAGGGACGCAGGCTACAGCTTTGGGTAGCTCGCTGGACCTGTGGGTGTTTGCCTGCTGCATTGACTGTATGCAGTTGAAATCCTACATTGCACAATGTTTCATTACTTATTGTAAATAACCTATAGCTCCAATCGCAATCGCGCAACTTTTCCTTGCTTATTGCATGTACAAAACTCTGGTCATCAATTACACATTTTACATGATTGCACTCGTGCGACTTTTCCTTGCTTATTGTATGTACACAACTCTGATCATCAATTACACATTTTACACAGTTGCTATTACATTGGTTGAGAGTGTGGAACTATCCCTTTAAGTGAGGAGAGTTGCAGGCGTCCTTTAAGAGAGCCTTGCTATCTTTACCCCAATCCTCGTCTTCACTTGTTGCCACGTGTTGCTCCATCAGCACTACACCTCGTTATCTGGCCGCCGCCATTTTTTTCTTCAGCGCCTCACCTCGTGGTTTGGGCGCCATCTTTCTTCCATCCATGTTGTCGACTGCTGTGATTCTCTTTTCCCTATCAAAGCTGGGAAGTCACCTCTGGGTCCGATTTTCTTCCTCCGGAGTCCTGCCACTGGAGCCTGGAATGTGCGTTCCGGTTGTCTCAGCTGGATCATCTCCACGCAGACGTGCTGAGCAGTCTGTGCCTCGGGTGCTGTGCTGGTCTGCTCTCTGGTGCTGGACCCAACCTTAGGTTGGGGCTTGCTTTGCCTCTGAGCACGGGGGACTTCGGTCACTGGAGGGATGAAATCTTCCCAGCTCCAATGGATCTTCTCCATCCACCTTCTTCCGAGTAGCGTTGGTCCATCGCCTGCAACAATCCATAGGTAACTTGTGCACCACGCTGTCATGGAGTACCTTTACATCCACACTACCAATGGCTGGGATAAGTTCATTGGTGTAGGTGTGCAGCTTTGCCTGAACCAGGACCAACTTGGGTCGTTCAGCCTGATTGTCCCATAGCCTCGCAAAGGCTTCTTGATTCATTACTGACTGGCTCGTTCCCCGTGTCCACTTCAATGAAGTCTGGACTGCCATTTATCTCGACTTCCATTCTCAACGGAGAACATTCGGTGGTGCAGGTAAACATGCTATATACCTCATCATGGGGCTGAGCTGCCTCTCTGACTATCGCTTCATAATCTGCGCTGGATTCATGGCCATCTGCAGCTCTTCATCAACACAGTGAGTCATATTTCTTTTACGCATTCGCTGAAGGTGGCCCTTTGTGCTGCAGCCTTTACATACATAGTCTTTAAAACAGCACTTATGAGCCCTGTGATTCCCTTTGCATCGCCAGCATGGTGCTACTCGATTAGCCCCCATCGGCGGACTCTGAGTTAAGGGACTCGGGTGCCTGTTGTCTCTCCCCTGAGAAGATTCACATTCTACAGTCCAGCCTCTAAAAGGCGCCACTCTGTGCACAAAAAAGGAGTAAAAAGAAATCAAAGTGTGACGTCACAGCCAAGGGTGTAAGTGATTGGCTGGTGATTGGTGAGTAGTTTTTCTTCTTTTTCTTTTCCATATCAGTAAGAAACCTTTGGCATTGTTGCCAAATTAAGTTAATTTAGGGTTAAGTCATGGCAGGAGAGCCCAGATCCATGTTATGCTCCTCCTGTGCGTTGTGGTATGTCAGGGACACTTCCAGTGTCCCTGACTACTATGTGTGCAGGAAGTGTGTCCAGCTGCAACTCATTACAGGCCACATTGCGGCACTGGAGCTGTGCATGGATTCACTCTGGAGCATCCGCGACACTGAGGATGTGGTGAATAGCACATTTAGTAAGTTGGTCACACCACAGGTAAAAGTGACACAGGCAGAATGGGAATGGGTGACCATCAGGAAGAGCAGTGGAAGGAAGGTAGTGCAGGGGTCCTCTACGGTCATCTCGCTCCAAAACAGATATACTGTTTTGGGTACTGTCGGGGGAGATGGCCCATCAGGGGAAGGCAGCTGCAGCCATGTTCATGGCACCGTGGGTGGCTCTGCTGCACAGGAGGAGAGGAAAAAGATTGGGAGAGCTGTAGTGATAGGGGATTCTATTGTAAGGGGAATAGATAAGCATTTCTGCGATCGCAACTGAGACTCCAGGCTGGTATGTTGCCTCCCTGGTGCAAGTATCAAGGATGTCTCGGAGCAGCTACAGGGCATTCTGGATGGGGAGGGTGAACAGCCAGTTGACGTGGTGCATATAGGTACCAACGACATAGGTAAAAAATGGAATGAAGTCCTACAAGCTGAATTTAGGGAGCTATGAGTTAAATTAAAAAGTAGGACCTCAAAAGGTAGTAATCTCAGGATTGCTACCAGTGCCATGTGCTAGTCAGAGTAGAAATATCAGGATAGTTAAGAAGAATCCGTGGCTTGAGAAATGGTGCAAGAGGGAAGGATTCAAATTCCTGGGACATTGTAACCGGTTCTCGGGGAGGTGGGACCAGTACAAACCGGACGGTCTGCACCTGGGCAGGACCGGAACTGATGTCCAAGTGAGTGTGTTTGCTAGTGCTGTTGGGGAGGGGTTAAAAAAATTAGGCAGGGGGATGGGAATCTATGCAGGGAGACAGAGGGAAGTAAAATGGGGGCAGAAGCAAAAGATAGAAAGGAGAAAAGTAAAAGCGGAGGGCAGAGAAATCCAAGACAAAAATCAAAAAGGGCCACATTATAGCATAATTCTAAAGGGACAAAGAGTGTTAAAAACAGTGTAAAAACGCCAAGCCTGAAGGCTCTGTGTATCAATGCAAGGAGTATTCGTAATAAGGTGGACGAATTAATTGCACAGGCAACTATTAACGAATATGATATAATTGGGATTACGGAGACATGGCTCAAGGGTGACCAAGACTGGGAACTCAACATCCAGGGGTATTCAACATTCAGGATGGATAGACAGAAAGGAAAAGGAGGTGGGGTTGCGCTGCTGGTTAAAGAGGAAATTAACACAATAGTAATGAAGGACATTAGCTTGGATGATGTGGAATCTGTATAGGTAGAGCTGTGGAGTACCAAAGGGCAGAAAACGCTAGTGGGAATTGTATACAGACCACCAAACAGTGGTAGTGAGGTTGGGGACAGCATCAAACAAGAAATTAGGGACGCGTGCAATAAAGGTACAGCAGTTATCATGGGCGACTTTAATCTACATTTAGATTGGGCTAATGAAACTGGTAGCAATACAGTGGAGTGTATTAGGGATGGTTTTCTAGATCAATATGTCGAGGAACCAACTAGAGAGCTGGCCATCCTAGACTGGGTGTTGTGTAATAAGAGAGGACTAATTAGCAATCTTGTTGTGCGAGGCCCCTTGGGAAAGAGTGACCATAATATGGTAGAATTCTTTATTGAGATGGAGAGTGAAACAGTTAATTCAGAGACTATGGTCCTGAACTTAAGGAAAGGAAACTTTGATGGTATGAGGCGTGAATTTGCTAGGATAGATAGGCAAATGATACTTAAAGGGATGATGGTGGATAGGCAATGGCAGCTATTTATAGATCACATGGATGAAATTCAACAATTGTACATCCCTGTCTGGAGTACAAAGAAAACGGGGAAGGTGGCTGAACTGTGGCTAACAAGGGAAATTAGGGATAGTGTTAAATCCAAGGAAGAGGCACATAAATTGGCCAGAAAAAGCAGCAAACCTGACAAATTTAGAATTCAGCAGAGGAGGACAAAGTGTTTAATTAGGAGGGGGAAAATAGAGTATGAGAAGAAGCTTGCAGGGAACATAAAAACTGACTGCAAAAGCTTCTATAGATATGTGAAAAAAAGGTTAGTGAAGACAAACATAGGTCCATTGCAGTGAGAATTAGGTGAATTTATAATGGGGAGCATAGAAATGGCAGACCAATTGAACAAATACTTTGGTCTGTCTTCACGAAGGAAGACACAAATATCCTTCCGGAAGTACTAGGAGTCCGAGTGTCTAGCAAGAAGGAGGAACTGAAGGGAATCCTTATTAGTCAGGAAATTGTGTGAGGGAAATTGATGGGATTGAAGGCCGATAAATCCCCAGAGCCTGATAGGCTGCATCCCAGAGTATTTAAGGAAGTGGCCCTAGAAATAGTGGATGCATTGGTGATCATTTTTCAACATTCTATTGACTCTGGATCAGTTCTTATGGACTGGAGGGTAGCTAATGTAACACCACTTTTGAAAAAAGGAGGGAGAGAGAAAACAGGTAATTATAGACTGGTTAGCCTGACATCAGTAGTGGGGAAAATGTTGGATTCTATTATTAAGGATGAAGTAGCAGCGCGTTTGGAAAGCGGTGACAGGATCGGTTCAAGTCAGCATGGATTTATGAAAGGGAAATCAAGCTTGACAAATCTTCTCAAATTTTTTCAGGATGTAACTAGCAGAGTGGACAAGGGAGAACCAGTGGATCTGATGTATTTAGACTTGCAAAAGGCTTTTGACAAGGTCCCACACAAGAGATTAGTGTGCAAAATTGAAGCACATGGTATTGAGGGTAATGTATTGACGTGGATAGAGAACTGGTTGTCAGACAGGAAGCAGAGAGTCGGAATAAATGGGTCCTTTTCAGAATGGCAGGCAGTGACTAGTGGGGTGCCGCAGGGTTCAGTGCTGGGACCCCAGTTATTTACAATATGCATTAATGATTTAGATGAAGGAATTGAATTTAATACCTTCAAGTTTGCAGATGACACTAAGCTGGGTGCCAGTGTGAGCTGTGAGGAGGATGCTAAGAGGCTGCAGGGTGACTTGGACAGGTTAGATGAGTGGGCAAATACATGGCAGATGCAGTATAATGTGGATAAATGTGAGGTTATCCACTTTGGTGGCAAAAACAGGAAGGCAGAATACTAGCTGAATGGTGACAGATTAGGAAAAGGGGAGGTGCAACGAGACCTGCGTGTTATGGTACATCAGTCATTGAAAGTTGGCAAGCAGGTACAGCAGGCAGTGAAGAAGGCAAATGGCATGTTGGCCTTCATAGCGAGGGGATTTGAGTATAGGAGCAGGGAGGTCTTACTGCAGTTGTACAGGGCCTTGGTGAAGCAACACCTGGAATATTGTGTTCAGTTTTGGTCTCCTAATCTGAGGAAGGACATTTTTGCTATTGAGGGAGTGCAGCGAAGGTTCACCAGACTGATTCCCGGGATGGCAGGACTGACATATGAGGAGAGACTGGATCGACTGGGCTTGTATTCACTGGAGTTTAGAGGAATGAGAGGGGATTCATAGAAACATATAAAATTCTGATGGGATTGGACAGGTTAGAGGCAGGTAGAATGTTCCCGATGCTAGGGAAGTCCAGAACCAGGGGTCACAGAATAAGGATAAGGTATAAGCCATTTAGGACCGAGATGAGAAAAAACTTCTTCACTCAGAGGGTTTTTAACCTGTGGAATTCTCTACCGCAGAAAGTTGTTGAGGCCAGTTCATTAGATATATTCAAAAGGGAGTTAGATATGGCTCTTACAACTAAAGGGATCAAGGGGTATGGAGAGCAAGCAGGAAAGGTGTACTGAGGTTGAATGATTAGCCATGATCTTATTGAATGGTGCTACAGGCTCGAAGGGCCGAATAGCTTACTCCTGCACCTAATTTCTATGTTTCTATGTTTCTCTATGTACTTGCCAGGTTTGAGTCCTGAGGATGAGTCATCCGCGTAGAGCTGCAGGTCGAGGTCATGAATGCTTGGCTCACGGAGATGGCCTTCTGCAGTGTGACTGCTATCCGCAGATCGTAGCTTATGAAGATGGCCCTCATGGCTGATCCTGATGACAAAGATATCCCATAGCGCTTCACTGAGGTGGTTGCCGATATCACATGGTGCCGCCAGCTTCCTGCAGTCTGCAGCATATTTCACGATCTCCTGGCCTTCGGGCCATTGGTTTGTATAAAACCGGTGTCTGGCTGTGTGGATGCTCTCTTTGGGCTTGAGTTGTTCTTGGATCAATGTTACAAGCTGTCTGGCTGTGTGGATGCTCTCTTTGGGCTTGAGTTGTTCTTGGATCAATGTTACAAGCTCCTCGTACGTCTTGGTTGTTGTCTTCGCTGGTGCCAGCAGGATGGCTGTGCGCTTATCAGCCTGTGTGGCCAAATTGTCACTTGCCATGTCATTTGCTGTGAAGAAATGGTCAAGCCTCTCCACAAATGCTTCCCAATCATCATCATCGGTGAAATGCTGCAACGTACCAAGATTAGCCATTTTCGCGTGAAGGTCCGTAATCTCATCGCCAATTGTTACGTCTTCAGATGCTTTAATAATGACTCCACGAGACAATATGTTGTGCTTGAACTGTCGTGACCTTAGTCCATTTAATGTAACTCCAGAGTGAGGATCACACATGATGGCCTGCCTTTTATACTCGGCCTGGCACTCCTGTACAGGCAACCTACAAGTCTCCCACTGCAGTGTCCTCTGGTGGCACACCTTGTATTAGTACCAGCAGTAACCGTGTAGGATACATGACAGATCCTTTGCCATTGGTGTCTTGTTTATCATTTCAACGTTCACCGGAGGTGTGCCTTTATGGGGGCACATAGCGTGTCCAGTGTTAGCTCCATCCCTCAGTTTCCTCCATTTAGGAGCTGGCGAAGTTCAACTCTTGGTCCGGCTGCCTCCCCCATGGATGGTTTGGCTATCCAATGGGGGCGTTGCCAGGCGTCTCTTCATCGTGCTCCTCCTCCTAAAGTAGGCCCGCAAGCTGTGCAACATGCAGCACACCAAAATGAATTGGGAAACCTGTTGATGGGAGTAATGAAGGCTGCCTCCAGAGTGGTCCAGTCATCGGTGTGCTTGTGGGAGATGGCATATCTCTGACAGCATTGGCTTTCAGAAGCACAGCCTTCTCACACTCTGCTCCTCAGCGAGCTCGAGGTATGAGCGTTGGTGCCTCTAAATCCGTGGGGGTAAGCCCTCCTCCCGAGATGTCTTCCGTCTCTCCTCATCCATGGCCCGACATGGCCAGGAGCCCTTGTTGTATCCTGACGCCACCTAGCAATAGCATGGAGGGTGATATGCTGGCAAACTAGTAATGCCCCCATTAAATTCTTTAAATGAAGATGTAAGGACACTGTAATGGCAGATAAAAGTACCACTTTCAAGACAGCTTCACCCAGCAGGCTGTGTGCAAACGTTGCAGTCAACGTGGCCTGTGATGTAGGAGCCTCCTTCCTCAAATTACTTTCGCTGCAAATACCACCTACTGGATTGTGGAAATGCTTGATTTTTTCATCCGTTTCCCGATGCAGGTGTATAATGGGGCGTTAAGGCCAATTTTGCATCTGAGGCGCTAGTGGAGCATTGCACGATGATTGATGTCATTATCTCCCTGAAACTGGAGGGTGGGGCGGTCAGGTTATGCGCCACCACAAACACTGAGCCGAATTTGCCGACTGGGTGGTAAAATCTGGACACCCGCTTTTACGCCTAAAAACATCCTTTTCGGGGCCTTACCAGAGGTGCAAAGGAGCCAAAAATCCAGCCTTTGGGGTCCAGGTACATATAACATTAAAATGTCATGAATAAGTACAGAAAATACTAATGGAATGCTGGCCTTTATACCTAGAGGACTAGAATACAAGAGGGCAGAATTTATTGGCCTCAACAACTTTCTGTGGTAGAGAATTCCACAGGTTCACCACACCTGGAATATTGTGAGCAGTTCTGGGCACCACACTTTAGGAAGGATATATTGGCCTTCGAGGGAATTCAGCGTAGGTTTACCAGAATGATATCCAGACTTCAAGGGTTAAGTTAAGAGGAGAGTACACAAATTAGAGTTGTATTCCCTCGAATTTAGAAGGTTAAGGAGTGATCTGATCGAAGTTTCCAAGATATTAAGAGGAATTGATAGGGTAGATAGAGAAACATAGAAACATAGAAAATAGGTGCAGGAGTAGGCCATTCGGCCCTTCTAGCCTGCACCGCCATTCAATGAGTTCATGGCTGAACATTCAACTTCAGTACCCCATTCCTGCTTTCTCGCCATACCCTTTGATCCCCCTAGTAGTAAGGACCTCATCTAACTCCTTTTTGAATATATTTAGTGAATTGGCCTCAACAACTTTCTGTGGTAGAGAATTCCACAGGTTCACCACTCTCTGGGTGAAGAAGTTCCTCCGCATCTCGGTCCTAAATGGCTTACCCCTTATCCTTAGACTGTGACCTCTGGTTCTGGACTTCCCCAACATTGGGAACATTCTTCCTACATCTAACCTGTCTAACCCCGTCAGAATTTTAAATGTTTCTATGAGGTCCCCTCTCATTCTTCTGAACTCCAGTGAATACAAGCCCAGTTGATCCAGTCTTTCTTGATAGGTCAGTCCCGCCATCCCGGGAATCAGTCTGGTGAACCTTCGCTGCACTCCCTCAATAGCAACTATTTCCGCTGGTTAGGGATTCTAGGACTAAGGACAGGGCTGGATTAACCCACAGGCTCTTAAGCCTTAGGCCCTTATATTATTTAGGTCTTTGACTTTAGGCCCTGATTTTTATATCATTAACTTCAAATCTTTGTCACAAGGTTGGTTAAGCAATATCATATATAACTGCATAATTATATCTTCAGAGGTACAAAATATTGTGTCCTTATGGCTCAAAGTGTGTATAAAATCCTGTTGTAATCTTGAAATGTGTAGAAATATCCCCTAAAAATTCACCCAGAGAGTTATGTATAATGTTCATAGGATAAATGCATAGGCAGAAACCAGTCTTTGTTTGAAGAGATGTATTCAGAGAATTTTTTGTTTAATATCGCAGTTTAAGCAAGGAAGAAACCAATCTCTGCTTGAACTGTAAGTTGTTTTTGCTGCTTATTTTAATATACATAGCTTTGATTTTTGGAATTTGTTTTCCACAGTCAAGGCCAGGAACTTACCAGTCTTTGTTTGAAAATATGTATTCAGATAATTTTTTGTTTGATATCACAGTTTAAAGTCAGGAAGAAACCATTCTCTGTTTGAATTTTTTTTAAATGTACATAGCTTTGATGTTTGTTAGTTGTTAAATTTGGATAAATATACAATTATATTTGTTTGACGATTTTATGAATTGTATGCAATATATAGTACATATATTGGCCCTTCCCTCCTATTAGCCTTGGGCCCCTCACAGCCTTAATCTGGCTCTGACCAGGGGGCATAGTCTAAAAATTAGAACCAGACCTTTCAAGAGTGAAATTAGGAAACACTTCTGCACACAACATACAAAGGGTAGTTGCAGCTTGGAACTCTCTTCTGCAAACGGCAATTGATGATAGATCAACGTTAATTTTAAGTCGGAGATTGATAGCTTTTTGTTAACCATAGGTATTAAGGGATATGGGGCAAAGATGAGTACATGGAGTTAGGTCACAGATCAGCCAAGATCTCATTAAATGGTGGACCAAGCTCAAGGGACACAATGGTCTATTCCTGTTCCCATGTTCCAGTGGGAGCACTAACTGCCGAAATCAAGGTTGGTCCAAAACTTAGAGCAGATTGAGCTCCAACAATAAGTAGGTAGGACCATTGCTTTGAAATTTTTGACAGGCTACTGCCCCACTTAAAAGAAAAGAAAGACTTGCATTTATATAGAGGGGCCGAAATTCAGGGTTAGTGCCCATTTGTGGCGGCCATTCTGAAAAATTGAATGGCTGCCACTTTGGGGTCAACAGGCCGACCTAACCTAAATTTAGGTCGGAGATTTTTCGGCCTGGACCCCATAGTGCCCAAGTGGTCTCACCACCTGTAAAATGAATAAAACAATAAATTTACTTAAATCAGCAATTTTCACCTCACTCCGTGGAGGAGGTGCGTGAAGAGGCAGTCAGGACTTCGGTGAGAGGCCTATAAAAGGCACAGCAGGGAGTCCGGGGCCCAGCGCCGAGGACGTGTGTGGAGAGGCAGTCGGGACTTCAGTGAGAGGCCTATAAAAGGCACAGCAGGGAGTCCGGGGCCCAGCGTCAAGGACGTGTGTGGAGAGGCAGTCTGGACTTCGGTGAGAGGCTTATAAAAGGCACAGCAGGGAGTCCGGGGCCCAGCATCAAGGAGGTCCATGGAGAGGCGAGCTTGTACAGCTCCAGGGAGAAGGCAAAAAAGAAGTAGAAAGAAATAGAAAGGTGACGTCACAGCCAAGGGCGTAAGTGATTGGCTGGTGATTGGTGAGTAGTTTTTCTTTTTTCTCTTTTATAACAGTGAGTAAACTTTAGCATTATTGTTGCCAATTTAAGTGTATCTAAGGGTTAAGTCATGGCAGGAGAGCTCGGTCACGTGATATGCTCCTCCTGGACCATGTGGGAAGCCAGGGACACTTCCGGTGTCCCTGACGACTACATGTGCGGGAAGTGTTTCCGCCTCCAGCTCCTGACGGACCGCGTTGCGGAATTGGAGCTGAGGGTGAATTCACTCTGGAGCATCCACGATGCTGAGAATGACGTGAGTAGCACGTGTCGCGAGTTGGTCTTACCGCAGGTGAAGGGTCCACACCAGCTAGGGAATGGAAGACCAGCAGGAAGAGCAGTGCAAGGAAGGTAGTGCAGGGGTCCCCTGCGGTCATCCCCCTGCAAAACAGATGCACCGCTTTGAGTACTGTTGAGGGGGATGACTCATCAGGGGAGGGCAGCAGCAGCCAAGTTCATGGCACTGTGGCTGGCTCTGCCTCACAGGAGGGCAGGAAAAAGAGTGGGAGAGCGATAGTAATAGGGGATTCAATCGTAAGGGGAATAGATAAGTGTTTCTGCGGCCGCAACCGAGACTCCAGGATGGTATGTTGCCATTCTACAATCAATCCTTAGTTAGAATTATACAAATATTATACAAATAAATCCAACCTGAATAAAAATTTATAAGCAAAGAAAAGATTAAATAAACCATAGTTCCTACCTGTGTGAAAGTGCTTCAGGCAGGCCTTTCATGTTGGAGACAGGCAGGGGTGTGGCGTCAGTGTCTTGACGGCAGTGGCAGCAAGCAGCCTTCAAGCTGAGCTGCGGTGCTTGAGGCAGGCCTTCATTCTCTTCGTGGCTGGCCGCGAAGAAGCAACACCGGACGGACTCGAGGCCATTCGGCCATGAGATATCAGCAGCGTCAGTGGCTGGCCGGCAGCCGAAGAAGCAACATCGGATGGACTCGAGGCCATTCGCCCATGAGATAGCAGCGGCGTCAGTGGCTGGGCGGCAGCCGAAGAATCAACGCAGGACACACGCAGCTCATGAAGGTTCTTGAGGCCATTCAGCCATGCTTTAGGGGCGGCGTCAGTGGCTCGACGGCAGCCAAAGAATCAGCAGCAGACGGACGTGAGGCCATTCAGCCATAGGATATCAGCGGCGTCAGTGGCTGGCCGGCAGCCAAAGAATCAGCAGCGGACGGATTTGAGGCCATTCGGCCATAGGATATCAGCGGTGTCAGTGGCTGGCCGGCAGCCGAAGAATCAACACCTGACACATGCAGCTCTTTATGGTGTTTGAGGCCATTCGGCCACGCTTTAGAGGCGGCATCAGTGGCTCGACGGCAGCCGAAGATACAGCAGCAGCCTTCGAGCTGTGAGGGGGACTGAGGCCATTTGGACAGGGAGAGGCAGCCACATAGACAGTTTTATCCTTAAATTAGCAGAATGGGTGCTGCATTGTCAACACCACGTATTATGCAATGGTTCGCCATCAATTCACTGCATAGGAGAGAATTGATTAGAGCTCACCGCACCAGGAACGTCGTAGCCCGTAGGTTGATGGGCAGGAGACCTTACCCACGTCGACAATATCGAACCAGGCGCTCGTACCTGGACATGAGCGAGGCTGATTGTGTGAAAAGGCTGCGTTTTCGCAGAGAAGTTGTCACTGAGATCTGTGATATGGTGAGAGCAAATTTGCAGGCCAGAAGCAGAACGCCAACTGCCTTGTCTGTTGAAGTGAAGGTAACAGCTGCACTTTCTTTCTATGCCTCAGGATCGTTTCAGGCTACAACTGGAGATGTGTGTGCCATCTTTCAACGTGCAATACATGCCTGCATTTACCAGGTCACGGCTGCACTGTATGCGTGAAGGAATGACTTCATCAATTTCCCAATGACTGCACAAGCGATCCATAAGAGGGCTGTGGGCTTCTTCAGGATTGCCGGCTTCCCAAAGGTACAGGGCTGCATTGATTGTACCCACATAGCCTTGCGAGCACCTGTGGAGGAATCTGAGCAGTACCGAAATAGGAAAGATTTCCACTCTATCAATGTACAGCTCGTGTGTGACGACAAGCAGCGCATCATGTCAGTCGATGCAAGATACCCTGGCAGCACCCACGATGCGCTCATTTTACGCAACAGCGTTCTATCTGACATGTTTGAGCAGCAGCCAGAAGGGCAGAGCTGGCTACTGGGAGACAAAGGGTACGGCCTAACCACCTGGCTCATGACGCCCCTACGCATGACACGGACAGAAGCTGACCGTCAATACAACATGGCGCACATTGCGACGCGCAGCATCATTGAGAGGACCATTGGCATATTGAAACAGTGATTCCGATGCCTGGACTATTCCGGACGACACTTGCTATACTCTCCTCAGATTGTCGGTCATTTCACTGTTGTGTGCTGCATGCTTCATAACTTAGCCATCATGAGGCAGCAGGAGCTGGTAGTGGAACCAGAAGACCCACGTGCGGGTCCAGTGCATGATGATAGTATTACGGAAGACCAGGATGTGGATGATAATGACAATCAGGAAAGCATGCAAGTGCCTGATGCCGAAGCACGAGGTCGGAGGAGGGCCGTCCATCGTGCCCCTTTAACGATTGCTCGAGCCTTGCGCCAGCAGCTCATCCGTGAACGCTTCAACTACTGATGCCTGAGGGCTCTGCGACCACTTTTGCGTATGGACATGTTTATTCTTTGCAGTTGTTCCTACGTTGTGTTCTGTTAATGGAACATGAAACAGTTTTAATGAAAAAATATTTTATTGAAAAGTTAACGTCACTCTAATAAAATATTTGTTGTTTCAAACTTTACTTTTTAATATGACTCTTGAAGATCACTTAAAAACTTTAAGATCACTTATAAACTTGTAAAGTTACAAAAGTTACAAAACAATCGCAATGTGAAAAATCTTACACTCTTAAGATCACTTAAACTTCAAGATCACTTTTTAGATGCAAAATTAAATAATTTACAGAATGTGAGAGAATTTACACGATAAGATCACTTGAAAACCCTGAGATCACTTATATGTTGTAAAGTTACAAAACTTACAAAACAGTTTCATTGTGAAAAATCTTACACTCTGAAGAACAGTTAAACTTCAGGATAACTTTTTAGGTGCAAAATTAAATAAGATACAAAAAAATGAGAGAGCATTTACACTATAAGATCACTTAAAAACCATGAGATCCCTTATAAGTTGTAAAGTTACAAAACTTACAAAACAATTTCAATTTGAAAAATGCTACTACAGCTACATCAAGAACAAGAACAAAAGCAGCAAAGAAAGGCTGCAACCAAGTCACATCCATATCTCAGTGAATGTTCACTTCTTCATGGGGGTGTCATTTGATTGGCCGGGCTGTGTACCCTTATTGCAGCAGCTACCTCAACCAGGCCCACCCTGACAGCCTGTGCCGACACTTGCATGCCCTCCCTGACGGCCTGTGCCGACACTTGCATGCCCTCCCTGACGGCCTGTGCCGTCGATTGCACTCCCTCGGACATTCCCTCCCTAAGTTCCCGTGTCATTACTGCTATTTCTCCTGTCAGGACCGTCAACTCTTCACCTACTGCACTGACGCCACCGCTGAGTGATCGGGTAAGCTCATTGGTCTACATACCCAATGCCACAACCTGAGTCGCATCTGTTGCATGCTGTATCTCAGGAGAGCATGTCTCCAATCTTCTTCTCCTCTGCCTGGGTCTGCCTTGTGGCACCACTACACTGGGAGGCGTGGGCATGGACGGTGGGATACTCGGTGTTGCAAGCGGCACCACTACACAGGGAGGCACAGGCTGGGACTGTGGGACGCTCTGTGTTCCAGACGGCTGAACTGGAGGGAGAGGCTCGGGCGGAAATGGTGGGATGCTCTGTGTTGAAGACAGCAGAACTAGATGGAGAGGCTCGGACTGGAACGGTAGGACGCTCGGTGTTCCAGCTGACAGCACTCAAGTGCGAGCCATGGGCTGGGATGTTGGATGAATGGGTGTAAACTGCTCCATGATATCAGCAGCAACACTGGGACCCGAAGCGGTGGAATCAAAACCAAAGTAGGTGGAACCAAAACCTATACGAGAGGGAGGCGCAGGCTGGGACGATAGTGCAGTGACTGTAGAAAGCTGCATTATACCAGCAGCACCACTGGGACCCGCAACATCGGAAGCGAAACCATGGAAGGTGGAACCAAGACCTATGCTAGGGGTTGAAACTCTGATGCCCCTTGATGGGGGCTCATAAACATTAAATTGGAAGCTCTCCCCTGCAGACATTTCAGTCATCGCTGCCATCATCCAGTCTGGATCGTCCGCAGCTGGTTGTACTGGTCCTTGTTCTGTACCCTCAGGATCCTCAGGGTTGGCAGCAGCAGCATCGTCATCATCATCATCATCATGTTCTGCAAATACATCAGAACAGTCAAATGCTTAACAGCAAGGGAGGGGGCCGGATGGGTGGCATGAGTACTCTCACACCTAGCAGGCCAGGCAGCAGGTTGATTTAAAGGGCCATGATGCATTTTCAGGACTTACCCTCTTCCTCGCGTGCGGGCCCAGCTTGTGCTGTAACGATTGCTTTTCTCCATGTCCGACTCATCATAGCAGCTACCCTTTGTTCCAAGGGTGTCAGTGGATGCAGATTGGGCGTGCCTCCTCCTGTACGAGTTGCCTCCCTTTTGTTGTGGGCCAATTTCTTCTGCAAAGAGTAAAATATAACTTTTTACAGAGTGTGTCAGTCTGCAAGGTGGGACATACAGATAGCCAGGTTACAATTACGATTAAATTAAAAATGGGTAATATTATTTACACTAACGACTTGACCAAGGTCGTGCCATTTCTTTTTACACTGGCTTCCAGATCTCCTGATATGTACCACTGCGCAGTAATCTTCTGCAACTTGGTTCCAGCGTTTCTTCATTTCTTTAGGTGGCACTTTTATGCGACCTCTGTTGCTGGTATCTAGCTCCTGCCATCTCTGCTCAATTACGTTGACTAATATCTCTACTTCCTCATGCAAGAAATTCTTTGTTCTTGGTGGACGTTGCAAAGTTGAATTGGCACTCTTATTTCTCAAACACAGTCCTTAATTTGCATGCACCAATGCAGCACCAGTTCTGCAAGTTTAGCAGTGAAAAGCTGAACTCACTGATTTCAGCAGGTGATTTATTCAACAGTGCTGCTAAAAGCACTCCCTCACACACAGAAATATCACAAAAATTAAAATTACAAGTCTTTGAAGGGGACCAAGAAACAAAGCTTCACTTTTTCTCCAGTCCTTTTAAAAATGGCCGAGTGCCAATGTTTGTTTGATACTGCGCGTGCGCGCACGCTCCAACGCACACGCGCAGGGTTGCCGGCACCATGAAGGCTCATTTAAATTGGACCCACCCCCCACTACTTCCAGAATCAGCGCGAGTGTTTGGCTCCGCCCCCCGCTGAGAAGTGCGCGCCGCGCCAAGCAGAGTTAGAGCTCCGAGGAGATGGAGAATCTTGGAGATTTTTTAAGTGCACTTTTAGGCGTGAAGAACAGGCGACCAGCTCCGAGGTGCGCCGTTTTCGGCGCGGGCCGAAACTTGGTGCCATTGTGGGTGGAGATTAGAGATAGTAAGGGGAAAAAGTCACTGGTGGGCGTAGTTTATAGGCCCCCAACTAATAACTTCATGGTGGGGCTGGCAATAATCAAGGGAATAATGGAGGCATGTGAAAAAGGAACGGCAGTAATCATGGGGGATTTTAACCTACATATCGATTGGTCAAATCAAATCGCACGGGGTGGCCTTGAGGAGGAATTCATAGAATGCATATGGGATTGTTTCTTAGAACAGTATGTTACAGAACCTACAAGGGAGCAAGCTATCTTAGATCTGGTCCTGTGTAATGAGACAGGAATAATAAACGATCTCCTAGTAAAAGATCCTCTCGGAATGAGTGATGACAGTATGGTTGAATTTGTAATACAGATTGAGGGTGAGGAAGTAGTGTCTCAAATGAGCATACTATGCTTAAACAAAGGGGACTACAGTGGGATGAGGGCAGAGTTGGCTAATGTAGACTGGAAACACAGACTAAACGGTGGCACAATTGAGGAACAGTGGAGGACTTTTAAGGAGCTCTTTCATAGTGCTCAAAAAAATATATACCAGTGAAAAAGAAGGGCGGTAAGAGAAGGGATAACTAGCCGTGGATAACCAAGGAGATAAGGGAGAGTATCAAATTAAAAACCAATGCGTATAAGGTGTCCAAGGTTCGTGGGAAACTAGAAGATTGGGAAAATTTTAAACGACAGCAAAGAATGACGAAGAAAGCAATAAAGAAAGGAAAGATAGATTTCAAAAGTAAACTTGCGCAAAACATAAAAACAGATAGTAAAAGCTTTTACCGATATATAAAATGGAAGAGAGTGACTAAAGTAAATGTTGGTCCCTTAGAAGATGAGAAGGGGGATTTAATAATGGGAAATGTGGAAATGGCTGAGACCTTAAACAATTATTTTGCTTCGGTCTTCACAGTGGAAGACACAAAAACCATGCCAAAAATTGCTGGTCACAGGAATATGGGAAGGGAGGACCTTGAGATAATCACTATCACTGGGGGGGTAGTGCTGGACAGGGTAATGGGACTCAAGGTACACAAGTCCCCTGGTCCTGATGAAATGCATCCCAGGGTATTAAAAGAGATGGCGGAAGTTATAGCAGATGCATTCGTTATAATCGACCAAAATTCTCTGGACTCTGGGGAGGTACCAGCGGATTGGAAAGCAGCTAATGTAACGCCTCTGTTTAAAAAAGGGGGCAGACAAAAGGCAGGTAACTATAGGCCGGTTAGTTTAACATCTGTAGTGGGGAAAATGCTTGATGCTATCATTAAGGAAGAAATAGTGGGACATCTAGATCGGAATAGTGCAATCAAGCAGACGCAGCATGGATTCATGAAGGGGAAATCATGTTTAACTAATTTACTGGAATTCTTTGAGGATATAACGAGCATGGTGGATAGAGGTGTACCGATGGATGTGGTGTATTTAGATTTCCAAAAGGCATTCGATAAGGTGCCACACAAAAGGTTACTGCAGAAGATAAAGGTATGCGGAGTCAGAGGAAATGTATTAGCATGGATAGAGAATTGGCTGGCGAACAGAAAGCAGAAAGTCGGGATAAATGGGTCCTTTTTGGGTTGGAAATCGGTGGTTAGTGGTGTGCCACAGGGATCGGTGCTGGGACCACAACTGTTTACAATATACATAGATGACCTGGAAGAGGGGACAGAGTGTAGTGTAACAAAATTTGCAGATGACACAAAGATTAGTGGGAAAGCAGGTTATGTAGAGGACACAGAGAGGCTGCAAAGAGATTCAGAAAGGTTAAGCAAATGGGCTAAGGTTTGGCAGATGGAATACAATGTCGTAAAATGTGAGGTCATCCACCTTGGAAAAAAAAAACAGTAAAAGGGAATATTATTTGAATGGGGAGAAATTAAACATGCTGCAGTGCAGAGGGACCTGGGGGTTCTTGTGCATGAATCCCAAAAAGTTAGTTTGCAGGTGCAACAGGTAATCAGGAAGGCAAATGGAATGTTGGCCTTCATTGCGAGAGGGATGGAGTACAAAAGCAGGGAGGTCCTGCTGCAACTTTATAGGGTATTAGTGAGGCTGCACCTGGAGTACTGCGTGCAGTTTTGGTCACCTTACTTAAGGAAGGATATACTAGCTTTGGATGGGGTACAGAGACGATTCACTTGGCTGATTCCGGAGATGAGAGGGTTACCTTATGATGATAGATTGAGCAGACTGGGTCTTTACTCGTTGGAGTTCAGAAAGATGAGGGGTGATCTTATAGAAACATTTAAAATAATAAAAGGGATAGACAAGATAGAGGCAGAGAGGTTGTTTCCACTGGTCGGGGAGACTAGAACTAGGGGGCACAGCCTCAAAATACGGGGGAGCCAATTTAAAACCGAGTTGAGAAGGAATTTCTTCTCCCAGAGGGTTGTGAATCTGTGGAATTCTTTGCCCAAGGAAGCAGCTGAGGCTAGCTCATTGAATGTATTCAAGTCACAGATAGATAGATTTTTAACCAATAAGGGAATTAAGGGTTATGGGCAGCGGGCGGGTAAGTGGAGCTGAGTCCACAGCCAGATCAGCCATGATCTTGTTGAATGGCGGAGCAGGCTCGAGGGGCTAGATGGCCTACTCCTGTTCCTAATTCTTATATTCTTATGTTATGTTCTCCCGCTGCCCGGTGCCCCCGACAGGTTTCTCTGTCGGTGCACCTCTGCAGAGTGACTGTGAGCCTGGTAAAGCGGCAGCCCTTAAAGGGGAGGGTCCACTGCCTCAACCGCAGTTTAAAAATTTTTGCCGGCCGTCTTGCCGATCGGCCAGCAACATACTGGCCCCAGGTTCAGCCAGGCCACCAATGGACAGTCTAGCATCTCCTCTTGGGTGCCAGGCCACTGACCCGGCCGAAGCCCAGTGGTCAAAGTTTTAAAATAGCCCGAATCTCTCCCCTTTAACGGAGGGGAGCGAGCGCGGTGATGCAAAAGCGCTGCGACGTCACCACGGGCCTGCTGACCCATTTTCAGCCAGTCAACCAGGCTTTGAGTTTTAGGCCTCCCCTCAGTATGATCCATTTCCTGCAGATCTTTGAAAAAAATTCAAAGTTCCAGCTAAAAATACAGAGGTGTACCAGCTTTCTGGTGCGCCTGAATATCTTCCCCAGGGCCTTTCCCGACCACTGGATGTCACAAGCGCTTTACAGCCAAGGAAGTAACTTTTTTGATTTACAGGCATATTCGAAAAAGTAGTGAGAAGAAAATTGTACCTTTAAAGTCTAAACTATCTGTCCAGTTTCCTTCTTCTGAATCAAGTTTACATTTCCCTTCAGTGGTAATGATTATCTCAAACACATTATTCAAATTCAATTTAATTATACTCCTTAGAATTGTGAATCATCAATAAGAATTTCCTCCAGCTTCTTTTCTTGAGCATAAATATTCCTTGTGTTTTTACGACCTCTTCATATCTTCAGTACCTGATTGAATTTGCTTCAGGTTATCAGATCTGATTATGAGCAGCACTTCCTTGCCATCCAATTGCAAGAAATTGGCAGTGGAGAAGAAATGGCAATTTCTTCCAAAATAATCCAACAATAGTTGACTATTACACAAGGATTTTCAAACACAGGTCTTTCGCTATTGACAGAGGCTAGATTTGTTATTCATTTAATTAAAAAAAGCACCAGAAAAAAATCAGAATTAGCATATACTATGGCAAAAGCAAATACACAATTCATGATAACTCACATGCAGCCTGCCTGCTCTACCTTGAATGGGATTAGTTTTAAGTATCAGTGTATAAGAATTGTCTGCCACTCACTGAACTTTGGAACACATGGTCAAACGCCAGCATTTTCTGCCCTTTTATCAGAAACATGGATTGTATTGGAATTTTTTCTTTGTCGTAGTTTGAAAACCATATACATTTTTCAGCTGTGCAGACACAATCTGTTACTGCATGTGCATTATTAAATAAATTCTGCTCATGGTATTCTGAATCCAGTTTGAAAACATTGCAGTTGAAAATTTGAACCCTACCATTTCTCACTCCTTCTCTCTACCATGAAGTTTTGCAGCACAAATTGTGAGCTGCTGTCACAATTTAGCACATTTACAGCAAGTTAATGTTACAGAATAAATTGCATGAACAAATTGACCTAAAATGTAACATAGCAGCAAATAACAACTGAAAACAAGTGCAATAGCAATACAAAGTTATTGTAGATAGGAATGCATTTTGGTGTTATCCTTCACTTAGTAGTAGCACTGTTGCCTCTGAGTCAGTATGTTGTTAGTTCAAGTGTCAGTCCAGGATTTAAGCAAATAATCTAGACTGATACTTCAGTGCAGTACTGAGGGAACGGTGTCCTGAGCACTCAGCCAATACTACCAAAAAAAAGATGATTTGATCATTTACATATTGATGTTTGTGGGAGTTGTGCACAAATTGGTTGCTGTTTTTTCCTACATTCCAACAGTGATTACACTTCGAAGTATAACTATGAGCCGGATTTTTGAGACGTTTGTGACCGGGTTTTCGCCGCGATTTGACCCTCCATGGCGAAAACCCGGTTGCAAATCCCAGACAAAATCCTCGGCTCGTTGTTTGCGGTGGCGATGGGACGTACCGCCAGGGAGAGGTGCGCCAACGTGCAATGCCGCAGATTGCGTTACCGTCGGACTTTCAGCTCTCTCCCGACCCGTACGCCACACCCAGAATAGTGACAGGTCAAACCTGTCGATGTAGCCCTGCCAGCAGCGATAAGTATGAAAACCTGCAAAAAAGATAAGTTAAAGTTTTAATTTTTTTCAGATTCAATAGATAAATGTTTTTTGAATGTTTTTTTTTTTTTAAATTTTCTTTCCCCCTCCCAAGGCGTCTATTGTAGCGCTCCCTGCCCCGGACTAAATTTGGCAAAACTCGCGTTTTTGTGCCGCGATTCCTCGTGCAACGTCCACCTTACCGATGGCACAAACGTAAAAACCTGAAAGTTCTGCCTAAAAACGGTAGCATAGCAAAAACGGTAAGTTTCACGTATCGCTCCTGTTTTCGCTGTAAAAACCCGAAAGTCAAAAATCCAGCCCGTACGTCTGCAAAGCAATTTGGGACATCTTGTGGTCTTGAAAGGTGTTATATAAATACAAGTTCTTTCTTTCTTCTGGGTTCTGAAACCTTACTTTCAAGGCTACCTATGTGACCTTGGATGTGCAAAAATATTCTTAACCTTCAACTGCAGAGTCTATTCTATACTCTGCCAATCAAGTGGCCCTCAGGATCAGTACTTCAATACAATAACCTTTAACATCAGAGGACAACTGTAAAATATAACACAGCCGAACATTCAATCACATTACTGATAATGACTAACCAGCAAAATGACAGGGAAAATGAATTTCACCAAGTCAAATGGGTTTTGCATGCACATTTATAATTTTGTGTTTTGATGGCAGAAAAAAGCACACTAATGTCCCTGACATAATAATCAAACGACCAAAAGTGTTCCTGATCCAGTAATACAAAGCAAGTAGCAAAATCTTCACAGATCACTTGACGACAGACATCCAATAGAATTCAGAGTAAAACTAATGATAACAACAGTGTGGCACGAAGTATCCTCACCGGTTGGTGTAATGATCACATCTTACTTGACACTCACATCTCTGATCTCGACAGTACATCTCAGTCAACAGTTGGTTACTCTTGCTCACAATGACTGTTGTGAAAATGCAACCATTGTGTTATTTTTAAAACTTGTACAAAATATATTACCATATATATAAGAGTAATTTTTCATCTTCAGTGCTTCCAGTCGAGACCTTTGCATGTCAGGAGCACACATTAGATTTCAGGCACAGACCCCATGACTTTCCACTGAAGATAAAAAAATTACTTCACGTTGAAAACTCAATGGGTTAAATTATATTACCACATGAAATGCAGGCTTGACTTATCATGAGGGCCGCTGTTTAATGCTGAAAGAATAAATCAAATGCTGGGTTTCTTACATGGGATTGAAGAATTTTTATTGGTCTTTTGGGGATTGCATTCTCTGATCCTGACCATTTATAATTAGGTCCGTTGGGTAGCAGTGCCTCAAACGCCAAATTCTGTTTTTATTACATGGGGATTTTGAGGATCATAGTCTGTGATTGCATTCATTTTTCTGCAAAAATCACTCATTTCTGGCCATGTTTGTCATGGATAAGTAATATGTTTTGTCATGGGTATGAAAGATTCAGAACCAATGAGTGGTACTGGGGCAAACGTGGATTTACTTAGCTCTTTGGCTGACACACATAGTGATCCCTAATTATTAACATCACATCAGTGGTCTTTCAAATGTGAATGAACATCCCAACCAGCATTTATTTTATGCCCTAATGCACGACTCCCATTGGTGCAACATAAGTCAATCAGTACTGCGGGTGAACAATAATATCTAGAGCCTCTAAAGATCATAAGGCAGCTTAAACCCCATAAATATCACTGCAACTCAATCCCTTTTCTGGCTGTGATGCCTTATGATATGCTCCTCAACCTGCTGTCCCCACAGATCCCTTATCCATCAGGTATCATTCTTTTACATCTCAGGCCCCTTCAAAATGCCATCTCAAAGGTCAAAACATGTGGAATAATGTATGTGAGTTACAAGGCAGTAATCCAGTCAAAAATTTCAGACAATGTGCTTAACCATGAAACTGAAGTTCAAGGGGGCTAGCAAAATCATCGAACTGTATGATTAAAGTGTAGTCAGCTCTGTTTTTTTTATTGGCCTGAAATTCTGGTTGGAGGCTTCTTTCGGACGAACGCCTTCGATCGGAGAATTTTTCCGAAAGTACCTGGTGGTCCCGGAGGAGCATGGAATTCCGTTGGGGAGGCCTTCTCTTCCCATGCTGCGAAGCACGCTCCCGTTCTCCAGGTTCCCACGCAGAAGGTGCAGTCTCGTGTGACTGCACAACCAATCAGGTACAGGATTCTCAATTAATAGCAACGGGAACTCCGTATCCACGAGTTCTCATTGTTATTAATTGAGAGAAAAAAATAAACACAATAACACCAAATAAAAAATAAAAAGCATACCTCACATAATTAAAATTAATTGAAATTAAAGTAAATAAATATCTTAGAGGAAAAAAAATCCGAGTTTTTAAAAAGTTTTTTTAATTATGGTTTAAAATAAATTTAACATAGTGGGCAGGGTTTTTAAAAATAAAATATGTTTTTTAACTTTATTTTTTATGTTTTATGTGTGTTTTAAAACTCTTACGCCTGTAAAAGTAGGCTATGCGCCTGCTTTTATCAGGCGCAAGAGTTTTGAAGACATTTGCTGGGCAAGATATGGGTAAGTACCGCAATGTTGTCCTGGCAAATGTCCTCGCTCCCGATATGCAGATGATCTTTCAAGCTGGAGCTTTACAGATCGATAAAGTCGGATTTCAGTGCATACGCATTGTGCGTTAAAAAATAGCTTTTGCGATGCCTTCCTGGGTCCAGACACACACTGTATGGGCCCAGGGAGGCCAGAATTTCTGGGCCATTATTTTCAATGACATATGGTTTTATTTTTTATTGTGATATTTTTTAACATTTTCAGGCAAGTGCCACAGTCTTGCAGCAATATTGAAGCTTTGTAGAAATTTATTGCAATCTTTATCATGGACATTATTAGAAATCAACAAAAATAATTTTGAAAACCCTATATGCAATATATTGCATTAAAATGTACAGTATTAAAGTCATAATACTAATTAAAATGAATATTATATGTGAAGAATAAGATAAAAAATAACTTTCTAAAATCAGAGTATGGGGGTAAATCAAACTCAGAGATCTGGGTAACTGTTACAATATAATCATAAAACTTTAAAAAGATACAATAATAAAGTGCTTGGAACATTGTGGTTTCAGTCAACATTGGTTCATGTCCTGGGTTCGGCCCAATAGTGTTCAAACATCTCTCATCTATGTCCACTTAAATTCAGACAGCTTAGAATATAAGAACAAAAGAAATAGGAGCAGAAGTAGGCCATTCGCCCTTTTGAGCCTGTTCCACCATTCAATAAGATCATGGCTGATCTTCTACCTAAACTCCACCTTCCCGCACTATCCCCATGTTGCTTGATTCTCTTAATATTCAAAAATCTATCACTCTCTGGTTTGAATATAGTCAACATCCACAGCTCTCTGGGTTAGAGAATTCCAAAGATTCACAACCTTTTGAGTGAAAAAATGTTTCCTCATCTCAGTCCTAAATGTCTGATTTTTTATTCTGAGACTTTAACCTCGAGTCCTGGACTCCCCAGCCAGGGGAAATATTAGACCACATCCACCCTGTCAATCCCCTTAAGAATTGTATATGTTCAAATGAGATCACCTCTCATCCTTCTAAACTCGAGAGACGATGGGGGAGAAATTTGGCTGTTTTGCACCTCCTGTTAGCGCCTGCTGGGGGCGGTAACAGGGCACAGCTCGGCGAATTCAGCGATGCCCGTAAACTTCCCTGGCAGTCTTGCGCTGGCGCTGGCGCTAACATTTATCGCCTCAGTCTCTAGCGTCCCATTGATCGTGACGTCACCAAATGCGCAGAGCCCCTGTTAGGATCCTAGATCTGAAATTCCCTCTCGCCTCCTGCCTCAACAATGGCAGGAAGAGGAGGTGGTATGCAGTCGGATGACCGCTGGAGGAGCGGTATTTGAAGGCATTAACTTATGGTTTATTTGTAGTCAGCAAAGAATCTTGTCTTGTCAAGTTGAGATAGCGAAACAGCTGTTTTCAGCGATTTAAGCGTTTTTCAGTTTCAACAATTTTCTGTCTCATAAGAATTATTTAGTATCATTCAGGTGAGATTTAAAAGTCTTACAGTTGCACACGTTAATGGGGGCTGCACTGGCATTTGAACTTGCCTCCAGCATCAACACAGAGGCAGTGAGGCAGAGAGAAAGATTGCAAAATTGGCCAGAGGGAGGCGGGCCAACTCGGCTCTCAATCCCTCCCAGGGTATTCCGGGACCACTTCTCCGACATCAATTTAACTGAGGAACAGTGGCCCCAAGTTTCGACATGATTTGCTCCTGATTTTTCGGAGCAACTGGTGTTGAACGGAGTATCTTAGAAATCGGAATTCTCGCCATTTAGTTTGCTCCAGTTCAAGTCAGTTGGAACAGTTTCACTTTGGAACAGAATTTTTTTTTCAAAAGAGGGCGTGTCCGGCCACTTACGTCTGTTTTCAAAGTTTCGTCAGTGAAAACTTACTCCAAAGTAACTTAGAATGGAGTAAGTGAAGATTTTTGTACGCTCGAAAAAACCTTGTCTACACTTTAGAAAATCAGGCGTAGGTTACAAATCAGGCATGGGGAATGGGGGGGTGGGGGGGTTTAAAGGGAAGTTTACAAACATTAAACACTTCAGTTTTACAAATAAAGAGCCATCATCAATAATAAATGATAAATACATCAATAAATCAACCAATAAATCAATCAAAAAAAATTAATAAGAAATAATTTTTTTTTTTAAATCAATAAATAAAACATTTTCTACTTACCAACTGCAGCATCGGGAGCCCTCCAACAGCGGGCTGGGATGCCCCCCCCCCCCAGTGTGTCTCTGTCAGTGTCTCTATCTCTCTGTCTGTCTGTGTGGGTCTCTCATTCTCTGTCTGTCAGTGTCTGTGTTTCTGACAGTGAGGGGAGTGGGAGGAGAGGGGCAGAGGGAGAGAGGAGGGGATAGAGGGAGAGAGGGGGGGAGCAGAGGGAGGGAAGGGGGAGGGATGGGGAAGAAGGGGGAGAAGGGGGAGGGGGGAGAAGGGGGAGGAGGAGAAGGGGAGAGGGGAGAGGGGGGAGGAGGAGAAGGGGGGGAGGGGGGAGGAGGAGAAGGGAGGGAAAGGAGATGGGGGGGGAAAGGAGATGGGGGGGGAAAGGAGATGGGGGGGGGGAGGCTGAACGGGCCAGGCCCGAGACTTCGGGCAGGGCCCATCCCCAGCACCAGATTTACCGGTAGGTGGGGTTGGATCGGGTCGGGAGGAGCGCGGGTCGGGGGGGTGGTGGGAGGGAGGTCGGTTCGGTTCGGGTCAGGGGGAGGGAGGGAGGGGGAGGTCAGGTCGGGGGGAGGGAGGTCAGGTCAATTCCAGTCCAGGGTTGGGGGGGTGGAGGGGAGCGGGAGTCGGGTCGGTGTCGGTGTCGGGTCCGGTCCGGAGGCGGGGGGCGACGGGGGGGGGGGGGGGGGCGGAGGAAGTGGGAGTCGGGTCGGGTCCAGTCCGGGGGGGTTGGGTCGGGTCGGGTCCGGTCCGGGGGCGGGGGGAGCGGGGGGGAAGTGGGAATCGGGTCGATGTCGGGTCAGGTCCAGGGGCGGGGAGCGGGAGTCGGGTCAGTGTCGGTCTCGGTTCCGGTCTGGAGGTGGGGGGCCGGGGGGGGAAGCGGGAGTCGGGTCAGGTCCAGTCTGGGGGGTCGGGTTGGGTCGGGTCCGGGGGCGGGGATGTGGGAGTCGGGTCGGGGCCGGGTCCGGGGGCGGGGGGGCAGGGGGGAAGCGGGAGGCGGGAAGCGGGAGTCGAGTCAGGTCGGGACGAAGCAGGAGCTGGGCGTGGGAGGAGCCTTATTCACGCAGCCCCACTGAGGCCATCCGGCCAGGGTTAGGGGCTGCATGCTTCGGGCCCCTCCCACACAGTTTTGGGCGCCTGGAGCTACTGCACATGCACGCCCACTGCAGCGCGCATGTGCAGAGGTCCCGGCACTGTTTTCAGCGCAGGGACCTGGCTCCGCCCCCTACAGCTCGTGCTGCGCTGCACCAAGCGCCAGAGGGCCTGCAGGGAGCTGGAGAACCTGGAAGGTATTTTTAGGCGCACTTTGTGGCGTGAAAAACGGGCGTCCAGGTCGGGACTGCGCCGTTCTAGGCGCGGCTCGAAACTTGGGCCTGGTGTCTTAGAATGCTCCATTTTGCTTAGGACATGGTCACAGAACACTGCCACCACCTGCAGCCTCAGACCAGGGTGAACACGGCTCTCTCAGTGGCAGTCAAAGTCATTATCGCCTTCAATTTCTAAGCTAGCGGATCCTTCCAGTCTGCAACAGGAGATATATCTAACATATCACAGTTCACCGTGCATTGCTGCATCCGGAATGTCACAGACACTCTGTACAGAAGGAGAAGGGATTACATTTCATTCCCCATCACCAGAGAGAAGCTGGACGAGCGTGCGTGTGGCTTTTCCAGGATAGTGGGCTTCCACATGATGCAAGGTGCCATTGACTGCATCCACATCGCTTTGCGGGTACCACATAACAATCCTGAGGTATTCTGTAGCCGCAATGGCTATCTCTCACTGAATGTGCAGTTGGTGTGTGCACAAAGTGAATCCTCACCATCAATGTCCGCTAACCTGGCAGCAGCAGACACTCTGCGTCTCGAGGTCATCGAGGGTCGCCAGGTTGACAGTGAGGTGCTGGCTGTATAGGGCTTTCTTAATTGTGTATTTGAGTGCCTCTGTGTTGATTTTTCTGCAGCATTGTCTCTGTTGCCATTGCTGCATTGGGGCTATATTGATGTCAGCGATGGAGCGGAGTAGGCGGTAGTTCATCCAGCAATCATCGGTTCCTGTCATGGCACAGGTGATGTGCACGTCCTTGCGGTCCCTTGCTCGGACGATGACGTAGTCGAGCAGGTGCCAGTGCTTGGAGCGAGGGCGTTGCCATAATGCCTTGTACTTGTCCCTCTGACGGAACAAGGTGGTGGTGATGACAAGGTCATGTTCAAGACATTTTGTCAGGAGCACGTACCGCTGGAGTTGATTTTCCCGAACCCCTCTCTGCCGATCACGCCTCACCAGAGATCTATGTCCTTACCAACTCTGGTGTTGAAGTCGCCGAGGGGGATCGGTTTGTTGTCCATAGGGACTCAGGACAGGGATTGTTCGAGGCTGGAGTAGAATTTCTCTTTGGTCTCATCTGTTGCGTCGAATGTTAAGAACATAAGAACATAAGACATAGGAGCAGGAGGAGGCCATTTGGCCCCTCGAACGTGCTCCGCCATTCACTAAGATCATGGCTGACCTGATCATGGACTCAGCTGCACTTCCCTGCCCGCTCCCCATAACCTTTTACTCCCTTATTGCTCAAATATCTGTCTATCTCGGCATTAAACATATTCAATGACCCAGCCTCCACAGCTCCCTGGGGCAGAGAATTCCACAGATTTACAACCCTCTGAGAGAAGAAATTTCTCCTCATCTCAGTTTTATTTGGGCGGCCCCTTATTTTAAGACTATGGGCTAGACTTTCCATTATTTTTGCATGCAGACCGCTCACTTAACGTCCAATTTAACTCTGAAATGAGGTATAACGCCCATATATCGCCCATTTAGTCACAAAATGGAAACTAACGCCCATTTCTTGGTCACTTATCAGCGAGTGTTACTTTTGGCATGCACATAACGGCAATAAAATAAATGCTGCCCGCCCACTTTTATTGGAGGGAAAGATCAGAATGGACGAAACCAACGATCATAATATCACCCAGCGTTGCATTCGGCATTTAATTAATGCCGAGATTTGATAATACCGCCCGCCCACTGCTTTTTGTCGTAAAGATCAGATTTGCCGAAACAAACACCCAAAATATCGTCGAGGATTACTTTCGGCACCTCGCACAAATGTCGGCGAAAATATCGCTCGCCAAAACAACCGCTGTGAAAAAGTTGCTTTCACCTGAACTAGCCACAGCTAGTTCAGGTGAGAACAACTGTGTTGCAGGTCGCTTCACTTAAAAGGTTGCTTCAATTTCTGGGGAGTTTCGATGTATTCTGGATTTCTTTTAAGGTGATGTGAACATCTAAACAAACATCTTATTATTTTGTGGAAACTTCGAATTTAGTTTAGGTGTCTTGGTGGGGACATTTATTGTTTGTGAACAATAGGTATAATACTGATAGTTATTGGAATGGGGTCTGTCATTTCTCAGCCAGTCTTGATGACTATGCACATGCTGCAGACTAGAGATGACAGAAGGTATATTCGACACCATTATGTGCCCAATCTACGACATGCCAGACTGATGAAGAGGACCAGTCCTTACATCCCGCCCCACTTTCAGGGAGAAGTGGTCTTACCTCAACTTGTCCAATAACACCTGCCTTAGGAGACTGCGCTTCCACAAAGAGGTTATCAGTGAGATATGCGAGCTCATCAGGTCAGATCTGCAGCCTGCCAGCACAATCAGGACCGCACTTTCCGTCAAGGTCAAGGTCACCGCAGCACTTTCGTTCTACGCGTCGGGTTCCTTTCAGGCTTCAGCTGGCGACATTTGTGCTATATCTCAGCATGCCACATATTGCTGCATTAGACAGGTCACTGAAGCCCTTTACGCACGCAGGATGTACTTTACCAGCTTCCCTATGACCACGGAGGCTCAGACTGAGAAGGCTTTAGGATTCTACCGAATTGCTAATTCCCCAAGGTGCAGGGAGCAATGGACAGTAAGCACATCGCGATGCGGGCACCTTTTCAGGATGCAGAGGTTTTACGGAACCGAAAGGGATTCCACTCCCTGAATGTGCAACTCGTTATCGACATCAGCAAATAATTATGGCAGTGAATGCTAAATTTCCTGGCAGCATCCATGATGCTCACATCCTGCGTGAGAGCGCTGTATCTGACATGTTTACCACCTAGCTGATGACCCCCCTGCATGACACCCACACCGAAGTCGAGAAGCGATACAAGAGCCACAGAGCCACATGCAATATCGTCGAGAAAACCACTGGAGTGCTTAAGCAGTGCTTTAGATGCCTGGACCACTCATGAGGTGAGCTCCAATACCACCCTGAGCAGGTAGCTCAATTCGTGGTGGTGTGCTCCATGCTGCACATCTTGGCTATCAGGAGGGGACAAGAATTGCTAGAAGGGACTGACGGTCTATCTCAGGAGAGAGAGGAAGAGGAGGATGAGGAAATGGACGCTGACCACGGGCCAAGACAATCAGGCTGACGCTGAAACTGTAATGATCTTACTCTACAGTATGAAACCACATGAGGCACCTTCTGGGGACAAGGTCACTCTGTGACCTGAACTCTTTATTCACAGGACTCCAAATACAGTGACCCTGCGTGGGATCTCCCTTTTTATACCTGAGTGATCAGGTAAGGAGTGTCTCCCACAAGTTCACCCCTTGTGGTCAAGGTGTGCATCTAGGCTGAGTGTATACAGTAATACAGTAGTATTACATTGTGGTTACATACATGACATCACCTCCTCCCACAAAGTCTTATTGGAATCATATGGTCTTTCAGATGGTCTACGCTCCCTTGTGAAGCCCCGCAGTTGAGGCTCTGGTTGTTGGACACTGACGTGAGTGTCTGTCACCTGTGGTGATTCCGGCCTGTCCGGGCTGACCGCAGGGACTGTGCATTCTTCTGATTGCTCTTGTTGCTCGTTCACTGGCGGTGTGGTGAGCTCCATCTCATGGTCTTCTTCAGGTACCTCCGTGTCGATGCTCAACCTTTTTTTTACTTGGTCCAGATGCTTACGGCATATCTGACCATTGTTGAGTTTTACCACGATGACCTTATTCCCCTCTTTGTCAATTACAGTGTCCTCAAGCCATTTGGGCCCCATAATGTGATTGAGGACGAATACAGGATCATTTATTTCTATACATCTCCCACTTGCATTACGGTTATGGTACTCATTTTGTGACTTGCACTTGCCCTCAACTATGTTGGTCAGGACTGGGTGAATATGGGACAACCGAGTTTTGAGTGTCCGTTTCATTAGTAGCTCTGCGGGCGGGACCCCCGTGAGTGAGTGCGGTCGGGATCTATAGGTCAGCAGGAGGCGCGATAGGCGGCATTGTAGGGAGGGCCCTTGAATCCTGAGCATACCTTGCTTAATGATTTGGACTGCACTTCCGCCTGGCCATTGGAGGCCGGCTTGAATGGCGCAGTCCTGACATGGTTGATGCCATTGCCCGACATAAACTCTCGGAATTCTTGGCTTGTGAAACATGGGCCACATCACTAACCAGGATGTCTGGCAAGCCATGGGTTGCAAAGATCGCATGTAGGCTTTCCACGGTGGTGGATGACGTGCATGAATTCAGAATGAAGCACTCAATCCATTTCAAGTACGCATCTACCACAATAAGGAACATCTTACCCATGAATGGGCTCGCGTAGTTAACATGAATGAGTGACTATGGCCTGGTGGGCCAGGGCCACGGGCAGAGCGGGGCCTCCCTAGGGGCATTACCCAGCTGGGCACACGTCGTGCACCTGCGAACACAGTGATCCAGGTCTGAATCAATTCCAGGCCACCAAACGTGTGACCGGGCAATGGGCTTCATCAGCACAATGCCTGGGTGCTCGCTGTGGAGTTCCCTGATGAAGGCCTCCCTGCCCTTCTGGGGCATAACTCTCCCGCTGCCCCATAGTAGGCAGTCGGCTTGGATGGAGAGCTCATCCAGCCGTCTGTGGAACAGTCTGACCTCCTCAGGATATGCTCCGTGTGTGGGTGCCCAATCCCCAGTCAGGACACATTTCTTAATCAGGGATTGGAGGGGATCTCTGTTGGTCCAGATTTTGATCTGGCGGGCTGTGATGAGGGAGCCTGCACTGTCAAAGGCATCGACAGCCATGACCATCTCGGCGCTTTACTCTGCTGCCCCCTCAGTGGTGGCCAGTGGGAGCCTGCTGAGCGTGTCAGCGCAATTTTCAGTGCCAGGCCGGTGTCGGATGGAGTAGTCATAAGCAGCCAGTGTGAGAGCCCATCGCTGTATGAGAGCTGATGCGTTGGCATTGACAGCCTTGCTGTCTGACAACAGGGATGTTAATGGCTTGTGGTCCGTCTCTAATTCAAACATCCTACCAAAGAGGTACTGATGCATTTTTTTTACACCGTAGACACATGCAAGCGCTTCCTTCTCGACCATCCCATATCCCCGTTCTGCTTGAGAGAGCGACCTGGAGGCATAAGCCACAGGTTGTTGTTGACCCTCAGCATTGCCCTGCTACAACATGCACCCAACCCCATAGGACGATGCATCACATGTCAGAACCAAGTTTTTACAGGGGTCGTACAGGGTCAACAACTTGTTTGAACAAAGTAGGTTTTGCGCCCGATCAAAAGCCCATTCCTGACAGTCCCCCCAAAACCAATCGCAACCCTTACGTAAGAGCACATGTAGTGGCTCCAACAACGTTCGGCAGAAAGTTCCCGAAATAGTTCAACAGTCCCAGGAATGAACGCAACTCCGATGTGTTGCCGGGCCTGGGTGCTCGTCGAATCGCCTCTGTTTTGGATTCGGTGGGTCGAATCCCATCTGCAACAACCCTCCTGCCCAGAAATTCAACCTCAGGAGCTAAGAACAAACATTTAGACTTTTTGAGTCGCAGGCCTACCCGGTCCAGTCGGCGTAGCACCTCCTCCAGGTTGTGGAGGTGTCACTCGGTGTCTCGACCCGTGATGAGGATGTCGTCCTGGAATACGATCGTTCCAGAAATGGATTTAATCAGGCTTTCCATGTTTCATTGAAAAATCGCGGCCACTGATCGAATGCCAAATGGGCACCTGTTATAAACGAACAGTCCCTTGTGCGTGGTGATGGTGGTCAGTAGTTTAGATTCGTTGGCCAATTCCTGGGTCATATAGGCTGAAGTGAGGTACAACTTGGTGAACAGCTTGCCGCCTGCCAGCGTGGCGAAAAGGTCCTCCACTCTCGGGAGCGGGTATTGATCTTGTAGGGACACCTGATTGATGGTGGCCTTGTAGTCGCCACAGATCCTGACAGAGCCATCCGCTTTTAGTACGAGAACGATGGGGCTCGCCCAGTTGCTGAACTCGACAGGCGAAATGATGCCCTCTCTCAACAGCCGGTCCAGTTCGCTCTCGATCTTTTCCCGCATCACATACGGCACCGCTCTGGCTTTGTGGTGCATTGGCCTGGCGTCCGGGGTGATGTGTATCAATACTTTAGTGCCTTTGAAAGTACCGACGCCAGGTTGGAATAGTGAATCGAATTGTTGTAGGACTTGTGAGAACGAACTTCGCTCCACAGATGACATTGCGTGAACTTGCCCCCATTTCCAGTTCATCTCGGCTAACCAGCTCCTCCCCAACAGTGTGGGACCATTGCCCGGGACAATCCAAAGCGGTAGCCGATTCACTAACCCATTGTGTGTGACAGCCAACATTGCACTGCCTAGCACCGGAATGATTTATTTCGTGTAAGTCCATAATTGTGTATCCACACGTGCTAACTTGGGTCTACTGGCTTTAAGTGTCCATAGATTCTCAAATTGCTGAACACCCATGAGTGACTGGCTGGCCCCAGTGTCCAGCTCCATGCGTACAGGGATGCCGTTTAATAAAGCCCTCATCATCATTGGTGGCGTTTTGGTGTATGAACTGTGAGTATTCACCACATGGACCTGCTGCACCTCGGCGTCCATCGATTTGCCCCAAAGGTCATCCTGCCTCAAAGAACCCTATTCTGGTCCATCCGCCTCATATATTAGTCTGTTTGCTGGCTTCCTGCACATTCGAACTAAGTGGCCACTGAGATTGCAGATCCTGCAGACAAATTG